>NC_053039.3:356038221-356643687 GCF_002575655.3 Aegilops tauschii subsp. strangulata
AAGAGCAGGCAGGCCAGCACAAGCTGTCCCCTCCATGGGAGGGCCCATTCATCGTGAGCAGGGCCTTGCGCGACCGCAACGCCTACTACCTCATCAACGCACGCAAGTCAAAGAAGCGCAAGAAGGACACCGCCGGTGAAGAAACGACCCGGCCGTGGAACGCGGAACTCCTCCGCCCGTTTTACAGTTAGCCACACAAGCGTATGTATCATCGCCTTTTGTAAACGCATGAAACTATGGGGTCCCCGAACGAGACTCGGGGGCTGCCTTTTGTCAACCAATTTATTGCGTCCCTATTTTCTTGCATCACTATGCCTCCGAACCCCGCCACCGGTCCGACTCGCTCGACCCGGGGGCTCGGGGGCTGGCCGGCTCGGTCGCTACCCCGCCGCCTTACTTGGTGATTCCTGATAAAGTTAGGATGCCACGGTCCCCCACTTCGCCCTAAAGCCACAGATCCAGCTTTGGCTGTCGACTGGCAAGCACAACGGGCCAAAGCTCCTTTACGCTTCACACACTAAGCCAAAGGTTGCCGGGTCGATCAACCCGGCCCGCCATTCATCAAATGAACAGCCGCACGACCGGCTGTCGCCAACCGGCTTCGCCGGATTGCCGCCAGCCGGCCCAGTGGGTGTTTCGCTCGCGCTCAACGTTTCGAGGGACCCAAGTCATGCTCGCTCCTCTCAAAGAACCAAACTCCTTGCCAAGGACCGGAGCCTCGGCCGTCTGACTCGCGGAGGGAGGTTTGAGAAAGAAAAAGCGCATGAAATCGGTCCAAAAAACGGAAGGCAAAAAAACAAAAGCACCCACGACATCTACACAAGTACTTAAGAAAAGGCCCACGGCCCGAGTTCATTACACCCTAAAACCCCCAGTGGGTGGGTGGACCTGCTATTTGACAAATTTTACAGCAAAATGTCTCAGGCATCTCCAGCGCCGCGTCGCGACATCGACGAATCTCCCCTCGCGGCCTCCGGGTCCGGCGAGGTGTCGGTGCCCTCCTCAGCATCCGCGTCGCGGTAGACGCCCGTCTCCTCCAAGCTCCCCTCCGGATCGTGGAAGAGCAAGCCGTAGTCGTCGCCATCCACGGCCCCGCCGTCTTTCGTCCGCTCCGGATGGAACTCATCGTGGAAGGCGAACTCGGTGATGTAGCTGGCCCGGGAGGCGATCCGGCCGGCTTGCCCCTCCAAGAGCTGCTCCGAACCGGCCCGCTGGCCCATCAACGCATCCAGCTGCAGGTCCGGATGCCAGGACAGCGCGAACCGGAGCGCCATCTCAGCACCGGCACGAGCGGCGGAGACGCGCCACTCACTAAGCCGGCCCGGCCCCATCTCCAACCAACGCGCCAGGCGCGAGAAGCTGCTTGGCTGGACGGAGTCCGGCCACAGGGCCGCCGTCATCGCGGTGCCGGCCTGGGACAGCCGCCCCAACTGCGTTCCCAGGACCTGCAGGCGGGCCTCAGCGGCGGCAATGATCTCCGGGAAGGTCTAGGCCACTCGCGGATCCGTCCCGGACCCAACGACGCCGATCGGGTCGCGCTGATAGCGGACGGCTTCCTCCGCCAGCCGTTGTGTCTCTGGGAAGGCCCCTGCCGCAAAGGAAGAAGCGAGTTAGAACAAGAACAACTAAGAAAAAAGGCCGAATCCCGACCCGGCAAACGACAAGAAAAGGCACTTACTGGAGAAAGACTTTTCCAGGTGTTGCGCCTCAAGCAACGTACCACGCCGCTCCCGCTCGATGGCGCGGTCGCGCTCCTCCAGCGCCTTCTCCAGATCGGCCGCCTTGGCAAGGGCCGCCTTCAGCTCGGCGTCCTTATCTTCAGCCGCCTTCTCGGCCGCCCCGCGGTGACGGGCCTCGTCCTGACGGGCCCCCTCAGCCGTGGTGACCTGCCCCCGCAGGTGATCCACCTTGGCCTGGAGCCGGCCCTTGTCGTCGGCCAGCTGGCCGCGCTGCTGGTCCACCTCCACCAAGGCATGCTGCACCTCTGCCACCTTGGCGGCTTCCGCCTTAAGGAGCTCCACCTCGGCATCGAGGTGGCTCTTTTGACCCGCCAGCTGCTCATGCAGCCGGTTGGCCTCATCAAGAGACTGCCGAGCCGCGGCCGCCTCCGACCTCGCCTGCGCCGCCTCGACGCCGAGACGGCTGGTATCGGCAATGAGCCGGTCGTAGTGATCGCCGGCCCGGAGCAGACGAGTCCGCCAGGACAGCACCTCGGCTGCGAAAAAAAGACTCAGCAGAAGAAAAAAGCAAGACTTAAGATTTGGCCCAACTGTTACACAGTTGGCCCGAATCTCGGGGGCTACACCAAGTGGGTGCGCTAGCGCGCCCCCACTAGAAAAAAGCACAAGAGTACCTGCGGCGATGCGGAGCTCCTCCTTGGCGGCAAGCCGCTCCACGAGCTCCCGGTGCCTGCCCAGGAGACGATTGAAGGCGGCGACCCGGAAAGCGTCGAGATGCTGAAGAAAGCATAAATCAGAACAAGGCCAACACTCTAAAGATTCGACCCAACTACTACGTAGTTGGCCCGAACCTCGGGGGCTACACCCAGTGGGTGCGCTGGCGCGCCCCCACAAAGAAGAAAGAAGACCTACCAGAACGGCGCGCTCCAGGTCGCGTGTCCGCTCCACCTCGGCCTGGGCGAAGGCCTCGAGCCGTTCCGTCCGGCCTCGCAGGCGGCGACTGACGGCGTCCAGCGCCGCCTCCTCCTAGGTCTGAGGCCCGAAGACAACGGCGCTCCCGCTCCGCGCCGGCTGCGGCACGACAGCTCGGTGCTCTCCCTGCCGGGGCACCAAGGCATGAAGGAAATATGCCCTAGAGGCAATAATAAAGTATTATATATTTCCTTATATCATGATAAATATTTATTATTCATGCTAGAATTGTATTAACCGGAAACGTAATACATGTGTGAATACATAGACAAACAGAGTGTCACTAGTATGCCTCTACTTGACTAGCTCGTTAATCAAAGATGGTTATGTTTCCTAGCCATAGACATGAGTTGTCATTTGATTAACGGGATCACCTCATTAGGAGAATGACGTGATTGACTTGACCCATTTCGTTAGCTTAGCACCCGATCGTTTAGTATGTTGCTATTGCTTTCTTCATGACTTATACATGTTCCTATGACTATGAGATTATGCAACTCCCGTTTACCGGAGGAACACTTTGTGTGCTACCAAATGTCACAACGTAACTGGGTGATTATAAAGGTGCTCTACAGGTGTCTCCAAAGGTACTTGTTGGGTTGGCGTATTTCGAGATTAGGATTTGTCACTCCGACTGTCGGAGAGGTATCTCTGGGCCCACTCGGTAATGCACATCACTATAAGCCTTGCAAGCATTGTGACTAATGAGTTAGTTGCGGGATGATGTATTACGGAACGAGTAAAGAGACTTGCCGGTAACGAGATTGAACTAGGTATCGAGATACCGACGATCGAATCTCGGGCAAGTAACATACCGATGACAAAGGGAACAACGTATGTTGTTATGCGGTCCGACCGATAAAGATCTGCGTAGAATATGTGGGAGCCAATATGGGCATCCAGGTCCCGCTATTGGTTATTGACCGGAGAGGTGTCTCGGTCATGTCTACATAGTTCTCGAACCCAAAGGGTCCGCACGCTTAAAGTTACGATGACAGTTATATTATGAGTTTATGTGATTTGATGTACCGAAGGTTGTTCGGAGTCCCGGATGTGATCACGGACTTGACGAGGAGTCTCGAAATGGTCGAGACGTAAAGATTGATATATTGGACGACTATATTCGGACACCGGAAGTGTTCCGGAGAAGTTTCGGATTAAACCGGAGTGCCGGAGGGTTACCGGAACCCCCCGGGGAAGTATTGGGCCTTGGTGGGCCTTGAGGGGAGAGAGAGGGCAGCAGCCAGGAGGTGGCGCGCCCCCTCCCAAGGGGAGTCCTAGTTGGACTAGGAGAGGGGTGCGCAGCCCCCTTTCCCTCTCCCTCTCCCTCTCTTTCCTTCCCCCCTCTTTTCCTAGTAGGACTAGGAAAGGGGAGTCCTACTCCTACTAGGAGGAGGACTCCCCCTCCCTCCTTGGCGCGCCTAGGGCAGCCGGCCTCCCCCTTACTCCTTTATATACGGGGGCAGGGGGCACCTAAGGACACACTTGATATACGATATTTTACCCGTGTGCGGTGCCCCCCTCCACTAGATTACACCTCGATAATACCATCGCGGAGCTTAGGCGAAGCCCTGCGTCGGTAGAACATCATCATCGTCACCACGCCGTCGTGCTGACGAAACTCTCCCTCAACACTCGGCTGGATCGGAGTTCGAGGGACGTCATCGAGCTGAATGTGTGTAGAACTTGGAGGTGCCGTACGTTCGGTACTTGATCGGTCGGATCGTGAAGACGTACGACTACATCAACCGCGTTGTGATAACGCTTCCGCTGTCGGTCTACGAGGGTACGTGGACAACACTCTCCCCTCTCGTTGCCATGCATCACCATGATCTTGCGTGTGCGTAGGAAATTTTTTGAAATTACTACGTTCCCCAACAAGGCGTGCTCCCCGCTGGCCGCTCGCGACGCGGCCAGCACCTCCTCCGGGACGCCCTGCGTCGCCGTCTCCGACCCGGACGCCGGGACGCCCTGCGTCGCCGTCTCTGGCCCAGCTGCCGGGGTGACCTCCGGCACCACCGCCCGCGGTGCCTCCTCCAAAACCGGCGGCGCCTCCGACGCCGCCGCCCGCAGCGCCTCTTCCAAGACGACGCCGCCTCCACCACCATCAGTCCTCGCTCGCTCGGCCATGTTGGCCCGCGGCGGGGTGTCATCCTCCACCTCCACGACCCCTGGTCGGGGATCACCACCTCAGCCCGGCCTCCACGACCACGCTCCCTCACTGACGACGGCTCAAAGACCGTCGCCGCCACCACCGTGCCCTCCGGCATCTCGCGCGAGACCGGCTCCGCGCCGGGTCGCGCCCATGCCGCCGCCGCGTCGGTCCAAGACCGGACTGACTCCGCCTCGGCCCGGTTCCTGTCCCGCCAGGCCAAGGCTTCGGCGTCGTTCGGATCCAGGCCGAGGTCCGAGTCGGCCCGTCCCTCCACCTCGGCCTGGTCGGCAAGGTCGGACCGGCTCCTGCAGAACACGGCCCCTTCGGCGGTCGCGGCTTCCGCCACCGCCCTCGCCAGCGCGATTGGCGACCTGGAGAAGAAGACAGAATGAGCAGAAAAGAAATAGGACTAGCTCAAGGAAAAATCTGAGCGCAACCGAGAGATGAAGCTTACCCTGCCAAGACCGGGACCGGGGTTGGCCTCCCGTGCCCGCCGCTGTGCTTCCTTTTGGCCGGCCTCTCGGCCCCGGCCGGGTCCGCCGTGCGCTTCGGGGCCCGGGGTCGCGGCACGACGCTGTCTCTCCCATGCGGGCGGCTCGGCGCCGCCCCATGCGAGGACCCGGCTCCGCCCGCGTAGCCGCCTCCCCCTCCCAACGCCACTACACCGACAACTGGCGTCAGCATCGACCGTTCCGTGCCACGGTCAGCAACTCAAAACACATGAAGAAAAACACGAGACTTACCCGCGCGACGCCCAGGGCCGGCGTCGGACTCGGCCTCCTCCTCCCCGCCATGAGCCACGGGCTCCTTTGGCGCCTCCGGCTCCACCTGCGACGGAGCCCGGGCGTAAGGATGCCGAATCGCGTTTAGAAGTACCCCCCGCGTCGCGTCAGGACAGATGAGAAGGTGCACGGCAGCAAAGTGAGAAGACCAGACACTCACCTGCGGCGCCGGGTTCGACTGGCTGTACGGCGCCTTGCCGAACCACTAGTCCTCCCCAAGGTTGGCCTTGGAGATGTCGTTCACGCCACGCGTGACCTGCTCCGCGGACAGCCGCGTCGACCCCATGCGGTTGGGGTCCTGAAGGCCGACCATTTCGCCGATGAGGCAGGAGCGCCCCTGAAGCGAAAGGACTCGGCGCATGATGAACGCGGCGAGGAGGTCGGTGCCGGTGAGCCCCTCCTGCGTCCTCATCACCGTCACCCGCTCGCAGAGATTAACGATCTCCTGCGACGGGCGCTTGGGTGAGTAAGCCCAGTTCGTCTTCACCCGCGGCGGTGCGATGGCGAAGGCCAGAAGATTGATGCGATCCGCTCCAAGGTTGCGGACGTAGAAGAAGGAGTTCTGCCACTTCTTTGCAGAGTCCTCCAGTGTGATCTTTGGGAAATCCGCCCCCGACCGCTTTGAGATGACGGCGGCGCCGTAATCGGCGAAATCCCCGGCCGACGGGCCCTGCTGCTTCAAGGAGAAGAAACGTGCCCAGAGGTCGATCGTGGGCTCGACCCCCAGGTACCCCTCGCAGAGGGTGACGAAGCCGGAGAGCTGGACGATGGCGCCGGCGCCAAGATGATGCGGCTGGAGCCCGAAGAACTCCAGGAAAGCGCGGCAGAAGGTGCTCGCCGGCAGCCCGAACCCGCGCTCGAAGTGCGTGAGGAAGACCACGCGCTCCTGCCCCTCGGGCCGAGGCCTCTGCTCACCGCGCGGCAGGCGGACGCCGACGTCCGTCTCCCGCAGCAGGCGCCGCGTCGCCCGGAGTTGGGTGATGTCCTCGAAGGTGACGTTCGAGCCCATCCAGGAGCCCGATGGCAGCGACATGATGGAAGGAAGAAGAAGGAAGATGCACGACCAAGGAGTTCTGCCTGGAGCGGCGGGCGCCGCAGTGCATCAGTTGCAAAGAGCGGAGCAAGAGCAAAGGGACAAGAGGGCGCGAGCGAGAATAATGTCCGCCGCCCCCTTGCCCCCCAATTTATAACCCTCAGTTTGAACGTGGGGAAGTGGGATCGTCTGCATGCGCCCGTTCCACTACCCCACAATAAGTGCGCACGTACACGCGCAGTAACTACCCGGGGAAGAGCAACCGGCCCCCCGGACGCCACAATAAATCTGCACGCTTGGGCCGAGGGCGCGCGGCGGTGGGCCCCAGCCCGTCGCCCGGTCCCGTCACGCGCGTGGCCTGTCAGGCCCCTCCGGCTTTCAAGCACCATGTGGCGCCCACGCAGAGCCCAAGGGATCGCCCCAAGATTCGGCGGACTTCTCGGTCCCCGCCACGACCGAGACGCCGCGATCCGGTTTCCGAGAAAACCGGCACACAGTGGGTGTTGCCGGACCCGGCGCTCGCAGAATCCACCTTGCTTAAGGGGGAAACTGCGAAGGCCCACTCACCCGAAGACGGCGGACCTTCACAGCTTCGGGGACTACTGTCGGGGGAATGGACCCCGGGCAGGCAACGGAACCCGGATCCCCTTCAAAAACAACGGGGCTGGCACCGCCCCTCAGTACCAGCGCGCGCTTGGCCGGGTCGCTCGACCCGGCCAAGCCCCCCAAGCCGGCCAGGCTAGCCGACCCGGCAAGACACGTCGACTCGGCCCCAACAACCGGCGTAAGACAGCCGAACCCGGCATGGCCAAAAACCTCCTCACCAAGCCAGCACCACCCATGGCGTGCTACGCAATCCAGCCGCGGGTCAACTCCCATCCCATCTAGGCCGTACGACGGGGACGAGACTTCAATCAACGATGACCGAGGCAACAGTGCCCCGCCCATGCCTCTGGTCAGCAGGAACGCAGCAACAGTGCCCCTCACCTGCCCGCTGACCAGGGCGGGCGTGGCAACAGTGCCCCCACCCTCACCGCTGACGACAGCAAGCGGCAACCTAACGGAGAGCACTATAGGCAACTCGACTCGGCCACGCCCTGACGATCGACAAGACGGCGCACAGTCCCCCTAGGCTTGCGAGGCCCGCACCTAGGGGAACCCCGCAAACCACAAGCCCTCAGCGGGGCCCAGCCCGGGACCCCGGACACCGACAACATGGACCCACCGACTTATAACATTACCATTGTACCCCCGGGGGGTTGGACTATAAAACCCCCCGGGAGCCCCCGATCATGCAGGAGGCGAAGCAGGAGGACTAGCCACCAAATAGCAACACCGGAGAGAAGGAGCAGCCCAAGCCTTGGCCAGCTTCCTTCCTCCTCCATACAGCTCCAGGAGCAACATTGTACTATCGATCATCCAACTACACTCGGCAGGACTAGGGGTATTATCTCTCCGGAGAGCCCCGAACCTAGGTATGTCTGGCGTCCCGCGCCCGCTCATACCAACCTCGCCTCTGGAGCCCACCAGCACCCTCGAGCCTCCTCCTCTCTTTAGCCATCCCTTAGCATCTGTCGTGCGCCCACCACGACAATCACCTTATCAAAGCGTTTATTCCAACTCCGAGCTGCTCGAAGCACTCCATAGATGGATCTCTGGAGCTAGCACACTTTGTTAGCACCTTTAGGATCGACAAAACCTTCTGGTTGCATCATATACAATTCTTCCTTAAGAAACCCGTTAAGAAATGTAGTTTTGACGTCCATCTACCAGATTCTATAATCATAAAATGCGGCAATTGCTAACATGATTCGGACAGACTTAAGCATCGCTACGGCTGAGAAAGTCTCATCATAGTCAACCCCTTGAACTTGTCGAAAACCTTTGGCAACAAGTCAAGCTTTGTAGACAGTGATATTACCACTAGCGTATGTCTTCCTCTTGAAGATCCATTTATTGTTAATGGCTTGCCGATCATCGGGCAAGTCCACCAAAGTCCACACTTTGTTCTCATACATGGATCCTTTCTCAAATTTCATGGCCTCAAGCCATTTGTCGAAATTTGGGCTCATCATAGCTTCTTCATAGTTCGTAGGCTCGCCGTTGTCTAACAACATGACTTCCAGGACAGGATTATCGTACTACTTTGGTGTGGTACGTGTTTTGGTCAACCTACGACGTTCAATAGTAACTTGATATGAAGTTTCATGATCATCATCATTAGCTTCCTCTCTAGTTGGTGTAAGCATCACGGAATGGTTTTCTCTGATGTGCTACTTTCCAACTCGAGAGAAGGTACAATTACCTCATGAAGTTCTACTTTCCTCCCACTCACTTCTTTCGAGAGAAACTCCTTCTCTAGAAAGGACCCATTCTTAGAAATAAAGATTTTGCCTTCGGATATGTGGTAGAAGGTATACAATAGTTTCTTTCGGGTATCCTATGAAGACGCACTTCTCCGCTTTGGGTTCGAGCTTATCAAACTGAAGCCTTTTTACATAAGCGTCGCATCCCCAAACTTTAAGAAACAACAACTTAGGTTTCTTGCCAAACCATAGTTCATACGGTGTCGTCTCCATGGATTTAGACGATGCCCTATTTAATGTGAATGCGGCAGTCTTTAATGCATAACCCCAAAACTATAGTGACAAATCGGTAAGAGACATCATAGAATGCACCATATCTAATAAAGTAAGGTCACGACGTTCGGACACACCATTACGCTGTGGTGTTCCAGGTGGCGTGAGTTGTGAAACTATTCCACATTGTTTTAAATCAAGGCCAAACTCGTAACTCAAATATTCGCCTCCGCAATATGATCGTAGAAACTTTATTTTCTTGTTACGATGATTCTCCACTTCACTCTGAAATTCTTTGAACTTTTCAAATGTTTCAGACTTGTGTTTCATCAAGTAGATATACCCATACCTACTCAAATCATCTGTGAAGGTTAGAAAATAACGATACCCGCCGCCTGCCTCAACACTCATTGGACCGCATACATCGGTATGTATTATTTCCAATAAGTCATTAGCTCGCTCCATTGTTCCGGAGAACGGAATTTTAGTCATCTTGCCATGATGCATGGTTCTCAAGTATCAAACGATTCATAATCAAGTGATTCCAAAAGTCCATCCGCATGGAGTTTCTTCATGCACTTTATACCAATATGACCTAAACGGCAGTGCCACAAGTATGTTGCACTATCATTATCAACTTTGCATCTTTTGGCATCAATATTGTGAATATGTGTATCACTACAATTGAGATTCAACACGAATAGACCATTCACTAAGGGTGCATGACCATAAAAGATGTTACTCATATGAATAGAACAACCATTATTCTCTGACTTAAATGAATAACCGTTTCGCATTAAACAAGATCCAGATATAATGTTCATGCTCAACGCTGGCACCAAATAACAATTATTGAGGTCTAAAACTAATCCCGAAGGTAGAAGTAGAGGTAGCGTGCCGACGGCGATCACATCAACCTTGGAACCATTCCCGGCGCACATCGTCACCTCGTCCTTAGCCAGTTTTCGTTTATCCTGCAGCTCCTATTTCAAGTTACAAATATGAGCAACCAAACCAGTATCAAATACCCAGGCACTACTATGAGCATTGGTAAGGAACATATCAATAACATGTATATCAAATATACCTTTATTCACTTTGCCATCCTTCTTATCTGCCAAGTATTTGGGGCAGTTCTGCTTCTAGTGACCATTTCCTTTGCACTAGAAGCACTCAGTTTCAGGCTCGGGTCCAGCTTTGGGCTTCTTCACGGGAGCGGCAACTTGCTTGCCATTCTTCTTCTTCAAGTTCCCTTTATTTCCCTTGCCCTTTTTCTTGAAACTAGTGGTCTTGTTAACCATCAACACTTGATGCTCTTTCTTGATTTCTACCTCCGCCAATTTCAGCATCGCGAAGAGCTCGGGAATCGTTTTCGTCATCCCTTGCATATTATTGTTCATCACTAAGCCTTTGTAGCTTGGTGGCAGTGACTGAAGAACTTTGTCAATAACACTCTCAACTGGAAGATCAATTCCCAGCTGAGTCAAGTGGTTATGATACACATACACTTTGAGTATGTGTTCACTGACATAACCATTCTCCTCCATCTTACAGCTATAGAACTTGTTGGAGACTTCATATCTCTCAACCCGGGCATTAGCTTGAAATATTAACTTCAGCTCTTGGAACATCCCATATGCTCTGTGGCGTTCAAAACGTCTTTGAAGTCCCGGTTCTAAGCCGTAAAGCATGGCACATTGAACTATCTATCAGATCGAGCCTGCCAGACGTTCATAACATCTGCATCATCTCCTGTAGCAGGTCTGTCACCTAGCGGTGCATGAAGGACATAATTCTTCTGTGCAACATTGAGGATAATCTTCAAGTTACGGACCCAGTCCGTGTAGTTGCTACCATCATCTTTCAACTTAGCTTTCTCTACGAACGCATTAAAATTCAAGGGGACGGTAGCACGGGCCATTGATCTACAACATAGATATGCAAAAACTATTAAGACTAAGTTCATGGTAAATTTTAGTTCAAATAATCAAATTACTAATGAACTCCCACTTAATTCAACATCCCTGAAGTTATCTAAGTGATACATGATCCACATATACTAACCCATGTCCGATCATCACGTGAGATGGGGTAGTCTTCAATGGTGAACATCCCTATGTTGATCATAACTACTATATATATGACTCACATTCGACCTTTCGGTCTCCGGTGTTCCAAGACCATGTCTGTATATGCTAGGCTCGTCAAGTTTAACCTAAGTATTTTGCATGTGCAAAACTGGCTTACACCCGTTTTATGTGAACGTAGAGTCTATCACACCCGATCATTACGAGGTGCTTCAAAACGATGAACTTTAGCAGCAGTGCATACTCGGGGAGAACACTTTTATCTTGAATTAAGTGAAGGGATCATCTTATAATGCTACCGTCGTTCTAAGCAAAATAAGATGCATAAAGGATAAATATCACATGCAATCAAAAAATGTGACATGATATGGCCATCATCATCTTGTGCTTTTGATCTCCATCTACAAAGCACCCGCATGATCTCCATCGTCACCGGCGTGACACCTTGATCTCCATCATTGCGTCGGGGTCATCTCGCCAACTATTGCTTCTACAACTATTGCTAACATATAGCGATAAAGTAAAGCACTTACATGGCGCTTAGTGATTGACACACAGGTCATGCAAGTCATGAACTTATTACAAAACATGATCATCTCATACATCAACATATATCAAATCACGTCTTGACCATATCACATCACAACATACCCTGCAAAAACAAGTTAGACATCCTCTACTTTGTTGTTGCAAGTTTTATGTGGCTGCTACGGGCAACTAGTAAGAACCGTTCTTACCTACGCAAAAACCACAATGGTGATTATCAAGTTTGCTGTTTTAACCTTCTGCAAGGACCGGCTGTAGGATCGAAAGTATGTCTAGAGGGGGGTGATTGGACTACTTGACCAAATAAAAATCTAGCCTTTTCCCAATTTTAAGTCTTGGCAGATTTTAGCAACTCATCACAAGTCAAGCAATCAACCTACACATGCAATTCTAAGAGTATAGCAGCGGAATGTAAATCATTGCATATGAAGATAAAAGGGGAGGAGTTTAGAGGGAGCAAACGCAGTGTAGACATGGAGATTTTTGGCGTGGTTCCGATAGGTGGTGCTATCATACATCCACGTTGATGGAGACTTCAACCCACGAAGGGTAACGACTGCGCGAGTCCACGGAGGGCTCCACCCACGAAGGGTCCACGAAGAAGCAACCTTGTCTATCCCACCATGGCCATCACCCACAAAGGACTTGCCTCACTAGGGTAGATCTTCACGAAGTAGGCGATCTCCTTGCCCGTACAAACTCCTAGGTTCAACTCCACAATATTGACGGAGGCTCCCAAGTGACACCTAACCAATCTAGGAGACGCCACTCTCCAAAAGGTAATAGATGGTGTGTTGATGATGAACTCCTTGCTCTTGTGCTTCAAATGATAGTCTCCCCAACACTCAACTCTCTCTCATAGATTTGGATTTGGTGGAAAGATGATTTGAGTGGAAAGCAACTTGGGGAAGGCTAGAGATCAAGATTCTTGTGGTTGGATTGGAATATCTTGGTCTCAACACATGAGTAGGTGGTTCTCTCTCAGAAAATGAATGCAGGAAGTGTAGGCATGTTCTGATGATTCTCCCCCCGAATGGAGGAAGGGTGGAGGGGTATATATAGCCTCCACATAAAATCTAACCGTTACACACAATTTACCAAACTCGGTGGGACCGAATACTGAAACTCGGTCAGACCGATTTAGTTCAAAATGTGAACGTTAGGCTTTTCGGTGGGACGACATGTCAACTCGGTGGGATCGATTGTGTTAGGGTTAGGGCATCGTAATCTCGGTGAGACCGATCACATGAACTCAGTGAGACCGATTTATGTAATAGGCAAACAGAGAGTTGGTTAGGCAAACTCGTGGGACCAATCGCTCATTTTGGTGAGACCGAAACATTATGAAGAGGAAACAGAGAGTTTGCATTGCATACTTGGTGGAACCGATCGCTCATCTCGGTTAGGCCTAATTATTACGAAGGGAAACAGAGAGTTTGCAATCCCATCTCGGTGAGACCGAACTGATTAGGTGTTTCTGGCAGTGGCTACGTGAAATGAACTCGTCGGGGCCGAATTTGACTCTTGGTTTTGGGACATATGTGGAATTGAGAAAGTGGTTGAGGGCTTTGGAGCATATCACTAAGCACTTTGAGCAAGCAAGCCATTAAGCAACACCTCAACCCCTTTTAATAGTATTGGCTTTTCCTATGGACTCAATGTGATATTGGATCACTAAAATGAAAATGTAGAGTCTTGAGCTTGAGCCAATATGTGTCCTTAGCATTTTGAGGGGTCCACATTCCTAGTCCATGCCTTGCCAATCATTGAACTTCTGAAATGATTATCTGGAAAGAATATTAGTTCAATGAGCTATATGTTGTTAATAATTACCAAAACTACCCAGGGATTAGTTGCACTTTTAATCTCCCACTTTTTGGTAATTGATGACAACATATAGATCAAAGCTTCGACAAATGATAATCAGAATGAAATACATGGTCGCTTTGAGAAGTATGTGATAAGCAAGAGCTCCCCCTAAATTTGTCCAGTATTTAAAATTTGCTTTTGAATGCAAATGCACAATCGATTAGGATCATGGGTTACTCTTTCATGTCACATACATCTTGGTGGAGCGCTCAAAATGATAGAATAAGAAATATGCACTCATCACCAAGGCAAAGTGAATGATCACACAGGAGAGATAAATAATATCATCATCCAAGCACAGGCATTAAGGTATGATATGATCAAATACATGACCATACAAGTATCTCACACACATAAACATAGAGTATCATCCAAGCAAGCACACAAATAAGTAGCAAATAAGAGGCAAAAAGAAGCAAAGCTCTCTCTCTCGAAGCCTATGATCTATGCACTTTCTCCCCCTTTAGCAACAAGTTACCAAAAAGCTTGAAAATGCATAGTGATATGCGGCTCTCTAGGCTTGATCTTCGGGAGGTGGCGTGGAGAGGACTCCTAGGACAAATGCATCTGTTGAGGTTGTTGGAGCTGGTGGAGTTGCAACCGGAGGGGCAACTGAAGCTGTGGCTGCAGGTGCTGACATAGTAGCTCTCATGTCTGTCACTGGCACGGCTGCAGATTTCTGTGCCCTCTGCACTCTCTAAAAAGCTTCAGTGGTAGCTTTCCCTTTCCTCTCTTCAGCTTCATCCTGGAGCTGCTCAACAGCTGTTTGCATCTCTCTGACCTTCAATTCTAGATCATAGAACTTTGTTTCAATGATCCTTGCAAGGCTCTCTTGATTCTGACTCAGGGTGGCCAATCCTTTCTCAATCCTCAAAGTGGCTTGAATAAGATATCCAAGTTGATCTTGTTTTGACTTGAGAAAAGCTTGTGAAGCCTCTTCAGCACTTGGCATCTTGGCTGCCTTCTCTACTTTTGCCTTCTCTCTCTTCTCCCGAGCTTCTACTGAAGTAGGGTCTGTAGCATCCATAACAACTGTGTTGTCCTCAAAATCTGGCCTCAGGGGAAGGTGCTCTTTGTCCAACAAGTATGTGCATGTGCCCATCTTGGAGTTGATGAGCATCTGGATGTGTGGAGCATACCCACATGATCTCTTCTGGTCTGCAACTGTCCTCTTGATTGTCTCTACAATTAGTGTCATCATTTTTTTAATTTTTCTGGCACATCAAACATATGCAGCAAATTGATGGAATGTCCTCTTATCATCCTGTGATCACCAGACTTGGGCAAAAAAGTGTGCCTCGGGATAGTATTGATAGTAGGCAGACCTGACAGGAGATAATAAACAGAACCAAACTTGTGATGTTCCAAATCTGCATCTGGAATTTCCTTGTACATGTGTGCCATAGAGTTGTGTCCCTTCCTTGGCTTGGCATACACATAAGTGTCATCCTCATGCTCTTCAGGGGCATTGATTAGCTTGGCCCACTCAGCAATGGTTGACTGGTACCTTGTACTTTCAGACATCCAAACAATCCTTCCATCAGGGTAGAAATGAGCTGTAGAGTAAAACTGCATAATGAGCTCATCATTCCACTTGGTCAATTTCTGAGCCACAAAGACATCAACACCATTCATCCTGAAACTTTCATGAACTCTAGGGAAGTGGTCTTCATTGTTGTCAATGTACTTCTAGTCTACCCACTTCATGTCACAGACAATGGGCTTCTTGTCTAGGAGCACAGACTCATAGAAGTCCTGTTGTTCCTTTGTATGGAACCTGTAAGCTACAGCAATTCTTCTTCTTGAGGCATAAGGATCTGTCTGTCTCCACAGTCTGAGACCTGCATCCTTCCTGATTTTCATGTTTTCAGCCACTGGATGTGTATCATCGTGGTCAGGGATCTTGGGCTTTAACTTTCTGAGCACTTGGGCTTCATCTTCCTCTTCTTTAATTTCAGGCACTGGGGCCTTGTTCTTTTCAGCAGCTGGTATGTTCCTAGTGCTTCTCTTTGGTGCAGACTTGGTGGCTTGAGCAGTAGCTTTAGGGGTAGTCTTGGGCTTTGAAGTTGCAGCCTCAGACTTGATGGCATCCCCCATCAGCTTCTAAGATTTAGGTGCTGGTGCAGCATCCTCTTCTCCATCTTATTCCTCATCCGAAGTATGCTTCTCAAATTCTGCCATGGGATCTACTTTCTTGCACCATCTCCCTCTCTTTCATTCTTTATTCTTCTTGCCCTCACCAGCAGCCTCTCCAACAGTTGATTTGGAGGCTTCAAAAGTTGAGGCTCCGGCTTTTGACATGGGCACTCTCTTTGCAGGTGCCTTCTTGTTCAGACCAGGCTTTGTTGAAGCAGCTGTGCCAAATTCCTTCTTGACAACTTTCTTCTTTGAGCTGACTTCTTCCTCAACAGCCACATAATCTTCATCTTCAGAATCAGAATTTCTCTCTCTCCTCTGCCTAGTAGCAGCCTTAGGCAGGTTGCTAGGAGTACTTCTGCTGCCATCATCATAGCTGTCAGAGGGACTAGTGCCCTCACTCATATTAACTTGCTCCTCAGACTTGTTCTGGCTGTCACTTTGATCAGACATTGTTGACACTTCAAACTGAAAGCTGACCCTGTGAATAGATATACATGAGATAGAGTGGATGAGCATCACAAAGTGCAGAGATTTTGCAATACATTTGAGTCAAAAACTTGGTTTTAGTTCTCCACAGAAAGCATTTCGGAGCTACTGATTTGTTAAACTCGGTGCCACTGAAGCAATATTTGAGTCTGAACTAGTGAGATCGGTCAGACCGAGACACAGTTTGGTGAGTCCGAGATTGCTAGGATTTCACAGAGAGTTGAACTCGGTCACACCGATTTGCAAGTTTCGGTCAGACCGGAAGTTACAAGTGCAATGGCATAGGCCAAATCAGTGACACCGATTTCTACAATTCGGTCGGTCCGAGATGAGTTCGGCGGAAACCTAACCCTAAATTTTCGAATCAAAACTAATTTAAAGGGAGTTTTGCTGGATAGATTGATCTCATACGTGTTAAGAATCATGGCATTGACTTTGTGCCAAGAGTCGTAGGTAAAGATTGCACAAAGGGGTCGAACTCATACCCTAACTCGGCGATCAGCTCGCTACGGTGGCAACGGCGGTGGAGATTCCCGTTGATGGCGGCGTAGCCAGCGGCAGGGGGTCGCTAGCGATGAGAGGACTATTCGGAGACCCGAGTCGACAGAGCAGGATACGCGCGGGCGAAGAGGTTTCGGAGAAATCTCCAAAATTTGACCCGCGGATATATATATATATATATATATCCTGACCCTGTCGGTGTGACCGAGTGGAACAACTCGGTGGCACCGAGATGTAGAATTGCAAGCGGTTACTGCAACTCGGTGTGACCAAATAGTTCTAATGGGTTGCACTGAGATTGAAAACCTAGATCAACTCAATGAACTTGGTATGACCAAAAAGGATGAATCGGTCAGACCAAAATACACAGAGAGGTTTTGGAAGTTTAAGTCTATGACGAATCGGTGACTCCGAGTGCTCCTCACCCAGAGGGTTCGAATCTGACTTGATCAAACTTTGTGGTGTAGCATGAATAGAGTTTGAGACGAGAATAGCATAGATAGCTAGAGGAGGTTCTTAGGCATTCTTGTTCATCCATTTGGCAAAAAAATCAAAGCAACAAATGGATGTCCTCAAATGAGAAAAATATGCAATCAACATGCTCACACAATAAGATGTCAAATGAAATGTGTGGCAAAGCATGCACAAACACCCTAGCATCTATCAAGCAATTGGCGATGACTAGGTCATCTATATATGAATATGTTGACTTAGGAGTCAAATGAGAACACTTGATCATAGGTCATACTCATCGTTTAAGCACAAGTGGGGTTGCCACTTTTACATAAAGAATTGTTGTGTTCACACCATTAGAGTTGCTTTAGCTCAATTTTTAGAGTAAAGATCCTCCTAGATGTGATACCCCCCTAAGAGGGATGAACTAACCTTGGGTTTTGTCGAGGATGACTTCATGTAGATGTCGGATTTCGGGTTCCGGCAAAACCCTTGAGGTTCGAACACTAGGGTGCGCACGAAGATCTCTCCCTCCCAAGATCACTCTCACCGAATCGCAAGGCCTAGCTCGACGAACCCGCAGAAAGAGAGACACAAGAGTTTACACTGGTTCGGGCCACCGATGTGGTGTAATACTCTACTCTAGTGTGGTGTGGTGGATTGCCTCTTGGGCTGAGGATGAACAGTATAAGGGGAAGAACAACCTCCTAAGGAGAGGTGTTCTTGTGCTTGGTGAACTTGTGTGAGGCTATGGATGGAATGGCTCCGATCCAAGATGATCCCTTCCTATGGTGGTGGCTAGTCCTATTTATAGAGACCCTGGTCCTCTCCCCAAATATTGATCGGGAAGGGATGCCACAATGGCCAAATTCGAAGGGAGACAACTAGTACAAGTTATCCTGACTAAAGGTGGTCTTCTCCTGCCAAAGGCTCTAGTGGTGACGCCGTCTTGGGCTCCACTATGACCTCCGTCCTGCTGGTCTTGGTCTTGTTGCACCGATATGGAAACCTTTGCCTGATGCATCGGGACTCCTCGCCTGCGCTTGTCCCTTTAGCACCAAAGAGGAAACGAGGACACTGCGCGCGCTGGCGCCCGCCTGGCGCCGGTCGTCATGGCTTGCGTCATGGAAACCTCGCGAGGTGTCCCTTGCCTTGATCTCTCTGCCCCTCGCGAGCCAGCCTGGTGAGGCAGCCCCCAAGGAGGTCTTGTGTCGTCCGCCTCGCGAGGCTTGGCCCCTCGCGAGGGTCTTGAGTGTTTGCCGGTGAAGATGGGCCATACAGGGCCGCTGGTGGAGCCGCGCTGGGGGCCGCAGGCAGGCAAGTCCGGGGACCCCCGTTCCCAGGACACGCTCGGACTTGGCTTCGGGGCGAAGCCAATTGGCAAGTGCGGAGCGCCGCAGGCCCCAACAGCCTGCGGCCCCGCTTGACGCGTGGCGACTGATTGGACGTGGACGTCTCCGCTTCCCCATGCTGCCTCGGCAATTGCCTGATTTGACGAGTCCCTGCTGCATGCAGAGAAAAATCATCATTACCTGTGATCATGGGGGTCACCGGTTGGCCTTCTCCCGCTATAAATGAGGAGGGGGCGGAGCACCCGCTGCTCATCTCTTCCTGTTCCGCTCGCTTCTTCCACCTTGCTCCATTGCTAGTAGTGACTCCCATGGCGCCGATTCGGAAGTTCTCTGCCGCTGAGAAGGGAAAAACTCCCCGCGATGAGCCCGGGCCACTTCCGCCGAAGAAGAGGCCGAGCCACCGCTGCGACATGGTCGTGAGGTCGGGGGTGTCGAGGCCTTGGTACGAGCGGCCTCCTCCCGGGTACCCGCTGCCTCTATACGCCCGAGCTGAGGGCTCTGGAGGAAGGGGCAACAAGCGCCGCCACCCTTGCCGCGGCCGTGGTCGCCGCGTTGCGGTGACGCACGTTGTCACCCCAGGAGTCCACGCCGCGGACTCCTTGCGCGAACTCGTGTTGTGGCCAGCGATGCCTCCGCGCTCTTGGATCTGCTTTCCTCAATTCTTCTCCGCCGAGATGCCGTCGAGGGGGCCTCTTGAGCTTTGGCTGCAGCATGCCAACTACGACGCCCCGGCGACTGGAGCGGAGGTTGAAACGGTCTCCCCAGGCAAGATCTTCATGACCCGCGGCTGGGGCGAGGTGGCCCGGATTTGCCGCACAGAAGGTGCCCTCGCCATCCACTTCAGGTACGACGGCGCCTCCACGATGTTCTTCAAGGTCTTCGACGCGGAAGGCCGCCGCTTGGAGTGCTGCCCTGGAGGGAGTCGCCGGGACTGCGTAGCGGCCAGCACCGAGCAGGTCGCTGGCTTCGCCAGCGGCTCCTCCAGCAGCAGTGGTGGCGCTTGGGAGTCCAGCGACTCTCCCGAGCCCTACGAGACTCCGGAGACGAGCGAAGACAGCTACGTGCCCCCGAGCTCTCGCCGGGCCCGGAGCAAGGCCGCAGCGCCCGGCCGTCGCCGCCACTGATCTGGATGGAGTTGGCGTCGGCCTCCCGTGGCCCACTGTTGATGATGGCGTCGGCGGCGCTGGCACGTGTAGATAGGACTCCTAGGAACTCCCTTCTTTTGCTCCCTGCAAGGAATCATAACGGACCCCATGGGGGCGTGTAAAGGATTATGTAATGCCTTTGTTCGTATTATCCTTATTATGAAAATTTGCGAATGCATGTCTTGTTTCGGCTCGGTCTTCCCTTTCCAACCCCACAGCAGCTTGGTGCTCTACGCCGACAGGTCCCGGTCCCCAGGCAGGCTGCAGCCGTCGCTGGTATGCCAGGTCGCGATGCCGTGGTCAAGGACAGGAGGTGAGCGGCCCAAGGTCCGGTAAGAGCTCCTGAGGCGCGATGCTCAGGAGGTCCCCTTTAGCGCTCAAGCTACTACCGAGAGGCAGGAAAGGGTGGTGATGTTTCCGTAACAAGGCTGCCACAGGTGGGGATCCTATACTGTAGTGCCGGGTTAATCCAGGCACGAGACTTATCTTGGCATTCGGGAGCTGGTTCCTTGTGTTGCGCCAGACTTGCGCGTTGACTACTGTTGAGCAGCTAGGTTAGGTCCGTACGAGCCTCCCCCTATTCTCCACGCTCTTCTGTGTGCTCTGCGTCCCCAGGTCCCGGCCCTCGAGCGAGCTCAGCCGCCGCTGGTATGCCAGGTCGCGATGTCGTGGTCAAGGCCAGGGGGTGAGGGCTGGAGAGCCAGTAAGAACTCCTGAGTCGCGATGCTCAGGAGCCCCCCTTTTAACACGCAAGCCAATCGCATGGGAGAAGAAGGTGCTCGTGGTACCGCCTACTGTCATCCTCAGGAGGTCCCTGCAGGTTAGAGCGTGGAGGGACACAGATTGCTGCGATGATTGCCGCTCTGCTGTAGGCCGCTCTGCAAGAAGATGAAGGCACTGAGGGCCTGGTGAGGTGACGTGTGCAGGGCGTGCCGCGAGCCAGAGCTCGACCGCTCAGATTTGTAGACGTTGTAGAGACGGACTTGAGCACAAACGCCGTGTCGGCATGTGTAGATAGATGATAACCGTAGATAGATTATGCATGAAAAGCGAACTAGTTTAGGTAAATGCAAGAACGATACATGCCACTAGGTTAGACCCGAGCGGCTTGGGGATGATGCAGCCCGAGGGGCTCTGTCGGAGTAAATGTCCACGGGTAGCCTAACCGACTCCCCCTGGCTCTTCAAAAAATTATCAGGCCATTCGAGCCTTCAAGCATCCAGAGCATGGGGCCGCCTTCCTCCGGCCGGCTATCCCTAGGGCCGACTACCAGAAGGCGACCCGGCCTCAAAAACCTTCCCGAAGAAAGCTACGAAATGGCCGACTTCAGGAAGCCGGCCCCAAGAGGACCGACTCCCAGAAGCCGGCCATGAAGAGAGCCGACTCCCAGAAGCCGGCCAAGACTGCACCCACCAGGGCTGCACCCACATGATGGTGATAAGACGGGGCGTGGCCGCAGTACAGCCCACTACCCCCGAATCCCGGAACATGCATGGCCACAGGGCGCCGTACGGGTCAGCCATCCCCCGTCCGGCGCGGCACTGTAGCCATGTTGACCTCGACGTCACCCACGACAGGCGCCAGTACGGCCCGCGGGCCGCGGGCCCCTTTAGCCAGAGAGACACTCGAAGGCGGCCCGGCCTCCCCTAGTCGTCCGGGGGCATAGCCGGCTCCCATAAGCCGGCTACCTCCCTCCCTCGAAACATGTGCATCATTAAGGAGACAAGACGAGGTGAGGCTACAGTGAGAGCCCGCAAGGCGGCGGCACTGTAGCCACGCTTACCTCGACAAAGCCCTCGTCATCAGGGGCGAGGCAACAGTAACCAGCCGCCGACAAGGCCCCCAAGCGGTGGGGCCGGCCTGTCGGCCAAGAGGCCGGCAGCTGGCGGGACCCACAAGTCGGCGGGCCCCAATGGGCGAGCACAGACACTGACGGCTGGGACCCGCGCCCAGCCGGATTACCATTGTACCCCTGGGGGTAGGCCTATACAAACCCCCCCGGGACACCCATGCAAAGGGTTGAGCTCACATAGTTTCACACACCACATAGAGAGAAAAGGAGAGCTAGCCTTGCCCTTCTTCTTTCCCTAGCCAAACAGCTCAAGAGCACTTGTAGCTACTTGTATTGATCTAGTGATCATGCGGAGACCCCGCAGAGCAGGACTACGGGTGTTATCTCCACGGAGAGCCCCGAACCTGGGTAAGATCTGCCGACGTGCATGTCTTCGCCTTATCCCGTTTCCAGGCACCGGCGATGTCTTACTGGCTCCCACAATGATAAGCCACCCGTTGGCATATGTCGCACCTACCACCCGACATTTGGCGCCCACCGTGGGGCCAGGTGCACCGTCGTCCGGAGACCTGTTCTGGACGGGAACCCTTTTCCTCCCCCGCGAGCGTAGCCAGCCCCCTACGCCCGATGGCGCTTGCCCTGACGCGCAGCAAGGCGTCGACGACGCCTACGCGGCGAGCTGCCTCGCCGACCTTTTTGGCGAGACTCGCATCTCCGACGAGCCCGCGTCCGACGCGGGCACAGACTACCCTGAGAGCTGCCTCGTCAGCCTCCTCGACCAGCTTCACGTCTCCAGTGAGCTTGCTGTTGACTTGGAGTCGGTCGGCTCCACCGACCCGATGCTTGTCGACTCCGACACGGCATCGCTTGACGCCATCCCCACCGACGTGGTGATCTTTGACGACCCTCTCCCTCGAGCCGACAGTGGTAGCAGCGCTGTCACTGAGGTGCTGGTCATCAGCCACGGCGCTGACTCGGGCGAGAACGCCCACGACGCCCTACAAGCGGTGCTGCACGACTTGTCCGTCCCCATCCCGGCCGACGCCGACGCCGAGACTCTGGAGTCACGCCGCCTCGCCCTCATCGCGGAGGGCCAGAAGATAGCCTCCATGAGACGCCTCACTGAGGCTCACCAGTGCAAAGTCGACCGCGCCGCCTATGGTACGCCGCCTCATGGCGGGCCGAGCCGAGCCGGCATCGTCAAGAAGCGCGGCGCGGCCATCGCCAGCATGCTGGGGGCAGACCGCCCAGTCTACGCCACGCCGCTCGAGAATCTGCGAGCCGCTCAGGCGGCCGCAGAAGAGCTGAACGGACTAGGGGCTGATGAGCTCCCCTACATGACAAGGCGCATCCAGCAGCTGATCGACGCGGCCGCAGAACGGCATGAAGCCAGCGCCCGCGCTGAGAGTCCTCCCCCACGCCGAGAACATGCCGCGACATCCCGCTCGCCGACTGCGAGCGGCGCCCGCGCGAGGAAAGACAAGGAGTTGGCTGCTAGCTGCAGCCGGACTCGGGTCACCATTGAGCGCGACGAGCGGTGGAACGACAAGGCAATCCGCCTCCCCCCCCCCCCCCCCCCCCCGCCTCGTGGGGAAAGATATCCTAGCCCGCCACTTGTCACGCATCCGACTCTCGGTGGCCGACTAGGCCACCGCGAAGGAGTCGGCGAGAATGATGCCCGCCACCGGATCGACCGCCTAGCGCGATCCCTGGCGTTAGAAGAAGAGGATGATGTCGGCCCGCCTTGCTTCGGCCCCCGCATCCGTGACGAGCCCTTCCCCAAAGGGTTCTCACTCCCCAGAGACACGCCCAAGTACAAGGGCTCCGTGAAGCCGGAAGATTGGCTGATCGACTACTCTACCGTTGTCAGCATAGCGAACGGCAACAGGCGCGTTGCCGTGAAGTACGTCCCTCTCATGCTTCAAGGCACGGCACGCACCTGGCTGAACAGCCTCAAGCCCTACAGCGTCAACAGCTGGCTAGACTTCACGGAAGTCTTCGTCCGCAACTTCACCAGCACATACAAGCAGCCTCCCAAGCCCCGCCAGCTCTCCTTGTGCGTCCAAGGGCCCAGCGAATCGACTCGCGACTACCTCACGCGTTGGGCCGAGCTCCGCAACTCCTGCGAGGGGGTGCACGAGGTTCAAGCCATAGAATACTTCACCGCCGGGTGCCGAGAGGGCACCCTCCTCAAGCACCGACTCCTCTGCGATGAGCCGGCTACCCTCGACGAGCTGCTGGTCATAGTAGCCAAGTACGCCACGGCCGACTCCTCGATGAAGACCGAGCTCCGAGTGGACGCCTCTGGAAAGGTGCTCGCTCCGGCTCCCAAGACGCCAGCTGGTGACTCCAACCGACGCCCCTACCAGAACGACCACAAGCGCAAGGCCCCTATGTCGCCCTCCACCAGTCGGCAGGTGGCCACCGACGAAGACGAGCAGCCCGAAGAACGGCCCGCTCCCAAGAAGAAGGGCGGTAGGCCGGCTTGGCAGCCGGCCTTCTCCTACGAGCAAACTCTCGATGCCCCCTGCAAGTTTCACAGCGGCGCGAAGCCATCCAATCACACAACCCGGAAGTGCCACTGGCTCACCCAGATCTCCAAGGGCGAGGGGCTGGTGGCGCCTCCGCCTCCCGGCCCGCCGCCTCCAGCCCCTAGCAGCCGGCTGCTCGACCAGCAGTCGAAGCCATTCAGGATGAGTTCCCAGATGAGCACGCCGCCTACGTCGTCTTCACGAGCCAGATCAAAGACAAGCGCAGTCGGTGCCGACAGCACCAAGAAGTCAACGCGGTCGCCTCCAGCAACCCCAAGTTCATGCATTGGTCTGAAAGGCCCATCAGCTGGAGCTAGGCCGATCACCCAGAGGTGATGCCGTCTCCCGGCTCCTACGCATTGGTGTTGGACGTCACCCTCGCGACGGAAAGGCGAGCTGCCCGTTTCTCCCGTGTGCTGATTGATGGCGGAAGCAGTATCAACATACTGTACCGCGACACCATGGAGAAGTTGAACCTCAAGGCGAAGCAGCTCATACCAAGCCGGACTGTGTTCCATGGCATCGTACCCGGCCTGTCCTGTTCCCCAATCGGCAAGATCAAGATGGATGTTCTCTTCGGAGACAAGGATCACTTTCGCCGAGAAGCGATCTGGTTCGAAGTAGTGGACCTAGAAAGCCCTTACCATGCCTTGCTTGGCCGACCTGCCCTGGCCAAGTTCATGGCTGTGCCCCACTACGCCTACCTCAAGATGAAGATGCCGAGTTCAAAGGGGATCATCACTGTAGCCGGCGACTACAAGAAGTCCATCGAGTGTGCTGTAGCCAGCAGCCGACTGGCCGAGTCCCTCGTGATCGCTGAAGAGAAGAAGATGCTGGACCGAGTTGTGGCCATGGCCGGCAAGCAGCCGGCCTTGTCCCCCAACCCCAAGGAATATGATGCTCAGGGCTCCTTCCAGCCGGCCAAGGAGACAAAGAAGATACCTCTGGACCCGGAGAACCCAGAGAGGTTTGCTGTCATTGGTGCAAACCTGGACAGTAAATAGGAAGGCGAGCTCGTCGACTTCCTCCGTGGACAAATTCACCAAGTGGATTGAAGCGAAGCCAATCAAGAAGCTGAACGGGCCGACTGCCGTGACATTCATCGCAGACATCACCACTCGGTATGGTATACCACACGGCATCATCACCGACAACGGCACGAATTTTGCCAAGGGAGCACTGGCACGTTTCTGCGCGACACAGGGCGTCCGACTGGACTTAGCGTCCGTTGCCCACCCGCAGTCAAACGGCCAGGTCGAGCGAGCAAACGGCCTCATCCTCTCCGGCATCAAGCCTCGACTGGTCGTCCCACTGGAGCGTTCGGCCGGCTGCTGGCTCGATGAGCTACCGGCTGTCCTCTGGAGTCTGCGTACTACCCCGAACAAGTCAACCGGCTTCACTCCTTTCTTCCTTGTATATGGTGCCGAGGCTGTCATCCCAACTGACATCGAGTTCGACTCACCTCGGGTCACCATGTACACGGAGGCGGAGGCCAAGGAAGCATGAGAAGATGGCGTCGATCTGCTGGAAGAAGGCCGGCTGTTAGCACTCAGCCGGTCCACCATCTACCAGCAGGGTTTGCGCCGTTACCACAACCGGAAGGTCAAGCCAAGATCCTTCCAAGAGGGCGATCTTGTGCTCCGGCTGATCCAGTAAACAGCCGGCCAGCACAAGCTCTCGGCCCCTTGGGAAGGCCCTTTCGTCGTCAGCAAGGCCCTAGGCAACGACTCCTATTACCTGATCGACGCACAGAAGGCGAGAGCACGCAAGAGGGATGATTCCGGCAAGGAGTCGGAACGACCATGGAACGCCAATCTCCTGAGAAGATTTTACAGTTAAAAGCAGTATGTATCATGCTACCTTTTTGTATTAAGTACAAGACAATGGGCCCCCCGAGGCGCACTCGGGGACTGCCCTCCTTTATCTATGAATGACGAGTGTCATACCCATGAATGTACTATTGCATTTGATTCTCTATCTGGCACCGGGTTCGACTAGTCGGCCCGGGGACTGGCCGCCTTGAGTTATATTAAAAGTTCTACCTGAAGTCAGACAAGTAGTGTGCTAGCACCCGAGCCCTCTCTTGTTGTAAGTCGCAGCTCAAAGAACCGACTGTCCGACTGGCAAGAGCCAAAGGCAGAAAGGATGCCCACACGAAAAACGGCTAAAGACTAGCAAACTTATATAACGCAAGCCGGCCTCCAACCACGCCTACCGGCTGTCAAAACAGCCGGCTGGCCCGCTTCCCAGTCACTTCGCTACAATCCAACAAAGCTAGAGTACTTGCCCTCCCAACCGGGCAAGCACTTCTCCAGCCACAGACTGCAGAGCAGCTGTCCGGCTGGGAAGGCGGCAACCAAGGGAGGGCGGCAAAGGAAACAGCCGAAGGATGAAAAGCAAAGAACAATGGAAAGCCAAACACATGCATGATTATATTTACACATAAAGGCCTTCAACAGGCCGGCAGTCAATATAGTTCGAATACAACCCCAGTGGGTGGAACTGTGCAAACTTAACAAAATATTGTTCCAAGAGTAATAAAACAGGAAAGTAGAGGCAGCAGATTAGACTAAGGGCGCAGCAGGGGAGCCGGGCCGGTCGGTGGAGACGGCAGCGCCGGCTGGAGGAGTGGCCGGCTGGCGAGTCTTAGCTTGATCATCGCCGGCTGCAGGCGGTGCGCTCGCACGCGCCTTGTTGCTGGAGGCACGGTCAAGCTGAGGCTGGTCGGCTGCTCCACCATCTGGCGCGGCGTCTTCACCCTCCTCGCCCTCATCGCTGGAGTCGATCTCCTCCGCCGAGTCCTCGCCATCTGCCGGGTTCAGCCCGAACCACTCCTCCGGCTGGGCAACGCCGTTGTCATCCACCTCGGGAGCAAAGGCGCTGGTGTCAGTGTAGTCGGCGATCACCGAGGCTCGCTGGATGATAGCCGGCTGCATCGGCTCCAGCTCCGTGTCGGCCTCCTGCCGCCAGGTGGCCAGCTGGTCCAAGCTCATCTCAGGATACGAGGCCTTGACGAACTCCAGCGCCCGCCTGGCGCCTGACCGAGCCGCAGAAGCCTTCCAGGCCTCGAAGCGGCCGGCCGCCACCTCCAGCCAGTCGGCAGTCCGACTGGGGGTGTGGGGAATCACCTCGCCGGGCCAGAGAGCGGCCAGCACCTGCGCCCCAACACGCTGAAGCCGGCGGAGCATGCGGTGAGCCGGCTGGAGGCGGGCTTGAATCGCCAGGAGCTGTTCCTCAAGCGACCGGCGAGCGTTCGGCGCGATCTTGGCGCCAGCCTGCCTTTGCGCTTCGCGGTGGGCCTCGACGACCTGGTTGGCGGCAGTAGAGTAGCCAGGGAAGTACTCTGCACAAGAAAGAAAGAGAAAGAAGAGAAAAATACCAAGTCAGAGAGTGAACCAAACAGCAAGCGGCAAGCAAGGAATGAAGAAGAGGGCAGCCTACCGTCAACCAAGTCTTCGATCTGGCCATAGCCGTTGATCAACGACTGCCTCGCCTCGGCCCAGCTCGCCGCCTCGGTCTCATACTCGGCTTGGAGAGTGGCCTCGCTATCCTGCACCGCCTTTATGGCCGCCTTGTGGCTCTCCTCCTGGTCGGCCAGCTTCTTGACCAGGCGGTCACGCTCCTGGGCCAAGGCGTCGAACTCGGCTTCCTTAGCGCGAAGGTGGCCTGAGTCCCACCCAGCTGCTCCCTCAGTTTGGCGTTGGCCGCTGCAGATATGGCAGAGAAGAAAAAAGCAATAAGAAAGAAGTCGTCAAGAAAGATCCGACCCGACTGCTCAGCAGTCGGCCCGAATCTCGGGGACTACACCCAGTGGGTGCGCTGACGCGGCCCCACGTGAGATAAAAGATGAAGCACTTACCCCGGCTCTTAGATAGACCAGCATTCTTCTGGATCAGCTCCCGAGCCTGGGAGTTGAAGGCAGCCGCACGGAGGTTGTGATAGTCCTGCAAGTCAGACAGAGAAGCGAATGAGAACAAGATAGCAAACAAAGCCCGCTAAGAAGATCCAAGCCGCCTGCTCAGCAGCCGACTCGGAACTCGGGGACTACACCCAGTGGGTGCGCTGACGCGCCCCCACAGAAGAAACCAAGATCAAAAAGCAAAAATGGGAAGACTTACCCGAATGGCCGCCCACGTCGCGAGGAACTCGTCATTGTATTGCCTCAGCACTGCGGCCTGGGACTGAAGCCGGTTCCGGACTTCTTGCGCCGCCACATTCACCATGGCCGTCCCACCACCTGGCGTCCACCCCGAGCTGGCGCTGGCCGCCTCCACGTCCTGGGCCGACGAGCTGGAGCCCGCAGCCTTCTGTGGGTCCGGAGCCGAGGTTGCCTTCCCCGCGCGCTGGCGCGAGGGCGACTGGACCACCAGGTCCGTCCTCACGGCCGGCTCGCCCCCAGCCGATTGCGCAGGCGGCATGTTAGGCCGGCTGCCTTGGGCCATCCCGGTCGGCGAGGACGGTGCCGCCTCCCTCTCCTGGATGACAACGTCGTCCTCCCTCTCCAACCCCGGCAGCTCGCCGCCGGCTCCCTCCGGCGGGGGCTCTGGGATCTCGGGCGCCGCGACACGCAGGGAGGTGACAAGCAAGGCCCCCTCCGCTGTCGCCGCGGCTGCAGCCTCCGCCTGGGCCTTGGCCGCCGCGTCGGCACGCGCCTTCGCCGACTCCTCCTCCTCTTGTGCCGCCTTGGCGGCAGCCGCCCTCAGCTCCTCCGCCTCCCGCTCCTCCCGCGCCTCCCGCGCATTTTGCTCCGTCGCCGCTTGAAGCTCGGCGCGAGGGTCCACACGGCGGGTGCTCCCGGATCCTCCCGGCGATCCAACCACGGAGGTGGCAGCAACCCGCTCAAGAGAAAGCGGAGCCCTGATTTTTGAGACAAGACAAGGATTCAGAAATCGACAAGAAAAGAAGAAATAGTATGCAAGAGAATCTACACTTACGCCGACACCGTCTGCGGCTGCTTCACCACCTTGCGGAAGCGGGCCGCCTTCGCGGCCGCCTCATCCTGTCTGGTCGCCACCGCCCCGCCCTTGGGCTTCTTCGGCCGACTGCCAAACAAGCCCGACGCGGCCCGGCGCTTCTGCGCGCCGCCCCGAGCAGGCGGCGCGGCGGAGGAACCCGCGCCATGGCCGGACGCCGGCTGGCGGCGCGGGACGACTTCCGTCTCATCGTCATTCGGCCAGTCGTCGAAGCTGGCTCCAAGCCCGGAGCCGCTTGCTTCGCCGCCTCCCGCCTCGGTGTTGTCGTCCATGGCGGCCGCCCCCAAGTCATGCTCCGCCCGGTCGGGGAGAAATCGGCGATCCGCCCCCGACCCGGCCGCAGGTCGAAGGAGAGGGCTCTGCCAAGACGTGCCGACTGGTCAGAGTCGGCCAAGAAAAACTTGGCGACAAAACTAAGAGAAGAAAGGATAAAGAAAGTATACCGTAGGCGGGGGATGAGTACGGGAGTACGGCTCCTTGCCAAACCGCCACTCTGCGGAGAGCTTGCAGTTCGCAAGATAATTCACCATATGAGCCACCTCGTCGTGAGGCATATCCTTGGTGCACATCCGACTCGAATCGAGTTGGCCACTCATCTGACAGATCAGATGAGGGCGGCTTTGAAGCGGAAGCACCCGGCGCGCGACGAAGGCGGCCAGTAGGTCGGACCCAGTCAGGCCCTCCGACTGGATCATTACGCGGAGTCGGGCGACGGCCGCGGCTCCAGCCGGCAACAGCGTCACGGCCCGATAGGACCACTGGGGCCGCCTCCCAGCCGGCGGGCCGGCTATGTAAGCCGGCAGGTTGACGTAGTCGCCTTGTGGGGCGACGTTCTTCACGTAGAAGTACGACTTCTGCCAGCGCTTCACCGACTGGATCAGCGTGATGACGGGGAAGGGGTTGTCGGCTGCCGGCCTCCGCCTCGCGATGAAGGCGCCGCTCTGAGCTGGCACGCCCTGCATGCAGGTGTCGAGCTTGGTTTGGAAGAATTCCCCCCAGAGCTCGAGGGTGGGGAGAACGCCAAGAAATCCCTCACACAGAGTGACGAAGGCGGACAGCAGCACCACCGTGTTCTGGGTGAGGTGGTGCGGCTGGAGTTGATAGAACTCGAGGAAGGAGCGGAAGAAGGCACTCGCGGGCAGACCGAGGCCGCGCAGGAAGTGCGAGCGAAAGATTACCCGCTCGCCTTCCTCCGGCGCCGGCGTGATCTCCTTCTCCGGCGCGAGATGGACCCGTACCTGGTCTTTGTCGGGCAACCGTCGCGTCTTGCGGAGGAAGTCGATGTGGTCCATATGAACGTTGGAGCCGTCCCAGTCTTCGCGCGTACTGCATGGTGGCGAGAAGCCGGCGAGAAAGGATGCGGCGGCTGAGGAAGCACGGCCCCGCGGCGGCAAAGCTGCGGGGTGGTGCGAAGATTGGCGGGACGGCGCGGCGGCGAGATGCTGCTGCGATGGAAAGGAGGAGGAAGAAGATGGCGGAGAGAGGAGGAGCGTGCGAGTGTCTGCCGCTTCCCCTCCTCCCCCTACTTATAGCCTCGTGCGGCGAAGCCGAGGAGGCGAGGCGTGGGGGGGAACGTGGGATTAACTGCGCCCACTCCCCCACGTCCTGCGATTATTGCGCCCTAAACGGCGTGCAGAAACCGCCGCCGGAAGGCGTGCGGCCAGCTTTGGGCCACAGAGAATCCGCGCCTGGGCCTAGGCGTAGGAGTGGTGGGCCCCCGGCCTGCGGCGACGTCCTGTCGCGCGCGTGGGTTGGTAGGCTTTTTTCATCCGGAGGATGCCACGTGGTTCGTGGGCGGCGAGCGGCCGGCCCGCAGCCCGGCGCGCGCACCAACTGACTCCCGCCTTCCGACTTTAGAAATTTAGCCAAGACGGCGCGCCCAACCGAAGCCGGCTCCCAGCTGCTAGCTCGTCAAGATAAGAAGCTGACCGAGCTTCTCGACCTCCTCTCAGCCTCGAAGCCCAACCAGCTTCAGGGACTACTGTCGGAGTAAATGGCCACGGGTAGCCTAACCGACTCCCCCTGGCTCTTCAAAAAATTATCAGGCCCTCCGAGCCTTCAAGCATCCAGAGCATGGGGCCGCCTTCCTCCGACCGGCTATCCCCAGGGCCGACTACCAGAAGGCGACCCGGCCTCAAAAACCTTCCCGAAGTAAGCTACGAGATGGCCGACTCCAGGAAGCCGGCCCCAAGAGGACCGACTCCCAGAAGCCGGCCAAGAAGAGAGCCGACTCCCAGAAGCCGGCCAAGACTGCACCCACCAGGGCTACACCCACATAACGGTGATAAGACGGGGCGTGGCCGCAGTACAGCCCACTACCCCCGAATCCCGGAACATGCATGGCCACAGGGCGCCGTACGGGTCAGCCATCCCCCGTCCGGCGCGGCACTGTAGCCATGTTGACCTCGACGTCACCCACGACAGGCGCCAGTACGGCTCGCGGGCGGCGGGCCCCTTTAGCCAGAGAGACACTCGAAGGCGGCCCGGCCTCCCCTAGTCGGCCGGGGGCATAGCCGGCTCCCAATAGCCGGCTACCTTCCTCCCTCGAAACATGTGCATCATTAAGGAGACAAGACGAGGTGAGGCTACAGTGAGAGCCCGCAAGGCGGCGGCACTGTAGCCACGCTTACCTCGACAAAGCCCTCGTCATCAGGGGCGAGGCAACAGTAACCAGCCGCCGACAAGGCCCCCAAGCGGTGGGGCCGGCCTGTCGGCCAAGAGGCTGGCAGCCGGCGGGACCCACCAGTCGGCGGGCCCCAATGGCCGGCAGAGAAGCCAGCGAGCACAGACACTGACGGCTGGGACCCGCGCCCAGCCGGATTACCATTGTACCCCTGGGGGGTAGGCCTATATAAACCCCCCGGGACACCCATGCAAAGGGTTGAGCTCACATAGTTTCACACACCACATAGAGAGAAAAGGAGAGCTAGCCTTGCCCTTCTTCTTCCCCTAGCCAAACAGCTCAAGGAGCACTTGTAGCTACTTGTATTGATCTAGTGATCATGCGGAGACCCCGCAGAGCAGGACTAGGGGTGTTATCTCCATGGAGAGCCCCGAACCTGGGTAAGATCCGCCGGCGTGCATGTCTTCGCCTTATCCCGTTTCCAGGCACCGGCGATGTCTTACTAGCTCCCACAATGATAAGCCACCCGTTGGCATATGTCGCACCTACCACCCGACAGGCGCCCCAGCAAGGTAATGCTAAAGATGCAGAAGGATACATGCCGCAGGGACAAGGCCATGTGGCCTGGGAATGATGCAGCCCGAGGGGCGCTCCCAGCTAAATAAACTTGGAAAATGTCACCTGATCCGCCGACGAAGGGGTGTTGGGGCAGCTAAAGATGCATGGCGAAGGGGTTGCTCCTCACGAGCCACCGGGGCCCTGAGCCTCGGGAGGCTCTAGGGGTCCGGGCGGCTCCTTGAGGACCGTTTCCATCTCCGTCAGGACTGCGTGATGCCTGGCCTCCTGAGCCGCCAGGACGGTCTGCAGGTTGTGCTAGAAGGCGGCTGCCACGCTCGACAGACCGAATGGCATGAGAACATAGCTGTGAGGTGGGCCCTCGCAGCATCCCAGGCGCGAAGGCCAGAAGAGCTCCTGAGAAGCGGCCCTGTTGAGCCCTGGGATGCCGATGCAGACGCGCAGCGCGCCATCCTCGCCCGGATGGGGGGCCGAGCCAGGTGGGCGGCGGTTGCCGCGCATGGCTCTCGCATCCTGCAGCTCCTGAGTGACCTTGGTGATGAACTCCTGAGCACCAGGCGCTCCTCGCCCGGTGCCCTCCTGAGGGAAACGTGCGGCGAAGCACGCCTCCATGTGGTACCCGAGTGCCTCCCTCGTGATGTGGGCTAGGTCTGAGGCCCTCCAGAAGAGAGCCCCCGAGCCCTGCCCGAGGAGGGCGCCGGGCGCGCCTTCCTATGCGAGGGAGGGAGGCGCCCCAGGCGTGGGCGCCAATCCTGATGCCGCACCGCCGAAGGCGCCGCATCCCTGAGGCCCTGTGCGGAGTAGCTGCTTCTTCTTCTTCTTGGGGACGGCCTCAGGAGGGTATAGCGCTGCGTTGTCATTGGGGTCTTTGATTGACGCAGCTTGGAAGGCGCACTCGAGGGAGCACACTGCATCTCTTTCTTCGCAGGGGATGGTGATGATCCCGCCGCTTCCTGGCATCTTGAGGACGTTGTAGTCGTGGTGGGTCACCGCCATGAACTTGGCCAGGGCCGGATATCCAAGGATGGCATTGTACGATAGACGAATGTGAGCAACGTCGAAGTCGATGAGCTTGGTGCGGTAGTTGTCGCGCTGCCCAAAGGTGACAGGGAGGCGGACCTGCCCTATCGGGTGGTGGAGCCGTCGGTCACTCCTGAGAAGGGCTTGGTAGGCTGAAGCTGATCATATGGCACTTGGAGGCTATCGAACATCTCGACGGACAGGACGTTAAGCCCTGCGCCGCCCTCGATGAGGGTCTTGGTGACTTACACGTTGCTGATGACGGGTGAGCAGAGCATTGGGAGGGCGCCAGCGGTGGCCGCGCACTTGAGCTGGTCCGCCGAGCTGAAAGTGATGGCGCACTTGGACCACCTGAGCGGGCGCGTGGCCTCGAGCCTGGGAAGGGCTGCATTCACCTCGCGAGCAAACTGCTTGAAGATGCGTTGAGAGGCTGGGGCTTGAGCTCCGCCCAAAATGCAGGCGATAGCACGCGGTTCCTGGAAGCCCCCAGCCCCCTCGTCCTGGTGGTGGTCGTCGTTCCTTTTTGGTGGCGGCGGCAGCGGAGGAAGACCAGCCTTGCCCTGGGGGCGGTCCTCGCGAGGCTGATCCCTCCACGCGCCCTCGCGAGGCTGGTCCTGCCAGCGGTCCTCGCGAGGCCGGTCATGCCACTCCTGACGAGGGCCGTGGTCGTCGCAGCATCCTCCGCCTTGTCCTCCTCCTCGGTCGTAGCCCCGGTCGTTGCGCTCGGGGCGTCGACTGAAGCGTCCATCTCGAATGGCCCTGAGTTCTTGACAGCCATTGGTGTTGTGGCTGTGTACGTTGTGGAAGGCGCAGAACGGTCGGCTGCTCTTGGATGACTCGGGGTGGTCCCGGCCGCGCTTCGTGTCTGGCTCCGCCGTGAGAACGGCTACTCCCTTGCGCTTCACGTCCTTGGCCTTGGCTTTCTTCTCCTCGGGTCGGTAGCTGGGAGCTCGAGGAGGGAAAGGCGCCCCTCCTCAGCTCTTGCGCACTTGGTCGCCAGGTTGAACAGCTCCAAAGCCGTGCATAGCTCCTCGTTGATGGCGAGCTCCTCCTTCATCTTGACGTCGCGGACGCCATCGAAAAACACCAAAATGATGGCCTCGTCCGTGACCTTGGGGATCTTGAGGCGAACGTTGTTGAAGCGCTGGATGTACTTCTGCAGGGTCTCCCCTGGCTGCTACCTCACGCGGCGTAGGTCACCCATGGCCGGAGGGCGGTCGCGAGTGCCCTGGAAGTTGGCGACGAAGCGGTCACGCATCTCATCCCAGGAGGAGATCGAGCCCGGGGGCAGGTTTAGGAGCCACGAGCGAGCGCCATCCTTGAGAGCCATGGGGAACCAGTTCGCCATGACTTTCTCATCGCTGTTGGCCGCCTCGATGCTCAGCTCGTACAGCTGCAGGAACTCTGTGGGGTCGGGGGTGCCGTTGTAGCAAGGAGGTAGGTCTGGCTTGAACTTGCCCGGCCAGGCGACGCTATGCAGCTCAGGAGTGAAGGCGCGGCAGCCTGCTGTGGCCACCGGGGCCCGTCGTGGAGGCGGAGCTTGATCTTGGTGTCGCCGCGCCGCCACGGCGAGTGGCGCGTGGCCCTGCCGCGGCAAGCGATCCTGACGTGGCGGTGCCGGGAGCGGTGGAGCATTTTCTTGCAGTCGGGGAACTTCTTGGCAGCTTCCTTCTTCTCGCGCGGGCGCCCGACGCGGAGGGTCGTGTCGGGGAGCCGCGCGCCTCGGCGCCAGAACGCCGTCTTGGGGCTGAGGTGGTGGAGGCGCTCCATGAGCCACGTCGCCCGCAGCTGGCGGAGGGCGAGGCAGCGAGAGGGATGGCGCGGGGGAGCCCCCTGCAGCGCTGACGAGCTCAGCGACGCGGTCCAGCCAGTCCTCATAGAGGTCGCCGACCGGACGGTAGCGCAGGAGCTCGCGTGCCATGAGCAGCGCGGCCTACGCGTCCACGGGAGCGCGACGAGCGTGAGACGACGAGCCGGCTGGGGTTAGTGACGGAGTGGCGGTGCGGCCGTCCTGCCGTACTGAGGGGTGCAGCGAGGACGCCTGCTGCTCGTTTCCCGCCGGGCCGGTGACGGCGTTGGCGGCGGGTGACGGGGAACGGCGGGGAGGCCCGCCGACAGGAGCTTTCTGAGCGACACGGGCAACGAGGGCGGCCCGGTGCTCAGCGCGGGCTCGGCGAGCGTCGGCCATGAACTTAGTGGAGTGGCGAAACGCGGATTGACGAGAGGAAAGCTTCAGCGCACCCCTACCTGGCGCGCCAAATGTCGGATTTCGGGTTCTGACAAAACCCTTGAGGTTCGAACACTGGGGTGCGCACGAAGATCTCTCCCTCCCAAGATCGCTCTCACCGAATCGCAAGGCCTAGCTCGACGAACCCGCAGAAAGAGAGACACAAGAGTTTATACTGGTACGGGCCACCGATGTGGTGTAATACCCTACTCCAGTGTGGTGGGATGGATTGCCTCTTGGGCTGAGGATGAACAGTACAAGGGAAGAGCAGCCTCCTGAGGAGAGGTGTTCTTGTGCTTGGTGAACTTGTGTGAGGCTATGGATGGAATGGCTCCGATCCAAGATGATCCCTTCCTATGGTGGTGGCTAGTCCTATTTATAGAGGCCCTGGTCCTCTCCCCAAATATTGAGCGGGAAGGGATGCCACAACAGCCAATTTCAAAGGGAGACAACTAGTACAAGTCATCCTGATTAAAGGTGGTCTTCGCCTGCCAAAGGCTCTGGTGGTGACGCCGTCTTGGGCTCCATGATGAACTATGTCCTGCCGTCCTGCTGGTCTTGGTCTTGTTGCACCGATATGGAAACCTTTGCCTGATGCCTCGGGACTCCTCGCCTGTGCTTGTCCCTTTAGCACCAAAGAGGAAACGAGGACACTGTGCGCGCTGGCGCCCGCCTGGTGCCAGTCGTCATGGCTTGCGTCATGGAAACCTCGCGAGGTGTCCCTTGCCTTGATCTCTCCGCCCCTCGCGAGCCAGCCTGGTGAGGCAGCCCCTGAGGAGGTCTTGTGTTGTCCACCTCGCGAGGCTTGGCCCCTCGCGAGGGTCTTGAGTGTTTGCCCGTGAAGATGGGCCGTACAGGGCCACTGGTGGAGCCGCGCTGTGGGCCGCAGGCAGGCAAGTCTAGGGACCCCCGTTCCCAGGACGCCGATAGTAGATGTTGAAGACGTGGATGTTCAATGTTGATGTAGATCATTTGGACCAATCCATTGGAGTGAGTTGCACTTTCTATACCTACATGGGTTAGTCCCACAAGGAACAAACAAGGTATCCATAGACATAGAGTGAAGTACACACATGATGATGTCCATGAAATCATTAGGTTACCTTGTCCCTTGACTTGCCAACAAGAGGGTTCGTAACTCCTTGAACTAGTGCAAGAAGTGGAAGTTGATTGCACTTGTTCTCGCCAAAATGATATGAGTGAAGTATGTTGGAGGAGTCACCCTCAAGAACTCTCTAGTTCTTCTTCTTCGGGATCCACATCATCTTGATGGGAATCCTTGGAGTTGTAGTCGTACTTGAGGAAGTAGAACTTGATGTAGTCTTGGGAACCCACTTGACCAAGGCCTTAGGAGCTACTTCAAATGCATCAATCTCCTCTTGAAGCTTTTCCTTGCCTTTTTGCTTGTGGTCTTATGGTGGAAGATCATCTTGAGCTTGTGTCCCCTCGAAGGAAGTAGGATCATACTTATCTTGTTGAGTAACAAACTTCGTCTTGGGGTATTGATCTTCTTCCCACTCAACTCCATTGGCATTGAACTTTCGTTCAAAACCAACACCTTGATTCTGCCGGTGCCTTCCTTGCTTGCGTACAATTTCCTCAAATTGCTTACTTCCGGCAAGGCTCTTGTAAACACCTTTCTCTATAATTCCCTTCAATAAGCTATTTTCTTGCTCAAGTGTAACTTGGCTAAGAGAATCATTAGTGGAATCAAGAGAACTACTAGAATAAACAATATTGGATTTAGCATGATTATTGTTACTACTAGAAGAAGAATCTTTCTTGCTCTTGTTGCTAGATTTTACTTGTGGCATGTAAGTAGACAAGAGTAAACGCTTGGCAATGTAAGAAGAACTTTTCTTACGAAGATCATCATTGATTCCTTTTAAGAACCCATGCTTTTGCTCTAGGTTGAGCTTCTCAAAGCGTAGCTTCTCATGAGTCTTTAAAAGCTCTGGATGGTCTTCTAAGGTAGTTTCATGAGCTAACTTAAGAGTGTTTAGTTCTTTAGTTAGACGCTCAATCTCCTTCTTATCATCTTCATTCGTTTTATCTTGATTACCATGATTAATAGCAAGTTCATCATAATTTTCTTCACTAGAGTTGTCAACAAGTCAACCATCATCACCTAGCAAATCATCTTCATCACTATTCAAATCAACATACTCGGGGTGTGATACCTTTGGGCCTTTAGCCATGAAGCATCTTCCAATTCCTTCATTTGGTGAGTCAAATATGTCATAGGAGTTGGTTTACACAAGTGCTAGACTAGCAACACCTTCATCTTGAGTACATACGGAGTCGGAGTGATAACTTCTCTCGGAGTGATGGTTGGAGTCGGAGCCAGATACCCACTCACCAACATGAGCTTGATGTCTTCGTTTTGTGTAGCTCCTTGATGACTTGTCCTTCCTTTCCGAATCCTTGCTTTTGCGAGAGGTTCTTCGTTCATAACGATCATCTCTATTCCTTCTCTCTCTTGGAGGTGATTCTTCTCTTTTTCTTATCTTTTTAGATGAGTCTTCTCTTCTTTTGTAGGGAGTCGTACACTCATTGGAATAGTGTCCGGGTCTTCCACAATTGTAGCAATTACGCTCACGACTAGAAGATCTTTTGTCATTGTAGGACCTTGACTTGTAACTTCTTTCTTTCTTTGCTTCTACTTTTGTAGAACTTGTTGAAGTTCTTCACCATTAGGCTCAACTCTTCATTGAAGGCTTGTTTCTCACTTGATGATGTAGGAGCATCACACGAGGCTTTGTAAGCACCACTAGACTTGTTGTGAAGCTCTTCTTTATCTTTGAGTGACATCTCATGAGCAACAATTCTACCAATGACTTCCGTTGGCTTGAGATCTTTGTAATTGGGCATCATTTGGATCAATGTGCACACGGTGTCATATTTTCCATCCAAGGCTCTTAGGATCTTCTTGATGATGAATCTGTCGGTCATCTCTTCACTTCCTAAGCCGGCAATCTCATTTGTGATGAGAGCAATCCAAGAGTACATTTCAGCGACACCTTCACCATCCTTCATTTTGAACTTGTCAAGCTGACTTTGAAGCACATCCAATTTGGATTCCTTGACGGAGTCGGTACCTTCGTGCATATCAATCAAAGTATCCCAAATCTCCTTTGCATTCTCAAGACGGATGATTTTGTTGAATTCTTTGGGGCACAATCCGTTGACGAGGATATCGCAAGCTTGAGCATTGTTTTGCAACATCTTCAATTCTTCTGCGGTAGCTTCACGATTCGGTTCTCTCCCATCGAAGAATTCACCTTGCAAGCCAATACACACAATAGCCCAAATGGCGGGGTTATGTCCAAGAATATGCATTTTCATCTTATGCTTCCAACTAGCAAAATTAGTACCATCAAAGTAAGGACCTCTACGATGGTAATTTCCCTCGCTAGACGCCATACTCTCCTAGGTCGTGAAACCAAGGCTATGATCACCAAAGCTATGGAAATCAAGGCAAATGGAGACCAAAGCTTTGATACCACTTGTAGGATCGAAAGTATGTCTAGAGGGGGGTGATTAGACTACTTGACCAAATAAAAATCTAGCCTTTTCCCATTTTTAAGTCTTGGCAGATTTTAGTAACTTATCACAAGTCAAGCAATCAACCTACACATGCAATTCTAAGAGTATAGCAGCGGAATGTAATTCATTGCATATGAAGGTAAATGGGGAGGAGTTTGGAGGGAGAAAACGCAATGTAGACACGGAGATTTTTGGCGTGGTTCCAATAGGTGGTGCTATCGTACATCCATGTTGACGGAGACTTCAACCCACGAAGGGTAACGGCTGTGCGAGTCCACAAAGGGCTCCACCCACGAAGGGTCCACGAATAAGCAACCTTGTTTATCCCACCATCGCCATCGCCCACGAAGGACTTGCCTCACTAGGGTAGATCTTCATGAAGTAAGCGATCTTCTTGCCCGTACAAACTCCTTGGTTCAACTCCACAATCTTGACGGAGTCTCCCAAGTGACACGTAACCAATCTAGGATACACCACTCTCCAAAAGGTAATAGATGGTGTGTTGATGATGAACTCCTTGCTCTTGTGCTTCAAATGATAGTCTCCCCAACACTCAACTCTCTCTCACACAGATTTGGATTTGGTGAAAAGATGATTTGAGTGGAAAGCAACTTGGGGAAGGCTAGAGATCAAGATTCTTGTGGTTGGATTGGAATATCTTGGTCTCAACACATGAGTAGGTGGTTCTCTCTCAGAAAATGAATGCCGGAAGTGTAGGCACGTTCTGATGATTCTCCCCCCGAATGGAGGAAGGGTGGAGGGGTATATATAGCCTCCACACAAAATCTAACCGTTACACACAATTTACCAAACTCGGTGGGACCGGATACTGAAACTCGATCAGACCGATTTAGTTAAATGTGAATGTTAGGCTTTTCGGTGGGACCAACATGTCAACTCGGTGGTTAGGGTTAGGGCATAATGTAATCTCGGTGAGACCGATTTTTGTAATAGGCAAACAGAGAGTTGGTCAGGCAAACTCGGTGGGACCGATCGCTCATTTCGGTGAGACCGAAACATTACGAAGAGGAAATAGAGAGTTTGCATTGTGAACTCGGTGGGATCGATCGCTCGTCTTGGTTAGACCGAAATGTTACGAAGGGAAACAGAGAGTTTGCAATCCCATCTCGGTGAGACCGAGATCCCTATCGGTGAGACCGAACTGATTAGGGTTTCTGGCAGTGGCTTTGTCAAATGAACTCGGTGGCGCCGGATAGATCAAATCGGTGGGGCCGAGTTTGACTCTTGGTTTAGTACATATGTGGAATTGAGAAAGTGGTTGAGGGCTTTGGAGCGTATCACTAAGCACTTTGAGCAAGCAAGCCATTAAGCAACACCTCATCCCCTTTTAATAGTATTGGCTTTTCCTATGGACTCAATGTGATCTTGGATCACTAAAATGAAAATGTAGAGTCTTGAGCTTGAGCCAATATGTGTCCTTAGCATTTTGAGGGGTCCACATTCCTAGTCCATGCCATGCCAATCATTGAACTTTTTGAAATGATTATCTTGAAAGAATATTAGTTCAATGAGCTATATGTTGTTAATAATTACCAAAACTACCCAGGGATTAGTTGCACTTTCACCGGCCATAGTCAAATTCGATTCAAGTAAAGTGAGAGAAACAGACACCCGCCAGCCACCTTATGCAAAACAAGTTGCATCAGTCGGTGGAACCGGTCTCATGTACGTGGACATGTAAGGTTGGTCTGGGCCGCTTCATCCCACAATACTACTGAATCAAAATAAGACATTGGTGGTAAGCAGTATGAACATCACCGCACACAACTCCTTTGTGTTCTACTCGTGGATATCATCTACGCATAGACCTGACTCTGATACCACTGTTGGGGAACGTTGCATGGAAAACAAAAAATTCTACGCACACGCAAGATCTATCCATGTAGATGTATAGCTACGAGAGGGGGAGAGCATCTACATACCCTTGTAGATCGCTAAGCGAAAGCGTTTATCAACGTGGTTGATGTAGTCGTACACCTTCACGGTCCGTACCGATCAAGTACCGAACGCATGACACCTCCACGTTTAGCACATGTTCAGCTCGATGACGTCCTCGCCTTCTTGATCCAGCAAGAGGGGCGAAGTAGCAGATGAGTTCCGGAAGCACGATGGCGTGGTGACAGTGGTGGTGAAGAACAATCTCCGCAGGGCTTCGCCAAGCACAACGGAAACTATGACAGAGGATAAACTAGAGGGGCGGGGTTGCCGGCACATGGCTTGGTGAATCTTGATGTCTCTCGGGTGCTAGCCCGGCCCCTCTATTTATATGTTGAGCCCTGGGGTCATTTCTTGGAGAAAGAGCCTCCTCAAAGTCGGTTTGGCACCCAAGGCAAGAGTCCTTCTCGGACTCCAGGACCAAACGTCAGGGTCCCTGCCTTCTGGCCTCTAGCCTCCGCAAAACTTCCTTTTGCACCTTCCTAAAGCCCTGTGGGCTTTACCCCTTGGCCCAAATAAAGTGTTCTCGCACCAGAATATTTCGGGAAACATCCGAAACCTCCTCCGATGAATTCTGAAACCCTTTCGGAAACCAAACACTATTATCCCATATATCAATCTTCACCTCCGGACTATTCCGGAGCTCCTCGTCATGTTCATGATCTCATCCAGTACTCCGAACAGCATTCGGTCACCAACAAACATAACTCATATAATACTATATAGTCAACGAACGTTAAGCGTGCGGACCCTACGGGTTCGAGAATGATGTAGACATGACCGAGACGCTTCTCCAATCAATAACCAATAGCGGGACCTGGATGCCCATATTGGTTCCTACATATTCTACGAAGATCTTTATCGGTTGAACCTTTATGACAACATACGTAGTTCCCTTTGTCTGTCGGTATGTTACTTGCCCGAGATTCGATCGTCTGTATCTCCATACCTAGTTCAATCTCGTTACCGGCATGTCTCTTTACTGGTTTCGTAATACATCATCCTGTAACTAACTCCTTAGTCACTTTGCTTGCAAGCTTCTTGTGATGATGTATTACCGAGAGAGCCCAGAAATACCTCTCCGTCATACGGAGTGACAAATCCCAGTCTCGATCCATGCCTACTCAACAGACACCTTCGGAGATACCTGTAGAGCACCTTCATGATCACCCAGTTACGTTGTGATGTTTGATGGCACAGAAGGCATTCCTCCGGAGTCCAGGAGTTGCATGATCTCATGGTCAAAGAAACATGTATTAGACATTAAGAAAACAGTAGCAATAAAACTGAACGATCATATGCTATGCTAACGGTTGGGTCTTGTCCATCACATCATTCTCCTAATGATGTGATGCCGTTATCAAATGACAACTCATGTCTATAGTTATGAAACCTTAACCATCTTTGATCAACGAGCTAGTCTGGTAGAGGCTCATTAGGGACACGGTATTTGTTTATGTATCCACACATGTATTTAAGTTTCCGGTCAATACAATTCTAGCATAATAATAAACCTTTATCATGATTAAGGAAATATAATAATAACCATTTTATTATTGCCTCTAGGGCATATTTCCATCATTCCAGCACCGGCAGCCACTCCGACGACATCTCTGGAGACGAGGACGAGCTGGTGCTCTGTATCGCGCCAGAGCGCCGATGAGTCGATAAGGCGACAGCTCCGATTCAAGTGTGATGCCGCCTGTCGCCCATCACCGCAGCACCGACACTGCCCCTTCCCACTCTGCGCGTGGATCTGCGAGGGCAGCTCAAGCGGCACCGCCCACCCGACGGCCTCCTCCAACCCCGGCCACTGCTCCGCGCAGGCAGCGGTGGGTCCTAGTGCCCACTCCGTCGGCAGCGCGGATGCGGACTCCAGAATCGGAGGCACGCGCGCGCCCGCCACGAGAGGCAGAGGGCAAGGGAGATGGGCGCCGTGTCTGACTCAGCTACGTATTCAGCCCGCCGCCGCCGCATGATGCCGGGGCCTAACGAGGAGGACTGTCTCCTCTAGTGGGTGTACCGTCGGTCACTTACCAGAGCGGAGACGGCCGGCCGTTGGCTCTTGAGGATCAACGCCAAGCATCTCTGAAAGTGCTAGTTATCGACTAGAGGGGGGGTGAATAGGCGATTTTTATGCAAGTCTTCAAAACATGGGAGTTTCAAAGACAAACGATAGAAATGAACCTATTGACATGCAGCGGAAGGTAGACTACACTAGACAAGCCATAGTCAAGCAAGTAGTGAAGCTAAAGCACGAAGACTATTAGCAGCTAGGTAGTATGGATCAAGATGGAAGGTAGTATGAAGCCAAACAACAATAGTCGTCACACAGTGAAGTCAAACAGATAAGACAAGCAAGCAAAAGACTTCACGAAGAGAAGCTGTAAATAAGTAAACGTAGAGATAGAACCAGTTGCTTGGTGAAGACAAAGGATTTGTTGGACCAGTTCCAGTTGCTGTGACAACTGTACGTCTGGTTAGGGAGGCTGAGATTCAACTCAAAAGACCGTGTCTTCACCTTATTCCCCTTGAGCTAAGGACACTTAGTCCTCGCCCAATCACTCTAGTAAGTCTTCAAGGTAGACTTCCAAACCTTCACAGACTTCGTTTACCGGCAATCCACAATGACTCTTGGATGCTCAGAACGCGATGCCTAACCGGCTGGAGGATTCACAGTCCTCAAGTGTAACAAGTCTTCAGGTCACGCAGACAGAAAGACTTCAGTGATGCCTAACACTCTTTGGCTCTGGGTGTTTTGGGCTTTGTCCTCGCAAGGATCTCTCTCTCAAAGGCTTCGGAGGTGGGTTGCTCTCAAACGACAAAAGCCGTGCACTAACTCTGAGCAGCCACCAATTTATGGTGTAGGGGGTGGGCTATTTATAGCCACTAGGCAACCCGACCTGATTTGTCCGAAATGACCCTGGGTCACTAAGGAGCTGACACGTGTTCCAACGGTCAGATTTCAAACACACGTGACAGCTTAACTTGGGCTACAAGTAAAGCTGACTCATCCAGCTCTGGATAAGATTTGCTCTCATAGTCTTCGCTCGAAGACTTAGGATTTGGTTGAGCGTCACTTCAGTCACTCTGACTTTGTTCACTTGGACCGCACTTAACAGTACAGTGGTTCCTATGACTCAACAAAGAAGAAAAGGGAACTACGAAACAACTATGTCTTCGCACTCCATAGTCTTCACGTGAATGTCTTCTCGAGTCATAATCTTCATTGTGAATATCTTCACATACCACCATTGTCTTCAATGTCTTCACACATTTTTAAGGGTCATCTCTGGTAGGTAAACCGAATCAATGAGGGACTACTACCTGTGTTATCCTGCAATTCTCACAAACACATTAGTCCCTCAACCAGGTTTGTCGTCAATACTCCAAAACCAACTAGGGGTGGCACTAGATGCACTTACAATCTCCCCCTTTTTGGTGATTGATGACAAACTGGTTGAAGTTTTCAACGGGGATAAAAGTATGTGAAATTGTAAGGGTTAAGACATTGTCTTCATAAGTAGCAAAAGGCTCCCCTGAAGATTTGCATATAAGTAATTTGTGTTTCAATGCAAATGCACATGGCAGGTTTTACTTGTGGAGATCCTCTTCAACTAATGAAGACAATTCATCATGCATGAAAGGATATAACGAAGGTAATGACATGCATAATGGAAAATGGACGTCTGCGGAATGACTTCATGCGGGATTTATCATCGCACATGCGGAATTTATCATCGCATCACATAGTTGACAGAAAGGTAGCAGACGACCATCAAGTTTAAGTGTTACAACTCAAAGAACCGAAAGTATCAAAAGCGAGAGTTGTAAACACTTGGCAAAAAGTATAGCAGCCACCCATAAAGACCCGCTTGAAGACTGTCAACTCATATGCTTCTCCCCCTTTTGTCAGTAAGGACCATAAAGGTTTGAAGACATAGAGCGTCTACTCGTCCCCATGAGGAGTAGGTGAAGCAGCAGGGTCCTCGTTGAGGTTCGGTGGTGCAGAAGAACTTGGTGCGGTGTCGATACACGGCGATGTTGTAGTTGGAGAAGTAGCATCATCTTCATCATCGATGACTCTTGCATTGACAGTTGCCGCTAAGGAGGAGTAGTCAGAGTCTTCGAGTGAGGGAGTCCGACGCAAGACAACATTCCTAGGAGGAGTGGAATCAAATTTGAATCTCTCTATGAAGCCATCTTGTTGGAGATCATCTTCAGAGCTCATCAATGTCAGACTCTTCCACGACCGCCGACAGGTTTCATGAGTGACAAATGCATTCTTGGTGGCAAGGTTGCGAATGCGATTAACATCCAACAAGAGGCTTTGCATCTGACGCTTCAGCCAGTCATGATGCTTATCCTGTTTTTGATGCAGGGCGACGAGAAGCTCTCGGTCATTGAGAACACGAGAACGCTTCCGAGGCCTTTGAGCAATTGTGCTTTCAATGGCTTCAGTATGGGCACGATGAGGTGCACATGTATGTCCAGCCAAAGGATAAACACGAGTTGCAGCAAGAACTTCTTCAATGGGTTGAGTGAAACATTGACGATCGACATTGTGAAGATAAATTGGCTCCTTGGCAGGCTCTGAGTATATGGCTTCGACAGACATATCAACCTATGGTAAGAAGATAATTTGGTTGCGCGCAGAGGGCTGATAGTTGACAGTCGAGTGAAGCTTGATGAGGCGCATTACCCATGGAGCATAAAACTTCAGACCAAATAAATCAGAGCCAGATGCAGCCAATTGCCTGATGAAGAAGTCTTGAGCATTGAAGCTGATGCCATTGAAGATATAGAAAACCAATGTCTTCATTGCTCCTTCAAGCTTCGCTGCAGGAGAATGTCCTTTGACAGGCCATAGAGTTTGCCTGATGATATGATAAATAGTGCGGGCAGATACTCTAGGTCTTCAACAAAGAATTCCTTTGGATATTCAGCGTCGCGGGGTAGTGGCTTCATCATGCTCAGCATTTGTCTCATGTTTGGCTCGGGCTTCTAGAAGATGCTCTCCAAGGCATTGCGGTGAAGCTGACAACCAGGTTCATAGAGTTCACCTGGAGTGGGCAAGGCAGTGAGCTCAATAATATCAAGAGCTTTGGCTTCGTGGTGTACATTGCCTGTCATCCACTCAAGGATCCATGTCTTCGAATCCCTGTTGTAGCCGCGAATGTGGAGGGTGGCATAGAATTGTAGCAGAAGCTCTTCATTCCAATGTTCTTTGTCGGTCACAAAATTCAGTAGGCCGGCATCTCTGAAGCAGTCGAGTGCTTCTTCCAAGCAGGGCAGGCCAGCAATAGCTTCGCAGTCTAGACGCATATGGGGAAAGATGCGCCCTTGATCGTATGGAACAGAAGAATAGTAACTGCGCTGCTCATAGCTCCAGAACTGATCAGATGAAATTCTTGGCTTCGAGTATAGGTTCTTGGCGCTATCAAAGAAGGTGTTGTGTGCAATGAAGCCATTCACAATAAACAATCCTGGTGAAGTTGCTGTACCTGGAAACCTTGGCAGCCTGGGCTTTGGCTTTTGGACCTGAGGCCTGTGCTCCACATGATAGTCAAATTGAGGTCCGGGAGCAGGAGGAGGAACCAGAATAGGCCAACGAACCATGACAGGTTGGCCGCGATCAAATGTCAGCTCAATAGTGTGAGGCCTTGGAGGTGGTACAGGAGCATCGGCATTGACATGGGCTTCAAGTTGTACAATGGCTTCAGGTGCAATATTGGCTTCAGGTACCACGTTCACTTCTGGCGCCACATTAACTTTAGGCGCCACATTAGCTTCAGCCATGACAACATCATTGGCTTCAGTATTTGTGTTGGTGGCCGCCTCTATATTCTCAACCTCCACATGTGTGGCTGGAGGGTCTGGCACAGACTCGTTCTCCTCGAGAACAGCTTCTTGGTTGGGAGGTGGTGTGGCAACTCGCTCTTCTTCTTGACGGGGTTCTTCTGGGTCATCGGCTGATGCAGCCGGAATGTTCAGCAGCTCTAGCTTCAGACGTAGAGATGTTCACAGTTGGAGTGGCGTCAGGAAACACTTGGCGTGCCACTGAGCTGTGTTGCTCTTCTCCTTCTGGAACACTCGACAGAGTGACTTGTGGCCTTGGCCCTTTGCGAAGCCTACGAAATGCGAGCGACGCTTTTGGAGAGGGAGTTGGCTGGACCACGTAGTCATCATCGTCAAGCACCGGAGTGGTGACTTGAGGTGGGGGAGTACTGGGTGATTCTTCTTGACGGGGGATTCTTGAGGGTGATCAGCCCATGAATCATCCTGAGCAATTGGAATTAAAGGACGACCAATGCTGATGAGTTCGTTGTTCGTGAGAACATGCGATGATACCATTTGGTGCTCAATCTAAGGAAGGACTTCATCATCATCTACATTGTCTTGAGGACCAATGTCTTCAGCTGCGGTGTGGTCAACAGCTGGATCTTCTTCAGCTTCAGGAGCCTCTGTGGTAGCAGGCTCGTGAACAATTAACTGAAGTTCTTGGTGTTCGGATGCAGGACGAGCAACAGAGATTGGCTCGACGACAAGGGGCTCTGTAGTAGCAGCCTGATCTTTCTTCTTTGTCTTCCTCTTCTTGGCCTGAGGAGCATCTTCAGTGGCATTCTTGCTCTTGCGCTTTCTGGCTTCAGCCTCAGCTGCCCTTGTCTTCTTTAGTTCGGACGCAGTTGTGGGGACCTTTGGCTTTGAGCCTGTCATACTAGCAGGGAAGACAATGCGAGGTGCTTCCTGCCTTGATGCTTCAGGGTGGGCCACGGCTGGCTTCTTCGTCTTGGCAGCCATCTTGGGGTCGATGCCTGGACGCCCAAGAGCCTTGCACTTTTCTGCTTTGTTGTGGGCTTGAACACATTTTGCAGTGAGATGTTTCATTTGCTCTCTTGAACCTTTTGCTTCCTCTCGTTTCTTGTGAAACACCTCCTTGAGGTCATGCAGCATCTGCTTGAAGTTTTGGACATCAGCCACGCTGAGCTTGGCCATGTGCTTCTTGAACTGAGCCTTCTCATAGTCAATTTTGTTCTTCAGTTCAACAATTTTTTGAGCCAGAGCCAGTTCATGAGCAATGGCTCCATGAAAGGAGACACTGATGCCAATTGGGAGCTGGAGATCATCGATACTGAGGCTTGGATTGACAAACCACTCATCAATGAAGTTGTTCAGGATGTCCACATCAAAGAGGGGCAAATCATTGAAGATTTCTGCCTCTTGCTTGCTCTTTATGAATAGCTCAAGAGCATCATCGCCAAGATCTTCGTCACTTGATAGATCAATGGCTTCAGTCTCGTTCCTCAAAACGGCAGCTGGGGTCAGTGCTTGACCAGAACTTTGGATGGGCTTCTTCTTCTTCTCGGTCTTCTTGGAGATTCGAGAGAGATCTTTAGACTGCACACTGGATGCAGGAGGTGCAGTAGCCAGTGGCTTCGCATGCGAAGCTTTTGATGCAGTGGAGGGCTTTAAAGCCTTTGGTTCCTTCTGCTTCTATGGCTTTGGTGGAGCAGGCGCTTCATCAGAATCAGCGTCGTCTGCAGAGTGCTCCACGGCTGTGCCCTGAACAGCAATGTGTGTGATGAGACCTTCGAGGTTGTAGAAGGGCCCGACGATATTGGGTTCAGCATCACGGGTGCCATCAGCCTGAGGAGCAGGTGGACCGGGGTTGAAGTCGAGTCCAAATGCTTTCTTGTTTTTCACAGCAGAGTCCTTAGCAAACTTGTAGTTGTGCTTGAACAGATTGTCGTCATGACACCATAGCAGAGAAGATGGGCCAGCATTCTCTGGCTGTGGTCCGCGAACCATGCAAGGATAGAAGCCTTGAGCAATGGCTTCAGTTATGGACATGGGTGGAAGATTTTTGAAGAGAATATCTCCCCAGGGTCGCTTGATGGCATTCTTCTCAGCATACTCAGTAGTGATGAATCTGTATTTGTACCATTCCTCTGCCCAATATCTCCGAATCCACTGGATTCGAGTCTTGCGTTCACCATAGGTTTCTTCTGGGTCAGTCTTGTACATTTCATACAGATCAGGTGGCAGATCTTTGGAAGTGTTACCACGGTGTTGTCTGCCGCCCTTTCTAGCTGACTTTTCAGTGGCCATGAAGTTCAAACTGAATGGCTTCAGAACATGCAAAGGCTTCCGTCTGCTGGTCAGACAGGAACTGGCTTCAGGAGAATTGATGTGACGCTGTAAGAATTCTGCAAATGAATGCAGACTATGAGAACCAAGGGATTCTCCCACGGACATGTACCTATGACAGCATTAGAGATGTGAGGCAAGGGGACGAGGTCATATGCATTCTCAGAAGATTTTGAAGATAAATCAGTTTGAAGACATTTACCCTATAGCGCGAAGACATTCACTTATATGTTGAGAGTTGGTTCCAGATTTGTACGAATCCAAGAATAGGTACAAGTGAGAAATCTAACTACATGTGAAGCATAAGTGAATATACTAGGCATGTTATGAGATGCAGAACATGATAGATCCAAATTTGTAGGCACAGAAACCACTTTTGGTGGAGAAGGATGAATCTATCGGATCAAAAAGGCAGTAAAAGTAAGCTTTAATTACCACACGAAGAACTGCTAGACGGAGTAGAGAGGAGGCCGAGCAGTTTGATCTTCCATGCCCTAACTTGGCGACGGAAGACACCTACGGCAGTGGCGGAGGAGACAAGGTCCGCGGCCGGCATGAGGACGGCGTCGGTGAGGTCGCGGCAGCTAAGCGCTTCGTCGCCGACGTCATTGGGAGCTAGCAGTGGCGCTAGGGTTTGTGCGAGGTGGAGAGGTGGAAGAGGTATTTTGACCATGATGAGATGTGTATTTATAAGGAGAGGGACTGCACAGCGCAATTACGCAGGTGCCCCTGGCGGTTCACATCCGAGGGACACGTGGCAAACATGCAACACATAGGAAGTTGTTCCATGTTCCCACGCACGCCTGGACTGTCGGGTGGTCGTTCCGGCTTCTCCGGGTGTCAAGCAATAAGGATAAAGCTTTTAAAACAGATTCAATTTTTGTCTCTGTATCTTCTGCTGACAAGGATGCAGAGAAGACATTCCACGGTTTCAATAGAATGCATATGATTTGGATAGATAGAATTTGAGGTAGAAGCATAGAAGAGGTTGGGGGTCCGATCACATTCACTTAGTTCAAAAGATTCAAACAAGAAGATGTAGCTATAAGTGAATGTTGTAGAGGACAGAACACAAGTATAGGTATATATCTGAGTAAGACCAAATCAACAAAGTGAAGATCAACATGAAGACAAATCAATGTTGAAGATAAATCAAATGCGAAGACTTAGCAAATGCAACGCCAAATGAAACACTACAAACAAAAGTTTGGTGGTGGCGTTACCCACCGTATAGCAAGTATTAGACCCAGACACGGCGCACAATTATCGTGGCGCTCCGAAGTCAAATTCCGCATTAATGTATTCACACTTAGAGTGTATGTCTTCATTGATTGAAGATATACATTACTTCGTGTGCTGCACATCTAAGTCATCAATATGCATAGGTGTTAGGATGTGTGCCTAATCACAGGACATTTGAGGATTCCAAGATATTTAGCTCACACCGCAACTTGCAAAACCTTTTCTCATCCAAGGGCTTTGTGAAGATATCTGCCAATTGCTCTTCAGTGTTGATGTGAATGATATCAATATCTTCCTTCATAATGTGATCTCTGAGAAAGTGATGACGAATTTCAATGTGCTTTGTCTTCGAGTGCTGAACTGGGTTGTTGGCAATCTTGATGGCGCTTTCATTATCGCAGTAGAGTGGTACTTGCTTCAGATGAATGCCATAGTCCTTGAGAGTTTGCTTCATCCATAGAAGCTGAGCGCAGCAAGATCTAGCAGCAATGTATTCAGATTCAGCAGTGGAGAGAGACACACAGCTCTGTTTCTTTGAAGACCAACAGACAAGTGATCGTCCCAGAAAGTGACATGTGCCTGATGTAGACTTGCGATCCACCTTGTCACCAGCATAATCAGCATCTGAGAATCCAACTAGATCAAACTCTGAGCCCTTTGGATACCATAATCCTAGTGTTGGGGTGTAAGCCAAATATCGAAGAATTCGCTTCATTGCTAAGTGATGCGATTCCTTTGGTGCCGCTTGAAATCGGGCACACATGCAAACACTAAGCATGATATCTGGCCTAGATGCACATAAATAAAGTAAAGAACCAATCATGGAGCGGTTTACCTTTTGATCGAACTCTTTACCATTGGCGTCGGGACTCAGATGACTCTTGGTTGGCATTGGCGTCGTGTAACCTTTGCAATCTTGCATTCCAAACTTCTTCAGGCAGTCTTTGAGGTATTTCTCTTGAGATATGAAGATGCCGTTGCTTTGCTGACGAATTTGAAGACCAAGGAAGAACTTTAGCTCATCCATCATGGACATCTGATATTGCTCTTGCATCATGTGTCCAAACTCATCACTGCATCTCTTGTCAGTGCAGCCGAAGATAATGTCATCCACATAGATTTGGCACACAAATAGTTCTTCATCATATGTCTTCGTGAAGAGTGTAGGATCTAAAGAACCAGGTTTGAAGCCTTTGCTCTTCAGGAAGTCCTTGGGTGTGTCATACCAAGCACGAGGGTCTTGTTTGAGGCCATACAGTGCCTTGTTGAGCTTGTATACCATATCAGGATGTTTTGGATCTTCAAAGCCAGGTGGTTGTGCAACATACACTTCTTCTTCAATCTTGCCATTGAGAAAGGCACTCTTCACATCCATTTGATATAGAAGGATGTTGTGATGGTTGGCATAGGCTAGCAGTATGCGAATGGCTTCAAGCCTAGCCACCGGAGCAAATGTTTCATCGAAGTCAATCCCTTCAACTTGAGTTTATCCTTGAGCAACAAGATGAGCCTTGTTTCTGACAACTTGACCATGCTCATCTTGCTTGTTGCGATATATCCATTTGGTGCCTATGATGTTGTGCTTGCGAGGGTCGGGACGCTTGACCAATTCCCACACATTGTTCAGCTCGAACTGTTGAAGCTCTTCTTGCATAGCTTGAATCCACTTAAGTTCCATGAAGGCTTCGACAACTTTCTTGGGTTCAGATATTGATACAAATGCAAAGTGCCCACAGAAATTTGCTAGTTGTGTTGCTCTTGAACGAGTGAGAGGACCTGGTGCATTGATACTATCAATTATCTTCTCAATCTGTACTTCATTTGCAACACGAGGATGAACTGGACGAAGATTTTGCTCTTGCTGATCATTGTCTTCATTTTGAGGATTGGCTTCAGGCCGAGCATTGTCTTCAAGTTGATTAGGCGCAGAAATGATAAGTTCCTCTTCAGCCCGTGCCTCAGAAGGTATGATCTCTCCAGTACCCATAAGCTTGATTGATTCACTGGGAGGGACTTCATCTAGCACATTTGGCAGGTGCTCTCTTTGCGAGCCGTTAGTCTCATCGAACCGCACATCCACAGTTTCAACCACTTTATAGTGAAAGAGGTTGAAGACTCTGTAGGAGTGCGAATCCTTTCCGTAACCAAGCATAAAACCTTTATGTGCTTTCGGTGCAAATTTTGAAGTGTGATGTGGATCCTTGATCCAGCGCCTGGCACCAAATACTCTGAAGTAACTGACATTTGGCTTCTTGCCAGTTAGGAGCTCATAGGATGTCTTCTTCAGAAGCTTGTGAAGATAAACACGGTTGATGACTTGGCATGCAGTGTCAATGGCTTCGGGCCAGAACTTTCTCGGAGTCTTGTATTCATCAAGCATCATCCGAGCCATCTCGATGAGTGTCCAGTTCTTGCGCTCCACGATGCCATTTTGCTGAGGTGCGTATGGAGTAGAGAACTCATGAGTGATGCCTAATGTATCAAGGTAAAGATCAAGGCCGATGTTCTTGAACTATGTGTCGTTCTCACTTCTGATGTGCTTGATCTTGACGCCATAGTTCGTCATGGCACGATTGGCAAAGCGCCTGAAGACATCCTGCACTTCATTCTTGTAAAGGATTATATGCACCCATGTATATCTTGAATAATCATCAACTATGACAAAGCCATAGAGACAAGCAGTGGTAGTGAGAGTAGAGTAGTGAGTAGGTCCAAATAAGTCCATGTGTAGTAGCTCGAAGGGTTGAGATGTCGTCATGATTGTCTTCGAGGGATGCTTGGCCCTCGTCATCTTTCCAGCTTCGCAGGCACCACACAGATGATCTTTCTTGAACTTGACGCCCTCTATGCCTACGACGTGTTTCTTCTTTGCGAGAGTGTACAGGTTACTCATGCCAGCATGCCCTAGCCTCCGATGCCAGAGCCAGCACTCTGAAGCTTTTACTAGAAGACATACGGCTAACTGTGGTCCTGCTGAGAAATCTACCATATATAGATCATCTTTCCGATACCCTTCAAAGACTAGAGACTTGTCAGATTCCATTAGAACAAGGCAACGATATTTTCCAAATATCACAATCATGTTCAAGTCACAAAGCATTGAGACAGACATTAAGTTGAAACCAAGGGATTCAACAAGCATCACTTTATCCATGTGTGATCCTTTGAGATTGCAACTCTACCTAGACCCAATACCTTGCTTTTACCAGTGTCAGCAAATGTGATGTGACTCTTGTCAGATGGACATAAGGTTGAGTCCATGAGAAGACTTCGATCACCAGTCATGTGATTAGTGCATACACTGTCCATAATCCATTCTGAAGCATGTGGTGTCATACCCTACAGTGCAGTTAGGGGGATAGGCTTCACCAAGAGTATTGTGAAGCATAAACATTTGACGGATAAGAGGATTATCAAAGCTTAGATCAAGGTTAGGACTGATGGGATGATTGGCAAGCGATTCAGGAACAAAATACATAGTAAGACCATTTGGCATTTTATCTTGCGCCCCACAAGATGTTTTAGGTCCCCAGCATAAGCATCAGACGCCTTTGATTTCAGGCTGGAGACCTTTCCCTGCAAAAGAAAGATAATTTTTCTTAACCACCCACATTTTCAGGGGTGGCTTAGAAGCAATGAGTCTAAGTGCAGCATCTGAGAACTTCGGCTTTGGAGCCCTAGCAAATAGCCTTGCAGGAGGTGAATAATACTCATATGAATAGGCAGAAAAGTTCTTGGTTTTATGAACATAGCGGTTTGAGAAAACATGCTCATATTCATGAGTCTGAGTATGATTTCCCTGCAAAACATTGGCGTTAGGGTGACTCTTGTGAGTCCTCTGTCTGTATGAAGCCTTTGGACCATATGAAGCCTTTGGTCTGGGGTTTGTCTTCTTCCCTTGTGGTGTCATGATGACATTCATAGGAAGATTCTCGAGACACCTTTTGGGCACCCAGATCTTCTTCATAGGTGGTCCATTCCTGCAGTTAGTACCAATATACCTGGCAAACACTTCACCATTCTGATTCTTAAACGGTTTATAGTTTGCATCAAAGGATTCATCAATGACAATCGGGTTAGCACAAGTGAAGCCAGATAAGGTGGATGGGTCCACTGAAGGTCCCTTTGCAGCAACCCATGTGGTTTTGGGGTATTGCTCAGGCTTCTAGTAAGAACCATAAACATTCATTTTCCTCTCGAACCCAACACCCTCTTTTCTAGGGTTTCGGTTCAGAATCTACTTTTTGAGGACATCACATAGTGTCTGATGCCCTTTGAGACTTTTGTACATCCCAATCTCAAGTAATGTCTTCAACCTAGCATTTTCATCAGCAATAGTAGTGGCATCCTCAGCAGAGGGGTTAGTTACCACATCAGCAGTTGAAGATATTGCAACAGTAGCAGCAGTAGAACATTCAGCAACAGAAGTAGTGTTATCACGCTCAAGGCATTTTAGACATGGTGGTTCAAATCCTTCCTGAGCAGGACTGATCTGTTGAGCGCGAAGTGACTCGTTTTCTTTTTGAAGATCTTCATGAACTGCTCTCAATTTCTCAAGTTCTTGCTTCCTTTGAAGATAATCATAGGAAAGCTTTTCATGAGTTTTTGAGAGCGTTTCATGACGACTTTCAAGTTCCTCATACTTAACATGAAGATTTTTTATGTCTTCAATTAAGGACTGAGATCGGGTCATTTCCGCGTCCAACAGGTCATCGCTTTTGTCTAACAGTTTTTGAATATGTTCCATAGCTTTCTGTTGTTCAGTTGCAATTTTAGCAAGTGTTTTGTAGCTGGGTTTGGATTCACAATCAAAGTCATCTTCACTTGATGTTTGAAAGTAAGCATCGCATGAGTTTACCTTGGCACCACGTGCCATGAAGCAGTAGGTGGGAGCGGAGTCGTCCTTGTCATTAGCATCAGCGTTGGTGACAGAGCCATTGTCTTCAGTGTTGAAGATGGACTTGGCAACGTAGGCTGTAGCTAGAGCCAGACTTGCAACGCCAGAGTCGGACTCCTCCTCAGACTCCACCTCTGCCTCCTTAGAAGCAGACTCCTCCTCTGAATCCATCTCCTTGCCAACAAAAGCACGAGCCTTGCCAGATGAGCTCTTCTTATGTGATGAAGACTTGGAGGAAGACTTGGAAGAAGACTCTGAGGATTTCTTCTTCTTCTTGTCATCAGAATCATATTCCTTGCTCTTCTTCTTGTTGTTGTTCTCATTGTCCCACTGAGGACACTTAGAGTTGTAGTGACCAGGTTTCTTGCACTTGTGGCATGTTCTCTTCTTGTGGTCATGAGTAGAAGCTTCATCATTTCTCGAGCTGGATCTTGAAGACTTTCTGAAGCCTTTCTTCTTGGTGAATTTCTGGAACTTCTTCACAAGCATAGCAAGCTCCTTTCCAATGTCTTTAGGATCCCCAGAACTGCAGTCAGATTCTTCTTCAGATGAGGAAACAGCCTTTGCCTTCAAAGCGCGAGTTCGGCCATAGTTGGGACCATAGATGTCTCTTTTCTCAGATAGCTGAAACTCATGTGTGTTGAGCCTCTCAAGTATGTCAGACGGATCGAGTGTCTTGAAGTCAGGGCGTTCTTGAATCATCAGGGCAAGGGTGTCAAACGAGCTGTCAAGTGATCTCAGGAGTGTCTTGACGATTTCATGCTTGGTGATCTCAGTGGCGCCGAGAGCATGAAGCTCATTTGTGATATCAGTGAGGCGATCAAACTGAGCTGGACATTCTCATTCTCATTTCTCTTGAAGCGGTTGAAGAGGTTGCGAAGGACACTGATCCTTTGATCTCTCTGGGTTGAGACGCCTTCGTTGACCATGGAGAGCCAGTCCCAAACTAGCTTCGACGTTTCCAGAGCACTCACATGACCATACCGTCCTTTGGTCAGATGACCACAGATGATGTTCTTGGCAGTAGAATCCAGTTGAACGAACTTCTTGACATCAGCAGGGGTGACACCTTCACCAGTCTTGGGAACACCGTTCTTGACGACATACCATAGATGGACATCACTGGCTTCAAGATGCATGCACATCTTATTCTTCCAGTAGGGGTAATCAGTGCCATCGAAGACAGGGCACGCAGCGGAGACTTTGATTATCCCTGCAGTCGACATAGCTAAAACTCCAGGTGGTTAAACCGAATCACACAGAACAAGGGAGTACCTTGCTCTGATACCAATTGAAAGTGCTAGTTATCGTCTAGAGGGGGGTGAATAGGCAATTTTTATGAAAGTCTTTAAAACATGGGAGTTTAGAAGACAAACGATAGAAATGAACCTATTGACATGCAGTGGAAGGTAGACTACACTAGACAAGCCATAGTCAAGCAAGTAATAAAGATAAAGCACGAAGACTATTAGCAACTAGGTAGTATGGATCAAGATGGAAGATAGTGTGAAGCCAAACAAAAATAGTCGTCACGCAGTGAAGTCAAACAGATAAGACAAGCAAGCAAAAGACTTCACGAAGACAAACTGTAAATAAGTAAAGGTAGAGATAGAACCAGTTGCTTGGTGAAGGCAAAGGATTTGTTGGACCAGTTCCAGTTGCTGTGACAACTGTACGTCTGGTTAGGGAGGCTGAGATTCAACTCAGAAGACCACGTCTTCACCTTATTCCCCTTGAGCTAAGGACACTTAGTCCTCGCCCAATCACTCTGGTAAGTCTTCAAGGTAGACTTCCAAACCTTCACAGACTTCGTTCACCGGTAATCCACAATGACTCTTGGATGCTCAGAACGCGACGCCTAACCGGCTGGAGGATTCACAGTCCTCAAGTGTAACAAGTCTTCAGGTCACGCAGACAGAAAGACTTCAGTGATGCCTAACACTCTTTGGCTCTGGGTGTTTTGGGCTTTGTCCTCGCAAGGATCTCTCTCTCAAAGGCTTCGGAGGTGGGTTGCTCTCAAACGACAAAAGCCGTGCACTAACTCTGAGCAGCCACCAATTTATGGTGTAGGGGGTGGGCTATTTATAGCCACTAGGCAACCCGACTTGATTTGCCCGAAATGACCCTGGGTCATTAAGGAACTGACACGTGTTCCAACGGTCAGATTTCAAACACATGCGGCAGCTTAACTTGGGCTACAAGTAAAGCTGACCCATCCAGCTCTGGATAAGATTTGCTCTCATAGTCTTCGCTCGAAGACTTAGGATTTGGTTGAGCATCACTTCAGTCACTCTGACTTTGTTCACTTGGACCCCACTTAACAGTACGGTGGTTCCTATGACTCAACAAAGAAGAAAAGGAAACTACGAAACAACTATGTCTTCGCACTCCATAGTCTTCACGTGAATGTCTTCTCGAGTCATAATCTTCATTGTGAATATCTTCACATACCACCATTGTTTTCAATGTCTTCACACATTTTTATGGGTATCTCCGGTAGGTAAACCGAATCAATGAGAGACTACTACATGTGTTATCCTGCAATTCTCACAAACACATTAGTCCCTCAACAAGGTTTGTCGTCAATACTCCAAAACCAACTAGGGGTGGCACTAGATGCACTTACAATCTCCAGCTCGGCATTGAGCAGTCCGAGCGGGAGGCGGCGGCGGAGGCGGCAAGGATGGCCAAGGTCAAGCGCAAGCAGGACCGCAATGTCCGGCGCTTGTAGGGCTACAACGTCATCTCCGATTCCTCCTCCGATGACGGGTCCGACTCCGACAGCTCCGACATCGACACATCTCCTGCCGTGGGCGCCTACAGGAGTGCCGGCAACCAGAAGGGCAAAGGACCGCCAAGGAAGTGGTGAAGCTCCGCCCACTCATATCTAGCTCGTAGTATCTAGTTAAGCATTTGCCGGACAGTTTGAACAGTGTGAACTATGACCGATCTTTTGATGATGTTTATATGTGAATTTATGCTTGTTCGCCATCGGTTTAGAGTCCATTTTGCGCGTATGATGATCTACGTATTAGTACGTTCCATGATTTTATCTGTATATAGGATGTCGGATATGAGATACATGGCAAGGGTGTGTTTACAACGGTGCGCCATCGAGGGCTGTGCAACCGTAAGTTGACACCCTAGTAACAATTTTCTTCTTTTGATGTGACCCGAGTAACAAAAATTAGGTCAATTCCGTTGACATTTAACCTAAGCAAAGCGGGGTCTAATTAATTCATAGTACCATTTGGAACTATGGCCCCCCAGCCTTTCATGCAGCGCGCCTGCTGCCGCATTCACCTCGTGTCGTGCATCCATTGTGCTAGAATCTGACACCACACATGCTCATGTACTTGCCATCATGAAATCCATTTCCTGTCCTGTCCGCTCCAGCATGCAGCCCAAGGCTCATTGGCTATTCGCTACTGGATAACAGATTATCTAATTGCTTATTCTGGGATTATTGGTCTTTTTGTATTTCAGGTCGAACTTTGATCATAGATCTGACTAATAAGTTGTAAGTTATACTCCTTCCATCTCAAAATAAGTGTCTTAAACTTAATACTATTCCGTCCTGGTTTATAAGTCTTTTTTGTATTTTGTGCCAAATTTTGACTAGAGATTAACTAACAAAATATTAATGCATGTCATAGAAAATTATATAGTTGGATTCGTATTTAAACATAGTTTCTAATTGTACTATTTTTTATGACATGCATTAACATTTTGCTAGTTAAATTTAAGCTCAAAATTTAGCACACAATACAAAGGGGGCTAATAAACTAGGACGGAGGTAGTACAACTTTGAAATTAGTACAAAGTTGAGACACTTGTTTTGGGATGAAGGGGGTATGTCACAAAACTTATATTGTTGGATTCATATTTGAAAGAGGTTTTCAATGATACTTTTTAGGGTATATAACTTATTTTTGATAGTTAAATCAAAGGTTAAAGTTTGACCCAAGCTACAAGTAGGACTAATAATCCCAAGGCTCATTGGCTATTCGCTACTGGATAACAGATTATCTAATTGCTTATTCTGGGATTAGTGGTACTCTACACACGAAACAAACAACACTCCGTCACACTAATTTGAACGGTGACATGGTTGGTGATGGTAGCCGTTGGCGAGGCCATGACCATGACCATGGATGGCTTCTCCATTCCATGGAGTCCGTTGGAGTTCATTGAATGTTAATGCCGTGTCAGCGTAAGCCACCTCCCGAGCTACTGGTGGTAGACGGGACCTCATAAATCCTACCGCTTCGCTTTAGCCGATCCCAGTTCCTGGACGGGTTTTTGGTAGACCGGAGTACGGGCTAGCTTATTTTGGCGAGACAGCACTGACATGCGGGGCGTGGGCGGCAAGTGCAGCGATGGGGGCCATGTGCCGGTGGCTGTTGATCAACGTTCAACAGTAGCTACCTGTGTTCCTGAGGCGAGGAGGGTTGAATGAGAAATGAGAACACTGCATGCGTGGGAAGCGGCTAAACGGATCCAGGACGAAACGGCGTTTTGACTTTGAAAATTTCAATAAAGGCTACCACCATGATCGCCTCATCACCGATGTACGTAGCGCTGGTTTCCGTTAAAGCACCCTCTACTTTTTGACTCCCAAGCACCTAACATCTGTTCGGCACTGCTTAGTTCTAAACACATTTATCACGGTTTTACTTCTCGAAAAATAGTTTGTAGTAACACTCTCGAAAATAGTTTCTGGACATCTAAGACTGTCGCCGTAAGGCTAAAGATTTGGCAAAATAGTGTAAGCCTCTTGGAGCTAATTTTTAAATTAGTTAGCGGTCTCTTTAGCTAAGAACAAGCATGCTAATACTATATAAAATGGATCGGGTATAATGGTGGCTGGGTAATCATTGGGACACTGAGCGCCATCCACATGCTTGCTTGGAGCGTCATATGCATGGACCGTCGTGCACGCTGCCTTTATCATGGCAAGGCAACCCCCCTCAAAGCTCCAAACCTAAAAGCGCATCTAATCTAGTGATGGTGATGGGCCAGAGTGATGCTATGGCATCACCGATATCATCATTAGGTATTTAGTCTTTCACACTAACTCCATAGCAGGCTAGCTAGCATGCAGATCAAGAGCCGTGTCAGAAGATGCTTCCCTCCCGCAGAAGATTTTCCTTTGGTGTCTACTCGTATAATTGGATGGGTGGCGTACAAAATTTTCGATCTGTGTGACGACCAAATGGGAAAGAAAGACGGCCTTTAAATTATTATATCTGCCATGATTATCCTTACAAATTTATTTTTCATGACATGATATATCTCGTGAAATTATGTGGAACATACTCCTGTATGATTTGCTGGAGCGACTGACAGTATGATCCTGCTTGTAATTTACGCGCGAGTCGGAACCATCTCTTTGTCAATCAGTGGCTAGGGTAATACTAGGAGTATCTGTATCCATCAGGTATCTTGGAGAAAAGCCTGTGGTGGCACACTTGCTGTAGCTATCGCGTATTTCAGGGACATGTAATGCGTATGGTTTGCCCTATATAGTTTTCGTGCACATCTACTTGACTGCTACGCGCGCGCGCACACGACGTTGGGGGAAAGGGAAAGGGATATACATCTATAAATGTTACTCCCTCCATAGAGAAATATCAGAGCGTTTAGATCACTATATTTCTTTACAATTTACAAAGGAAGTACTACTGCTAATAATTATATAAAGCATATATTAAGTGAAAGACTTATGATATTCTCTTAAAAATATAAATAATTGGAGCCACTGAAATATTTAATTTTGGATGAGAAGTGCAACTAGCAGCAAAGTTTTCTCATTTGTGCATCACATGTTTAGGTGTCAACAAAGACAAAAGTACCGTAATAGAAACTTTTGTAGAGCCTAACCAGAGCAAGCTCCGGGGACTAGACGTGTGATCTTGATTTTGACCTTCGCTTAGTCCATTTTCTGCGCGTTATCATCTGACCCAACGGCTTACGTAAGGTCCTAGTTAGACATGCACTTTCTTCAAGATGAACAATTTTACTGGCCTTGCCATCTCTAGTGATGGTTAACATCAACGATCCTGATTAGGAAAACTGGCCAATGAACAGCAGAAAGGCTTATTGCAAAGTAGTACCATTATTTAGGGACACATGTTCTTTGCTCCAAGGCCATAACTGGTCAAAATTGGTGACCACTCAATAATCCACTGGTTTGTGGTTACTGGAAAACGATGTTAACATCCAAACTCTTGGACCTCACCCAATGGAGATAAGCCTAACTTTTCTTCCTTTGCATCAAAGCATAAGCCAAAATGCCTGCCGCTCTCGCCGTGGTAATTGTCCTAATCCTTACGTTGGATGGTCCCATTTTAACAATTGGAATCTTGACATACGCGTACAGTTAACAAAGTCTTCATCAGTATGGAAGTTCCTTTGCCGAAAGTAATTTTGGCAACTAGTTGGCACTAACTCGATTTATATTCCCTTTCCTTATTTATTATTCCTTTTCCAATTTTTATCTAGAAAATGTTAAATAAACCATGCATGTAATTCAGGCTTATTCATGTGCACGTGCTATCGAAATACATCAAGAAATAGAATCATTTATGACCTAGGAAAAACAATGAGAGCGATGAACAGTGACCGGGTTATATAGTCATAAAACTGTCCTTTTTTTATGCTTCAAGAAGTATATTTGAGGATTGCTCATGATATCTAATGAACCATATCCACAAATTATTTCATATTTTTGGAAACTTGGAGAATACTTTTTGAATAATGAGGTGTAACGACAACTAGCTGCACAAAATTCAGTTTTTATGCTTTTCTTAGAGGTCCGCGGATTCTAGACCAGTCAATTTTCATGGTTTATCTCTAACATACACCGACCTTGCAATTTTGACTCCGACGTGGCTTAAAAATGATATTTCCTCTGTTCGGGCTTAGTATATGTAAATGCCTCAGGCGTTCTAATAAAATCATCAGTTTGGTCAACCAAATATTAGTTATATGTCACAAAAAATACTCATAAAGCTAGATCGTGTAATTAGATTACGGTCCTAATGTTGATCTACATAATTAGAGGAATTTATACTCTATTATGACGCGTTGCTCACAAACGCGTGCTTCGGGGACTCGACGGATAGGATCCGCTAACATACACATTATATCGTGGTTGGTAGTTTGATCTGGACTCTATCCGGAAACTAGTTTAAAGACTAGGAATCTTATAACTGTACAAGAGCCGCACTCTTTGGAAACACAGTATAAGAAGGTCCCTACCCCTAGCCTCGGATATGCCATTGTGAGCGGCGCCACAGAAAAGCACGGAGAAATAGGGGGTAGACCACAACATATTTCTAACAGATTAATGCCCAAAAGAAGTTTACAATTGTAGTATAATTTCTGTATCATATAATTCATATTTTTTTGACCAAATTAATGGTCAGTTTTTTTAATTAAAATGCATGTGAAACTTGTAAATGAGAGCAGAGGGACTATCAATGATAGGGGTATTCCCACACATGTATTAAAGACGAATACTAGAAATTTGTATACTACTCCACTTAATACCAGAAATTGGCAACCATAAAAATAAATTCATTTGATGCAAAGGGAGCCGAAAGCAGGGGCCTCACATGATAGGGCTTCGCACGTCACAGCCCTAGTAACTCCTAAAACCGGTACGTACATGACACGCCCACTGATCACAAGCTGGTTAATGCACCCTGCCGCAACCACATGCGGCATCAGCCTCTTCCATTTGATGCGATCGAGGTGGGAAAGAAATTGCTGCCCCTCGGGTATCCGGCTGGCAATAGCACCAAAATCAGCATGATTCCATTTATTGAGTGCATCTGCCATTGGCAATAATAATGCAAATGGAGTAAAAGGCAGCGAGCCGTCTGGTGAAAGTTGGGAGTGGGGGGAGAAGAAGAATTATGCTAGCTGCTCATGCCTCAGGCAGCTAGTAATTCTGTGCAGAAACACCCTCCCAATACACATGCCAGCACAAATTCCACCTAGCTGGGCAGGATGATTCTGTGCAGAAACAACCCTGCAAGATGTAATCATTCGCCGCCCCTCCCTCCCTGACACTGTGCAGGCACCCAGAGCAGGGGTGGAGCAAAACCATCATCATTGGCGCCTCTGTCTGTGTGATTGACAGCATGCATGGGTGGCACTCATATCATATCTTTGTTCTATTGGGGCTTCGATGTCCTCCACAAAGATTCCCTGTGGATAAAATGGGGATGGATGGGGAGCATAATTGAAACTACTACAACTACTGCAACTTGTGCCTGTGCGAGCCTCAGGTGCTGATGGACCATGTCCACTGGATTACCATGCATATAATAGTTTGCTAGTAGCTGCCTCAGAGTGAATTGAATCAGCTCCATGTGGGCTCAAACCCAAATACCAAACTGTCAGATGCTTTAATTGGCTCATGATGCATGTGGCATGTGGGCTGCTAATTCTAGGCTAGGCTAGATTTTTGGGTTCACCATGACAGTAACACTTGATGAAGTGGGTCCACAGGGAGGTTTGTTGTATCCCCATAATTGAGAGGAGTAGAATGGATGGCAAGAGGATGGGGATCTTATCTCTGAAAACCACAACAAAGTTAGCCGAAAGTGTCAAAACTAGCCTTTTCCATCATTTTCCATCTTTATTCCATGTGTGATGATAATTAGCCATTGCTAACCATTCTGGCGCTAGACTCATCAGAAACAGTAGTCTCGCAGGCTAGCTTAGGGTAGGCTGCTGCCCCATATAGTAGTCCAATAATTCTCTCTAAAAATAAGTATATCTTTGTTTCTGTTACAAGTCTGACAGAACACGCTTGGTTAGGATCGGTTTGTTGCTTTCCGTTTCTGCTGAATAGCTTTGTGTGGTCATGGACTGAGACAGAACAGTCCTGGATCCCTAATTGACTGAATGTGCCATCAGTTGATAAGTTTTGCTTATCCGTATAAATATGAGCATAACCAGCATGCCGATCCCTTTCGCGGCACGTTGTTATCGGTGATCCATTCCCGTTGCTTGGCGTTGTCGGCAAGTCGTTGATTAGTGCCACCGTTAGTAGGGGATCGCAGATTAATGATTTAGTCGACTGACCCTCGCTATAAAAGGATTTAGTCGACTGCGACAGGAGTGAAAATAGAGTTTTTTGTAGAGTTGTGTCAAAGAAAATGGAGTTTTTTTAGGGTAACTGCAAAATAGAGATTTTTTTTCGAAATGCTGAAAAATAGTTGGCAAGACGAATTAGTCGCTATGTCAAAGCCTGCTCTTTGCCTCAAACGGGCCTTCCATGAGAAGACAAACACAAATAAGACATGCGAACTCGGCCTGCCAATTTAGAGCCACATTTTTTCTATTTTCTGCAGGGTTTCCTCTGGTTTTTCTTTTTTATTTATTTTGTGGATGTCTTTCACTTTTTCTTATTTCTCTTCTGGTTTTCCTTTTTTTACCTTTCCATTTATTTCGATTTTGCATCATCCTTGCAAAATTCATGAACACTCTTTAACATGATATACATTGTAAAATATCACACGAACATTTTGTAAATATACATTAATATTTCAAACACTTCCCAAAATTATACTAGTGTTTGGATGGTTAGAGGGACTGTGGTATCCCCAGCCCACCAGGGCTCAAGTCCTGATGCTCGCATTATTTTTGGATTTATTTCAGGATTTCCGGCGATGTGCTTTCAGTGGGAGGAGACGTTCCCGTCGACGACGAGGCGCCTACGGTGACTTCGTAAATTTCAAGATGACATGCCGGCTCAGTCTCTCGGAGGTGCTCATAGGGGTAGGGTGTGTGTGCGTTCATAGGGGTGAGTGTATGCGCGTTTGTATGAGCGCTTGCGTCTGTACTGATGTTCAAAAATTATACTATCAAATTTTTAATATATAAAGACTTTCTAAATTATATATTTTATAATGCGTTCTCACTTTTTAATTATACAAAACATATTAAGATAATTGAACACTTCTCTTTATTACATGGACATTTTTTAATTTACACAAAGAACTTTTTATTACATAATATTTTTTAAACACGCTTTAATTTTTTTCTTCATTTTCATGTTTTACACATGTTTCAAAACATTAAAAAATAAAAATGAAAAACAACAAGAAATAGGGCTCTCTCTCTTCCATGGCTACCTTGTCCTAGGCTTCGGAGTGATGCCCGGTGTCGATGCAATAAACATGGACGTTTGCTACCTTGACTTATGCACAGACGTATTACGACCCCTCCGGCAAGTATCTAATCTCACACACGACCAGACCAGAGAAGCCGCTCTTCGTGAGATCAAAGAGCGCAATCAGAAAACCTAGGCTTAGAACAAGCTTCAAGATTCGCAACAAGAGCAACCAACCCCGGCAAGGACGAGCCGGCAAGACGAGGCCCGACAAGCTCTATCGCTGTGGACTTCCTGCCGAACGCCAGCGCTCCGCCTCTCCGGCCAGCTGGTCGCTGATCAATGAGGTGTCGAGCCCGCAGGTGAGGTGGAGGCAACCCATACGTGTCAGCTTGCTGGGGAGGTAAATTACCTTTATTGACTCCCGTCCTAATGATGTGTCAAGCTAACAGGAGGTTGTTGAGTAAGCGGTGCGACAACCTTGCCAGGGCTCCTCCTCCTTGCAACACCTAGCAGTGCTTTTAATGCATTTTTGTCCTAACTAGCAGAGTTAGGTATGATAGTCCTGTATGAATCTAATCACCCTGTAGTGTCCTTTTTCTCACTGCGGTAACCCCTTGAGCTATAAAAGGAGGACCAAGGCAACCTTTACAAGGGTTCAAACCCTTTGCAACCTTCACACATAGGTATCCGTGCAGCTGTCCTCTCCCAACAACTTGCTAGGGGAGAGCGCTCTGTGTATTTGTGATTATCACCACCCAACACATCAAAGCAGGAGTAGGGTTTTACGCTTCCCAGCGGCCCGAACCTGGGTAAAATCTTGGCGCTCCTCGCTGCCCTTGCTCTTTGCGTCAATTGCTCCCCTTGCCGAACCAGCAAAGGGGCTGCCTAGCCCCATAGATCGTCGGCTCCACGCCGACACCCGGTCCTACGGTCCTGCCTTTGCTTTTGAAATTGTAAGTTCACTGTTTTTCTAACGATAGAGGATAATATGAAATACATATAACGGAACACATTATAGATTTTTCCAAATTGTACATCTTTGTCAGGTTGTAGCCACTTTTCAACGTTATACACTATCCTTGTCACTTCTCCGATGTTATTGTTGCAACTTCCAAGATGAATCCTAAAACAGAATTCATCTTCGGCGGTATTATTGTATGCGCTTTATTGGAGCAAGTTTGCAGAAAATAAATTCTAGCCGCTTTCTTTTAATCCCCTTTTTCCAAGCGTCGGTTGAAAATAAAACAATGTAAATTTATGCTTTCCAAAATGGTCGGAGTAACCAGACCTCCTAGTCTATGTGCCTCTTGGTTCCAAGCGACCAATCACTCAACCCCACACCTTTTGGGCTAACCTAATGTGGGGTGCCTGTTTTATGGTTTTCATTCTTTTCTTTCATATTTCCATTTCCATTTTCCTTTTTACCATTCAATTTTTAAAATGTTCAAGAATTTCAGAAAATGTTCAATTATTAAAAAATGTTCCGAAAATTCAGAACAACTTGAAAGAATATGTGCTTTTTGTGAATTCAAAAAATGATTGGGAATTGAATATGTTCAAAACAATATTCACGAATTAAAAAGCTATTCTTGATTATTTTTAAAATATTCAAGAATTTCTAAATATCCCTAAATTTCAAAAAAAAATCTGTTGTCAATTTATAAAATGTACCTGAGATACAAACTATGTTCACAAATTTGAAAACGTTCCCAAATTTGAAAAAAATTCAAAAATTTGAGAAAACTAAATTAAAAAATATAATCTATTTTTAAAAATATTCTATGGAATTAAAAGAATTACAAATTTCGAAAAACTATTCACGAGCTAAAAAAGAGGAAAAACAGAAAATAGGAACCTTCTCAGGACTCCCAACGCGCGTCGGCTATGGCCTATTGTACAAACCGGTGCAAAACCCCCTTCTGTCCTAGGCACGGCCCATTTACTTTTTTCCTTTTTCTTATCCTTCAAAAAATGGGTGCGCGCGAGAGATTCGAACATCAGATATCCCAGTTTACTACCACCCATGGTAACCAACCGGGAAAGTCTACGTGCTGAGCATGCTTACTGTTTTTCTTCTTGTTGTGCGTAAAGTGCGCTTTCATTATTCTCCGGCAAAAAACAGTGCTCTTTCATTGTCTGGTTTTTCTGGCGGTTTTGCTTAGCCTTTTTTTGTTTTTATCTTTTTTTCATTTTCGTATCATTTTTTAAAATTCTGAACATTTCTTAAATTCATGAAAGTTTCAAACTTGTTTACAAAATTCTTATATTCCGTTACTTTTTCCAAATATTCTTAATTATTGAAGTCTTTTTTCGAATGCACCAATTTTTCTCAAATCCACAAACTCTTTCAAATATATTTTTTCATCAATGAACTTTGTTTTGACATCTATGAAATTTTCATTTTCATGAACTTTTATCTAATGTCATGAAATTTTTGGAAAAAATGTACTTTTCGAAATTTGTGGATTTAGTTCAAATTTCACGATTTTTTTCAAATTCACAATCTTTTTATAATTCTTGAACTTATTCTAAAATTCATGACTTTGTGCGATTTTTGTTTCATATTTTTATGAACTTTTCTTTCTCAATCTTTTTCCCAAATTTGCAAAATTTTCTCAAACTGATGAACTTTATTAATAATTCCTGAAAAAAATTGCATTCACAATTTTTTTTCAACAGTATAAAAACTGGCCTTTTTTTCCTACCAGACTGACAACACAAAAAGCAAAAAAAAAACTAGCAGGGCAAGCAAGCGGCCGAGCTAGCGAGACGCGCGGAGCGAGCAGCCGGAAAGAGTTGGGCTGCCGCCCACTTAAGTACCAGCTAGTAAGGCGCTGGCGAGGAGCTCCTGTTTGCCGCTAAGCATCTTAGCAGGTTTTTAGCGCCCGCTGGCGCCTCGTTACGCCGGCCGCGAGGCAAAATTTTGAAGAAAAAATCATCAATTTAAAAAAATGTTGGTCGAATTTGAAAAAAAATCTTCAAATTTAAGAAAATTCATCTATTTTTAAAATAGTTGACGGATTTAACTAGGAGGAAGAAGGAAAAAGAAAACAAAAAAAGAAAAAAAGAAAAAAAAGAAAAAAAGAAAAGAAGATAAGATTAAAAAAACTATGGAAGGAAGCACATGAAATTCTCGTGGCGGCGTGGTTATTGCAGTATTGAATTAACTAGGAAGTCTGTGATTCATCAAATTTGAGAAAAGATCACGAATTTGAAAAAAAAATCAAAGTTTTTGAAAAAACTTCATCAATATTAAAAATATCACAAATTTGAAAAACTTTCTTCAAATTTGAAAAAAAATCATCGAATTTGATAAAAAGGTCATTGAATTTAAAAAATGTTCATCAGTTTTAAAAAAATGTCTGCGGATTTTAAAAAAAGTTCATAGAATTTGTAAAAAGTTCATAGAATTTGATAAGGTTCATCAATTTTAAAAAAATGTCGATGGATCTGGAAAAAAACTTCAAACAAGGAAGAAGGAAGAAGAAAGCACCTGGCCCCCTCGTCCATGAAAGAAAAGTGGCAATCCCCCGCGCGCCACCTGAGACCATCTAGTTCCGATTTCAATTTTATTTAAAAGTCATAATTTTCGAACAAAACATTGAAATTAAGTTCCTCTTTCACCATAGGAATTCTGGTGACATGCTTTTCAAAATTAGATCCCACATGGATATGTTTCGACAAACTTTTTGTGTGTAATTTAGTCTCCGTTTGGTACAACGGTCTATCAGTCGATGTGCAACTAGTTGACAGTCAATGTGCAGCTTTCTCCCTGCTCATGGGCATGCAGTATTCGCTGGCACGAACAGGTGTGAATGTATTTAATTTGAGTTTTCATTTTTCTAAAACATGTCACAACTTTTGAACCGAATATCAAAATTAAGAGTCGTTTTCACCTTGGAACCCTCGCGACGTGCTCTTTGAAACTACATCCCACATGGATATATTTCGACGAAATTTTGTGTGTGCTATTTAGTCCCCATTAGATGCAGCTGTCTAGCAGTCGATGTGCAACTACCTGACAGTCGACGTGCAACTTTCTCCTACCCGTTGTCGTGCAGTTTTCACTGATGATTCCTCGACCCAAACTACCCCCTACCAGTGGAATGTGCATCTTTGTGTGTTGCCCAGGACAACTTCTAGTAGTTGATGTGCAATTCCCCCTGCCCATGGATGTGCAACTTTCATTGTTTTGCTGCCTCGGCCAGCTGCCTAGCAGTGGATGTGTAACTTCAACCATGGCCAACTGCCTAACAGTGATGTGCAACTTTCATTCGTATCCCTTGTGGATGTTTAGTTTTCCTTTGCTATCACCCCTGCTAGTGAGATGTGCAACTTTAGCTCCCTGTCTATATGCAACTTTTCACTACCCTCATGAATGTGCAATTTTCATCATCCAACTATATCTGCCTGTGAGATGTGCAACTTCGCCTATTTCCCCGACCAAATGCCTAGCAGACAATGTGCAACTACGTTGGTTGCCCAGTCAACTGAAATTACACATTCATAAGTAGGGGGGAAAGAAGTTGCACATCGACTACTAGGTAGTTGGCTGAAACAACAGACTAAGTTACACATATCGCTGATATGGTAGGTGGGGCAGGGTGTGCTACTAATGATAAAGAGGTAATAGCACTCCAGGTACCCTAACTTGCACAGAATGTGATGATTTAGTCCCAAACTTGCAAAATTTGAGTCCACCATACCCCAACTTGCATTTCATGTGATGATTTAGTCCCCGGCCTATCACAACTCGACAAGTGGCAGCCAGGTGGCTTGACGGGTCTTCGTCCGCACTTTTGCAGGAAACACCCTGCCGTCTTCTCTAATTAGGCGAAGTATCCAGTGAAAATTGGTATTCAGTGCAAAACATCATCGTGACTGTTGGATCAGTAGCTAATGGTACAGACTAAAGGTGGACTAATAACCAGCCACTTTAGATTATTTTGCACATAACCCCTTCTCCTATGACCCCTGTCGTCACTCTGTTCCGGCGGCGGCACGGCGCACTCCCCATGCCACGATGACTCAGTGCTGCAGCGGCGGTGCTCTCCCCTCGGTCGACGACTCGATGGAGTGCCGCTCTTGCACGTGACGGCAGTGCTAGGGCGCTGCCTCCAAGCACCGGCTACTCGGCGGCCGCAATGCTAGCCACCACGCGACCCAGCCACGGCGGCCGTGGGGCTGCCTTCACGCGACGACGACTTAGCGACCGCGATGCTGCACCCGCACGGGAAGGCGGCCGTGGTGCTGCCCTCACGCTACAGCGATTCTGTGGCTAGGTCGTTGCCCAACGCCATGAAGTCTTGGCCCGCAATGTTGATCTCCACACGCCGGCGATTCGCTGGCCGCAGTGCTGCCCCCGTGAATCGTCTGCCGCCTCCACGCTACGGCGATTCAGCGACCTCGGTGCTGGACCGACGCGAGGGCGTGAGCGTGCAGATGGAAGAAGCCGCTTCCCGACGTGCAGATTTTCTTTTCCGAGTGTATCTGAAATTCTGAATACTGCGATTTTGCTACTGTGTAGATTTTGCTCCAAAACTTTATGAGAGCAAGAAGCTTTTTCGTCATACAAACTCCGCTTTGCTCACTCTGTTCCAACGTTGGTGAGCAAACTGTACTGTCTATCGCTTTTTGTAGCAGATAAAAGCTCAACAATTTAGAATCATCGTTGAGCAAACTGTGCTACAATTTTGAGCCTTGCTCTGTAAATTTGAGCCAGAAGCACTGCACAGAATTATGTGTTCTACCTCTTCACAAATTGTGCCTTGCTCGATGTACGGTTGCTCACATTGTTGAGAAAATTGTAGTGTATATTCAGAAGCATTGTTGATCATACAGTATTGCAGTTTTATCACTCTTCATAGAATAAAAAAGCTCATAATTTCAGAACCAAAGTACACTCATTTTTAGCTTCATTCAGAATGTATCGGAACACTACATTCAGCTATATATTCAGACTTTTCTGAACGCAGCTGCTGATCATGGCCACCAGCTCGCGCATCTTTGTGTATGGTGCCGTCCGGGATGGGGCTTGCTGGCTGTGGCATGGAGCAGGCAGGCTCTAGTGTGGCCGACGCGGGCCTCGTCGCCTGCGCAGCCCCGCTCCACCGCGACATGGCCGTCGTCGCCCGTGAGGCTGTCTGGGCCGACGCCGCAGGCACCGTCACTTTCCCCATGGGTGGCATGCCGGCATCCCTGGCCTCGGCTCCTCGGGAGACCTCCCTGCTGAGGGGGCTCCGGCGCAGGGGTGCCGTCGTGGCCGCTGCAGGTGTCCGTGTCGGCGAGGGTTCCAGGGAGATAAGTAATGGAGCAACAGAGAACGCATCCCCGAGTAATTTTACTAATTTGTCGAGTAAATAGAGGGACCGTGGACAAGGTCCGCGGCGCGGCCGTGGTAGTGTCCGAGCGCTTCTGTACCGGCGGGAGAACCAGGTGGCGATGAGCTGCCGGAGCGTGCCGTTGGGGGTGAGCGCGTCGTCCCAAAGCTCCTGCATCGTGATCGGGCAGGTCCGGTGGCCCAGCACCAGCCACCGGGAGATATGCAGTTAACTGCACCTTAACATCCAGCGTGCGGGTTAATTAGAGAAGACGGCAGGGTGTTTCCTGCAAAAGTGCGGACGAAGACCGGTCAAGCCACCTGGCTGCCATTTGTCGAGTTGTGATAGGCCGGGGACTAAATCATCACATGAGGTGCAAGTTGGGGTATGGTGGAGTCAAGTTTTGCAAGTTTGGGACTAAATCATCACATTCTGTGCAAGTTAGGGTATCTGGAGTGCTATTACCTCAATGATAAACTACACTTCCACGAGTAGGGAGGAGGGTTGCATATAGAATACTAGGTAGCTGGCTAGACTAGTTGCACATCATGTTGTCATGATTGTTACGTTGCAACCTCTTAGGAAGTTGGATCATGCAACTTCAAAAAATAGTGTTAAAAAAGTTGCACCATTTACTAATAGAGTTGCACCATATAGCACTACAGTTGACATCAATTTTTTTCTTCGAAACACGTCGTAAGGATTCTAACTGTGAAAACGGATCTAAATTCCAACAAGCGATTTGAAAGTTTATCTTTTTTGCATTTTCTTTGAAACAAAATTAAAGGCACAACAGTGCTCGTATTAACTGCTGGATCAATTCCCTCTAAACGGGCAACTCTGAAAATGATACTGACGTCACCCAACCAGTTGCACCTTCGCTCCGTTGGTGTGGTTCCTTGTTGCATTGTGTGGCCGCTCCAATTCACCAAAAAGTGTGTGCGCATCATGAAGCATTTAGGGCAAATAATTCGCTAAGAGGCCAAGCTACATTTGTGTTAATTTAGAGGAGTCCTTTTCCTCTAAAACAATTAAGCCTATTAAGCTTGTGTTTTTTTTCGTGTTCCTTCTTTTCTATTTTTTCTTTTCCTTCTTTCCTTTTCGTTTTAAATTTTAACAATATCGCTTTATTTTATTTTTACTTTTACATTTTTCGTATCTTCAGTGTATTTCACAAATATACATTTTCGATGCAATTTCAAGAACCATTCAGCTTAATGATATTTAAAAATGGATTGGTTGAAAACAATCTAAAACACCAAATAAATGTGATTAATTATAATACCCCCTCGGATCCATATTAATCATCCTTGGTTTAATATAAAGTTTGTATTGATTATCGTTGGTTTAGTACTAATTCTTACTAAACCAGCGACAATTAGTATGGATCCGAGAGAGTAGTAAACCTTGCAATTTAGAAACGAACTTATGAACGTAAATAAGGCCACAATATTCCACAATAGCATTAGCATTTTTGTATGAGTTAAGTGAACTTTTATCTAAAATACACACATAAAACTAAAATACAATGTGAACATATTTAGAAAAAATTCACCGAGAATTCTACATCTTATGAAAATATCACAGATTTCCTAAATATTTTAGTTGATGTAGATCAATATTTTTCATAACCGGAAGCGTATATTTAAAGATACATTTTTATCATTTTTTTACATAGTTGTGTCATAAAATTATACTAATTTACCACTATCAATCATTTAAAGTATATTACAGATTTTTCCCTTTTCTGGAAGTTAAAAACAATAGAAAGTCATAGTTTTGTGGTTTCAAAAAGATCTTCGCAAAAAGAAGAAGATAACCTAGGTTGGCTTGCCCATGGTGTATAGCCCCATTTATGTGGAGAAGTGCATCGATGGACGCAGCGGCATCTGAACCCACCCCATCGATGGCGCGCGTGTCTTCGCGATTCGGGACAGGATACCTGGCTAGTTATATGCCAGGGGAGTGGGTGGGGGCATTGTTTAATTAGCGTATATAGGTATACGAGGCCCACATGCTTGCAGAAGACCCTGACACAAATGCAAGGACATGCTTTATTTGTCAGTACCAAGCCGACCGTTTGCACCAGACACTGTACTGTAGCGTGGTCTTTTTTACCACGTCTATTTAAGATCACGTAATAATATAATGCTCGACACCAATACACCAGCCGCCCTTGTTTGCGTTTGTTTATCTCGTCCCAAAGCAGTGTGCCGAGATGTCCCACAGTTCGTCCTCTTCTCACCGTGTTCAGTCACCTCTTCGCCATTGTTGCTCATCCTGTGTTCAAGATGCCCCTGAACACGGCGTCGCCTGGAGAAGGACCGTTACCACTCGAACAACGACCGCCAGCACTGCTCAAACAACCTGAATCACTTCGTGCTCGGGGACGAGGGGCAAATTCCCATATCTGCCGACAGGCAATCCAGCATCCTGAACAGCAAACGGCGGCGGAAGAGTCTGACATCCGAAAACACCATGGAGAAAAAACAGGACCAAACTGAGAGAAGGAGACGAATGGAGCGAGCGAGCGGTTGCCGCCTCCTCTCCAATCGCCGGAACAAGCTCCGTTTGCGACCCCGTATGCGTGTCCCCAAGTCAGCCTTTGCCTCTGAATCGGTCTGTGGCCTGTGCGGGACGATGTGCAGACCTGCACAAAATGTACACGCCACCCCCTCATATGGCAGAGAGAAATTACCATGACTAATGAATGTCAGTTACACTTTACACTGTTTGTGGACCATCCTTCTCTGCCAAGACAAGCACCCTGGACATGTATTATCGCTTGTATCTTGAACCAACAATGCATAACCCGCAGATCACAGTGATAAAAAGCGTGTGGTGAGATTGCCGCGATCAGATGCCGCTGCGTCCAGGACGTCCGCACTCCATTTATGTGCCTCTATAGCAACACGCCAGCAAACACAGGAGCTCCTATTTCAAGTGTGTTGCGTCGACCTGGTGAGCACTCGCACATGTGGCACCACGACTGCGCCGACCCATGTAGCACTAGCGATTGTAAGGAGTCAGACTAGCTACAGTAGCATGCAATATTTCCTTGTTCTGATTTTTTGCAGTTTTTTGGTTATCAATTGATTTCCCAAAAATACAAAAATCAATTATTTATTTTAAAAATGAGCATTTATTAAAATTTGGGAATATTTTAAAAATGCAAACAATTAAAAAACTTTTTGAATATTTATTTAGAAATCTTCAACCTTTTTATGATTTTTTTGGAACAATTTTCGATTTTGTGAACATTTTTAATTTTCAGAAATATTTTTTGAAAAGAAAAAAAAACCGCAAAAGAAAAGAAAAAGAAACACAAAACACCAGATAAAAGCAATAGGGGGAAAATTAAAAAAATGAAGCCTTCTAGAACCTTTCTAAAACCGAGAAACCAAAGCTAGATCCTTTGCAAAACGAAATCTTGTTGCTCATTTTGTTTGCTCCTTGTGTGTTTGCTCGACATCTCTACACAAAGAGCGTCAAATACAAGGTCCCAACAAACACGTCCACTCTTGTTTAATATGTGGGACTAGTTTTTCGTATGGAATTCTTATTTCATATGAAAAACCATGGCACCATAGTTTTCCGTACGGAATTCTTATTTCCATATTCCAAGCTACTGTAAGACGTAAGGTGTTCCACATGTTCTCTGCCCACTTGGGTTGACCTATTATTGGCATGGGCGCGTTTATTTCTCGCTGCTTTTTTTCCTCATTTTGTTTTCCTTTATTTTTGGGAAACACTAAGTATGATGTAGAGTCGTTCACATCACAACCCACGGTTGCTGAAGAGTAGACAACAGATCTTCAAGATTGCTAAAGTTAGCACAAACACCTTGCTATCAAGCAGGAACGTGGGCTGCCATTTCTATAATGAGACACGAGGTTTGATCACGATACAACTAACATACACACCATACAACAAATCGTCGCTTTTCTTTTCTTTACTAGATGATATCCCGCACGTAGTTAGAGGAACGTTTCGCAATAAATTTTTAGTGAGATTTGGTTGTATCGAACATCAATATTTGGATAACAGCATGATAACTAATAACAAAATACATATTATTTATTGTGTTATAAAACATTTATTAAATATAAATACCATAGTAGAATAAAAAATTACATGCATGTTTGTATGTTGAAGTGGGCTTTTTTTATGCACGGTTGCATGTTGAGGGTGGGCCTTTTTTCGATGTACGCAACATGTTGAGTTGACATACTTGTAGAAAGCTCCTATTCTGCGCCTAATGCCCAAATTGCCAGCAGGCGCTCACGACATCGTCAGTTGGGCCAGCCGATTTAAAGCGTGTCCGCTAGCTTTGCTCGATCGCTTGATAGGCAGCGGCTTGCACACTCGACCTCTCCTGCTGGTTTGACAGGTCGCCAGACCGGTCAACCATTGACCATTGATTTTTTTATTAAAAGTTTATAGGATTAAAACAAAGTTTATAATTATGAAAATGTAGCAAAAATTCAAAAAAACTTCATGCATTCAAAAAACGTTCACGGAAATTAAAATTGTCCACGAATTCGAGCGAGTTAGAAAAAGTCCAAAATTCAAAAAAACCTCGCAAAAGTCTAAAAAGGTTCACAAATTTGAAAAAAAATTCACGAACATGCAAAAGTTTGCAAATTCAAAAAAAGTTCACGAATACGAAAAAAGTTCATGAATTGAAAATAAGTTCGTGAAAAGTTGAAAAGGTTCACAAATTCAAAAGAAGTTTTCAAATTTTATAAAAAGTTTTCGAAGTGGTAAAAAGTCCATGAATTTAAAAAGTTTGCGAAAATGAACTTTTTTCACAATTTTCAAAAAAGTGCACCAATCTAAAGATTTTTTTTACAAAAAACAAAAAAGAGAAAAAAGAAAAGGCAAAAAGCGGAAAAATAATAATAAGAAAGTGATTTGGAAGCATCTAGAAGCTTCTGAAAGAAGCTACATACAAGACCAGCAATGGTTCGTCGTAAACGAGCCAACCCAGATATCGCGATCGTGCGCTCTGCGTAGCCAATGCCCTTTAAGAGGCGCTATAAGCGGTGAATAGAAAATCCTATGCATGCATGTTGAGAGAAATATGCTAGTGGTGGCTACCTATTTGGATACAGAGGAGTTTTTGTTGTTCCTTAGTTTTGGTTGTTTTTATGTGTTTCATCAATGGGTATGTTCTGACATTTTCCAATAAAATCTTTAAATACTATAATTTTAAATTAGGACCAACATAGTCAATATTGTGCTAATCGGTCAACCAAATACCACAACTCCCTTCCAGAACATGTGGGCCACAAATTTTGTGTTCACCGTATACACTTATTGTGGACTAAATGGCCGCTACTACACTACGATGGAGGCGTGTCCATATCTAAATTGCTAGAGATTCTCGGGATTTTTTTTCTTTCTAAATTGCTAGATGGTTGCCCCCCATCTTTTCCGATAAAGGGTGCTTTATTACTTCAAGGTTTAATCATTACACCCGGTCTTTATATAACTGTGATGCAGACAGCCAAACCAAGTCCAAACTAAAAAACAAAAATGAAGACGAAATACAAGAAATCATGATTTGTATGACGCCTAAGTTGTAGGAGGGCCAATTCTAAGATCATGTTGTCATCCATGTTGGGTAAATGTATCCCTCGCCGTATGCTTCAAGTGTGTACACACCTTTGTAAACAGGTCTTAATTCTCCACACGTTGTAGAGACGGTCATAAACGGAGCGTATCGGTACACTTGTAGCTAACATCCATAAGAGGAGTACCTTTATTGTTAAATATATTATCATTTCTACACAGTCAAAGCTACCAAAGAACGGTAAGTGCTCCCACCCTGATAAGAATTCTGAGCATGTGATCAATCTCATGTAACCAATTGCCAAAAATGTTAGCAAGACTACGTGGAGGATACAAACCAGAAGCTAGTTCGATGATTGACCATATAGAACGAGCTAATTTACATTGGAAGAACAAATGTTTTATTGTTTCATCATGATGACAAAAAACACATTGCGTACTTCCGTGTCAATTCCTCTTAATAAGGTTGTCTTTCGTAAGAATGACTCCTCGACGAAGATACCACGCAAAGATTTTACTCTTAAGTGATATATTCATCTTTCAAATCTTCTTATTATTATCAACTGACACATCTGTTGGAAATATGCCCTAGAGGCAATAATATTGTATTATTATATTTTTATGTTATAACTGCTATGACCCTGGAATATGCGATTCAGTGCAAAACTCATATGCACGTGTGGAATGATAAACAATAAAACCTGATTCCTAGTCTCGCCTCTAAGACTAGTGTCGGTGTCAAAACCGGCGGATCTCGGGTAGGGGGTCCCGAACTGTGAGTCCATGGTCGATCGTAACAGGAGATGGGGGACACGATGTTTACCCAGGTTTGGGCCCTCGTGATGGAGGTAATACCCTACTTCCTGCTTGATTGATCTTGATGAATATGAGGATTACAAGAGTTGTTCTACCACGAGATCGTAATGGCTAAACCCTAGAAGTCTAGCCTGTATGATTATGATTGCCTCTCCGGACTAAATCCTCCGGTTTATATAGACACCTGAGGGGCCTAGGGTTGTACATAGTCGGTTTACAGAGGAAGGAATCTTCATATCCGAATGCCAAGCTTGCCATCCACGTAAAGGAGAATCCCATCCGGACACGGGAGGAAGTCTTCTATCTTGTATCTTCATGGCCCATCAGTCCGGCCCACGTCACATAGGTCGGACGCCCGAGGACCCCTTAATGCAGCACTCCCTCAACTATCTCAAGCGTTGTTTGTGATCATGTTTTTCGGATCTTGCGATATTGTTAAGTGTAACGATAGTCCCAAAACAACTTTCAGAATATGACGTTGAAAACTGATCACATTGAGTTGACCCAACTTGTTTGTTATACTTTAAGATGTTATCGTCACAAATCAATCGTTATAACACAGAGAATTAATGTATAATTTAGTTCCTTACACCATGAGAGTATCATAGTCACTTCTTATCGTAGTGGAATTTCGGGTTGCTCAAACGTCATATGTAACGCAGTGATCATAACGACAACTTACATGTTCATCGGAAAGTTTGGCAGGAGGCTAGATAGCTCAAGAGTGGGGTTTGCTCCTCCGACGATGGAGATATATTATTAGGGCCCTTTCAGTGTGACGACATCCATCATCGTCTATCCAAACATAGGTGACTAGATCACAGGGATGCCTGAACATGCATGTCAATGAGAAAGAAGAACAAAACCGATAACAAGGAGACCGGTATAGTGAGCATGAGAATGACTCAAGAGGATACTGACATACCTCACCTCGGGTTTTGTAAAGTATCGTGAAGAAAAGGGAGTACCATATGATAACAAAAGATTCACTCGAATGTCATTCGTTTATTCATATGGATCGATATGGATGTCCGCAGTTCTGCTATCGGTCATTGAATGAAAGGGGTTTTGTTTATGTCTATGTTTTACCAAAACTACAGGGTCACAAGCTTAAGGGAATCACGATGTGTTAGTGGAGCAAGAGTTATGAGAAAATATTTGTGAAATAGTATCATTAATATTAGAAATAGTTTTGAGAGAAACCGGAAGTGTTTTGGAATTACCGGAAGGGTTTCGGGGTTTATAGGGTAATAACGAGAATTGATATATGGGTGGAAATTGTTTTCGAGGAAATTATAAAGGGATATAATATGATTAGGAGGCCCCTGGAATTTATTCATAACCAATGGTCTAAAAAAAATAAGAAAAGGCATATTATGGGAGAGTTAATGGGCCCTAAGGCCCATTAGTGGAGGCGCCCAAAGGGGAGGCCGAATTGGGGAGGTGGAGTAGGATTCCACCAGCCACTAGGCCAGCACAAGGAGAGGAAACCCCTTCCCAACTCGGCCACCCCTCCCCTCTCCATACACGTATATATACTAGAGGTTTTGCCCTTTTGAGACACAAGTTTTCGAGCCTCCTCTAGTTCTCTAGTTCTCGGTCTAGTTGATCCAATTAGAGCTCTATTTCTCTCTAATCCTCATAATTAGATGCTTCGTGTGGCTCTAATATTAATCCTCTAACTCGCCGGTGGTGATTAGCTTTGGACGGCGAAGCGGTGCCGGATCGTGAAGCATGTACACTTGCAAATTATAGAGAGGTCGTGCTTTCGGTCTTTTGTTCGAGGGGTCATCGTGGATGGTTCGAGGGATCACCGTGGACTTTTCGAGGGACTTAAAGAATGGTCTTCATCAACTCTTCTTCCACTACAACTCGGAGTTGGTAGCAATCTGATCTAAACCCCTTATGCATCTTCATAGTGATCCTGGACCATGTTTGTGACGCCCCCGATTCAATCGTACACTAATCATACACGCAAAAGTGTACGATCAAGATCAGGGACTCACGGGAAGATATCACAACACAACTCTAAAAATAAAATAAGTCATACAAGCATCATAATACAAGCCAGGGGCCTCGAGGGCTCGAATACAAGTGCTCGATCATAGGCGAGTCAGCGGAAGCAACAATATCTGAGTACAGACATAAGTTAAACAAGTTTGCCTTAAGAAGGCTAGCACAAACTGGGATACAGATCGAAAGAGGCGCATGCCTCCTGCCTGGGATCCTCCTAAACTACTCCTGGTCGTCGTCAGCGGCCTGCACGTAGTAGTAGGCACCTCCGAGTGTAGTAGGAGTCGTCGTCGACGGTGGCGTCTGGCTCCTGGGCTCCAGCATCTGGTTGCGACAACCAGGTAGAATGGAGAGGGGGAAAAGAGGGAGAAAAGCAACCGTGAGTACTCATCCAAAGTACTCGCAAGCAAGGATCTACACTACATATGCAGGGGTATATGGGTAAAGGGCCATATCAGTGGACTGAACTGCAGAATGCTAGAATAAGTGGGGGATAGCTAATCCTGTCGAAGACTACGCTTCTGGCCACCTCCATCTTGCAGCATGTAGAAGAGAGTAGATGGTAAGTTCACCAAGTAACATCGCATAGCATAAACCTACCAGGCGATCCCCTCCTCGTCGCCCTGTTAGAGAGCGATCACCGGGTTATATCTGGCACTTGGAAGGGTGTGTTTTATTAAGTATCCAGTTCTAGTTGTCATAAGGTCAAGGTACAACTCCGGGTCGTCCTTTTACCGAGGGACATGGCTATTCGAATAGATAAACTTCCCTGCAGGGGTGCACCACATAACCCAACACGCTCGATCCCATTTGGCCGGACACACTTTTCTGGGTCATGCCCGGCCGCGGAAGATCAACACGTCGCAGCCCCACCTAGGCACAACAGAGAGGTCAACACGCCGGTCTAAATCCTATGCGCGCAGGGGTCTGGGCCCATAACCCATTGCACACCTGCACGTTGCGTACGCAGCCGGAAGCAGACCTAGCCTAGCAGGCGTTCCAGTCCAATCCGGCGCGCGCCGCTCAGTCGCTGACGTCACGAAGGCTTCGGCTGATACCACAACGTCGAGTGCCCATAACTGTTCCCACGTAGTTGGTTAGTGCGTATAGGCCAGTGGCCAGACTCAGATGAAATACCAAGATCTCGTTAAGCGTGTTATGTTGAAGTAACCGCGAACGCCGACCAGGGCCAGGCCCACCTCTCTCCTAGGTAGTCTCAACCCGCCCTGTCGCTCCGCCACAAAGTAATAGTCGGGGGCCGTCGGGAACTAGGCCCACCTCTACCGGGATGGAGCCACCTGCCCCTTCAGCCCCCATCTCCGAACAGTATCATAAGTAATGTAACAGTATAAAGTATATAGCATATGCCCGTGATCACCACCCGAAGTGATCACGGCCCAATAGTATAGCATGGCAGACGGACAAGAGTGTAGGGCCACTGATGGAATACTAGCATCCTATACTAAGCATTTAGGATTGCAGGTAAGGGTAATAACTGTAGCAACAATGACAGGCTATGCAGCAGAATAGGATTAACCGAAAGCAGTAACATGCTACGCTACTCTAATGCAAGCAGTATAGAGAAGGAATAGGCGATATCTGGTGATCAAGGGGGGGCTTGCCTGGTTGCTCTGGCAAGTAGGGGTCGTCAACAGCGTAGTCGGTCGGGGCACCAGCAGCGGCGTCGGTCTCGTAGTCTACCGGAGAGAAGAGGGGGAAGAAATAATGAATACAATGCAAACAGATGCATAACGATGCATGACAAAGCAAACAACGGTGTTAGGTGTGCCCTAACACGGTAAGAGGTGATACCGGCGAAGGGGAGAAACATCCGGGAAAGTATCCCCGGTGTTTCGCGTTTTCGGGCAAATGAAACGGAGGGGGAAAGTTGCGTGTTCACTATGCTAGGGATGTGCGACAGATGAACGGGCTGCGTATCCGGATTCGTCTCGTCGTTCTGAGCAACTTTCATGTACAAAGTTTTTCCATCTGAGCTACATTTTATTTTATATTGATTTTAAAAGATTTAAAACATTTTTAGGAATTATTTAATTATTTTAATTCAACATTATCCAGAATAGTGTATGCTGACGTCATTATGACGTTAGCATGACGTCAGTAGTCCACAGGGCGTTGACTGGGTCAAACTGACGTCTCGGTCCCGCATGTCATTGACTGTCTAATTAATTAACAGTTGTTAATTAGGTTAATTAGTTATTAGGTTAATTAATCTTAATTAGTTAATTTAAACAGAATTAATTAAGTTAATTATTTAGTTAACTAATTGATTATTTAGTATTTAATTTTATTTATTTAATTTATTTATTATTATCTTTTTTTTAAAATCGTTCTGGGCGCTGGGGCCCCCTTGTCATTTGCCCTAGGGGCCAACCGGGGCGGGTGCGGCTTAACGGGCAGCGGGCACGGGCGACGGGCGCCTGTAGCCTGCCCGGGGCGGGGCGTCGCCGTGGCCATGGCGGGGGTTGGCGCAGCGGGGCACGAGGGCCACGACGGGCGGAGGCGAGGCAAGCGGCGATCGCCGTGCGGGGCCGCCGTGGAGCAGCAGCAACGCAGCAGCCGGCCACAGCACGGGCGCGAGCGCGCGAGGTGACACGCCGGGCGGGGCGCGGTCGCGGTGACCGGGCGGAGCAGCGGCGAGGAGGGCAAGGCCAGGCGCGGCCAGAGCGCGGGGCAGCGGGACGACGCGGGCGACGAGCTTGGACGCAGCCCGAGGCAGCAGGGCAAGTGCGGCAGCAGCAGGAGATGCAGCGCGCAGGGGGAGCGAGCAGCCAGAGCGGGGACCGAACCGGGCGGCGGCTATGGTGAGCGCACGCATAGGGCGCGACCCGACGCTACGAGGCGAGGGGGAGAGGAGGACCGGGGTCCTCACCGGGACTGTAGGGGTTCGGGAGTGGGCTCGGGGAGGAGTCGAGGAGGTCCGGCGAGGCGGCACCGGCGACGGAGAGGAGGCAGTCCAGCGGGATCCGGCGATGGCGCGGTCGCGGACGGGGCGACGAGGCCCTAGTCGACGACGTCGAGGTGGCGGGGCGCCGCCTCTGGGTCGGGGAGGCGACGGGCATCGGCGGTCAGCGAGGTGGCGGGATCGGCGACGGGGACGCAGGGGCGAGCGTCGGGGTTGGCCCTGGTGCCCGATCCGATCCAGACGGGAACAGGGGAGAGAGGGGAGAGTGGGGTAGTGGGTGGATTAGGGTTTCGGGAGTGGGGGTGGCCTAAGTAGGCCAGGGGGTGGGCCGGCAGGCCACTCGGCCACACGGCCAACTGGGCCAAGGCGCAGTCGGAGGGGAGGGGGGTAAAGTTGTTTTCCTTTTATTTTATTTTTGTTTTCTTTTTCTTTTTGTAATTTTGTTTTACTGTTTTATATTTGTTTCCTATTATTTTAGTTTCTGTAAAATACATACTTAGCATCTAATTTAGTGTTTCAGTTTAGTCCACTGTCACAAAAAGTCTAGTCCCTAGATAATTTAGTTTGATAATTTATTAATTAGTAAAGGCATTTAAATAATTAGGTTTGCTACTATTTAAATCATTTTAGTGCAGTTCAGCATTTCATAAAAGTTTGGTTTCACCACCATAATCACCTATGTATTATCTGGCACGATCCGAACATTTTAGTTTCAATATTTGAAAACTTTTGTTGTTTGCCGCGATTTTGAATTTGAATTTGAATCGGTTTCGAACTAACGCGAGATTAGGAACAATAACCATGGCGACGTGGCATCATTAACAGAGGTTTACTGCAGCTTGATTATCCCGGCGTCACAATTCTCCTCCACTACAAGAAATCGCGTCCCGAGATTTAAGAGGTGAAGTAATGGGGAAAGATCTGGTTACGAAATTCCAACGATCCTTCTCGATCTTGGTTGCTCTTCTCGAAGAGATCGATCCATTACATTGATGTCTTCATTCCACTACTTCAGGTCATCATGATGAAGTCATTATCCTTTCTTCGGAAATTTCATCGTACTTACGAAAAGACAAGGTGTTGAGAATATAGACCTTAGAGTCACCCGCCAGGAGGGGCCGGGTTACTCGTACGGTTGTTATCAGAAGCCCGGATCCAAGTTTCAAGACGATGGGCCAGAGATGGGCTGAGACCCGGATATAGTTTAAGGCCCGTAGTTACAATCATTGTTATAGTAAACTTGTAGCGTAAGGCATGCATAGTTTAGAGTCCGAGCCGGACACTCTTATGAGCCGGCCGGGACTCTAAGGGCTGCTGGGCGTCAGCCTCCCTATATAAAGGGACGACCCGGCAGCGGATTGAGGGCGAGAACAATCTCATCGAGAGCCGGGAATAGTTGTTTAACTCCCGGCGATCGTAACCCTAATCAATATCACCCCAGACTGGACGTAGGCTTTTACCTTCACCGTAAGGGGCCGAACCAGTATAAACCCTCGAGTTCCTTGTCCCGCATAACCCCTTCAAGCTTCCTAGTTGCGATGGCTCCACGACTAAGTCCTAGCTCAAGGACATCTGCCGAGACAATTCCACGACAGTTGGCGCCCACCGTGGGGCCTGCGCACGGTGGATTTGAGTTCTTGAAGGGCAGCTTCGAAGGGATCAAGGGATACGCTGTGGGCCGGATGACCAAGAGTCGACGCGGCAAGCTCTACATTGACGATGCGGACTGGGGCCCCGACGCCGGCTCAGTTGAGTACGGATACCGGGTCCCCTTTGGCGGAATTCATGTCTTCATTGGCAAGATTGGTGAGCCGGGCCCCGAGCCGGATCTCTGCGCCGATCTCATCGAAACGGCTCAGCGCGCGCAACCCGCCCGAGCCCGGCCTGCCTTAAGGCGCGCTTTTGTGGGATGCATCCATGGAGGGCCCTCTGATCCATCTGGGTCTGGTGATGAGGCGGCCGCCGGCTCTGACGGCGAGTCAGCCACCGATGAATCAAACTCATTGTACCAACTTCAAGATGGCAGGCTCATGGGTTGTTCCGATGGCGACAGTATTCCGGACCTTTTTGAGCCGCCAAGTCAGGTTGGAGTTTTTATGGCTGGTGCGCAGCCTGTTCAGAACCCCGCTGCTGGATCGGGAAACCCGGTGCCTTCTCCGGCTCAGGTGCTAATGGATCTCACGGACAAGATGACGGCCCTGCTAACCGCCACGGTTGACCCAGCGAACCAAGCTCAGCATGATGCGGAGGTGGCGCAGTTAAAATTGGATTTGATAAAAGCTAAAGAGGATCTTGCAGTGGAAGGGATCAGGCTGGCTGCGGAGCGGGCGACCCTCGACGCCCGGACTCAGCTGATTCAGGCACAGTCCTTCCAGCTCACGATGGATCAGAACGCGGCGAACGAGGTCATGAGAAGGAGGCACCAGAAGACCCAGTCTCGACTCCCACCGGTTTACGACCCGCGCAATCTCTTCAACACGCCGGGTGCAGGGTCTAGTAACCCGCCAGGGGTCATTGCGCCCGGGTCTGGACCCCTTATTCAGCCACGAGTGATGGGGCCTCCCCAGGTGCCCCCTGCCCCGCCTCAGTATGTGCCAATACCGCCGGGTCATTATGATAACCCGCTGGAGAACATGGTGGCTGCGGCAGCACGACTGGCGGCTCTCCCCGTTGATGGCGACTCTCCGGCGGCTGTCGAAACCCGCCGGGTCAGGGAACTCCTGCAGACGGCACTAGCACAACAAGAGGCGTACTCCTATAGCCGCGACAGGATCCACTCGACCCCTCGTCCAGGCCAGAGCCCGAGTTACAGCCGGCACATGGTCTCAGCAACCGGCTCAAGTAATGTCCGACGCCATGACCCGCCCCCTGGCCATGGCCCGGCTCATAATGGAGCCTTCTACGCAGCAGACCAAACGCGGCAAGAGGCGGAGCAGGTGCCTCAATTGACGGCTTACCAGACCCCCCCGGCTTATCCGACGACGTCCGTTGATGTGGGTATTTCTACCAGGACTGGGGGTGTCCCTTGTTTGGTACCAGCCATCCGTAATGAACGTCTAGCTAAGGACTTCAAGGGCCCTAGGAAGGTGCCTAACTATACAGCGGACTTATAGCCTGCAGCCTGGATTGAGAGTTATGAGATGGCCATGGAATTGCTGGAGGTCAGTGAGGCGGCCATGGCCAAATATTTCACCATGATGTTAGATGGAACTGCCCGCACGTGGTTGAAAGGGCTACCGCCGAACTCCATTGGGTCTTAGGCTGAGCTGAAAGCCCGGTTCATTCAAAACTTCAAAGATACCTGCAGGCAGTCTATGTCAATTGTGGATCTGACTAACTGTAAGCAGCAGGAGGGTGAATCCACGACCCATTGGGTTCGCCGGGTCAAGGAGATCATACATTCGTCAGATAAGATGGATGCCGGCTCTGCGGTCTTAATGTTGGAACAGAACTGTCGCTTTGTGCCCCTTAAGATGAAACTCGGGCGGCTTAAACGCGGCTGCACCGATATGGGTACCCTAATGGCGGCTCTTGTCAAGTACGCCGATTCTGATGGTACCAAGGATCCCCCTTCAGACGATGAAAGGACAGGGAAGGGAAAGAAGAACGGCAATGGCAAGGGTCCTCAGTTTAACCCGGGGAACCAAGGAGGAGGCAAGCGTAAGGCCGATGGCAGCCTAGAGTTTGTAGCCAACGCCAACTCCCAAGGTAGTAACCCGCGACGCAAAGGGAGGCCCCCTCCCCGAGGCGGCGGGTCAGGTCCAACGCTGGAGCAGCTGTTGAATGAGCCTTGTCCAAGGCATGGCTCTAGGGAGAAGCCAGCGACTCATCTGTGGAAGGATTGCGCGATCATGAAGGCCTTTAAGAGCTACAATGGCCCGGGCGGCGGCTCAGGCGCCGGCGGTTTTCATGGCCCGGGCGGCGGCTCAAATTCCGTTCCTTAGAACGGTCAAGGGGGCTTTAATCAACAGGCGGGTCAGGGTCATCAACAGCAGCAGGGGGGTTATCAGACCAACCCAAAGCAGCTTAGCGGTGGACAGTATCATGTGTTCACCACTAGTTTGTGCAAACGAGATCAAAAGCTTCACAAGAGGGCTGTGAACGCTGTTGAGCCGGCGGTTCCACGCTACTTGCGGTGGTCTGAGCAGCCTATAGTGTGGAGTAGGGAGGATCACCCTCCCCGGGTGGATAACCCGGGCCACTTGGCCTTAGTGGTGGCTCCTCAGGTGGGAGGTTATAAGTTCACAAAGGTACTCATGGATGGAGGCAGCAGCATCAACATCCTATATTATGAGACTTTTCGCCGTATGGGGCTGGTTGATAAGAACCTTAGCCAGTCAAACACTATCTTCCATGGTGTGGTACCTGGTAAGTCGGCTTATCCAGTCGGCAAGATCGAGTTAGAAGTGGCTTTTGGTGATGAGAACAACTACAGGGTGGAGAAGTTGACCTTTGAGGTGGTCAAGATAAGAAGTCCATACCATGCTATATTTGGACGGCCGGCTTACGCCAAGTTCATGGCACGGCCGTGTTATGTGTACTTACAGCTCAAGATGCCGGGTCACAATGGGACCATCACGGTTCACGGCAGCCGGAAAGTGGCTCTCGAGTGTGAGGAAGGTGATGCAGCTTATGCAGAGTCTGTTTGTGCAACAGAGGAGTTGAAGTTTTACAAAGACAATGTTGACCCAACAGACATGACTTCTCTAAAGAAGCCGACTACGGAGGCTGAGCCGGCAATGAAATTTAAGTCGGCTGATGAAACTAAGCTTGTTGATTTCGTTCCAGGAGATTCATCTCAGCAGTTTAGCATCAGTGCCAATCTGGATCCAAAATAGGAAAGCGCGCTCATCGAGTTCATCCGTGGGAATAGGGACATCTTTGCGTGGAAGCCTTCTGACATGCCAGGTGTACCTAGAGAACTCGCTGAGCATACTCTCAATGTTGATCCGAAATTTAAGCCAGTCAGACAGTTCCTTCGACGGTTTAATGAGGAGAGGCGGAAAGCCATTGGTGAGGAAGTGGCCCGGCTCTTGGCGGCCGGGTTTATTGTTGAAGTTTTTCACCCAGAATGGTTGGCTAACCCGGTGCTCGTGCTCAAGAAGAACGGCACCTGGCGGATGTGTGTGGACTACACGGATTTGAACAAGGCGTGTCCGGCTGATCCTTTTGCTCTCCCCCGTATTGATCAAATCATTGATGCTACGGCGGGTTGTGCACGCTTAAGTTTCTTGGATGCTTATTCCGGGTATCATCAGATTAAGATGGCAGTTAAGGACCAGGAGAAGACGGCGTTCATTACTCCCTTTGGAGCCTTCTGCTATGTGTCTATGCCCTTTGGACTCAAGTGTGCACAGGCGACTTACCAGCGTTGTGTACAGAACTGTCTTCATAAACAGATCGGGCGCAATGTTCACGCTTACGTAGACGATATTGTGGTTAAATCCATCAAGGAGGAAACCCTGATAGATGACTTAAGGGAAACCTTCGATAATCTCCGGGTCTACAAGATGATGCTTAACCCGGCCAAGTGTGTTTTTGGTGTTCCTGCAGGCAAACTATTGGGCTTCTTGGTTTCTGACAGAGGCATTGAGGCTAACCCAGAGAAGATCAAGGCCATCACTTCCCTAGCTGAGCCGGCGTGTATAAATGACGTTCAACGTTTGGCGGGTCGCATCGCTGCTTTAAGCCGGTTTATAAGCCGTTTGGGTGAGAAGGCTATGCCCTTATATCAGTTGATGAAGAAAACTGATAACTTTGTCTGGAATGATGCCGCTAATACCGCTTTTGAGGATTTGAAAAGCAACTGGCAGAGCCCCCCGTCCTTGCTGCTCCGGTTGATAAGGAGCCCTTGCTACTGTATGTGGCGGCAAACGCACGAGCCGTCAGCGTGGCTATTGTGGTGGAGCGCAAGGAGGCGGGTAAGGAGCATCCGGTTCAGCGGCCGGTTTATTATGTCAGCGAGGTGCTCATTGAGTCCAAGCAGCGGTACCCGCATTGGCAGAAGCTCGTGTATGGTGTGTTCATGGCGAGCCGGAAGCTCAAGCATTATTTTTAGGGTCATCCCATCACTGTGGTCAGTTCTGCCCCTCTTGGTGATATTATCCAGAACAGGGAGGCTACAGGGAGAATTGCCAAGTGGGCTATAGAACTTGGACCTCATGGCCTCAAATATGTGCCACGCACTGCTGTTAAATCTCAGGCTTTGGTGGATTTCATCAATGATTGGACGGAGTCACAAGTGCCTGAGCAAAGGCCGGATAACACTTATTGGACTATTCACTTTGACGGGTCCAGACAGCTGGAGGGCTCGGGGGCTGGTGTTGTATTGGCTTCCCCTAAGGGTGACAAGTTCCATTATGTGCTGCAGTTGATGTTTCCTTGCACTAATAATGCGGCTGAATATGAGGCTTTGCTCCACGGTCTTCGGGTGGCTAAGGAGATGAGCTTAAGCCGGGTAAGGTGCTTTGGTGACTCAGACTTGGTGGCTCAACAAGTATCAGGCACCTGGGATTCTAAGGATCCTCTCATGGCGGCTTATCGCCGTGAGGTTGATGCCATTGCTGGGCATTTTCAGGGATACCAAGTGGAGCACATTGATTGCAGGAAGAACGAGGCGGCTGATGCTTTAAGCCGGCTAGGCTCTCAGCGAAAGCCGGTGCCGCCTAACACTTTCCTGGATGTCCTGTATAACCCCTCGGTTAAATTGCCTACAGAGGAGGACTTGGCTATCCCTGACCCGGAGGCACGACTGGTGGCGGCTCTTCATGTCATACTAGACTGGACAATGCCATATCTGGCTTATATAACCCGGGGAGAGTTGCCTGAGGATGAAACTCTGGCCAGGCAGATAACCCGGCGGGTTAAGTCAATGATCGTCATCGATGGCGAGTTACATCATCACAGTGTTTCAGGGGCATTTCAACGTTGTATCTCCCCTGAGGAAGGCCAAGAGATCTTGCGGGAGATCCATGAAGGGGATTGTGGTCATCATGCCGGCTCAAAATCTCTTGTAGCCAAGGCTTTCCGTCATGGTTTTTATTGGCTGACGGCTCACGCTGATGCAGAGGACTTGGTCAGTAAATGTGATGGTTGCCAAAGGTTCTCACGACGGGCTCACGTGCCGGCTCAGGAGTTGAGGATGATCCCAATCACTTGGCCCTTTGCGGTCTGGGGGCTTGATATGGTTGGGCCTTTTAAACGGTCCAAGGATAAGAAGACCCACCTCTTGGTGGCAGTTGACAAATTCACAAAGTGGGTGGAAGCTGAGCCAGTTAGCAAGTGCGATGCAGTCACGGCGGTTCAATTTATGAAAAAGGTGATTTTCCGCTTTGGTTTTCCGCACAGCATTATAACTGACAATGGCACCAATCTCTCCAAAGGCGCCATGGAAGAATTTTGTCAACGAGAGCATATCCGACTTGATGTTTCTTCAGTGGCTCATCCTCAGTCCAATGGTCAGGCTGAGAGAGCTAACCAGGAAATTCTGAAGGGTATCAAGCCCCGGCTTTTGGTCCCTTTACAACGAACGCCGGGTTGTTGGGTGGAAGAGTTGCCTTCCGTCTTATGGAGCATCAACACTACTCCTAACAGGTCTACAGGCTTCACGCCTTTCTTCATGGTTTATGGAGCAGAAGCAGTCCTCCCCAGTGACATCCGTCATGATTCACCTCGCGTGGCGGCTTATGTTGAGACGGATAATGAACAGGCGCGCCAAGATGCTCTGGACTTGTTGGACGAACAACGTGATGTGGCAGCAGCCCGTTCAGCAATTTACCAACAAGACCTGCGCCGTTATCATAGCCGCCGGGTCAAATCACGGGTCTTCCAGGAAGGCGACCTTGTGCTCCGGCTCATCCAGGATCAAACAGATACACACAAGTTATCCCCACCTTGGGAAGGGCCCTTTGTGGTCAGCAAGAACTTGCACAACGGGTCATATTACCTCATTGATATTCGGGAGCATAAAGATTCGCGTAAATCTGAGGAGGAGACCCGTCGGCCGTGGAACATAGCTCAGCTTCGGCCTTACTACACTTGAGCTACCGGCTCTCGTGGTGTACATATTTGTCTCAGACATGTATATATTATGATAAGCAATAAAGCAGGACCTCTGTCCTTTTTTCTCCTCCAAATATGCGTGTGTTGTTTTTTACATGCTGATTTAAAGGAGGATCCGGCTTATGCTTATTCGAGTCTAGCCGTAATCAGTAAGGTCACTTGGGGGCTTCCTGTTCAAACATGGGTCGTATTCGAACCAAAGAGAACATAGCTGTCGATACCCACTTGATTGGCAAAGTGCCGAGCTCATTGGGAAGTTACCTTTGGTCATATTTGAATCACAGTGTAACCCCTTTGAGAACCGACGTGGATCGTATTCGAATCAGCGTCGTTAAACAATTTTAAGAGTCATTTGGGGGCTTCCTGTTCAAACATGGGTCGTATTCGAACCAAAGAGAACATAGCTGTCGGCACCCTTTTGATTGGCATCGCCACACCCACTGGGGGCTATATGATCGTATCCGAATCTGAGCTTAACCCCTTGGGGCCGGGTCTTTGGTCGTATTCGAACCGGAAGCCCCTAAGTTCTTCTGCTTTTTCACAAGTTTATTCTGAGGTATGCATGGCCGGGTCTCACTTGCCGGCTTAACTTTGGTTTACAGTGTTAGTTGCTCGTCATGGGTGTCATTAAAGCAAGTAAATCAGAGTTAAGGTGTCAACCTTACTGCCCGGGTTATTTAAACCGGAAGATGTTTACAGGCTGTTAAGTGTGTTATTTTGGCTATGTTCAGAGTGTAATTAAGGACCAGCCTTTTTTGATTCATATTCCGGGTTATTTATCTCAAACACCTGATTCTCAGGGCAGTAAGCCGCCTCGAGACTTGTGATTTGCCTCTTCTATGCAGATACTTAAAGGCATCTTTTGAGGTTGAGAAAAACAAAGGGATGATTATGACCCGGAGAAACATCAAAGAGACAAATTCAAAGGGCTTTTGCATTCAAAACATGCACGATGACACGGCAGAGATAAATTGTTGCACTTACTCCATTACAATAATTTTTCAAGTCTAAAAGATGGAACAATGTTTGATAAGCCGCCAGTTAACTTATGCTGCCCGCTGAGTTGAAGTTCCCGGCTCATTCCTGTCTTCTCCTCCGGTTGATCCCAAGACCTCGAAGGTTGATGATTTCCAGTCGATGCCAATGAGAGCTTCGAACTGGGCTTCTTCGTCAATTAACCCGGCTGGGTCAATCTCCGGGGTGAAGGTGTGTTGACGAGCCGGCGGGATCAGGTTGAGGGCTTCATAGCGAGGGTTTGGAATCCTCTGATTCTCCGCATCATAACCCGGCTGGTACTTGGTCAAGTCGGTGTCATTCCCGATGAGGGTGGCCACCGGGCGTACAGCCTTCACACATGCTGCGAAGTCCTTCTGGTCGAAGGCTGAGCCGTCTTCCTTCAGGCTTGGGTAACCCAGGGCGATGTCTGCCGGGTCTAGCTCCGGCAGGAATGCTTTGGCCCGGCTCAGCGCGGCGATTGCTCCGGCTCTCGCGGAGGCCCGTCGTAACTCCTGGATCCGCTGCGGCAGAACAGCGAGCCGGCGCAGGACTTCGGCCAGATGAGCTAGCACCTCGTTGGATAGAGCCACCACAGCTAAGGCACGCTGTGACCCGGTGTAGAGCTGTTCCACCAGGGTGTACACGGCCTTTAGTTTGGTGACCACGCTCTGGTTGAGGTTGGCACTCCTGGGACCTGTTTAACAAGATCAGATAAGCTGATGACAAGGATGAATCATGACATATACAGACTTGATGAAAGTCGGTGAGGCGACTTACCGAAGATAGCAGCCACCATTTGGGAAACCTGGCGCTTTAGACCGGAGAGCTCAGCGGTCTTCTCAGTGAGGGCCTTTTCCGCCTGTTCCGCCCGGGTTACCAGTGCGGCCTTCTCTTCGACCCAGGCTTTCCTCTCAGCATCAAACTCGGTCTTCAACTTTTCTTGAGTGGCAATGCTGGATACAAACTTGGCGTTTGCCTTCCGGGTCTCCGTCTCCTGCATCTTTAGCCGGCTCTTGAGATCCGCAAGGTCCGCCTCTAGTTTCTTGCCAACAACCTGCATGTATTTCCGGGTTAATTAACAGTTGTTATATAAGTCCCAAGCGCTTTCCAAGCAAAGGCACTTGGCACTTGGGGGCTAATGCATATTGAACGTCTCTATCTACGTACTGCCGGCTCAGTTGAGTAAGCCGGAGCCTAAGTCTACAACATATTCAAGTATAAGTCATCGACTTGGGGGCTAGCATGGCAAAGGTAACTATGCAGTAAAGTAAGAAGACGGCAGAAGGGTACCTCGGATTTTTGTTGGATCTGGTTGACCATGGCAACCTCGGCGTCCCGGCTCTTGTGGACTTGGCTGATGTAGCCAGAGACGAGCTCTCCAATGCTCAAGTCGGTGTAGCCGGAGAGGTCCAGGTTCACCCGGTGGGGCTGCAGTAACTCCCCCTTCGCGGAGCACTTGGCCAATGCGGTCGGTCTCCCCGGCTCAACGAATTCCGTCCGGGTGATTACCACGTCCGGGTCGTCTGCTGGTGGGGCTGAGCCGGAGGCCTCTGGGTTAACCGACGCTTCGGTCATTGTCTTGGTAGTCGGGGCAGGGGCCTCAGGCGCCGTGTCCATTGGAATGGTGGCTTTGGGGGCGGAGGTAGCTGGCGGCTCTTGAACCGTCGCCTCCGGGTCAGGCAAGTCTGGCACTCCGGCTGACCTGGTTTTCTTTGCTCTTTTGGTGAGCTTCGCCTGGGCACTGAAAAGACAGAAGTGTTAGGCACACAAAGAGTAAGTACAGACAGATAATGTAAGGAGATTGTTATTACCCGGGTGCAGTCTTGAAGGCCGGCAGACTTGACTGCATGGAGTCACCCGAAGAGGGGGAGGTCTCCTGATAATTGGAGTCAGAAGAGTTGAGTGGCTGACGGATAACACCCGCCAACGGATGAAAAGGGTACAGGTGAGAAAAAACCTCAGTGCGACGCTTCCTTGTTGTGTCGGGTAACCCGGCGGAGAGGTCGGTGTCCTTGCGGGCCCGGGTGTGACGCCGGCTTTCGTGAACCTGCTGCTTCAAAAGAAATTGAGGGTCTTGATGAGCTAAGGGATGTGAAAAGCTTACTTTCAGGGTTACTCTTCGGACTTTCAGCTGTGGCAAAGGCTCCGAGTCGGAGGAAAGTGACATTACCTCTTCAACCACCGGGTTACTGGCGCCGGTGTCATCCTGTCAATGAGCAAATGTTGATAAGGCGGACAGCAACAAACAACAAATATGGCAAGAATTTAAAGGTTTAAGGATTACCTCTGACTTGGAGCTGTCGCTTAATTGCAGTAGCTCCGAAGCAGTGGGTCTGCTTCCCTTTTTGCGAGGGGCGGCTTTCTTGGCGGCTTTCTTCGCCTTCCTGGCCTTCTTGGCCGCCTCATGGTCATATTTGACCCGCCAGAATTTATCATCAGCCTGAGAGATACAATGATTGATTCTTAAAACGGTTCAGTTGAAGGTTATATGCAGACGAAGATAAAAGTTAAAGTCAGCGGCTTACCGCTGGGGCTGGATTGGTCTTGCAGAAGGGGGCTAGCCCGGTTCTTCCGCAGTCTTCCAAGCTCTCGTTTAGAAGAGCCTTGGTCTCTTCCTCTGCAACGTCTTCTGGAAGATCATTGCGACTGTGCCTCTGCGGGTCATCCTTTCGCCCGGTGTACTCACACATTAAGCCGGGGCGGCGGCTCAATGGAATCACCCGCCATGAGATCCAGACCCGGACCAGATCAATTCCGTTCAGACCGTTGCCTAGCAGGGCTTTGATCTTATTGATCGTTGGAAGCAGAGGCTGGCGTTCCGCGGCAGTCAGTTTGTCGGATAGCGGATGAGTCGGCTCTAGGCGCGTTGGGCGAAAGCCGGGCAGCGGGTTCTCGTCAGCCGGGGACGTATCTTGGCAGTAGAACCAAGTCATATTCCAGTCCTTGGGGTGGCTCGGCGGCTCTGCGTAAGGGAAAAGACAGTCCCTACGCCGCTGGATGGAGTTGTCGCCTAACTCCAGACTTGGCCCGTTGGCACATTCATTCTGGCGGTTTAAGTAGAACAGTTCTCTGAAAAGCAGCAAACTGGGTTCTTCTCCAAGGTACACTTCGCAAAAGACTTGGAAGTTGCAGATGTTGGATACGGAGTTGGGTCCTATATCCTGAGGCCGTAGGTCAAAGAAGTTGAGCACGTCCCTGAAGAACTTTGAGCCGGGCGGTGCGAAGCCCCGGCTCATATGGTCTGCAAAGATCACTACCTCACTGTCCCTTGGCTGTGGTCTCTCTTCCGACGGGTCAGGGCACGGTAGGACATGTTTTCCTTCTTAGGCAAGTATCCGGATTTAACGAAATTGGCCAGGGTTTCGTCGGTGACGTTGGACCTCATCCAGTTGCAAGTGATAGGAGCCTTGGGAGGCATGGTGAAGGTTGGTGGTCAATGATAAAGAGAAAAGTGTCCGGGTTAATTGTAAGCTGGAGTCTATCGTTCAAACTAAGGTGGCGGCTTATGAAGGGGACTAATGATATATACTCAGATACAGTGGGTTATTTAAGCCGGAGGGGGATTCAGAGTAAGTTGGTTATCTACGGTTTTACCACAGTTAAGCCGGAGGATTCCACAGAGCATAGTTCTCTTTAAACCGGAAAGTTCTATGGCGCATGTTTTCTTTAAACCGGAGATATAAGCCGCCAAGATTCAATGGTTGCAGTTTTTACTAAGTGTGGTAAAACAGGTTTCACATATGGCAGTAACTTTGTTGGATCAAAATGGTCAGGTGAAATGAAAACTTTCTAGACCTAGAAATAGACGAGCGGATATTCTAGAGCTCGAACGAAGCATTTAAACAGTGGAAGGAGATCTACTGGTACTTGAAATAAGGCTTAAACAGCTACCGCACTAGTTCTATGCAAGGTTGAAGATCAACCAAGTACAGTGGCTACAAGAACTACCGAGGTTTGTGGCAATGGCGATGAACGCGAAGAACACAGACGAACCCTACAGTAGATCTATCTGACAGGGCAAAGGAGACTCACCGGAGTTGGAGAAGAACGGAGGTCGCCGCCGTGTATCTGGTCCGGATCAGGGTGATGCAGCGGCCGGGTTGATGAAGACCAGGGGCGCGACGGCGGCGGCAGTGGCAGAGCTCTGGCAGAGGAGCGACGGCGCGAGGAGGAAGAAGAGGGCGTGAGAAGGACCCGTTGGGCCGGCCTATTTATAAGGCGAGGTCATAAGTGGGCGCGAGATTCAAGGAAACCATGGCGTGATTATCTCCCCCCCACGACGCCTCGATTTTCGGAATGACAGTAAAGCAAAGATCCGTTGCGGATCTGGCGGAGTAAAAAACGGAATTAATGGAGGATGACGTCACGACGGATTATCTGGAGTCCAGAGGGTGACGTCACTCCGGGTTATGGCTTTCCCATGAATGGTAAGCCGGAGATTTTTTCGGTCAGAAGAGTTGAAGATTGACATGAGCCGGCTCAAATCAATCTGGGGCCTAATGTTGAGAATATAGACCTTAGAGTCACCCGCCAGGAGGGGCCGGGTTACTCGTACGGTTGTTATCAGAAGCCCGGAGCCAAGTTTCAAGACGATGGGCCAGAGATGGGCTGAGACCCGGATATAGTTTAAGGCCCGTAGTTACAATCATTGTTATAGTAAACTTGTAGCGTAAGGCATGCATAGTTTAGAGTCCGCGCCGGACACTCTTATGAGCCGGCCGGGACTCTAAGGGCTGCTGGGCGTCAGCCTCCCTATATAAAGGGACGACCCGGCAGCGGATTGAGGGCGAGAACAATCTCATCGAGAGCCGGGAATAGTTGTTTAACTCCCGGCGATCGTAACCCTAATCAATATCACCCCAGACTAGACGTAGGCTTTTACCTTCACCGTAAGGGGCCGAACCAGTATAAACCCTCGAGTTCCTTGTCCCGCATAACCCCTTCAAGCTTCCTAGTTGCGATGGCTCCACGACTAAGTCCTAGCTCAAGGACATCTGCCGAGACAATTCCACGACACAAGGGGTAACTTCGGAAGAACGGACCTTACAAGGTTGAATATCTGGCAGATAACTTAGGGAATGTGGTAGAAAGTAACTCTCGGATAGATACTTAAGAAAATATCGAGAGTAAAGTAAGAAGGTACCATGAGAAGTTTCAAACGGATAGGCAATTGTTTGATGTCTGAAACAACATGCGAAAGGGGTCCAGAGCAACGAGATTGAATGTTGTGTTTGTTACCAGAATAGATAACTAGGACGGTGGCCCGTGAATTACATACGAGGCCACACGCGAGGAATAACTTTGGGAATAGGGGGTGTACAGGAGAGTCAGGTTTCGATTCTGTGGAACTGTGGGTTATGGGCCCACCATGTGGGTTTTTTTATAGGAGCAGTGACATCTTGCACGGTCATGATAGCAAGGCATGTCAGAGAGTACCATGTCAGTTATGTCGGCAACAACGTTGGTACCAAGGGCAAGGGACGAAGAGAACCATTTTCCTGCTTGTTGCAACGAGGCGGGCCAATAGGCAAAGTTCTCATCCATCGGTGGTTACCGGAATGTCATCAACAAAAGTAACAGGGTCTCACTGACAGAGTTGTACACCGAGGTGTTTACATAAGCAGTGAATTATTACTGCTTAGATTATATAGATCACAAGAAAAGGTCAAACAAACCAATGGAAAGGAAAATGTGATCATCAGGTTATACAGAACAATGGAAAGGGAACAATGTGTTTAAACACATATTTCAGGGATATATCCTTCCCAAGGACAAGCAGAGCATCATATCCATGACAGGATAGAAAGTAGAATACCATTTAGGTAAGGGGGGAGGAATCTCATGATATTACCCATACAACGGTGTTACGATAAATGATAAAGAAAATTTAGCATTGTGCTTCAAATGCTCTTATTGAAAATCGGATTACCACAGACATGCTTCGAGATAGCATTGACATGGTCTTCAAGCAAAGGTCAGACCTTGGATACAGGAAGGATCCATCAGGAACAACTTGTAGAATAAGTCTTACAATTCCCTCGTGGAAGAATGGATAACCTTGCTAATAAGGAAACTATAACAGCGGGTCATCCGGCCAGGGGTGCTGGGCATGCCATCACCTTACCGGGTCATAAAAGACCGGTGTTATAACTCTTGGAAAAATGTTCCAACCATCATATCTGACCGAGATTCAGATCTGATTGGTGTCAGGATACCTCAGACTCAGGATGTCTGAGAAGAAAGGTACAACACAAATTGACGGAATGACATTGTAATATTCTCGGGAAATGAACTATGGAAGCGAGTTCTGAAACAAGAGTTCATCAGTAAACCAAGGAGATGATGAGGAGGTGGCTGATGGACTCAGCGACAATTCATCAAGATTTCCAAAGGATGGATTTCCACAATTATGTGAACAAAGTAACATATTGGACATGTTGAAGTATATAACAAAGTATGTTTCGAGGAGAACGTACTCGAGTGAATCATTGATCGAAACATGCACCTAGAAGATGGACTAAGTAGCACGATCGATGTTAGAATGGTGAGTCAATAATCAACACATGAAGAAAGAAACTATCGTTCGTAACTTCCAAGCAATAGGGTTACTAGAAGTTTTGAATTCACACATCATAGTTCATTTGTCGGCATTCCAGTTATAAATAACACGGGGACCAAGAAGGAATGATGATGGTGAGAAGTATCACTTGTATTAAGAGTTCTCAAGAGGTGGTGAAATTTCCCACGACATCTTGACATAAAAGGTGGTAATATTCCAAGGTATAGAAGAACAAATGCTGGATAGCAAGGCACTCAAGGTATAACACAAAACACAATCAAGTTTGTGTTGGAAGGAAGGCAATAAAGTGGCCGATGATAACACAAATCATCGAGGGCAAGGATGGTATTTCCCATCATGAATTCGATTGATATCCTGGAAGAGCTCATAAGGTTGATGATGATCACGACACATTTGTCGAGAGATTTCATGAAGATGTAATCAACCAGCGACGACATCAAGTCAAAGGAATGATGAAGCGAAAGGTTATTGGAACCATGGGTACGACACAACTCGAAATCAAGTTTGTTGTTCAAGGCAAAATGATATGATGAGAAAAATCGACGTAAGCTTAGCTCATCGTCGAAAATTGTGCTCCGGGAAGAAGGACCAGGTAGCACAGTTAAAAAGTTGCACGATAATGATATAGCCGATCAGGCTAGGAATGACTTGAAGGATTAATAAACTTCTCAACAACGAAGTACTGGAAGTACTGAATCACAGTGTTGATTTGATTCACAAATTGGTGTTCTCGGTTGACGACAACCCAGAACCTGTGGAGTGACCATGACGGGGAAAGGTACTACTTCATCAGAAATTCATAAGATGTAGTGTAATGGGTTGATATCCTCGAGATACCAGGGGGTATTACTCAAGGTAGATCAAAATAGAGGTTGGGCAGGCGTATTGATCTGCAGCAGGCAAGTACTTAAACTTGTCCGAGAGAAGGATCAAAGATGATCAATCATGTTCGGAACCACGTTTGCAAAGGAGCAACATGGATACAAGATGAACTTATAACAAGGGGACCATTATTAATTCAAGAAGCTTCCATGATAAGTTCCACATCGGATCCATGGGCATGAACACAAAGTTCAAGGTCGACTCCCACTTCTCCAATACACAACTTTTCATTTACTGCTCTCAGTTAAGAATGTTTAGAGTTTGAAAGTTTAACTGGCGGAATACCAGAAGGTTATGACCCATGAAGACTTTTGGGTTCACACAAATTAAGCAAGGTATATGTTCAACCCATCGGGGCATCTTAGAAACATATACCACAACTTCAGGAGAAATTTATACAAGCTCGAAAGTAGAGCATTGTTGAGAAAGCAGAGGATACAATCTACCAAAGGCATTATGTATCCGAGGAAAGGCTCACAAGGTTATTGAATATGAAGGACGCTGTCAGATAAAATCCAACAAGGGATCTGATGTGAGCATCGGTACTCAACCAGAAGAAGAAAGAATGCAAGGAGATAAAATTATAGAAACAACTGACTAATTCAAAGATCAAATGTAAAGGAATTATGATTTCCAAATCAAGGGATCAGAAGCAAACGCTCTGATTAACAATGGATAAGTCGAATAGACTTAGGTGTACATTCAACAACAACTTGATTGGTCGAGGGCCAGCTCATGTTCAAAATGACGTTTCAGCCAGAAGGATGAATTCTAGGATCTGATTAAGGATTGCGAGCATTCGCAACATATCGAATCAAGTGACTAGAAATGATAGTGACAGAGGATGTCAACGAAGATTACTAGAAGTATGGAATTAACCATAATGCAGGAAGGCAAGGAAATCAAGAGCAATGGGCTGCTGAGGATCCTTAGAAAATTGAATGGTATTCCGAGTACTTTTGTGAAACACATGAACAGCTAGGGATGAGCGGATACTCGGCAAGTGCGAGGAATTATCCATAGGGGTATTTATGTGGCAAGGAACTGCAAGGCAGTAGGCACGAAGTATACCCGAAACAATAGAGAGAATTTCAGGGTATCTTGTAATAACAAGATCGACTAGGAATAAAAGTAAGAACGATAGGTGTAAGTATTTATCCATAGGGATATTTCGATGGTAGGGAATTGCAAAAGCAACGGGCACAAGGTCTCGAGAGAATATCAGAGAGTATATTCAAAATCTTCTGGTGCAGCAAGCAGTCATCTGGAGTGAGGGGCTCTCCGGGAGGATGTAGTTACGAGAACCTAGAGTCAAAGTTAGTAAAATCATTTCACCTGAATGGAAGAGAGGCCAGAGTCCCAGAGTATAGGTCGAGGAATAAAAGATCCTAATACCACCCAATGGCGACGTGGGCCCGTAAGGCACAACCATGTTAGTAAAAGTTTTGTAATGTCTAGACTCAACTTCGGCCAAGGAGTTTGGAAGGGGGATTCCTACAGGCAGTCGGCTCTGATACCAACTTGTGACGCCCCCGATTCAATCGTACACTAATCATACACGCAAACATGTACGATCAAGATCAGGGACTCACGGGAAGATATCACAACACAACTCTAAAAATAAAATAAGTCATACAAGCATCATAATACAAGCCAGGGGCCTCGAGGGCTCGAATACAAGTGCTCGATCATAGACGAGTCAGCGGAAGCAACAATATATGAGTACAGACATAAGTTAAACAAGTTTGCCTTAAGAAGGCTAGCACAAACTGGGATACAGATCGAAAGAGGCGCAGGCCTCCTGCCTAGGATCCTCCTAAACTACTCCTGGTCGTCGTCAGCGACCTGCACGTAGTAGTAGGCACCTCCGGTGTAGTAGGAGTCGTCGTCGACGGTGGCGTCTGGCTCCTGGGCTCCAGCATCTGGTTGCGACAACCAGGTAGAATGGAGAGGGGGAAAAGAGGGAGAAAAGCAACCGTGAGTACTCATCCAAAGTACTCGCAAGCAAGGATCTACACTACATATGCAGGGGTATATGGGTAAAGGGCCATATCGGTGGACTGAACTGCAGAATGCCAGAATAAGTGGGGGATAGCTAATCCTGTCGAAGACTACGCTTCTGGCCACCTCCATCTTGCAGCATGTAGAAGAGAGTAGATGGTAAGTTCACCAAGTAACATCGCATAGCATAAACCTACCCGGCGATCCCCTCCTCGTCGCCCTATTAGAGAGCGATCACCGGGTTATATCTGGCACTTGGAAGGGTGTGTTTTATTAAGTATCCGGTTCTAGTTGTCATAAGGTCAAGGTACAACTCCGGGTCGTCCTTTTACCGAGGGACACGGCTATTCGAATAGATAAACTTCCCTGCAGGGGTGCACCACATAACCCAACACGCTCGATCCCATTTGGCCGGACACACTTTTCTGGGTCATGCCCGTCCGCGGAAGATCAACATGTCGCAGCCCCACCTAGGCACAACAGAGAGGCCAGCACGCCGGTCTAAATCCTATGCGCGCAGGGGTCTGGGCCCATCGCCCATTGCACACCTGCATGTTGCGTACGCGGCCGGAAGCAGACCTAGCCTAGCAGGCGTTCCGGTCCAATCCGGCGCGCGCCGCTCAGTTGCTGATGTCACGAAGGCTTCGGCTGATACCACGACGTCGAGTGCCCATAACTGTTCCCGCGTAGTTGGTTAGTGCGTATAGGCCAGTGGCCAGACTCAGATCAAATACCAAGATCTTGTTAAGCGTGTTATTTTGAAGTAACCGCGAACGCCGACCAGGGCCAGGCCCACCTCTCTCCTAGGTCGTCTCAACCTGCCCTGTCGCTCCGCCACAAAGTAGCAGTCGGGGGCCGTCGGGAACCCAGGCCCACCTCTACCGGGATGGAGCCACCTGCCCCTTCAGCCCCCATCTCCGAACAGTATCATAAGTAATGTAACAGTATAAAGTATATAGCATATGCCCGTGATCACCACCCGAAGTGATCACGACCCAGTAGTATAGCATGGCAGACGGACAAGAGTGGAGGGCCACTGATGGAATACTAGCATCCTATACTAAGCATTTAAGATTGCAGGTAAGGGTAATAACTGTAGCAACAATGACAGGCTATGCAGCAGAATAGGATTAACCGAAAGCAGTAACATGCTACGCTACTCTAATGCAAGCAGTATAGAGAAGGAATAGGCGATATCTGGTGATCAAGGGGGGGGGGCTTGCCTGGTTGCTCTGGCAAGTAGGGGTCGTCAACAGCGTAGTCGGTCGGGGCACCAGCGGCGTCGGTCTCGTAGTCTACCGGAGAGAATATGTAACACCCCGGATGTAACTTTCCATATTTGTAACTCCAATTCTTGCCATTTTCGGCTATGTGTTATGATATTTCCTTCGTGGTCGGGTTTTGTTTTTCGTTTTGCATTTTGTTCATGTCATGCATCTCATATCATGTCATCATGTGCACTGCATTTGCATACGTGTTCGTCTCTTGCATCCGAGCATTTTCCCCGTTGTCCGTTTTGCAATCCGGTACTCCCACCTCCTCCAGCGCACCCCTCTTGTTTTCGTTTCGTGAGCGGGTGTTCAACGTTCTCGGAATGGACCGAGGCTTGTCAAGTGGCCTTGGTATACCACCGCTAGACCACCGGTCAAGTTTCGTTCCATTTGGAGGTCGTTTGGTACTCCAACGGTTAACCGGGCAACCGCAAAGTCCGTTTGTGTGTTGCAGCAAAACCCCTCTCTAACCAGCCCAAAACCCAGAAAACTCACCTCCATGCTCTAGGTAGTTCGATCACGATCGTGTGGGCGAAAACCGTGCTCCATTTGGAGCCTCCTAGCTTCCTCTACCTATAAATTAGTGTCTCTCCCGAAATCCTCCCGCAGACCAAACCCTAGCCATCTCCCTCTCCGCGGCCGGACGCGTCCGCCGCCGCCGAACTAACCAGCGCCGCCGCGCCCGGCCAATCAGGGGCTGCCACGTGGCTCCAGGCCACCGCGCGCGCCGCGGCCCGCCGAAGCCCGTGGCCGGCCCTCCCCGAGCCCGCGCCCCGCGCCTCGCCTCCGCCCGCCGGGCCCCGCGCCGCCTCCTCCCTGGTGTGCCTCACCACCGCCGCACCTCGTCTCCGCCCGCTGGGCCCCGCGCCGGCGCCGCCCTCCGCCGCCCGCCGCCGTCGCCCTCTCCTCCTCCCATCGCCGGTCGCCGCCTCTCCCCCGAGCGCCGCCTCCCCACGCCGGCGTCCTCTGCTCCGGCCAGCCCCATCGCCGGCGAGCCCCGAGCTCGAGCCGGCCGATCCAGATCTGCCGCAGGGTTGACTTCTCCTCTCCCCCGTTTTTTTCTAAGTCCTGAATTTTGACAGTACATGCACCTGTTCATCGCATCATAACTCTTCGCATATAGCTCCGTTTCGTGCGTGTAATATATCGAAATATTCGTCTCGAGATGCTCTTCATTTTGTTCCATTGCACCATGTTCATTTGAGTCCAGATTGATGCCCAAATCGCTGCTGCAAGAGTGCCAGTTGCTGTTATCTGTTGTTACTTATCAGAACTTGAGGATTTGTTATTTTTGTTGCATTTAATCTGTGCATCTTATGGGCATGAGCTCTACATGTGTTTTGTTGTATGCCATGCCATCTTTACATAGGTGTATGCCATGTATTTGTGTGATCTCTGTGGTGACTAACACAAGCATGCAAACTAGGCTCCGTAATGTTTCTGATTTCAGGGACTTAGTGATTTCTCTAAGTCTGTGACTGCTGTTATTTTGTTGCTATGTATTCATGTGGCTACAGAGAGATCCATGCTTATTTTGGAGATATTCAGTAAGGATGTTTTGTAGATAAATTTGTAATTGATCCATTCATGCCCTTGTTTGCAATTATGGAGTGCCATAGGATGACTAAATCTTGCTCTACTTTTGCTATAAAATATTTCTGGCAGATTGTTTACGTGTTATTCAATTTTGCCAAGCTTGTTTTAGTTGATCCATACATGTTATGTACTTGCTATTGCCATGGATAGCTTCATAAACATGCCATCTTACTGTAGGTATGCTTGTTTTGTCATGCATTGCTTTGTGGTGAGTGCTTCAAGCTCACCAAGATGCCTTCATATTATTGTTTCTGCCATGCTCTGTTTTCTGCTAAGTCTGAAACCTGTTAACGAAACTTGCTACATGGTTTCCATGATATCTTCTGGTCCTTTTTGGCTTATGGTCAGTAAGGGACTTTTGTCATATGCATTTAGTAAAATACTTACATACCTTGTTTTGCTATGTTAACTTCCTGTAGCATGTTGATTTCGTGCTCTGAACATTGCTACCTGATGCTGTTTCAGGCATGTCCAGTAATTTCACCAAGTCTGGGAACCTGATATCTTTTGCACTTTTGCCATGCCTGTTTGAACCTGCTGTGGTGTGAATTAGCCGTAGCTCAGTGTTCATCTTTTGTCAAGCATCTACTGTAGATTACTGCCATATGCTTTTTTGCTATGTTGGAGTGCTGTAGCATTGTTACTTGTTGCTTTCTAAGTGCTATCATGCTGTTAATCGCAGATTCGTGTCATTCTTGTTTTGCTTGCCATTTGCAAACCGTGCATCCGTTTCTAGTGATCTTTATATCGATTTCAACCGAAATCATCTCATATTTCCAGTGGCATGCTTGGTTCGCCAAGTTACTGCCTTATTCCTCATTTTTCTACCGGAGCACGCATATGCATCGCATATCATATCTCGCATATCATACATGTATTGCATCATGTTGCTTGTGCATCTCCTGTGATTGATTGTGGTTCCGTTGCTTGTGTTCTTGTTTTGGGTAGAGCCGGGAGACGAGTTCGTGAACGAGGAACCTGTTGAGTACGCTTACGAGGATCAAGCTTTCGACAACTCTGAGAACCTTGCAGGCAAGATGACCATACCCTCGAAATCATTTCTATCTTTGCTTTGCTAGTTGTTCGCTCTATTACCATGCTGCGCTACCTACCACTTGCTACATCATGCCTCCCATATTGCCATGTCAAACCTCTAACCATCTTTTCCTAGCAAACCGTTGTTTGGCTAAGTTACCGCTTTTGCTCAGCCCTTCTTATAGCGTTGCTAGTTGCAGGTGAAGTTGAAGTTTTTCCATGTTGGAACATGGATATGTTGGGATATCACAATATCTCTTATTTAATTAATGCATCTATATATTTGGTAAAGGGTGGAAGGCTCGGCCTTATGCCTGGTGTTTTGTTCCACTTTTGCCGTCCTAGTTTCCGTCATACCGGGATTATGTTCCTTGAGTTTGCGTTCCTTACGCGGTTGGGTGATTTATGGGACCCCCTTGACAGTTCGCCTTGAATAAAACTCCTCCAGCAAGGCCCAACCTTGGTTTTACCATTTGCCACCTAAGCCTTTTTCCCCCGGGTTTTCGCGAGCCCGAGGGTCATCTTTATGTTAACCCCCGGGCCAGTGTTCCTCTGAGTGCTGGTCCAAACTAGAGCACCGTGTGGGACCGTCCCTTGGCAACTTGGGTTATGTTGGTACCTGTACGCTTCGCTTATCCGGTGTGCCCTGAGAACGAGATATGTGCAGCTCCTATCGGGATTTGTCGGCACATTCGGGTGGCTTTGCTGGTCTTGTTTTACCATTGTCGAAATGTCTTGTAAACCAGGATTCCGAGACTGATCGGGTCTTTCCGGGAGAAGGTTTATCCTTCGTTGACCGTGAGAGCTTATAATGGGCTAAGTTGGGACACCCCTGCAGGGTATTATCTTTCGAAAGCCGTGCCCGCGGTTATGAGGCAGATGGGAATTTGTTAATGTCCGGTTGTAGAGAACTTGTCACTTGACTTAATTAAAATACATCAACCGTGTGTGTAGCCGTGATGGTCTCTTCTCGGCGGAGTCCGGGAAGTGAACACGGTTTGAGTTATGCATGAACGTAAGTAGGAGTTCAGGATCACTTCTTGGTCATTACTAGTTGACGACCGTTCCGTTGCTTCTCTTCTCGCTCTCTTTTGCGTATGTTAGCCACCATATATGCTTAGTGCCTGCTGCAGCTCCATCTCATTACACCATCCTTTCCTATAAGCTTAAATAGTCTTGATCTCGCGGGTGTGAGATTGCTGAGTCCTCGTGACTCACAGATTCTACCAAAACAGTTGCAGGTGCCGACGATGCCAGTGCAGATGATGAGATCGACCTCAAGTGGGAGTTCGACGAGGAACGTGGTCGTTACTATGTGTCTTTTCCTGATGATCAGTAGTGGAGCCCAGTTGGGACGATCGGGGATCTAGCATTTGGGGTTATCTTATTTTTATTTGGATTTAACCGTAGTCGGTCTATGTGTGTATTTTGGAGGATGTATGAATTATATTTATGTATTGTGTGAAGTGGCGATTGTAAGCCAACTCTCGTTATCCCATTCTTGTTCATTACATGGGATTGTGTGAAGATGACCCTTCTTGCGACAAAACCACAATGCGGTTATGCCTCTAAGTCGTGCCTCGACACGTGGGAGATATAGCCGCATCGTGGGCGTTACAGAAGAGGGGGAAGAAACAACGAATACAATGCAAACAGATGCATAACGATGCATGACAAAGCAAACAACGGTGTTAGGTGTGCCCTAACGCGGTAAGAGGTGATACCGGCGAAGGGGAGAAACATCCGGGAAAGTATCCCCGGTGTTTCGCGTTTTCGGGCAGATGAAACGGAGGGGGAAAGTTGCGTGTTTGCTATGCTAGGGATGTGCGGCAGACGAACGGGCTACGTATCCGGATTCGTCTCGTCGTTCTGAACAACTTTCATGTACAAAGTTTTTCCATCCGAGCTACGGTTTATTTTATATTGATTTTAAAAGATTTAAAACATTTTTAGGAATTATTTAATTATTTTAATTCAACATTATCCAGAATAGTGTATGCTGACGTCATTATGACGTCAGCAGTCCACAGGGCGTTGACTGGGTCAAACTGATGTCTGGGTCCCGCATGTCATTGACTGTCTAATTAATTAACAGTTGTTAATTAGGTTAATTAGTTATTAGGTTAATTAATCTTAATTAGTCAATTAAACAGAATTAATTAAGTTAATTATTTAGTTAACTAATTGATTATTTAGTATTTAATTTTATTTATTTATTATTATCTTTTTTTAAATCATTCTGGGGCGCTGGGCCCCCCTTGTCATTTGCCCTAGGGGCCAACCGGGGTGGTGCGGCTTAACGGGCAGCGGGCGCGAGCGTAATGGGCGACGGGCGCCCGTAGCCTGCCCGGGGCGGGGCGTGGCCGTGGCCATGGCGGGGGTTGCCGCAGCGGGGCACGAGGGCCACGGCGGGCGGAGGCGAGGCAAGCGGCGAGCGCCGTGCGGGGCCGCCGTGGAGCAGCAGCAACGCAACAGCCGGCCACAGCACGGGCGCGAGCGCGTGAGGTGACACGCCGGGCGGGGCGGGGCCGCGGTGACCGGGCAGAGCAGCGGCGAGGAGGGCAAGGCCAGGCGCGGCCAGAGCGCGGGGCAGCGGGACGATGCGGGCGACGAGCTTGGACGCGGCCCGGGGCATGAGTGGGGCAGCAGGGCAAGTGCGGCAGCAGCAGGAGATGCAGCGCGCAGGGGGAGCGAGCAGCCAGAGCGGGGACCGAACCGGGCGGCGGCTATGGTGAGCGCGCGCATAGGGCGATGCCCGGCGCTACGAGTCGAGGGGGAGAGGAGGACCGGGGTCCTCACCGGGACTGTAGGGGTTCGGGCAGTGGGCTCGGGGAGGAGTCGAGGAGGTCCGGTGAGGCGGCACCGGCGACGGAGAGGAGGCAGTCCAGCGGGATCCGGCGACGGCGCGGTCGCGGACGGGGCGACGAGGCCCTGGTCGACGACGTCGAGGGGGCGGGGCGCCGCCTCTGGGTCGGGGAAGCGACGGGCGTCGGCGGTCAGCGAGGTGGCGGGATCGGCGACGGGGACGCAGGGGCGAGCGTCGGGGTTGGCCCTGGTGCCCGATCCGATCCAGATGGGAACAGGGGAGAGAGGGGTGAGTGGGGTAGTGGGTGGATTAGGGTTTCGGGAGTGGGGGTGGCCTAAGTAGGCCAGGGGGTGGGCCGGGAGGCCACTCGGCCACACGGCCAACTGGGCCAAGGCGCAGTCGGAGGGGGGGGTAAAGTTGTTTTCCTTTTCCTTTTATTTTTGTTTTCTTTTTCTTTTTGTAATTTTGTTTTACTGTTTTATATTTGTTTCCTATTATTTTAGTTTCTGTAAAATACATACTTAGCATCTAATTTAGTATTTCAGTTTAGTCCACTGTCACAAAAAGTCTAGTCCCTAGATAATTTAGTTTGATAATTTATTAATTAGTAAAGGCATTTAAATAATTAGGTTTGCTACTGTTTAAATCATTTTAGTGCAGTTCAGCATTTCATAAAAGTTTGGTTTCACCACCATAATCACATATGTATTATCTGGCACGATCCGAACATTTTAGTTTCAATATTTGAAAACTTTTGTTATTTGCCGTGATTTTGAATTTGAATTTGAATCGGTTTCGAACTAACGCGAGATTAGGAACAGTAACCATGGTGACGTGGCATCATTAACAGAGGTTTACTGCAGCTTGATTATCTGGGCATCACAATGTTCGTAGGATGATTTTTTTGTTTTCAACTACGTTTCCCAATAGTAGCATCATGAGCGGTTCTATGAGTAGATGCAGGATTCGATCTAGATCACATATGAATGTGAGAGTTTGGTGTTCTTGCTTTGCTTTCCTAGAGTGCTGCTTCGGTTCAGTTCATTGACGACATGATGTAGCTTTGCGCAAAGTTCTAACAATCGATTGGCTCTGACTGTCGATGATGTGCTAATAGTTCTTTGGCTTTATCATAGTCAAGAAATAGTGAACTGTCGCAAACACGAGGGGGCAATGAAGATGTTCGATCTTCTAGGGGGTCACGCGTATTGACGAAGTTTAGTGTGGGCTAGAGATTTTTAATTAATTCTATTCCCTCACACACCCCGAAAGATAATCTAGCAACAAGAATTATCGCCTTAATGGTGGACGTAGGTAGTTAGAGTTGTCTGAAAACCCTAGAAGCTACATAATTAAAATTTGCCATCCCGATTAGAGGACGTCTAACTTGGTTTTGCATGATGCATGTGGTGTGGTATAGCCTTCATCATGATAATGAGTTTGTGTATGAGATGGTTACATGATTTAATGTTAAGTGACTTGCGCATCACAGTATGACATTATGGCTGGAGCCAAAGGACTGTCACTTTAATGATGTGCGTGTCAAACCTCATTATTTTATTTTATCGACGGGAGTGACAGACATGCTGCGCAGGATCCAGGAGGAAGGTGGCTTCACCAGGCGCAGGAGATCATGGCGGTGGCCACGGCAACACCTCGGAGTACCTTCATGAATACCTCTAAGGATCATGAAGACATTCCGGCGCCAAGGGCTATACCACATTGATTCGTCTCCAACGTATCTATAATTTTTGATTGTTCCATGCTATTATATTATCCATCTTGGATATTTTATATGCATTCTTATGCTATTTCATATCATTTTTTGGGACTAACCTATTAACTTAGAGCCCAGTGCCATTTGGTGTTTTTTCCTTGTTTTTGCCTTTACAGAAAATCTATATCAAATGGAACGAAATTTTTTGAGGATTTTTCTTGGACCACAAGACACCCTGAAAGCTTCGGGAGGAGGCCTGAAGGGCCACAGATGGTCCACAAGCTCACAGGGCGTGCCCCAGGGGCGCCCCCATGCTTGTGGGCCCACCGTGGCACTTCTAAACCTAATTCTTCTTCTATAAATACCCAAATATTCCCCATAGATTAGAGGGCACACCAAAAATACTTTTCTGCCGCTGCAAGTTTCTGTTCTCATGAGATCCCATCTTGGGGCCTTTTTCGACACTCCACCGGAGGGGGATTCAATCATGGATGGCATCTACATCAACCTTGCTGCCCCTCCAATGATGTGTTAATAGTTTACCACAGACCTACGGGTCCATAGCTAGTAGCTAGATGGCTTCTTCTCTCTCTCTTTGATCTTCAATACAATGTTCTCCTCGATGTTCTTGGAGTTCTATTCGATGTAATCTTGTTTTGCAGTGTGTTTGTTGAGATCCGATGAATTATGGGTTTATGTTCAGATTATCTATGACTATTATTTAAGTCTTCTCTGAACTCTTTTATGCATGATTTATATATCTTAGTATTTCTCTCTGGTCTATTGATTTGGTTTGGCCAACTAGATTGATTTTTCTTGCAATGGCAGAGGTGCTTTGTAATGGGTGGTGCTCAATCCCAATGACAGAAGGGGACATGACGCGTATTGTATTGTTGCCATTAAGGATAAAAATATGGGGTTTATTCCTATTGATTGGATCTATTCGTCTACATCATGTCATCTTGCTTAAGGCGTTACTCAGTTCTTGTTAACTTAATACACCAGATGCATGCTGGATAGCGGTCGATGTGTGGAGTAATAGTAATAGATGCAGGCAGGATTCGGTCTACTTGTCTCAGACGTGATGCCTACATACATGATCATTGCCTTGGATACCTACATAATTATCCGCTTTTATATCAATTGCTCAACAGTAATTTGTTTACCCACCGTATGCTTTCTTTCAAGAGAGAAGCCTCTAGTGAAAACTATGGCCCCCGGGTCTATCTTTTATCATATTATTTTCAGATCTATAAAATCAAAAATCCAAAAATACCTTGCTGCAATTTATTTACCTTTATCTTATTTTGCACTTTTACTTATCTTTTATATCTATCTCTATTAGATCTCATCCTTGCAAGTGACCGTGAAGGGATTGACAACCCATTTTTTGCGTTGGGTGCAAGTATTTGTTTGTTTGTGTAGGTGCAATCATTGGGACTTGTGTGTTCCTCCTACTGGATTGATACCTTGGTTCTTAACCGAGGGAAATACTTATCTCTACTTTGCTGCATCACCCTTTCCTCTTCAAGGGAAAAACCAACGCAAACTCAAGAAGTAGCACATATCATGATTTTATGAACTGCCTGCGATGTTTCACTACAAAAAAACACTTCTGTAATGATACATGTTTGTCACAATAGGCCAAGTTTGCTGTCATGCGTGTACATCCATGACGATTTGATGACAGAATCAAGATAGTCATACATGTGCTGTCGTAGAAGTGTTCCATGACAATACTCAAATTATCATCACGGAAGTGTCCACTTCCATGACAATAAAATGGCGCGTCATGGAAGTGCTTTTGCCAAGGGTAAACAACACGTGGCATCCACCGTAACGGGTCACCGTTATGCTATCGGGTCCGATTTTTTATCCGATAACCTGTTAACAGCCAAGACCAATGAGATTTTCCATGTGTAAATTTCTCATTGGTCGGGTGAACCACGTGTCAGCTACCCGTTGGTATAGATGTCAACCGTCCAATGGACCGGACGCGCCTATGATGCGTCGACACGTGGTGAGGCCCAGCAGCGACCCATTTAAGTTAAAAAGGTCAGCCCAGCCAGAGGCCCATAATATTTTGTTAGACACTAGTGGGTCGGCCCGTTAACAGCTTGCCATGCTTTAGGGGAAATTACGACCCATATCAGATCTGACCCGTTCACGACATGTCGTGTTTTGGGTCAAATGATGGCCCACATCAGATACGACCCATTGAAAGCCTGCAATATTATGGGCCAGTTTACGTGCCATATCAGATGAGGCCTGTTAACAGCCTGCAATAGTTTGGGACAAATTACGGCCCATAACAGATACAGCTCGTTAACAACTACTGTGCCTTTGAGCCCATTGGGGGCCTGATTTGCTCTTCGGCCTCTTAATGACCCGTTTAACAGTTCAACCCGATATTAGTTTCGGCCTGTCAGCGACCCTGTGTATATATGGGCTGCTTTCGGCCTGCTTACACTTTCGGCCATTTAAAGGTCCGAGCTGCATTTGGGCCTAATTCTTGTCCGTAGTGACTTTCGGCCTCTCAACGGCCCGTAGTCTTCCTGGATACATTTTAGCCCAAATTGCCTATCGGCCCGTTAAAGGCCCTAATTTTGCCCCGCTATGCATCCGGCCTGCTTTCAGCCCATTATGTGATTGGGCCAACCAAGGCCCAACTACATTTCGGCCTGGTAATGGCCCGTCATACCTTTGGGCCAATAATGGGCCGATGTATATTCCAGCCTGCTGTCGGCCCGTGATTTATTTGACACAATTCAGGCTCAATCTACAACTCGTCCTGTTAAAAACCCATTTTATTTTCTGTCCCAATTAAGGCAAGCGGTTTACTTGGCCCTTTTAAGGCCCGAAACTAATGTGGGCCAGATTAAGTCTAGGCCTGCTAATGGCCCAAGATGATTGTAAGCCCATGGTTCGACCCATTTATAGCGATTAGCGGTCGGCCAGTTCTAGTACCGAACTTTTTTATATATAAGCCTATCGTATTGGCCTATTGTGCTCTGATTGAAGCTTACGACCTTTTCACAGAGCGACGACAGCATATACAGCAAATAAATTACAGCATCGTGATGAAGAATAAACCTAGAATATACAACAAAGAAATTAGAGCATATTACATCCCCTGGGCATCAAAGTTCGCTGCCAGTGATAACAAATAGGCAACCAGATAGCAGATTATATACACCGGGCATCAAAGGTCGCAACCAGTGGAAGTAAACATGCCGACAAAATAATAGACAGAACCAAGAGAACTTCAACACAGTTCAAGAAAGGTTATCCATGCCCAGGAGCTGCAGTGCAAGCAACTTAGCAACCTGATGAGACTGCGCTTGTTTGATGTTGATATCCACCAAATCAAGTTGCATAGCGTCAATAGATGTCCTGTACTTATGGTTAATCTTGCATAGGATTGGAGTTCTGGTCGGATTTGAGCGGAAGCACGTCTTTCTGCTTGAATTTCAGACTTAAGAAGTCGAACAGATTCAGGCGACGACTTCATCGAGCTTCTGTCACTGCTATTAGCGAGTAAGTTCGACACTACATCAAGAAATGACTTTGGGGTTGTATCGCTATCCTCAAGATGTGTTGTCTTCTTCTCTGGAATATATGTTAAAGGGACAAGCAATGGGTTCGTCTCACTATCATTGTGGCAGTTCTTCCTAGCATCAGTGATGTCACCTTGAAAGAGAAACAAGTAGGTAGATAACATGTTTTGCATGTATAAGCATCAGTGTTGTCAATTCAACTCATTTCTTAGTCATAAATAAAGAGACGCGGTTTAAAATAGCACTAACATAATAGACATTGTTCATAGTTAAGACGACAGGAAATGTCATTGTGCAGGAGCGGTCAGCTTCACCACACCCCTGGATTACAGATCAAGAACACAAGTACACATGTAGTGCTAAACAACGTATAAACATGAATGGTGAGTGTACTTTCAATTTATCCCATTTCAGATTGGTAAATAAAGAGACATGATTTAAATAACATTAACATAATATGGCATTGTTCATAGTTAAGACATAACAGGATATGACATTGTGCTGGAGTTGGCAGTTTCACCACATCACTGGATTACAGATCAAGAACACAAGCATACATGCAGTGATAAAGAATATAACTTGCTATGTTTAGTTCAACTTACATGGTATGAATAAGGAACTAGGTTGTACAACTAAAAACTGAAATTGAGAAGGACAAACTTATGTTTATGTACTTCTTCGCAATAAACTTTGAAAATGCAATTTGATGCAAACGACAAAAATAAACAACATTTGTAGTCATAGCTATCCAAATATACACAACAAAGTTTGAAGGCTCGAGGAGGACAAACTTACGTTAGTAGTGAAGACCGGCTCTATAAAGCCCTTGTCCATATTGATTGGGGGGGGGGGCAATTCAAGAAGTTTACCACAGACTCTTCTTCATGAGCATTACCTTTATTCTACATTTTGTTAAGATTGAATATAGATGTGATAAGATAGAAACAAATGCAGATTATTTAAGCTAAGGTGCAGACTATAAATGTAAGTACATCATACAGGCAAAAGGCACTGCCAAGAGCAATGCAGAGCTAAATTTCTTCAGTAGCATTGGTTTTATTCAATATTTTGGCAAGGGTAATATAGATCTGATGTGTCGAAAATGGGGGGCAAGGGAAAATACGCTGCAAGGGAAAACAGAGACCCACTAAAATATGAATCGGGTACCGGCCCATAGGAACCCCGGTACCAACAGGCGACAGTGGTGGTCTACTATATGCTACTGTCCAATAACTAGGTTGCTGTAAATTAGAATTAAAACGAAAACTTTGGTTATTGCTATTGTGCTTTTGTGGAACCGAAGTCGAAACAATAGGATTAGTAGTACTAGGAACAAAATTATTAGCCGAAGTGCCCACATAGTTTCGGCCATCTTGATTATTTGTTAAAGGGACGTGAAGCTGTGTAACATTAGCTGATGCACTAGGTGTATGTATATGATTAGGAAAATTAATGAATCCGCTATTTTGCGGTGGCATCAGCTTTTTCCCAGAATATTCATCATTGACTTGCAGCACTAATGAGCGTACATGGCGAGGTAGACAATTTTCAAGATCTTTATTAAACTGCACCTTAAATTCTTCAAGTCTACTAGCTACTCCTCGAGTAATTTTACGTGCCATATTTTCCATATTAGAACCATATTTACTAGCTACGGACACATCAATCAGATGAGTGATTTCTTCAGTTGAATTTTTTACCTGAGTGTTGAACGCATCGGAAGGGCTCAGAACTACCTTTTTGACGACACTGTTCCTCGTCTTCACGTATCTATCCAACTTCATCTTCAACCTCTAAACCTTCTCTTTCCCAAGCTCCTCTTCAAGCTCGTGCCGATCATCTTCCAACAGATCATTGAGTGTGACGGCGATGATGTTCTCCGGGTCAATGTTGCTCCCATTCCTAGACTCGGTGCTCATCGTGTGCCTCTTCTTCTTCTCGCCCCCAGCGGAGTTGCCAATTGTGTTGCCACGCAAAATTGCAGCGCGACACCACGATAACCGTCGTGCTTTCGTGACGACGAACGATTGCTTACAAGCAAAGCAACAAAGATCTCCTAGCTTTCGTAGAGGAGAGACGACCATTTTTTAATGCAAAATGACAAAGATCAACCAAACCCTAGAGCTGCTAGGGCTCGGCAAGAAGAACGACAGAAAGAAACGAACATGAAAAAGTAATATGTATTTTGTGAATAGATCGATTGGTGTCCTTTCAGTCGGCCACGGCCTTACATATATATGGCATGCTGGACTTGGCGTATAAGATTACATCTCTGAAGCTAAAACCAATCAGGACTTGCCTTTCTTGATTCGATTACCATGTAGCATATGTCTACAAAAATCTACTTGCCAATCTAAGTACGTAGCAAATCTAGGCCATATCCACGTACAAGCACTCTTGTATATATGAATAAAGTATTCCAGCCACGTCGCCATCACATTAAATATAGTGGCTAAGCATACGTATAAATACCTTGAGCCCACAAAGAAAATATTTAAATATTCTGGCAACATCGCAAATCAAACTGGATAATGGCCATTAGTACTAAGCATACTTCTTCATATACGTAGATACATAGCACATGCATGCAACACGCCCATGGTCCAATATAGCATATGATTCTTCTTAGGACTTGTATCTTCACCTTCCATGAGATTTCCTGTGGCAATACTTCAACAATGCATTAACCGATCAGCTTGATAAATTATTGATTTAATTTGGCTCATCATATACTAAGTAGCCAAATTATACCATCAACACATGCCCCCTGTTTTTGGTACAATAGCATTGACCAAAAATACTATAGCAGTTGTCGTAAGATGAAGTCGATCACTGATCATATCATTACTCAGGGCGATGTCCAACGATACATCGGCCAAATTTGCTTAGGGCGATACTTGGAATAACATATCGGCCACAACATGTTCAGGCCTCCTGCCACATGTTAGGATAGTACTTCTTCAAATATTTTCCATTGAGAGCTTTCAACAACTTATCTCCCTGCAAAGATTCTACAAAATATGAATTTTTAGAAAAATCTCTATAATTTTATATGGGCCTTCCCAACTCGGCGACCATTTCCGAATTTCCTATCTTTAGTTCCAATAGGTAAAATCGTTTTCCACACTAAATCTCCTATTTGAAACGATTTCTCTCTCATCTTTTTATTATAAACCTTGGCTACTCTTAATTTCTCCTTCTCAATCTCTCGCAAAGCTCTTAATCTCTCTTCTGAAATGTCATCTATAGGTCCAGTTTGGAATTCAGAAGTTTTGATTGAACACAACAGGAAAACCATCTGGACCCAGTCACATTTGTAGGATTTGGTACGCGAGCGCGGAGGTCAAAGTTTGTAGCAAATATTACGTATAGTTGTCATTTTTTGTGATACTTAATAATTTTTATAATAATTTTTCGTACTTATTTATACTAAACCTTTTTACCCATTGCAATTCATCACATCGCAATAATGTTTTAAGTAGTATGTTTTTATTATGCTTATAGCATAATAAATCACATAAATATGTAGGTGAATATTAAGGCATGACGTTCTATTTAACCAATTTCGACATGTGTTGTTGCAAAGGAATTATTCTAGATTCAAATTATGTTTTGCCAAAAATGCTTTGTTACTTTTCATAAGATCCAGTTTGAGATATTGCCAGCAAAAGCTTCCGTTCAGTGAGTCTCCCTTGGGTAGGAAAACAATAAAGACAAAATGGACATTATTTCAAAGATTAATATTGGCCATTAGATCATTTGTAGTGTATTTATATGATTTCACGTATATATTATTATATTTGGATGTATTGGCAGAGCACTCTAGAACATACGTATCTGGAAAAAGTCTTGTTAAAATTTGTATGGACTAAATGAATATATGTCTTGATAAATAAAAAGTCATAGTGCATGAGATGTGTAGAAGTTTCCCCGGATAGTTGGAACTGCTCATTTCTTGGTTCTTTCATCAACAAATGTTACTTTCCTAATTTTGGGTTGAACTGTTCGGTTGCAACGCATGTTTGTTTTGTATTGTGTAGGGAAATAAAATCATTTGCGACCAACACACAAGGTAGTTGAGAGCATAATACACCTTTTTTTAATCATGGAGAGCATAATATACTTTAACGTGTAGTGCGCAAACTTTGTGACATAACTGTTAATAACACAAACTTGTTGGGTTGACCCCACCCTTGGCTGATCAACAAACATATCATCCAACAACTATGCATACTCATCATCAGGACAATAATCACTTTCTTCTTCAACTAGAAAAATATTCAAATTTATTAGTATCATCTTGTTGCGCTAGGGCAGATGCTTGCACTTCTTCTGCTTGAAATTCTACAACTTGATCTTCTGCTGAGGTAATTGTTCTCCAACCAGAACAATTTCTCCCTTCTCAAGCGCCTTTACTGATCTTCTTAGCTTGTATTGCTTCTTATGACTCACTATTTCTTATCTTGAAAACATGTATGTTTCCCTCCTTTGATGGACTAGTCAACATGTAAAGGCATCTCCAACGCCAACCCTTGAACCGCCAGCATACGTCTGGGCCGCGCTGTCCGGACCGCGGAAGCCATCCAACGCGGGCATGTATCGGTCCACAGGGTGGTCCGGATGTGTTTTCTCCCGCAAATTGGAGACGAAGTGGGGGAGGGGGGTTGCGGGAGTCTGTACAGGGACAACTGCCACATAGGACTCTGACACCCTCGGCCCAATTCCCCCTCTTGGACCCATTTCCTTCCACTACACCCCTTCACCCCCTTGCTTTGCATCCACAACCTCCACCTCCGCCGCTACCACTGTATGTATCTGGCCGCCATGGAAGCATTGTCGGACATTCGCAACCAACACCGACACGCTCGCTCGCCTTTACGACGGGGATGTCCACCCTGGAGCCGTTTGTACCCAGGTACACTCCGCCTGTCGAGGACCTCCATGGCAGACACCACACCCAACAGGTGTTCGGTCAAATGCCATTGAGCTTATTTTCATATGCTATGTCATTTTTTTCGAGTACGAAGGAGGGTGAGCTACTCGACCATGTAGGATGAGCTATTGTGCGATGTGTGGTTGGCTGTATTCGCGGATTTCATAGGCCGGAGAATAGGGGGCCTTCTAGCATCAAGTGAATCGTTTCATGCACGAGAGCACATTGCGCCCTACGACATGTACATCAAGAATGCAAATGTGAGGTCATTATCGTATCACTGGTACACTATCCAGACCAACATCACCAAGTTTTGTCATGTGGTTTGTCAGCTGGAGGCAAGGTGGTCATTGTTGGGGAACGTAGTAATTTCAAAAAATTTCCTACGCACACACAAGATCATGGTGATGCATAGCAACGAGAGGGGAGAGTGTTGTCCACGTACCCTCGTAGACCGAAAGCGGAAGCGTTAGCACAACGCGGTTGATGTAGTCGTACGTCTTCACGATCCGACCGATCAAGTACCGAACGAACGACACCTCCGAGTTCAGCACACGTTCAGCCCGATGACGTCCCTCGAACTCTGATCCAGCCGAGTGTTGAGGGAGAGTTTCGTCAGCACGACGGCGTGGTGACGATGATGATGTTCTACCGACGCAGGGCTTCGCCTAAGCACCGCTACAGTATTATCGAGGTGAATTATGGTGGGGGGGGGGCACCGCACACGGCTAAGAGATCAAGAGATCAATTGTTGTGTCTATGGGGTGCCCCCTACCCCCGTATATAAAGGAGCAAGGGGGGAGGTGCGGCCGGCCAGGAGGAGGCGCGCCAGGAGGAGTCCTACTCCTACCGGGAGTAGGACTCCCTCCCTTCCTTGTTGGACTAGGAGAGGAGAGGGAAGGAGAGAGGGGGAAAGGAAAGGGGGGCGCCGCCCCCCTCCTTGTCCAATTCGAACTTGGGAAGGGGGGAGGGGCGCGCGGCTGCCCCTTGGCCGCCTCTCCTCTTCCACCAATTGGGCCCATGAGGCCCAATAGCCTCCGGGGGGTTCCGGTAACCCCCCGGTACTCCGGTATATATCCGATAACCCCCGGAACCATTCCGGTGTCCGAATATAGTCATCCAATATATCAATCTTCATGTCTCGACCATTTCGAGACTCCTCGTCATGTCCGTGATCACATCCGGGACTCCGAACAACCTTCGGTACATCAAAACATATAAACTCATAATATAACCGTCATCGAACTTTAAGCGTGCGGACCCTACGGGTTCGAGAACAATGTAGACATGACCGAGACACGTCTCCGGTCAATAACCAATAGCGGAACCTGGATGCTCATATTGGCTCCCACATATTCTACGAAGATCTTTATCGGTCAGACCGCATAACAACATACGTTGTTCCCTTTGTCATCGGTATGTTACTTGCCCGAGATTCGATCGTCGGTATCTCAATACCTAGTTCAATCTCGTTACCGGCAAGTCTCTTTACTCGTTCCGTAATACATCATCCCACAACTAACTCATTAGTTGCAATGCTTGCAAGGCTTAAGTGATGTGCATTACCGAGAGGGCCCAAAGATACATCTCCGACAATCGGAGTGACAAATCCTAATCTCGAAATACGCCAACCCAACAAGTACCTTTGGAGACACCTGTAGAGCACCTTTATAATCACCCAGTTACGTTGTGACGTTTGGTAGCACACAAAGTGTTCCTCCGGTAAACGGGAGTTGCATAATCTCATAGTCATAGGAACATGTATAAGTCATGAAGAAAGCAATAGCAGAATACTAAATGATCAAGTGCTAAGCTAACGGAATGGGCATGTCAATCACATCATTCTCCTAATGATGTGATCCCGTTAATCAAATGACAACTCATGTCTATGGCTAGGAAACATAACCATCTTTGATCAACGAGCTAGTCAAGTAGAGGCATACTAGTGACACTCTGTTTGTCTATGTATTCACACAAGTATTATGTTTCCGGTTAATACAATTCTAGCATGAATAATAAACATTTATCATGAAATAATGAAATAAATAATAACTTTATTATTGCCTCTAGGGCATATTTCCATCAGTCTCCCACTTGCACTAGAGTCAATAATCTAGATCACATCGCCATGTGATTTAACACCAATAGTTCACATCACCATGTGATTAACACCCATAGTTTACATCGTCATGTGACCAACACCCAAAGGGTTTACTAGAGTCAATAATCTAGTTCACATCACTATGTGATTTACACCCAAAGAGTACTAAGGTGTGATCATGTTTTGCTTGTGAGAGAAGTTTAGTCAACGGGTCTGCCATATTCAGATCCGTATGTATTTTGCAAATTTCTATGTCTACAATGCTCTGCACGGAGCTACTTTAGCTAATTACTCCCACTTTCAATATGTATCCAGATGAAGACTTAGAGTCATCTGGATCAGTGCCAAAACATGTATCGACGTAACCCTTTTACGACGAACCTTTTGTCACCTCCATAATCGAGAAACATATCCTTATTCCACTAAGGATAATTTTTGACCGCTGTCCAGTGATCTACTCATAGATCACTATTGTACTCCCTTGCCAAAATCAGTGTAGGGTATACAATAGATCTGCTACATAGCATGGCATACTTTATAGAACCTATGGCTGAGGCATATGGAATGACTTTCATTCTCTTTCTATCTTCTGCCGTGGTCGGGCTTTGAGTCTTACTCAATTTCACACCTTGTAACACAGGCAAGAACTCTTTCTTTGACTGTTCCATTTTGAACTACTTCAAAATCTTGTCAAGGTATGTACTCATTGAAAAAACTTATCAAGCGTTTTGATCTATCTCTATAGATCTTGATGCTCAATATGTAAGCAGCTTCACCGAGGTCTTTCTTTGAAAAACTCCTTTCAAACACTCCTTTATGCTTTGCAGAATAATTCTACATTATTTTCGATCAACAATATGTCATTCACATATACTTATCAGAAATGTTGTAGTGCTCCCACTCACTTTCTTGTCAATACAGGCTTCACCGCAAGTCTGTATAAAACTATATGCTTTGATCAACTCATCAAAGCGTATATTCCAACTCCGAGATGCTTGCACCAGTCCATAGATGGATCGCTGGAGCTTGCACATTTTGTTAACACCTTTAGGATCGACAAAACCTTCTGGTTGCATCATATACAACTCTTCTTTAATAAATCCATTAAGGAATGCAGTTTTGTTTATCCTTTTGCCAGATTTCATAAAATGCGGCAATTGCTAACATGATTATGACAGACTTAATCATAGATACGAGTGAGAAACTCTCATCGTAGTCAACACCTTGAACTTGTCAAAAACCTTTTCCGACAATTCTAGCTTTGTAGATAATAACACTACTATCAGCGTCCGTCTTCCTCTTGAAGATCCATTTAATCTCAATGGCTCGCCGATCATTTGGGCAAGTCAATCAAAGTCCATACTTTGTTCTCATACATGGATCCCATCTCAGATTTCATGGCCTCAAACCATTTCGCGGAATCTGGGCTCATCATCGCTTCCTCATAGTTTGTAGGTTCGTCATGGTCAAGTAACATGACCTCCAGAATAGGATTACCGTACTACTCTAGTGCAGATCTCACTCTGGTTGACCTACGAGGTTCGGTAGTAACTTGATCTGAAGTTACATGATCATCATCATTAGCTTCCTCACTAATTGGTGTAGGAGTCACAGGAACAGATTTCTGTGATGAACTACTTTCCAATAAGGGAGCAGGTACAGTTACCTCATCAAGTTCTACTTTCCTCCCACTCACTTCTTTTGAGAGAAACTCCTTCTCTAGAAAGGATCCATTCTTAGCAACGAATATCTTGCCTTCGGATCTGTGATAGAAGGTGTACCCAACAGTAACTTTTGGGTATCCTATGAATACGTTCCGATTTGGGTTTGAGCTTCTCAGGATGAAACTATTTCACATAAGCATCGCAACCCCAAACTTTAAGAAACGACAGCTTAGGATTCTTGCCAAACCATAGTTCATACGGTGTCATCTCAACGGATTTAGACGGTGCCCTATTTAATGTGAATGCAGCTGTCTCTAATGCATAACCCCAGAATGATAGTGGTAAATCGGTAAGAGACATCATAGATTGCACTATATCCAATAAAGTACGGTTATGACATTCGGACACACCATTATGCTGTGGTGTGCCAGGTGGCACGAATTTGTGAAACTATTCCACATTGTTTTAATTGAAGACCAAACTCGTAACTCAAATATTTGTCTCCATGATCAGATCGTAGAAACTTTATTTTCTTGTCACGATGATTTTCCACTTCACTCTGAAATTCTTTGAACTTTTCAAATGTTTCAGACTTATGTTTCATCAAGTAGATATACCCATATCTGCTCAAATCATCTGTGAAGGTCAGAAAATAACGATACCTGCCGCGAGCCTCAACACTCATCGGATCGCATACATCAGTATGTATTATTTCCAATAAGCCAGTTGCTTGCTCCATTGTTCCGGAGAACGGAGTTTTAGTCATCTTGCCCATAAGGCATGGTTCGCAAGCATCAAGTGATTCCAAAATCCCATCAGCATGGAGTTTCTTCATGCGCTTTACACCAATATGACCTAAATGGCAGTGCCACAAATAAGTTGCACTATCATTATTAACTTTGCATCTTTTGGCTTCAATATTATGAATATGTGTATCACTACGATCGAGATCCAACAAACCATTTTCGTTGGTGTGTATGACCATAGAAGGTTTTTATTCATGTAAACAGAACAACAATTGTTGTCTAACTTAAATGAATAACCGTATTGCAATAAACATGATCAAATCATATTCATGCTCAACGCAAACACCAAATAACACTTATTTAGGTTCAATACTAATCCCGAAAGTATAGGGAGTCTGTGATGATGATCATATCAATCTTGGAACCACTTCCAACACACATCGTCACTTCACCCTTAACTAGTCTCTATTTATTCTGCAACTCCCGTTTCGAGTTACTAATCTTAGCAACTGAACTAGTATCAAATACTGAGGGGTTGCTATAAACACTAGTAAAGTACACATCAATAACATGTATATCAAATATACCTTTGTTCACTTTGCCATCCTTCTTATCCGCCAAATACCTGGGGCAGTTCCGCTTCCAGTGACCAGTTCCTTTGCAGTAGAAGCACTCAGTCTCAGGCTTAGGTCCAGACTTGGGCTTCTTCACTTGAGCAGCAACTCGCTTGCCGTTCTTCTTGAAGTTCCCCTTCTTCCCTTTGCCCTTTTCTTGAAACTAGTGGTATCGTCAACCATCAACACTTGATGTTTTTCTTGATTTCTACCTTCGTCGAAGCATCACGAAGAGCTTGGGAATTGTTTCTGTTATCCCTTGCATATTATAGTTCATCACGAAGTTCTACTAACTTGGTGATGGTGACTAGAGAATTCTATCAATCACTATCTTATCTGGAAGATTAACTCCCACTTTATTCAAGCGATTGTAGTACCCGGACAATCTGAGCACATGCTCACTGCTTGAGCTATTCTCCTCCATCTTTTTAGCTGTAGAACTTGTTGGAGACTTCATATCTCTCAACTCGGGTATTTGCTTGAAATATTAACTTCAACTCCTGGAACATCTCATATGGTCCATGACATTCAAAACGTCTTTGAAGTTCCGATTCTAAGCCGTTAAGCATGGTGCACTAAACTATCAAGTAGTCATCATATTGAGCTAGCCAAACGTTCATAACGTCTGCATCTGCTCCTGCAATAGGTTTGTCACCTAGCGGTGCATCAAGGACATAATTCTTCTGTGCAGCAATGAGGATAAACCTCAGATCACGGACCCAGTCCGCATCATTGCTACTATCATCTTTCAACTTAGTTTTCTCTAGGAACATATATAAAACACAGGGAAGCAACAACGCGAGCTATTGATCTACAACATAGATATGCTAATACTACCAGGACTAAGTTCATGATAAATTAAAGTTCAATTAATCATATTACCTAAGAACTCCCACTTAGATAGACATCCCTCTAATCTTCTAAGTGATCACGTGATCCATATCAACTAAACCATGTCTGATCATCACGTGAGATGGAGTAGTTTCAATGGTGAACATCACTATGTTGATCATATCTACTATATGATTCACGCTCGACCTTTCGGTCTCAGTGTTCCGAGGCCATATCGGTTATATGCTAGGATCGTCAAGTTTAACCTGAGTATTCCGCGTGTGCAACTGTTTTGCACCCGTTGTATTTGAACGTAGAGCCTATCACACCCGATCATCACGTGGTGTCTCAGCACGAAGAACTTTCGCAACGGTGCATACTCAGGGAGAACACTTATACCTTGATAATTTAGTGAGAGATCATCTTATAATGCTACCGTGAATCAAAGCAAGATAAGATGCATAAAAGATAAACATCACATGCAATCAATATAAGTGATATGATATGGCCATCATCATCTTGTGCTTGTGATCTCCATCTCCGAAGCACCGTCATGATCACCATCGTCACCAGCGCGACACCTTGATCTTCATCGTAGCATCGTTGTCGTCTCGCCAATCTTATGCTTCTACGACTATCGCTACCACTTAGTGATAAAGTAAAGCATTACAGGGCGATTGCATTGCATACAATAAAGCGACAACCATATGGCTCCTGCCAGTTGCCGATAACTCGGTTACAAGACATGATCATCTCATACAATAAAATTTAGCATCATGTCTTAACCATATCACATCACAACATGCCCTGCAAAAACAAGTTAGACGTCCTCTACTTTGTTGTTGCAAATTTTACGTGGCTGCTATAGACTTAGCAAGAACCGTTCTTACCTACGCATCAAAACAACAATGATAGTTTGTCAAATTGGTGCTATTTTAACCTTCGCAAGGACCGGGCGTAGCCACACTTGGTTCAACTAAAGTTGGAGAAACTGACACCCGCCAGCCACCTGTGTGCAAAGCACGTCGGTAGAACCAGTTTCGCGTAAGCGTACGCGTAATGTCGGTCCGGGCCGCTTCATCCAACAATACCGCCGAACCAAAGTATGACATGCTGGTAAGCAGTATGACTTATATCGCCCACAACTCACTTGTGTTCTACTCGTGCATATAACATCAACGCATAAAACCAGGCTCGGATGCCACTGTTGGGGAACGTAGTAATTTCAAAAAAAATCCTACACACACGCAAGATCATGGTGATGCATAGCAATGAGAGGGGGGAGTGTTGTCCACGTACCCTCGTAGACTGAAAGCGGAAGCGTTAGCACAGCACGGTTGATGTAGTCGTACGTCTTCACGATCCGACCGATCAAGTACCGAACGCACGGCACCTCCGAGTTCAGCACACGTTCAGCCCGATGACGTCCCTCGAACTCCGATCCAGCCGAGTGTTGAGGGAGAGTTTCGTCAGCACGACGGCGTGGTGACGATGATGATGTTCTACCGACGCAGGGCTTCGCCTAAGCACCGCTACAGTATTATCGAGGTGGATTATGGTGGAGGGGGGCACCACACACGGCTAAGAGATCAAGAGATCAATTGTTGTGTCTATGGGGTGCCCCCTGCCCCCGTATATAAAGGAGCAAGGGGGGAGGTGCGGCCGGCCAGGAGGAGGCGCGCCAGGAGGAGTCCTACTCCCACCGGGAGTAGGACTCCCTCCCTTCCTTGTTGGACTAGGAGAGGAGAGGGAAGGAGAGAGGGGGAAAGGAAAGGGGGGGCGCCGCCCCCCCTCCTTGTCCAATTCGGACTTGGGAAGGGGGAGGGGCGCGCGGCTGCCCCTTGGCCGCCTCTCCTCTTCCACCAATTGGGCCCAAGAGGCCCAATAGCCTCCGGGGGGGTTCCGGTAACCCCCCGGTACTCCGGTATATATCCGATAACCCCCGGAACCATTCCGGTGTCCGAATATAGTCATCCAATATATCAATCTTCATGTCTCGACCATTTCGAGACTCCTCGTCATGTCCGTGATCACATCCGGGACTCCGAACAACCTTCGGTACATCAAAACATATAAACTCATAATATAACCGTCATCGAACTTTAAGCGTGCGGACCCTACGGGTTCGAGAACAATGTAGACATGACCGAGACACGTCTCCGGTCAATAACCAATAGCGGAACCTGGATGCTCATATTGGCTCCCACATATTCTACGAAGATCTTTATCGGTCAGACCGCATAACAACATACGTTGTTCCCTTTGTCATCGGTATGTTACTTGCCCGAGATTCGATCGTCGGTATCTCAATACCTAGTTCAATCTCGTTACCGGCAAGTCTCTTTACTCGTTCCGTAATACATCATCCCACAACTAACTCATTAGTTGCAATGCTTGCAAGGCTTAAGTGATTTGCATTACCGAGAGGGCCCAAAGATACCTCTCCGACAATCGGAGTGACAAATCCTAATCTCGAAATACGCCAACCCAACAAGTACCTTTGGAGACACCTGTAGAGCACCTTTATAATCACCCAGTTACCTTGTGACGTTTGGTAGCACACAAAGTGTTCCTCCGGTAAACGGGAGTTGCATAATCTCATAGTCATAGGAACATGTATAAGTCATGAAGAAAGCAATAGCAGAATACTAAACGATCAAGTGCTAAGCTAATGGAATGGGTCAAGTCAATCACATCATTCTCCTAATGATGTGATCCCGTTAATCAAATGACAACTCATGTCTATGGCTAGGAAACATAACCATCTTTGATCAACGAGCTAGTCAAGTAGAGGCATACTAGTGACACTCTGTTTGTCTATGTATTCACACAAGTATTATGTTTCCGGTTAATACAATTCTAGCCTGAATAATAAACATTTATCATGAAATAAGGAAATAAATAATAACTTTATTATTGCCTCTAGGTTTCCTTCAGTCATTTCACGCGGTAGAGGACGAGATTGTAAGTTTTGGTTCTTCTTGCTCAACTTGTTAAATCATTCACTCACTCAATGTTTGGTCTACACATTATGTAGCCTGCACGCACTTCCGTGATGTACCACAGGACAGAGGGATGGTCATTTACGTACACACTCTGTTGGATGAAGCTAAAAGGGGAGTATGTGTAGGACGACATGATCCATTGATGAAAAACTTGTTGGACATCCGGTTAATCTAGTAGAATTAGAGACATTGTTGTACTAGACTTCAGTTGCTTGCTATGTATGGATGATTTGTGCTATTTTCTATCTGAACTTTGATGAATATCTGTCGTTTTGCATGAATTCCGTCAGATTAGTTCAAATGCGGGTTGAAATGTGTGCGGGCAGCGTTGAATGGCGACCTACCACATCTGTGTCGGTGGACTAGTCCCCCTGCTCACGCACGGATTCGGGATGAAATTTGCGGGTCGCCGTCGAAGATGCCCTAAACAACTGCTTAAAAATAGTGGTCCGCCTCAATCTCTTATTCAAGGTTACCCTCTACTTCATTATGTATAGCTTGTGTAGCAAATGACTCCACAAATATGACAACCACCCCTCCGCCAACTATACTATGCCATCCTCTAAACAATATATCATCATGCAATAATCCCAACCCATTATGCATTTATTTTCAAGAAAAAGTTAGTGAAGCTGCACCCTATATCTTTCTCAACATCTTTCCAGTGATATGTCAAATGCCATACAATCTTTGGATATGACATTTTTATCTAGAACCACATGTGACATCGCAACTTTTCCACCCACACGGTGCAACAAATCACTGTTCCTTAGAAACTCCCCTCCATAATAAAACCGGATAGGAATTTTTTTGAAATGATCCATTTCAGATCCAATGTAAGACAGATGGGCACATCAAAATTGGCTACAATTCTCCCTAAAACCTAATTGACCTCTAATCGATCTCAAATAACACTACCAAGGCTAAAATATATCTCAAGTTCGACTAACCTCGTCCGCCACCACCTAACGAATGTCGCCTCCCTAATGCTTATCCTCTTTCATGCTTATAGTAGGCGCCAGTCCAGCAAGCCGCTTCCACACCACCGCTCCTTCCCCCATGCCTACAATGCCTACAATGAGCCGCTTGCGCACCATGAGAACTAGGGTTCAAGATAGAGTTGGGAACTAGTGAGCGAAACAGAGAGTGTGAGTGGGAGAGTGCATTTGTGTTGGCTTACATTTCTCCTTTGCCACGCTGACTGATCAGAACCATGTTGACTCAACAGTGAGACGGAGTCCACCGAGATGAAGGGCTAAACTTGTTTGGTTTAAAGAGTTAGGGGGTGCAACTTGACTAGTTTGAGAGTTGAGGGAGCAAATCTTGACTTTTCAAAGAGTTGAACGAAAAGTAGACTTTTCCCACAACATATGAACTCACAGTATATGCATATAATTATATTTCATGGATTTATTATAGGTTCTTTGGCACTGGTAAGGTTTCTTGTAGTGAAACTAGCTCGCCCAATTTCAAGTCCTAGACTTGGTATGGATGCTCACATATTTCCTAGATTTTTTATAGGTTCTCTAGGAGTATTGTTTAAACGACATGGCATGCCCACCAACTACAAGGTGTTTGTGGCAATTTCATCATTCTCAAGATCTACCGACTAAGTCTCTTGAGGGTGTTCATAGGGGTAGGGAGTACATAGGTGCATTTATATGGCGAGTATGCATGCGTGTGTATTTTTTGAAATAGGGACAAAATCTTTATCCCATCATATTAATTAATAATAGTTTTACAAAGAAAACAAACACTCGGTCTCGTACATGGTTTACTCTCTGGGCATTAGTGAACTCAAATGCTTAGCACCCGCAAGCAACCATAGTCGGGCCTTTTCTTTAATCTTACCAACAACAACACTTGGCAATGTGGAGATTGAAATGGCATTTCCGCCTTACATGTTTTGTTGTTGCTGACAACGCAATTTGTGGTCTAACCATGTGCATAAGCGACACATGCATATTTATATGGCACAAGATGGTTGGGCATCCCTCTGGAAAGGAAAAGAGCGAAGACGACATTTCTACAAACCATGTGCATAAGCTACACATGCATATTTATATGGCACAAGACGGTTGGGCATCCCTGTGGAAGGAAAAGAGCGAAGAAGACATTTTTGATGTGTTTTTCTTTGGTCGTAGGAAATTCGTCCTATTAAGAGGGTGTCCACATCATAAGGTACAGGTGGAATCAAATCACATACACATACCTTTTGCACCCACCAAATCTGCCTTCCGTTTCGAGGAGAGAACACATTTGTAACTATGTAGGAAAAAGCACCCGAGCGGTCATACTGTGGTGGACAGTGGTTGTACCACTCCCTTGTGGAGTGGGCAATCGTAGGCCAAGCCAAGTGGTTTTATCGGGCGCACGGGCAGTTGTACCACTTCCTCCCCTGATGCGGTACTACTGGCCCGTGTACCGGGCCAACTACCGCCCAAGGGGGTCTACCTCAGGTTTGGCCCGCGATACAGAGAGGTGCCAGCATGGTTGCACCGGTTATTACATGAATAACTGGTACAAGTGATGGTGAGGCCGGTTGTACCACTTTATCCATCCGACAATGCTTTTGCCTAGCACAGTTGTATCGCGCACTTGGACAATTGTACTGCTCTAGTGAGGAAGATGGCTCATTTGGGGTTTGGGACGGTTGTACCATTCCCCGAAGCGGTTGTACCGCCCCATGCGTCTTTTTATGTAACGCTTGAAATGTGGGGGACTATTTAAGGAGGTGGTTGTTCCACATCCCACCTACCTCTTGCCTCCTCTCTCCTCCATTAATGCCCAAAGCTTGTTCTTGCCTGATCTCCTTCTCTAGCCAACCAAACTTGTTGATTTGCTAGGGATTGTGTGCTAGGGATTGAGGGAGGATACCTAGATGTACACTTCCACCAAAGGAAATTTGATTCCTCCTTACATTTCTTGCGGATCTTGTTACTCTTGATTGTTTGGGAATCCTAGATGGAAGAGGTAACCTCGGACCACATTCCATTGTGGTGAAGCTTCGTGGTGGTGTTGAGAGCCTCCAATTAAGTTGTGGAGAGAACCCCAACCTTATTTGTAAAGGTTCTGGATGTCGCCTTCAAGAGCACTACTTGTGGATTCGTGACACCCTGCATAGTGCGAGGACGTGAGAGAATACAGCGAGTCCTTGGTATGCTTGGGGAGCATTTTGCCTCCACACCCCTCCAACAGAGACGTATCTCCCCCAAAGGAGGGACCTTCAGAAACACATCCTTGTCTTTATCGTCTCCACTTGCGGTTATCTAGTTCCTTTTCTTGTTGCGAGCCTCCGCCTTGTTTTGCTCTTGCTAACTTGTGTTGCTCGTTGTGCTTGTCATATAGGTTGTCCACATAGTTGCATATCTAGACAACCTATCTTTGTTGAGCCTAAAAACTTTGAACAAAGTTAAAAAATAGTTGCCCATTCACCCCCCTTTTAGTTGACCATACTTATCCTTTAAGAGATGTTTCTAAGAACTCTCGCAATTCGCTCGTTCCAATCTCCCATGAAGCAAGCATGAGGAGGATTGTGTTGCCGGTGCCATTTTGGCCGCTGATGTTGGCCATCGACCACCACCAATCTGTGGGACGAAGGAAGTTGTCCCAATCTTCCGTGTGCAAATCCACCATCCTAAGTCAAAGCTTGACTTGCTCCCAAATGTGACTGGTGTATGTACACTTGAAGAGCAAGTGTGCAGAACATTCATGTTCTCTCTAGCACAAGTGGCAAAGCTAGCATTAGGACAACCACGCCATTGGAGGCTGTCCGCCAGCCAAATCCTGTCTTGAAGGATGATTCAAGCAAATAACGTGTGCTTGGGAGGATCCCAATTTTCCCAAACAACGAGCTTAAGAATGGAAGCTAAAAGATCATGGTGCCCTCATGTTTGGTTTTGGTAATTCATCACAATCCCTATGGACTAATGTTTGCCTTGAGTTATATTTGACGGGGTTGTCCATAGGCAATGCTGTTGGAAATATGCCCTAGAGGCAATAATAAATGGTTATTATTATATTTCTTTGTTCATGGTAATTGTCTATTATTCATGCTATAATTGTATTGTCCGGAAATCGTAATACATGTGTGAATACATAGACCACAACCTGTCCCTAGTAAGCCTCTAGTTGACTAGCTCGTTGATCAACAGATAGTCATGGTTTCCTGACTATGGACATTGGATGTCATTGATAACGGGATCACATCATTAGGAGAATGATGTGATGGACAAGACCCAATCCTAAGCATAGCATAAAAGATCGTGTAGTTTCGTTTGCTAGAGCTTTTCCAATGTCAAGTATCTTTTCCTTAGACCATGAGATCGTGCAACTCCCGGATACCGTAGGAGTGCTTTGGGTGTGCCAAACGTCACAACGTAACTGGGTGACTATAAAGGTGCACTACGGGTATCTCCGAAAGTGTCTGTTGGGTTGGCACGGATCGAGACTGGGATTTGTCACTCCGTATGACGGAGAGGTATCTCTGGGCCCACTCGGTAATGCATCATCATAATGAGCTCAATGTGACTAAGGCGTTAGTCACGGGATCATGCATTGCGGTACGAGTAAAGAGACTTGCCGGTAACGAGATTGAACAAGGTATTGGGATACCGACGATCGAATCTCGGGCAAGTAACATACCGATTGACAAAGGGAATTGCATACGGATTGATTGAATCCTCGACACCGTGGTTCATCCTATGAGATCATCGTGGAACATGTGGGAGCCAACATGGGTATCCAGATCCCGCTGTTGGTTATTGACCGGAGAGGCGTCTCGGTCATGTCTGCATGTCTCCCGAACCCGTAGGGTCTACACACTTAAGGTCCGGTGACGCTAGGGTTGTAGAGATATATGTATGCGGAAACCCGAAAGTTGTTCGGAGTCCCGGATGAGATCCCGAACGTCACGAGAGGTTCCGGAATGGTCCGGAGGTGAAGAATTATATATAGGAAGTCCAGTTTCGGCCACCGGAAAAGTTTCGGAGGTTATCGGTATTGTACCGGGACCACCGGAAGGGTCCCGGGGGTCCACCGGGTGGGGCCACCTGTCCCGGAGGGCCCCGTGGGCTGAAAGTGGAAGGGAACCAGCCCCTAGTGGGCTGGGGCGCCCCCCTTGGGCCTCCCCCCATGCGCCTAGGGTTGGGAACCCTAGGGGGGAGTTTCCCCTTGCCTTGGGGGGCAAGGCACCCCTTTCCCCCACTTGGCCGCCGCCCCCCTGGATCTGATATCCAGGGCCGGCGCCCCCCCCCCAGGGGGCCTATATAAAGGGGGGGAGGGAGGGCAGCAGACAATATAGCCTTGGGCGCCTCCCTCCTCCCCTGCAACACCTCTCTCTCTCTCTCTCTCGTAGAAGCTCGGCGTAGCCCTGCGGAGACCCGCTACATCCACCACCACGCCGTCGTGCTGCTGGATCTCCATCAACCTCTCCTTCCCCTTGCTGGATCAAGAAGGAGGAGACGTCGCTGCACCGTACGTGTGTTGAGCGCGGAGGTGCCATCCGTTCGGCACTCGGTCATCGGTGATTTGGATCACGGCAAGTACGACTCCGTCATCCACGTTCATTGGAACGCTTCCGCTCGCGATCTACAAGGGTATGTAGATGCACTCCTTTCCCCTCGTTGCTAGTATACTCCATAGATGCATCTTGGTGAACGTAGGAAAATTTTAAAATTATGCTACGATTCCCAACAGTGGCATCATGAGCCAGGCCTATGCGTAGTTACTATGCACGAGTAGAACACAAAGCAGTTGTGGGCGTTGAGTTTGCCAATTCTTCTTGCCGCTACTAGTCGTTTCTTGTTTCGGCGGCATTGTAGGATGAAGCGGCCCGGACCGACCTTACACGTACGCTTACGTGAGACAGGTTCCACCGACTGACATGCACTAGTTGCATAAGGTGGCTAGCGGGTGTCTGTCTCTCCTACTTTAGTCGGAACGGATTCGATGAAAAGGGTCCTTATGAAGGGTAAATAGAAATTGGCAAATCACGTTGTGGTCATACGTAGGTAAGAAAACGTTCTTGCTAGAAACCTACAAACCACGTAAAAACTTGCAACAACAATTAGAGGACGTCTAACTTGTTCTTGTAGCCAGTGCTATGTGATGTGATATGGCCAGAAGATGTGATGAATGATATATGTGATGTATGAGATTGATCATATTCTTGTAATAGGAATCACGACTTGCATGTCGATGAGTATGACAACCGGCAGGAGCCATAGGAGTTGTCTTTATTATTTTGTATGACCTGCGTGTCATTGAATAACGCCATGTAAATTACTTTACTTTATTGCTAAACGTGTTAGCCATAGAAGTAGAAGTAATCGTTGGCGTGACGACTTCATGAAGACACAATGATGGAGATCATGATGATGGAGATCATGGTGTCATGCCGGTGACAAAGATGATCATGGTGCCCCGAAGATGGAGATCAAAGGAGCATGATGATATTGGCCATATCATGTCACTATTTGATTGCATGTGATGTTTATCATGTTTTTGCATCTTATTTGCTTAGAACGATGGTAGTAAGTAAGATGATCCCTTATAATAATTTCAAGAAAGTGTTCACCCTAACTGTGCACCGTTGCGAAGGTTCGTTGTTTCGAAGCACCACGTGATGATCGGGTGTGATAGATTCTAACGTTCGAATACAACGGGTGTTGACGAGCCTAGCATGTACAGACATGGCCTCGGAACACACGCAATACACTTAGGTTGACTTGACGAGCCTAGCATGTACAGACATGGCCTCGGAACACGGAGGACCGAAAGGTCGAGCATGAGTCGTATAAAAGATACGATCAACATGGAGATGTTCACCGATCTTGACTAGTCCGTCTCACGTGATGATCGGACACGGCCTAGTTGAATTCGGATCATGTTTCACTTAGATGACTAGAGGGATGTCTATCTGAGTGGGAGTTCATTAAATAATTTGATTATATGAACTCAATTATCATGAACTTAGTCTAAAATCTTTACACTATGTATTGTAGATCAAATGGCCCACGTTGTCCTCAATTTCAACGCGTTCCTAGAGAAAACCAAGCTGAAAGATGATGGCAGCAACTATACGGACTGGGTCCGGAACCTGAGGATCATCCTCATAGCAGCCAAGAAAGATTATGTCCTAGAAGCACCGCTAGGTGAAGCACCAATCCCTGAGAACCAAGACGTTATGAACGCTTGGCAGCAGCGTGCTGATGATTACTCCCTCGTTCAGTGCGGCATGCTTTACAGCTTAGAACCGGGTCTCCAAAAGCGTTTTGAGAAACATGGAGCATATGAGATGTTCGAGGAGCTGAAACTGATTTTCAAGTTCATGCCCGGGTCGAGAGATATGATGTCTCCGACAAGTTCTTCAGCTGTAAAATGGAGGAGAACAGTTCTGTTAGTGAGCACATACTCAGAATGTCTGGGTTGCACAACCGCTTGTCTCAGCTGGGAGTTAATCTCCCGGATGACGCGGTCATTGACAGAATCCTCCAGTCGCTTCCACCAAGCTACAAGAGCTTTGTGATGAACTACAATATGCAGGGGATGGAAAAGACCATTCCCGAGGTATATTCAATGCTGAAATCAGCTGAGGTAGAGATCAGAAAAGAACATCAAGTGTTGATGGTGAATAAAACCACTAAGTTCAAGAAGGGAAAGGGTAAGAAGAACTTCAAGAAGGACGGCAAGGGAGTTGCCACGCCCGGTAAGCCAGTTACCAGGAAGAAGTCAAAGAATGGACCCAAGCCCGAGACTGAGTGCTTTTATTGCAAGGGAAGTGGTCACTGGAAGCGGAACTGCCCCAAATACTTAGCAGACAAGAAGAAGGCTGGCAACACCCAAGGTATATGTGATATACTAGTAATTGATGTGTACCTTACCAGTACTCGTAGTAGCTCCTGGGTATTTGATACCGGTGCGGTTGCTCATATTTGTAACTCAAAACAGGAACTACGGAATAAACGGAGACTGGCGAAGGACGAGGTGACGATGCGCGTCGGGAATGGTTCCAAGGTCGATGTGATCGCCGTCGGCACGCTACCTCTGCATCTCCCTACGGGATTAGTTTTAAACCTCAATAATTGTTATTTAGTGCCAGCTTTGAGCATGAACATTGTATCTGGATCTCGTTTAATTCGAGATGGCTACTCATTTAAATCCGAGAATAATGGTTGTTCTATTTATTTGAGAGAAATGTTTTATGGTCATGCCCCGCTGGTCAATGGTTTATTTTTGATGAATCTCGAACGTGATGTTACACATGTTCATAGTGTGAATACCAAAAGATGTAAGGTTGATAACGATAGTCCCACATACTTGTGGCACTGCCGCCTTGGTCACATTGGTGTCAAGCGCATGAAGAAGCTCCATGCAGATGGACTTTTGGAGTCTCTTGATTACGAATCATTTGACACGTGCGAACCATGCCTCATGGGTAAGATGACCAAGACTCCGTTCTCCGGAACAATGGAGCGAGCAACCAACTTATTGGAAATCATACATACCGATGTGTGTGGTCCAATGAGTGTTGAGGCTCGCAGAGGATATCGTTATGTTCTCACTCTCACTAATGATTTAAGTAGATATGGGTATGTCTACCTAATGAAACACAAGTCTGAAACCTTTGAAAAGTTCAAGGAATTTCAGAGTGAAGTTGAGAATCAACGTGACAGGAAAATAAAATTCTTACGATCAGATCGTGGTGGAGAATATTTAAGTCACGAATTTGGTACACACTTAAGGAAATGTGGAATAGTTTCACAACTCACGCCGCCTGGAACACCTCAGAGAAATGGTGTGTCCGAACGTCGTAATCGCACTCTATTGGATATGGTGCGATCTATGATGTCTCTTACCGATTTACCGCTCTCATTTTTGGGGTTATGCTTTAGAGACTGCCGCATTCACTTTAAATAGGGCACCGTCTAAATCCGTTGAGACGACACCGTATGGATTATGGTTTGGGAAGAAACCTAAGCTGTCGTTTCTAAAAGTTTGGGGATGCGATGCTTATGTCAAGAAACTTCAACCTGAAAAGCTCGAACCCAAATCGGAAAAATGCGTCTTCATAGGATACCCTAAGGAAACTATTGGGTATACCTTCTACCTCAGATCCGAAGGCAAGATCTTCGTTGCCAAGAACGGGTCCTTTCTAGAGAAGGAGTTTCTCTCGAAAGAATTGAGTGGGAGGAAAGTGGAACTTGATGAGGTGATAGTCACCCCTTCCGAACCGGAAAGTAGCGCAGCGCGGGAAAATGTTCCTGTGGTGCCTACACCGACTGGGGAGGAAGTTAATGATGATGATCATGAAGCTTCAGATCAAGTTGCTGAACTTCGTAGGTCCACAAGGACACGTTCCGCACCAGAGTGGTATGGCAACCCTGTCCTGGAAATCATGTTGTTGGACAACGGTGAACCTTCGAACTATGAAGAAGCGATGGCGGGCCCGGATTCCGACAAATGGCTAGAAGCCATGAAATCCGAGATAGAATCCATGTATGAAAACAAAGTATGGACTTTGACTGACTTGCCCGATGAGCGGCGAGCCATAGAAAACAAATGGATCTTTAAGAAGAAGACGGACGCAGATGGTAATGTGACCATCTACAAAGCTCGACTTGTCGCTAAGGGTTATCGACAAGTTCAAGGGGTTGACTACGATGAGACTTTCTCACCCGTAGCGAAGCTGAAGTCCGTCCGAATCATGTTAGCAATTGCCGCATACTATGATTATGAGATATGGCAGATGGACGTCAAAACGGCATTCCTTAACGGCTTCCTTAAGGAAGAGTTGTATATGATGCAGCCGGAAGGTTTTGTCGATCCTAAGAATGCTAACAAAGTATGCAAGCTCCAACGCTCAATCTATGGGCTGGTGCAAGCATCTCGGAGTTGGAACATTCGCTTTGATGAGATGATCAAAGCGTTTGGGTTTACACAGACTTATGGAGAAGCCTGTGTTTACAAGAAAGTGAGTGGGAGCTCTGTAGCATTTCTCATATTATATGTGGATGACATACTATTGATGGGAAATGATATAGAATTCTTGGAAAGTATAAAGGCCTATTTGAATAAGTGTTTTTCAATGAAGGACCTTGGAGAAGCTGCTTATATATTAGGCATCAAGATCTATAGAGATAGATCAAGACGCCTCATTGGTCTTTCACAGAGTACATACCTTGACAAGATATTGAAGAAGTTCAGTATGGATCAGTCCAAGAAGGGGTTCTTGCCTGTATTGCAAGGTGTGCAATTGAGCACGGCTCAATGCCCGACCACGGCAGAAGATATAGAAGAGATGAGTGTCATCCCCTATGCCTCGGCCATAGGGTCTATTATGTATGCCATGCTGTGTACCAGACCTGATGTAAACCTTGCCGTAAGTTTGGTAGGGAGGTACCAAAGTAATCCCGGCAAGGAACACTGGACAGCGGTCAAGAATATCCTGAAGTACCTGAAGAGGACTAAGGATATGTTTCTCGTTTATGGAGGTGACGAAGAGCTCGTCGTAAAGGGTTACGTCGACGCTAGCTTCGACACAGATCTGGATGACTCGAAGTCACAGACCGGATACGTGTATATTTTGAATAGAGGAGCAGTAAGCTGGTGCAGTTGCAAGCAAAGCGTCGTGGCGGGATCTACATGTGAAGCGGAATACATGGCAGCCTCGGAGGCAGCACAGGAAGCAGTCTGGATGAAGGAGTTCATTACCGACCTAGGGGTGATTCCCAATGCGTCGGGCCCAATGACTCTCTTCTGTGACAACACTGGAGCTATTGCCCTTGCGAAGGAGCCCAGGTTTCACAGGAAGACCAGGCATATCAAGCGTCGCTTCAACTCCATTCGTGAAAGTGTTCAAAATGGAGACATAGATATTTGTAAAGTACATACGGACCTGAATGTAGCAGATCCGTTGACTAAACCTCTCCCTAGGACAAAACATGATCAACACCAGGACGCAATGGGTGTTCGATTCATCACAATGTAACTAGATTATTGACTCTAGTGCAAGTGGGAGACTGTTGGAAATATGCCCTAGAGGCAATAATAAATGGTTATTATTATATTTCTTTGTTCATGGTAATTGTCTATTATTCATGCTATAATTGTATTGTCCGGAAATCGTAATACATGTGTGAATACATAGACCACAACCTGTCCCTAGTAAGCCTCTAGTTGACTAGCTCGTTGATCAACAGATAGTCATGGTTTCCTGACTATGGACATTGGATGTCATTGATAACGGGATCACATCATTAGGAGAATGATGTGATGGACAAGACCCAATCCTAAGCATAGCATAAAAGATCGTGTAGTTTCGTTTGCTAGAGCTTTTCCAATGTCAAGTATCTTTTCCTTAGACCATGAGATCGTGCAACTCCCGGATACCGTAGGAGTGCTTTGGGTGTGCCAAACGTCACAACGTAACTGGGTGACTATAAAGGTGCACTACGGGTATCTCCGAAAGTGTCTGTTGGGTTGGCACGGATCGAGACTGGGATTTGTCACTCCGTATGACGGAGAGGTATCTCTGGGCCCACTCGGTAATGCATCATCATAATGAGCTCAATGTGACTAAGGCGTTAGTCACGGGATCATGCATTGCGGTACGAGTAAAGAGACTTGCCGGTAACGAGATTGAACAAGGTATTGGGATACCGATGATCGAATCTCGGGCAAGTAACATACCGATTGACAAAGGGAATTGCATACGGATTGATTGAATCCTCGACACCGTGGTTCATCCTATGAGATCATCGTGGAACATGTGGGAGCCAACATGGGTATCCAGATCCCGCTGTTGGTTATTGACCGGAGAGGCGTCTCGGTCATGTCTGCATGTCTCCCGAACCCGTAGGGTCTACACACTTAAGGTCCGGTGACGCTAGGGTTGTAGAGATATATGTATGCGGAAACCCGAAAGTTGTTCGGAGTCCCGGATGAGATCCCGGACGTCACGAGAGGTTCCGGAATGGTCCGGAGGTGAAGAATTATATATAGGAAGTCCAGTTTCGGCCACCGGAAAAGTTTCGGAGGTTATCGGTATTGTACCGGGACCACCGGAAGGGTCCCGGGGGTCCACCGGGTGGGGCCACCTGTCCCGGAGGGCCCCGTGGGCTGAAAGTGGAAGGGAACCAGCCCCTAGTGGGCTGGGGCGCCCCCCTTGGGCCTCCCCCCATGCGCCTAGGGTTGGGAACCCTAGGGGGGAGTTTCCCCTTGCCTTGGGGGGCAAGGCACCCCTTTCCCCCACTTGGCCGCCGCCCCCCCTGGATCTGATCTCCAGGGCCGGCGCCCCCCCAGGGGGCCTATATAAAGGGGGGGGAGGGAGGGCAGCAGACAACAGCCTTGGGCGCCTCCCTCCTCCCCTGCAACACCTCTCTCTCTCTCGTAGAAGCTCGGCGTAGCCCTGCGGAGACCCGCTACATCCACCACCACGCCGTCGTGCTGCTGGATCTCCATCAACCTCTCCTTCCCCTTGCTGGATCAAGAAGGAGGAGACGTCGCTGCACCGTACGTGTGTTGAGCGCGGAGGTGCCGCCCGTTCGGCACTCGGTCATCGGTGATTTGGATCACGGCGAGTACGACTCCGTCATCCACGTTCATTGGAACGCTTCCGCTCGCGATCTACAAGGGTATGTAGATGCACTCCTTTCCCCTCGTTGCTAGTATACTCCATAGATGCATCTTGGTGAACGTAGGAAAATTTTAAAATTATGCTACGATTCCCAACAAATGCTTGAAGACCATATGTTAGTTTCAAGGTTGAAGTAAGGAGATTACGTGTTGATCAAGGTGGTATTCAAGGATTTATCCAAAGATTGGCCATGTGATAGTTGAGCCTATTGCAAGCATGTCTTGAAGAACAAGTTTGTGTGAACATTCATGTCTACCTTCAAGACATCATCCTTATGAAGAGACAAGATAAGATATAAGGTTGATCAAGTCTAAGTCAAAAGAGTGATTCAAGTTGATCAACACACAAAGCGTAGAAGATGTACCGAGCGGGATCAAGTGATCCCATGGTATGGTAAGCATTGTCCATTACCCTTTGTGTACTAACCGATGGTCCATGTAAGAGTTCTTTATGGGTTTAGGTATGTTTCCATGGGTGTGCATCGAAAGGAAAATATCATATAACCCATGGAGGATGACATCAAGTGGTGATCGTCATCAAGATTGCAGTGTGCAAGTTCAAGTGGAGCATCATGAAGAGATCATGCTTGAAGCTTGCCATCCATTCTCGTGATAATGGACTTGTGAAGATGTACCTAAGAGAGGCTCACCCATAGTGGAGTATGGGGGAGCAATCTAGTAGTCTTCATCGAGCCAACGCAATCAAGAAAGGTGGTCCAACTTGAGGAAGTCAAGATCGTCGTCGTCTAGCTCAAATGGACTATGCGCAAAGTAAAGGTTTGACCTTGATAGGTTTTCTATTTTACTGGTCTCATGGTGTTAGTTGGGAGACCGGGTTATAGGGTTGATTGTCGTACTATCAAGGAGGGCTCTTGAGTGAGTAGCTCGATCGTATCGTTTGTAGAGAGCTCAAACAATTGCATCCTTAGCATCATATTTCTTGGTTCTTGTTTGGCTTTTCTCTGTGTGAGTTCTTGAACTTGTGGTCATCTTCATGCCAAGCTCGAGTTCATCGAAAACGTATTTCATATGCATCATCTATTGTGTTTTCGGTGTTGGAGTTTTGTCGGTGCTTCACTCATGGAGGTTTCACACCTCTATATCATTGGCATATCTCTCTTGCCACTTCTAAGTATTTACAGACGTGATTTGACAGCTCTTTTCATTAGCTTTCTATCAGCTTGAGTTCGTCAAAATCAGAGTTTATTTGCAGAAGTTATGGCAGTTTTGGTCTCACTTGCATCCATCTGTTTTGCTTGGACAGTTTTACAGCTTCCAGGCGGTATTTCCGCAGACCAATGCCGCTCCTACTTCCGCTTGGAATCAAGCTTTTGTGAGTCTATGGTTTATAAGAGGTAGTAGAGCGGTAGTACTGCTCCAGCAGAACTATCATTCTTATACTTCTACTCGTTGGGTTGCGTTGACCGGGTTAAGCGGTAGTACTGCTCCACAGAGTGGTAGTGCCGCTTGTGCACGACTAGTGCACTTAACGGTTGGATTTGAGCCCCCACTATAAAAGGGGGTCTTCTTCCCCATTGCCCCTAACGACTTTGGGAAAGATTTCTCCTCCATTGTTCACCTCCAAAAGCTTTGCCTTCTCTCTATTCCTCCCATGATTCTTGCTAGGTTTTGAGGGGAAATAGAGAGGAGATCTAAATCCACATTTCCAGGAATCCATCTCTCCTCTAAGTGAGGGGAACCCCTTGGATCTAGATCCTGGAGTTCTTTGTGTTCTCTTCTTCGTTCTTCCTCTCATATTCCTCAACAGCTTTCGTTGTTATGGTGGGATTTTAGAGAGAAGGACTTGGGCACTCCGTGTGCCCTTGCCATTGCCGTTTGATGCATTAGTTTGAGTTCTCCATGGTGATACGTGGAAGTGAATGTTGAGAAGCTTGTTACTCTCGGGTGTTTGGGCATCCTAGAGCTTGTGCCTCTTGGGTGCTTTGGCGACCTAGACGGTTGGTAGTGTCGTGGAGCTCATTCATTGTGGTGTAAAGCTCCGGGCAAGCGTTGGGGTCTCCAATTTGGTTGTGGAGATTGCCCCGAGCAATTTGTACGGGTTCGGTGACCGCCACCAAGGGTTTCCAATTGTACGGGTTCAGTGACCACCCTAAGGGTTGCCAATTGTACGGGTTCGATGACCGCCCTCAGGTACCCTTAGTGGAATCACGGCATCTTGCATTATGCGAGGGCATGAGGAGATTACGGCGACCCTAGTGGCATTTTGGGGGAGCATTGTGCCTCCTCACCAATCCAAACAGAGATTAGCATCCGCAAGGGTATGAACTTCGGGATACATCCTCATCTCCGCGTGCTTCGATTATCTCTTACCCGAGCCCTTTACTTATGCACTTTACTTTGTGATAGGCATAGTGTTTCATGTTATATATCTTGCTATCACTTAATTGTTTATCTTGCTTAGCATAAGTTGTTGGTGCACTTAGGTGAGCCTAGTTGATTTAGGTTTGGTGCTTGAAAAATTAAATGCTAGTTTTATCCCCAAGTTACGCCTTGTATGTTGAGGCGGAGTAGGAGCCCGATGTCATATTGCTCCACACGATGGTATTCCTCTTCGTCATTTTGAAGGTGTGTGTCCTGAAGCTTGAGCCAAAGACTATAGAAATCCATAATGTGTTGTACCAAGAGCCCTGAATTGTATTTGATGTTGCCAATCCACTTGTCATTGTGCAAAGCATCACAAATAATCAACTTCTTACTCTGTTTTGATATAGCATAAATGGATGGAGCAATGTCTTTTGACTTTTGACCTTGCAACCAAGGCAATTGTCATAATTTGTAGTTTTAGGCCCTGTTTGGTTCGGGTGTGGATTTCTAAAAGCAGCTGTGAAAAATCTATTGGGGAACGTAGTAATTTCAAACGCAAGATCATGGTGATGCATAGCAACGAGAGGGGAGAGTGTGTCCACGTACCCTCATAGACTGAAAGCGGAAGCGTTAGCACAACGCGGTTGATGTAGTCGTACGTCTTCACGATCCGACCGATCAAATACCGAACGCACGGCACCTCCGAGTTCAGCACACGTTCAACTCGATGACGTCCCTCGAACTCCGATCCAGCCGAGCTTTGAGGGAGAGTTCCGTCAGCACGACGCCGTGGTGACGATGATGATGTTCTACCGACGCAGGGCTTCGCCTAAGCACCGCTACGATATGACCGAGGTGGATTATGGTGGAGGGGGGCACCGCACACGGCTAAGAGATCCAAGGGATCAATTGTTGTGTCTCCAAGGGGTGCCCCCCTCCCCGTATATAAAGGAGTGGAGGAGGGGGAGGGCCGTCCCTCTCTATGGCGCGCCCTAGGAGGAGTCCTACTCCCACCGGGAGTAAGATTCCCCCCTTCCAAGTAGTAGGAGTAGGAGTCAAGGAAAGGGGAGAGAGAAGAGAAGGAAGGAGGGGGCGCAGCCCCTCCCCCTAGTCCAATTCGGACTAGGCCTTGGGGGGCGCCCAGCCTCTCCTCTCTCTTTCCCCTAAAGCCCAATAAGGCCCATATACTCCCGAGCGAATTCCCGTAACTCTCCGGTACTCCGAAAAATACCCGAATCACTCGGAACCTTTCCGATGTCCGAATATAGTCGTCCAGTATATCGATCTTTACGTCTCAACAATTTTGAGACTCCTCATCATGTCCCCGATCTCATCCGGGACTCCGAACTACCTTCGGTACATCAAAACACATAAACTCATAATATAACCGTCATCGAACTTTAAGCGTGCGGACCCTACGGGTTCGAGAACAATGTAGACATGACCGAGACACGTCTCCAGTCAATAACCAATAGCAGAACCTGGATGCTCATATTGGCTCCCACATATTCTACGAAGATATTTATCGGTCAAACCGCATAACAACATACGGTGTTCCCTTTGTCATCGGTATGTTACTTGCCCGAGATTCGATCATCGGTATCTCAATACCTAGTTCAATCTCGTTATCGGGAAGTCTCTTTACTCATTCCGTAATACATCATCCCGCAACTAACTCATTAGTTGCAATGCTTGCAAGGCTTATAGTGATGTGCATTACCGAGTGGGCCCAGAGATACCTCTCCGACAATCGGAGTGACAAATCCTAATCTCGAAATACGCCAACCCAACAAGTACCTTTGGAGACACCTGTAGAGCACCTTTATAATCACCCAGTTACGTTGTGACGTTTGGTAGCACACAAAGTGTTCCTCCGGTAAACGGGAGTTGCATAATCTCATAGTCATAGGAACATGTATAAGTCATGAAGAAAGCAATAGCAGAATACTAAATGATCAAGTGCTAAGCTAACGGAATGGGTCAAGTCAATCACATCATTCTCCTAATGATGTGATCCCGTTAATCAAATGACAACTCATGTCTATGGCTAGGAAAAATAACCATCTTTGATCAACGAGCTAGTCAAGTAGAGGCATACTAGTGACACTCTGTTTGTCTATGTATTCACACAAGTATTATGTTTCCGGTTAATACAATTCTAGCATGAATAATAAACATTTATCATGAAATAAGGAAATAAATAATAACTTTATTATTGCCTCTAGGGCATATTTCCTTCAGTCTCCCACTTGCACTAGAGTCAATAATCTAGATCACATCACCATGTGATTTAACACCAATAGTTCACATCACCATGTGATTGACACCCATAGTTCACATCGTCATGTGACCAACACCCACAGGGTTTACTAGAGTCAATAATCTAGTTCACATCGCTATGTGATTAACATCCAAAGAGTACTAAGGTGTGGTCATGTTTTGCTTATGAGAGAAGTTTAGTCAACGGGTCTGTCACATTCAGATCCGTATGCATTTTGCAAATTTCTATGTCAACAATGCTCTGTACGAAGCTACTCTAGCTAATTGCTCCCACTTTCAATATGTATCCAGATTGAGACTTAGAGTCATCTGGATCAGTGTCAAAACTTGCATTGACGTAACCCTTTACGGCGAACCTTTTTGTCACCTCCATAATCGAGAAACATATCCTTATTCCACTAAGGATAATTTGGATCGCTGTCCAGTGATCTACTCCTAGATCACTATTGTACTCCCTTGCCAAAATCAGTGTAGGGTATACAATAGATCTGGTACACAACATGGCATACTTTATAGAACCTATGGCTGAGGCATAGGGAATGACTTTCATTCTCTTTCTATCTTCTGCCGTGGTCGGGCTTTGAGTCTTACTCAATTTCACACCTTGTAACACAGGCAAGAACTCTTTCTTTGACTGTTCCATTTTGAACTACTTCAAAATCTTGTCAAGGTATGTATTCATTGAAAAAACTTATCAAGCGTCTTGATCTATCTCTATAGATCTTGATGCTCAATATGTAAGCAACTTCACCGAGGTCTTTCTTTGAAAAACTCCTTTCAAACACTCATTTATGCTTTGCAGAATAATTCTACATTATTTCCGATCAACAATATGTCATTCACATATACTTATCAGAAATGTTGTAGTGCTCCCACTCACTTTCTTGTAAATACAGGCTTCACCGCAAGTCTGTATAAAACTACATGCTTTGATCAACTTATCAAAGCGTATATTCCAACTCCGAGATGCTTGCACCAGTCCATAGATGGATCGCTGGAGCTTGCATATTTTGTTAGCACCTTTAGGATTGACAAAACCTTCTGGTTGCATCATATACAACTCTTCTTTAATAAATCCATTAAGGAATCCAGTTTTGTTTATCCATTTGCCGGATTTCACAAAATGCGGCAATTGCTAACATGATTCGGACAGACTTAAGCATAGATATGAGTGAGAAACTCTCATCGTAGTCAACACCTTGAACTTGTCGAAAACCTTTTGCGACAATTCTAGCTTTGTAGATAGTAACACTACTATCAGCGTCCGTCTTCCTCTTGAAGATCCATTTATTTTCTATGGCTTGCTGATCATCGGGCAAGTCAACCAAAGTCCACACTTTGTTCTCATACATGGATCCCATCTCAGATTTTATGGCCTTAAGCCATTTCGCGGAATCTGGGCTCATCATCGCTTCCTCATAGTTCGTAGGTTCGTCATGGTCAAGTAACATGACCTCCAGAACAGGATTACCGTACCACTGTGGTGCAAATCTCACTCTGGTTGACCTACGAGGTTCGGTAATAACTTAATCTGAAGTTACATGATCATCATCATTAGCTTCCTCACCAATTGGTGTAGGAGTCACAGGAACAGATTTCTGTGATGAACTACTTTCCAATAAGGGAGCAGGTACAGTTACCTCATCAAGTTCTACTTTCCTCCCACTCACTTCTTTCGAGAGAAACTCCTTCTCTAGAAAGGATCCAAATTTAGCAACAAAAGTCTTGCCTTCAGATCTGTGATAGAAGGTGTACCCAACAGTTTCCTTTGGGTATCCTATGAAGACACATTTCTCCGATTTGGGTTCGAGCTTATCAGGTTGAAGCTTTTTCACATAAGCATCGCAGCCCCAAACTTTAAGAAACGACAACTTTTGGTTTCTTGCCAAACCAAAGTTCATAAGGTGTCGTCTCAACGGATTTTGATGGTGCCCTGTTTAACGTGAATGCAGCTGTCTCTAATGCATAACCCCAAAACGATAGTGGTAAATCGGTAAGAGACATCATAGATTGCACCATATCTAATAAAGTACGGTTACGATGTTCGGACACACCATTACGCTGTGGTTTTCCAGGTGGCGTGAGTTGCGAAACTATTCCGCATTGTTTCAAATGAAGACCAAACTCGTAACTCAAATATTCTCCTCTACGATCAGATCGTAGAAACTTTATTTTCTTGTTACGATGATTTTCCACTTCACTCTGAAATTATATGAACTTTTCAAATGTTTCAGACTTATGTTTCATCAAGTAGATATACCCATATCTGCCTAAATCATCTGTGAAGGTGAGAAAATAACGATACCCGCCGCGAGCCTCAACATTCATAGGTGCACATACATCTGTATGTATGATTTCCAACAAATCTGTTGCTCGCTCCATAGTCCCGGAGAATGGTGTTTTAGTCATCTTGCCCATGAGGCACGGTTCGCAAGCATCAAGTGATTCCAAAATCCCATCAGCATGGAGTTTCTTCGTGCGCTTTACACCAATATGACCTAAACGGTAGTGCCACAAATGAGTTGCACTATCATTATTAACTTTGCATCTTTTGGCTTCAATATTATGAATATGTGTATCACTACGATCGAGATCCAACAAACCATTTTCATTGGGTGTATGACCATAGAAGGTTTTTATTCATGTAAATAGAACAACAATTATTCTCTAACTTAAATGAATAACCGTATTGCAATAAACATGATCAAATAATATTCATGCTCAACGCAAACACCAAATAACACTTATTTAGGTTCAACACTAATCCCGAAAGTGTAGGGAGCGTGCGATGATGATCATATCAATCTTGGAACCACTTCTAACACACATCGTCACTTCACCCTTAACTAGTCTCTGTTCATTCTGCAACTCCCGTTTCGAGTTACTACTCTTAGCAACTGAACCAGTATCAAATACCGAGGGGTTGCTACGAACACTAGTAAAATACACATCAATAATTTGTATATCGAATATACCTTTGTTCACTTTGCCATCCTTCTTATCCGCCAAATACTTGGGGCAGTTCCGCTTCTAGTGACCAGTCCCTTTGCAGTAGAAACACTTAGTCTCAGGCTTAGGTATAGACTTGGGCTTCTTCACTTGAGTAGCAACTTGCTTGCCGTTCTTCTTGAAGTTCCCCTTCTTCCCTTTGCCCTTTTCTTGAAACTAGTGGTCTTGTCAACCATCAACACTTGATGCTTTTCTTGATTTCTAACTTCGGCGATTTCAGCATCACGAAGAGCTTGGGAATCGTCTCCGTTTATCCCTTGCATATTATAGTTCATCACGAAGTTCTAGTAACTTGGTGATAGTGACTAGAGAACTCTGTCAATCACTATCTTATCTGGAAGATTAACTCCCACTTGATTCAAGTGATTGTAGTACTTAGACATCCTGAGCACATGCTCACTAGCTGAGCAATTCTCCTCCATCTTGTAGGCAAAGTACTGTCAGAGGTCTCATACCTCTCGACATGGGCATGGGTATGAAATACAAATTTCAACTCTTGGAACATCTTATATGTTCCGTGGCATTTCAAAAAACGTCTTTGAAGCCCCAATTCTAAGCCGTAAATCAGGGTGCACTAAACTATCAAGTAGTCATCATACCGAGCTTTTGTCAAAACGTTCATAACGTCTGCATCTGCTCCTGCAATAGGTCTGTCACCTAGCGGTGCATCAAGGACATAATTCTTCTGTGCAGCAATGAGGATAAACCTCAGATCACGGATCCAATCCGCATCATTGCTACTAACATCTTTCAACTTAGTTTTCTCTATGAACATATCAAAAATAAAACAGGGAGCTAAATGCGAGCTATTGATCTACAACATAGATATGCTAATACTACGAGGACTAAGTTCATGATAAAGTAAAGTTCAGTTAATCAAATTACTTAAGAACTCCCACTTAGATAAACATCCCTCTAATCTTCTAAGTGATCACGTGATCCAAATCAACTAAACCATGTCCGATCATCACGTGAGATGGAGTAGTTTCAATGGTGAACATCACTATGTTGATCATATCTACTATATGATTCACGCTCGACCTTTCGGTCTCAGTGTTCCGAGGCCATATCGGTTATATGCTAGGATCATCAAGTTTAACCTGAGTATTCCGCGTGTGCAACTGTTTTGCACCTGTTGTATTTGAACGTAGAGCCTATCACACCCGATCATCACGTGGTGTCTTAGCACGAAGAACTTTCGCAACGGTGCATACTCAGGGAGAACACTTATACCTTGATAATTTAGTGAGAGATCATCTTATAATGCTACCTTCAATCAAAGCAAGATAAGATGCATAAAAGATAAACATCACATGCAATCAATATAAGTGATATGATATGGCCATCATCATCTTGTGCTTGTGATCTCCATCTCCGAAGCACCGTCATGATCACCATCGTCACCGGCGCGACACCTTGATCTCCTTATCGTAGCATCGTTGTCGTCTCGCCAACTTATGCTTCTACGACTATCGCTACCGCTTAGTGATAAAGTAAAGCATTACAGGGCGTTTGCATTGCATACAATAAAGCGACAACCATATGGCTCCTGCCAGTTGCCGATAACTCGGTTACAAAACATGATCATCTCATACAATAAAATATAGCATCATGCCTTGACCATATCACATCACAACATGCCCTGCAAAAACAAGTTAGACGTCCTCTACTTTGTTGTTGGAAGTTTTACGTGGCTGCTACGGGCTGAGCAAGAACCGTTCTTACCTACGCATCAAAAACCACAACGATAGTTTGTCAAGCTGGTGCTGTTTTAACCTTCGCAAGGACCGGGCGTAGCCACACTCGGTTCAACTAAAGTTGGAGAAACTGACACCCGCTAGTCACTTGTGTGCATAGCACGGCGGTAAAACCAGTCTCGCGTAAGCGTACGCGTAATGTCGGTCCGGGCCGCTTCATCCAACAATACCGCCGAACCAAAGTATGACATGCTGGTAAGCAGTATGACTTATATCGCCCACAACTCACTTGTGTTCTACTCGTGCATATAACATCTACGCATAAAACCAGGCTCGGATGCCACTGTTGGGGAACATAGTAATTTCAAAAAAATTCCTACGCACACGCAAGATCATGGTGATGCATAGCAACGAGAGGGGAGAGTGTGTCCACGTACCCTCGTAGACCGAAAGCGGAAGCGTTAGCACAACGCGGTTGATGTAGTCGTACGTCTTCACGATCGGACCGATCAAGTACCGAACGCACGGCACCTCCGACTTCAGCACACGTTCAACTCGATGATGTCCCTCGAACTCCGATCCAGCCGAGCTTTGAGGGAGAGTTCCGTCAGCACGACGCCATGGTGACGATGATGATGTTCTACCGACGCAGGGCTTCGCCTAAGCACCGCTACGATATGACCGAGGTGGATTATGGGGGAGGGGGGCACCGCACACGGCTAAGAGATCCAAGGGATCAATTGCTGTGTCTCCAAGGGGTGCCCCCTCCCCGTATATAAAGGAGTGGAGGAGGGGGAGGGCCGGCCCTCTCTATGGCGCGCCCTAGGAGGAGTCCTACTCCCACCGGGAGTAAGATTCCCCCCTTCCAAGTAGTAGGAGTAGGAGTCAAGGAAAGGGGAGAGAAGAGAAGGAAGGAGGGGGCGCAGCCCCTCCCCCTAGTCCAATTCGGACTAGGCCTTGGGGGGCGCCCAGCTCTCCTCTCTCTTTCCCCTAAAGCCCAATAAGGCCCATATACTCCCCAGCGAATTCCCGTAACTCTCCGGTACTCCAAAAAATACCCGAATCACTCGGAACCTTTCCGATGTCCGAATATAGTCGTCCAATATATCAATCTTTACATCTCGACCATTTCGAGACTCCTCGTCATGTCCCCGATCTCATCCGGGACTCCGAACTACCTTAGGTATATCAAAACACATAATCTCATAATATAACCGTCATCGAACTTTAAGCGTGCAGACCCTACGGGTTCGAGAACAATGTAGACATGACCGAGACACGTCTCCGGTCAATAACCAATAGCGGAACCTGGATGCTCATATTGGCTCCCACATATTCTACAAAGATCTTTATCGGTCAAACCGCATAACAACATACGGTGTTCCCTTTGTCATCAGTATGTTACTTGCTCGAGATTCGATCGTCGGTATCTCAATACCTAGTTCAATCTCATTACCGGCAAGTCTCTTTACTCGTTCCATAATACATCATCCCGCAACTAACTCATTAGTTGCAATGCTTGCAAGGCTTATAGTGATGTGCATTACCGAGTGGGCCCACAGATACTTCTCCGACAATCGGAGTGACAAATCCTAATATCGAAATACGCCAACCCAACAAGTACCTTTGGAGACACCTGTAGAGCACCTTTATAATCACCCAGTTACGTTGTGACGTTTGGTAGCACAAAAAGTGTTCCTCCGGTAAACGGGAGTTGCATAATCTCATAGTCATAGGAACATGTATAAGTCATGAAGAAAGCAATAGCAGAATACTAAACGATCGTGTGCTAAGCTAACGGAATGGGTCAAGTCAATCACATCATTCTCCTAATGATGTGATCCCGTTAATCAAATGACAACTCATGTCTATGGCTAGGAAACATAACCATCTTTGATCAACGAGCTAGTCAAGTAGAGGCATACTAGTGACACTCTGTTTGTCTATGTATTCACACAAGTATTATGTTTCCGGTTAATACAATTCTAGCATAAATAATAAACATTTATCATGAAATAAGGAAATAAATAATAACTTTATTATTGCCTCTAGGGCATATTTCCTTCAAAATCTGCTGTGGAAAAACAGCTGTGGCAAATCTGATGTGAAAAAGATGTAGGTCATTTGCCAAACCAGCTGATACAGCTTTTTCAGATTTTGGCCCGCAGCGGAATCAGATTTTGGAAAGCACGTCCTGGGCTGTTTCCGCTTTTGGTTCAGATTTTGGCAGCAGATTTCTAGAATCGGATTTTGCTGGGTTCGCCCTTTGGTTCAGATTCTGCTGCGCGACAGCGGAATCCGTCGATAAAAGCTGAACCAAACAGGGCCTTACCATTGCTAATGGTGATGGTCGCCAATCTATAAAGAGATCCATGTCAACCTCATCACATGGGTGGCCAAGCCACACCCAAGCTATCTCTGGTTAGATCCAAATCTATGGTCAAAGGAGTCGAAGGGCACACGCAAATTTGTCCAAGTCAAGGATCCCGAGGCCACCGAACTCCTTGGGCCTACAAACTTGCTCCCATTTGACTTTGCACCTACCACCTGAGACCTTGTCCATTCTTGCCCAAAGGAAGCCCAGCTCTATTTTGATGATAGCCTTCATTGATCCTTTGGGAAGGATCATGGGAATGATATGATAAAAAGAATGTGGGGATATAACAGACTGAACCAAGGAGTTTCTTTCTGCCACCGTGACATGCATGCCATCCCGCTTCACTAGTTGCTTGCCACTTTGTCATGCAAGTGCTGAAAATCAACCGCCCTTAGTCGGTGCATGGAGAGTGGAAGCCCGAGGTATCAAAACGGGAAAGTGGCCCTAACCACTAGGAAGCCAAGGAGAACATCACCGAGGTCAACGTCTGAACAACGAAATGGAGCCACCAATCTATTGTTTTCTTCTGATTGCACAACTATCTTGAAAGCTCCCCTTTTGTACCTACTAATACTACATATCCTATATCTAGACCGGATCCTTTTTTGTGGATTTTTAGAGTTTTTCCTGCAGTAAAAATTGGGCCAATTAGGTGTTGACACACCAATTAGTGGAGGACCTGGCTGTGTAAGTCTTTGGGTGTGTTTAGTGATTATGGTTTAGATTCAGGTCATTCTCTTTGCCGGCATGTGCTGTGAGCAGGTACGGCTATGGTTGCATGTGCATCTACATTTGTACACGTCTGTTGTAACGTGTGGGCGCCGCTATTTTGTTAAAAAAATCAACTCATCTAGATAAGCGGCTGCAGATTAGCCGGTGCCGCTTATACGGCAGCTTCTGTGCGCCGCTTTGAACGGGCGTACTAGATATTTTGCTTGCCGTAAATACGTGTCCGGCTTTCCCGTTTGTGTTGGCCAGTTTAGAGATTGCCACGTTTTTTATTGGCTTGAGTTTTCATTAACATGTGCAGTTTTCAGGCGGTACCGCTTAGATGGTGTGTTCTCGATGCTCCCTCGATCAAGTGCTCTGGTTCTTTCCTGACGCTTTTCCCCCACTCGGGGTTCTATATATATTGCATCAGCCCGATGTTTCTCTTTGTCCTGCGTGTGGTGCTATCTGATCGTCATTAGTGATGGCCCGTGATGGTTCTGGTCGCGGGTGTCCCCGTCGTCGGGGTCGCCCCCCCGGGATTCGAGCAGCCGTTATTAATCGTGTGCGTACTGGGGGAGGTGCTGCCGTTGCTCGAGGTCGTGCTGCAAATAGGGTCGAGGCTGCTGTTGATGATCAACTGTTGGGAGTTCGTCCATCACGTCGGGGCCTTCCTGCAGTACAGTTGCCGGTTTGTTTGGCCTCTACTATGAGTTATTTTCCTTCTTTTTTTATGTGTCACTGTTGTTTATTTATGTAGTTCTTTGATTTTTATTTGTAGGGGTTGGATCTAGAGCTGATAATTTGTCTGCTGATGACTTATGCCGTCGACGTCGGGAGATTCGTCCGGGAAACTGCCCCGTTAACCCCACAGTTGGCAATTATGTGTTTTGTTGCTTTGTTTGGTTGATGTAGGTACTTTATTTAGGCATTGCTGATATTATTTTTTTGTAGGTCATCCTGCTATTTCTTTTGTCAGTCCTTCGCATGTGTTCCACGGTAATTGTTTTTTAGGATTATATTATTGTATCGATGTGATTTTAGGCAAATTTTGCCTGTCATCGAGGGCGGTACGAAAGAGGATATTATTGATGCATCATTGATTTCTTCTTTGCTTTGGCCATACATTAAAGTTCGTAAACTTCATACAAATATGCGGCTTTGCAATGCGTTCTAAGGGTGATGATTCTTCTCCGTCATGTATTTCTATCCCTGAAGATATTTTGTTATTTCCCACAATAGATCATATGGAAGCTGCTGTGGACAACGTATACGATATGTTCTATTTGAAGTATAATGATGCTGATTATTTATCACGCCGTGTTATTGTTTGTCCGACCAATTCAGTTGTGGATAAAATAAATGATGTTGTCTTTAAGTGTGTACGTGGAGTTCTACGGACTGCCTAAGTTATGATTCTATATCAAAATCTACGGATCCCGTTGATGAAGTATTGAACCCTATTACTACAAATAATATTCCTCATCATAAGATTTCTCTCAAAGTTGGGAGTTCCTATTATGCTTCTTAGGAATATTAATCAATCATTGGGTTTGTGCAATGGAACACGATTGATTATTACTCGACTAGGTGACAGGGTTCTAGAAGGAGAAATTATCACTGGTTCTAATAAAGGGCAGCATGTATCCGTTCCACGTATAGTTTTGAACTCAGCGGGATCTAAGTGGCCTTTTACACTTTGACGGTGTCAATTTGCAATAAGGTTGTGCTATGCTATGACAGATCAATAAGAGCCAAGGGCAGACTTTGTCTAAGATATGTGTATATTTACGAGAGCCGGTATTTTCGCATGGACAACGGTATGTTGCAGTATCGCGCGTTTCTTCACGGAGTGGTCTCAAGTTCTTGATTGAGGATGATCATGGATGTCCATCTTTTGAGACTAGGAATGTAGTTTATAGAGAGATTATCCTAAGACTGTAGATGACGGTTAGTGTTATATGTATTACGTAGTGTAATGATTTTGGTGGACCAACCTGTAACTGCATGTGTGTACTAGCCAAACCAGAATAAGAAGTTGTGCTCTACATAATATATGGTTGTTGGATCAACCTCATCTTGATTACGAATGAAACAAGATAATAAGAAATTATAACCGCATCGTATCGATGGGCGCGGCGTGCCGCCGCGCGGGAATATGCTAGTAATACTTATTCTTACTATTGCCCCGTGCCATCTAGACTCTATTTTTTCTCGATTTTGTTTGGCCATTTTTTCTTTCGTTTTTTTTCTTTTCCATTTCCTCTTTCTCTTTCTTTTTTCATGTTCATTACCTTCTTTAAAATAATGATCTTTTCTTAAATTCATGAACATTTTCTTTAATTCGTGAACGTTTTTCAAATCCATGAACCTTCTTCCAAATCCATGAACTTTTTCTAAAAAATTCGTGAACATTTTCTTAAATTTGTAAACTTTTTCAAATCCATGAACTATTTTCTCAAATGCATGAATGTTTTATAAATCCACAGACTGTTTTCAATTTTTACAAACTTTTTTTCAAGCCCCACAAACTTTTTTCGAATTCATGAACTTTTTTTCATAATTGATGAATTTTTTTCTAAAACTTTGAAGTTTTTTCAATTTTTGTGAACTTTTTCAAATGTCATGATTTTTTTCTAGTTTTTAAACTTTTGTGAAATTTGTGAAGTTATTATCAAATTTGATGAACTTTTTCAAATTCATGCACTTTTTAAAATTGGTGAACCATTTTAAGACTCAAGAACTTTTTTGAATTCACAATATTTTTTTCAAATTCATGAACTATTTTAATTTCACGCACTTTATAAAATTAGTGAAACTTTTTTCAGATTTGCGAACTGTCTTAAACCGACGAACTTTTTTTTACTTAAAAAAACCAGCAAACAATATTTTTAGTGAACAAGGAAGCACAAAAATTAAAAGCAAGTAAAAAAGATGAACCAATGAAAAAAAGGAAAAGGCGAGGGAGCCCGAGCGAGAGAGCCATGAACGCGAGCGAGCGACCATGGGCCCGTGTCAGGCCAGGCCCAGTTGGCAAGCGGCGCTACAGATGCCAAAGAGGAGTTACTAAAAAAAAAAAGATGCCAAAGAGGAGGTCGCGGCGAGAGAGTATCCCTCTGATGGAGGCCACGTCCATGAAGGGATAGGCATGCCAGGCACACCATTAAGCATGGCCCCGGGAGGAAGATGTGTGAAGTAAGGCCGACAACCAATCACGGATCCTCGGTGGGAAACCTCGGTGCTACAATAGCTCAAGTACTCCCAAACGGACGGAATCAAAAGCCTTCCGAACATCCAATTTTAGCAAAAGGGATGGCGTGCGGGTCGTGTGCAGACGAACAACAAACAACAGCAACAACAAAGCTTTGAGTCCTAGACAAGATGTCCCGTTGTTCCGTGTTTCTAAAAAGAAAATACCAAGTACAAACGTGCCAGTATCCATGTGGTATCACAGAATGGCACAGCCGGTGCTCCTTCGCAAGCATACCGTTTCCCTAAGCGCGGGGTCCTGCTTGTCGAGTGCTAGCAGGATGCGAGAAAATATGCATGCACACAAGAGAGAGTACCGCTATGTATCTATCCGTCCGTCACTGTCTGCATTCTGCAGCCGTGCTGTTGGTTCGCGCCTAGCCGTTATCGTGGCCTTTAAAGTCCGTTACCGCTGTCCTGTCCGTTGCCGCCTGCTACCATTCCACGCTGTCAAAACTGTCAGCGCGAGCCTCGCCCAATCAAACACGCAGATAGATACGTGAGGCTATGAACTTACGTTGAAGCGGGTGCATGGCGGAGGCTGGATCTGAGGAACACGACGACAATGGGGTCATCGGCTCTTGCAAACAGTTGTTGCACGAATGACCAAAAGGCCGGATAGAACGGGACATGAAAGCGGTTCCAGGGAAAAGGAGAGGAAGATGAAAAGAAAAAGGCTGGCTGGCTAGAGCTATTCATAGTGTGTACCTCAGCGAATTACTGCTATAATTGCTGTCGTGCTGCCCCTTTTTATGCCGCTGTCGAGGCAGGGCAGGCAGGTCCAAGCAGCCCACGCATCTAACTTTTCGTTCCACATAAATGTCCAAAATAAGCATTCGTGTCGACCAGGCTAGCCCCCCCCCCCCCCCCCCCCCCCCCCCCAGTGATTTGATGATCTCCATTCAATTGACTCCAAAATCAGGATGTATCGTGAAAATAGCACAGCAACCCTTTCAGGACAGAGGCATGCAGACTAGTACACGATCTAGAACATCTCAGCCACCGAGGAAACACTTAAGAGGAAGCATGTGAAATGGAGTTAGCATCCCTCCGATCCAAAATAAGTGTCGTCGTTTTGAACTAAGGTTGAACTAGAGTTTGCCTGGATAGGTGCAAGTTCTTGGATTTGGTGAATATAGGAATGTCTCTCGAAGTTCAGATGACACAAACCTGGGCAATGAACTGACAAAAAGGAAAACAGATTTATTTGCACCCAGTGGTGGCCGACCAAAATACCAGTGTGGGTTAAAAACACAGATCCCATGGAAACAGTTTATAGCCAGATAGGAAAAGGTTTGGAGCCAAAGCAGTTGACATGATCAGTGGCAATTGACAGATTCAGAGAAGCAATATGTAGATAGATAGATAACATGAGCTTGCATGGGATTACAATCAGGAGGAGGGAACAAACAAGACACCGGAGAGTAGACTAGAGATGCTCACTTTGAGTTATTATAAGTATTTCAATACAGGATCAGCTAACAATCATAGGGGTCCTAGAGTAGACATGATGCAGCAGCAGCAGCTTGACGATGGAGGGGAATGGCAGCGGCAGCAGCCTAGCTGCTGCTTGAAGACGACGACGACGTGTCGGACTCGCAGTCCCATGCAACCTCATAGACCTGCACCCTGTGGTGGAAGCTGCGGTGGCAGCCGCAGGCCGAGCACTTGAGTGCGCCGAAGGTGCCCTCCTCGCCCTCGGCGATGAACTCCCTGCAGCCGTCCACGGCATAGCCCCCCGTGCTGGCGGCGTGGTTGCGGCGGCACTCGCCGTACCGCACGCCGCAGCAGCTGAACCGCACGATCGGCTCGCACCTCCTCAGGACCACCAGCCTCTTCATCACGAGGTGGCCTCTCTCTTCTTCTACTATGCTCCCAGCTAGCTTGCTTTCAGCACAAACCAACCCCTATCCATCGCACTGCATATTTATAGACAACCTCCTTCGCCTAATGATACATCGTTTCCAACGGACAAAGTGCATGCTAACCTGCATAAACTTGACACATGATCACCCACTCATGCATGTGGAGACCTAATTGGGCTGGCTCAATTGATGGTCCAGCAAATTCCAACTCACATTAGCAGTGGTGGGCAATTCTTGGGCCATTAAGGCAAACCTTAGATGAGAGTCCTACCTTTCTGCCCTACCTCGTTCTCCGGGTGTGTGTTGTGTGTTCTTTCCTACTCCTTTTCTTCGTTTCATATAATTGGGGTGACCAGTTAAGGATACTTGAATCTTAAGAATCCCAAAGGAGTAGGCCCCTTCGGTCGAAAGGATATCATCAGCATTTGCATGCCAGCCTAGATATCTAAGAAGGCAGGGTGTTGTTTTCCTTTGCTCATTCTCTGGCCACCAGGCACCTGTTGCTCTACCCCATCCCTGTGCAATAGATTTCCTTTACTGTTTCAGCATGTGGCATAATGTGTGGACATGGATTTATATCGATTTAGACTCCTAAACAACAATTGACCGAGTGTGATAGGGGAAAAGCTAAAGTGCAACAATCATATACAGAAAAAGAAGGGATCACAATCATGCAATTATCGCAAAGGTGAAAAAAATATCTTTTAATCAAGCACGCAAATATGTACTTGTACTTACCACTACGGATTAGTGACTCGTTATGGAAAAATAAATCCATAACGGTATAGGATGTCCTGGCTTAAACTTGTGATGACACAATCTACTTGATTGAATACCAAACGTACCAGAAGCATTCAGATATTGCAGGGCAGCCCAAACATGCTATTACATGTAGACTATGGATGGTCCCTGTTTGAGTGGGGTCCAAGGTCATCACGCCTTCACCTTTCTTAGGTGCTGCATCTACTTCAAAAGCAGGGATTTTAAACATCTGTCAGACAAAGAACACAAACCTCGGTTTTTAATGATACCCAATTAGTATTACAAGGATAGCAATACATATTTCAATACTTAAAATCTTAATAATGCAAAACATATGAAGGAATCTCAACTTGACAAACGAAGCGTACAAAGATTCATCTGATACAGTCAGAAACTCAGCATTGCTAACGGCAGGGACATGTGAAGGCTATTATTTTTGTGATTTCCATCCCAAAGTTAAGATCTTGAGGCAGGAGAACATAACACCGGGAGAAATAACATCTTGGAGAAAAACAAATATCAAAGCTGCAATAGTGTGTGCTGTGCAGAGTAAAAAGACATTTGGAAGTAGTGAAAACCTGCAGGAATATTCTGAGCTGACAAAGATAATTATGCAAGGGAAGAACCATGCCAGCTCCCTTTTTGCATTTGGGATTAGGCTTAGGTAGTTCACAAAGCAATCACATCACCTTTCTTCAGAGCAAGTGCAGAGATCACATGGAACAACAAGAAGAAACATGTGCATTCTTGTCCTAGGCAGGCTTCACCCTTCGAAAACTCGGTCTCAGACGCAATGCAACCTCATATTGGAAATACCATGATACTGGCTTATGCTTCGTTGGAATGCCAGCACATGTCGAAAGAGATTAGACACCGGAAGCTTTATTGCCTTTTCCTCTTAACTACCCAACCACAGAAGAGCATGAGTGTTAGACATCCTTTCCCTCTACTGATGCGACTAAGAACACACAATACCATGCTTTACGTGGTGTAACTTTGCTTCAGTAAATATGCTTGACTAATTCAAATTTTAGTTGTAGATACAAACTCCCTGTCATCATATCACCTTAACTAAAAACTACTCCCTCCGTCCCATAATGTAAGACGTCTTTTGACACAACACTAGTGTCAAAAAACGTCTTACATTATGGGACAGAGGGAGTATATATGTCTTAAAGATATATTTGCAGCCCAGTCACTGGATGCTATTTTATGGTGGAAACTAGACAGAGAAGTGGGCAAGGGAGATGGAAACCATACAATCAGAGCTAGCAACTAGCTCGAATATTAAATGAAACACAGGAAGCAGCATCAAATTATCGATCATCAGTAGCAGTGTGCTCATAGATCACTGTTCATCTACCATAGCCTTTCTTTTCTTTCAAATCAACCTTTGACCAATTGAAGAAAGGATGCATTGTCCCAATGGTCAAGTATATAGCCTTGTGTGACAAATGGAACAGCATATAAGTTCGTGATAAATAAAACAGTGACATATGCACTCAAAAGCAGAGTCGCTCAATGATTCTGTTAGCTTATTAAATTACCTTGATAGGACAAGCAAACAACAGACCTACAGATTCCATAGCGAATTAGTTTAAAATGTCCAGGAAATAGAAATCAGTTTCAGGTAAACCAAGTTCGTCTAAATATAAAAACCATATGCAGTAGAACATTCAGCGTTACAGACTGCAGCAACTTGGACACTGAATTATTTACCTGTAACATATAGTAACAGGAAAAGAGAGGTTAAGAATCGTCCGTAAGATAATTCTGGCATCATGATTCATGGATCCTTTCCATCTGCCAACAAAAAGTACTTCAGCATGTGTATGCAAAGGACGAAAACATCCATGATAGCGCTGATTGACTGTCCTGATGGAAGATACAGTGTTATGGACCTCAGTAAAGGCTCGACCTTTTACCCCATACCCTGGAAAAGCTGCCCAATTTGCAGTTACACCAAGCCATATTTATGTTCTTGAACTACATTCAAATAATAGTACCAAAATAAACTATTAAAATGAAAACCATGATCAAGTGATCATTTAGAAATTTTCAGACATACTCCCTCCATCCGAAAATACTTGTCATCAAAATGGATAAAAATGGATGTATCTAGAACTAATATACATCTAGATACATCTCCTTTTATTCATTTTGATGACAAGTATTTCCGGACGGAGGGAGAATCAACTATGCAAACAACTTTAAGAGCAGGAGGTTTCACTGTTGTAAGAATATTTTTTTTTAAGCAAGCATGATGATGCATGAAACACGGCTGTGTACTGCTCAATTTCAAAAGAAAAGAAAAAACAAGAAATTCTTTATCGCAAGACCAAAACTCCAAGCAGCATAAGGGAAAGTCGAAGTTCTAAGCTCAGCATTGATATAGGGTAAATTAATATGACTTAGGCTCTCAAAGAGTGAACATAATATGTCATCTGTACGAATTTACTCCAACCGACTAATGATTAGCTTTGTTTCGAATCTCGTTAGGTTTTATGCAATGCTAGACCAACCAGGGACTATCTCCGGGTGGCGTTTCTTGAAGATGAAGAAGAGCCTGAGCAGGCACTCTGAGGAAGGCTGTGCCTCGACCATAGGAAGGTGGGCCGCGAGCACACATTCTCAGCTAGCCACACCACCAGAGCAGATACTCGGTCCCATTCTATGCAATACAAACAAGATCCTTTGTATTCCGAGCTTCTGAAATAATCACTTATTGCAATTTGTTATAGCCTGACCTTGTTGAAGAAGAATAGTAGAAGTGTTGGAAACTGCATATTCAGCGATGACATCTTCTTGCTCAAATGTTCAATAGTACTCTCTCTGTAAAGAAATATAAGATCGCTTAGATCACTACTTTAGTGATCTAAATGATCTTATATTTCTTTACTGAGGGAGTACCTTCTATAACAGTGTGACTATTTTGTCTACTCTAAGGAAGCTGGATAATTCAGAGGGAACGTCTGCATCTAGATAATGAGGTTATGCTCGTAATTCTGAACCTGAAGGAAAGAAATTGCGATGGACTATCTTCCATTTCTAACATAATGGAATTATTGCATATACCAAATCACTACGATGTAAACCATATGTTAAAAATTACTTGGCATTGATTAGATGTGAATCTCAATAGCCAAATAGATGAATTCGAACTATAAATAGCTAGGGGTAAATACTTGTCTCCTGAAACAAGTCTAGAATGTCATAACACATGGAAGCCTGTGAAGAAAATTGCTTGATTGCTTCACCCAAGGATATATGGTAAATCACATGTTACATAGCATAATATACCATATAACATCTTCATAGTACTGCAAATGCTTATCCATACTATAGTATGCTACTAGCATCGAACACTGTAGCCCTTAGTGGTTCAGACATTTCAGTTAGGTTCTTATATTACTGAATCTTCAGGCACCACATATTTTACATAAATCGGACTGAGATTTGCAATAGCTGGATAGAAAAACATAAAAATCAGACAAGGGAAGTGGTCATTATCTACCCTGAATCGCAATGAGTTCGTCAGCAACCAGAGTTTGCGCAAACCACGTAGAGCGGAGAAAACCTATGGCGATTTCTCCTTCAACGATATCTGAACTGGTGTAGCCACCCAAAATTAGGACCATACCGCGTGGGACGAAGGGCGTGAACAGGGAGAAGCGTCGGCGGCTGGCTCTGGTCACCCACCGCCGGCGTCGCCAATGCCGGAGATTTTTTCCTTTTAGAAAAGCCATTGCAGGGGATGCGGGCAGGAGGATGGTTTTTTTTTTCTGTTACAGAAAAGAAGATTTTTTTTTTGAGAGAGAGAAGTTACAGGAAAGAAGATGGGTTTGAAATGGTGGGGGTGGGCTGGGCTAGACGGCATGGTGATGGGATTTCTTGGGCTTTGGCTCAGCTCACGTTTTCTGTTGGGCAGGAGGAGATGCGGAATAACTTCTCGAGATATCAGCCCATAGTTTATGGTCGGATGGATCAGGGCCCAGAGTAGTTACCAACTTTCCATGGCCTAAAGGCTAAATATACAACCCCTTCAATACTATTCCATTTCTCCATCTCCTGAGAAAAGAAAAATTCTCCATCTCCTTTTGCGTCTCTTGCTATTTTCCTCCTCGCATCCCTCTTTTTTTTAATAAAGTTTCATCAGAAGTATAAATTATCTTAAACATAATAAAAAATTACATCGAGGTCCATGGACCACTGAATGTCCACTGCCGCCGCCGGAATGAGTCGTGTCTTGTTAGATGCTCAACTTTTTATTTGTAATAAAACTCCATGATATATATAACTGTAGAATTTCAAGATCATCCGTTAAGAATTGTTCTACTGTTTGCTTAAAATAGTATACCGCAATAATTCAGGGGAAGCGTGCTGAAAGTACAAGAACTGAACAAGTTCAAAAAGAAACGAGGGATTTACTATACGGGATTAAAAAATCTCACTCAACTGAGATTTAGCCAAGTCTCGGTCAATGTTATATTTGTGAGATGTTACATGGAGATTTGTATACAATTTTTTTTCTTTTTTCTTTCTCGGTGTGTCTAGGTCTCAATCGACTGAGACTTAACCAAGTCTCAACCAAGTGATGTAGTATATAAGAAGAAAAAAGAAAAATTGAAAAGAAACTTTTTATACGAATCTCGATGCAAGATCAAAGGAATATAGTATCGACTGAGACATAACTAAGTCTGACTGGGACGTAGCAAAACTGTTTCTTTTATATGTTATGTCACTGAGACTTGGTTAAGACTCAGTCGACTAAGATGTAGCCACACCTTTTATTATACAGCTAAATTTTCCATGCCTTTACGTGTAAATTGCAGAGAAGAACATGTGTATCCATATACATGACGACGAAGCCGGGCTGGAACTACACGTTTTTTCTTTTGGCGACGTCAACGCGTACAACCGAAGAATTAATCGGGACAACGATGAACACAAAAGCAGAGACAACTTTTCGCAAGATGACATGCTGCCGGCCATGCGGAATCAATTGCTACCATGCAATGCATGACGCTCCATATGTGTAGCATAACAGCAAAAAAGACGAAACAACATTAACTCGATCGATCGCGAGTTGCAATCTAGTACTGTGTTATTGTGTGCGTACGCTTAGGGCCGGTTTCATGGGCACCCATACGTGCACCTATCCCTTGAAGCCGACCTGTGCTACAGCTCCAGCGCACATGCTTACGTGAAGGAGCACGCACGCGGGAGAAGCAAAACGAGCGCCTGATCAGCTTGCATTTCCGCGTGAAAGGAAGCGAGACTACGCTATGTTTTGCATGCTATGCTATGCTATGCGGCTCATGAAATATAAGTATAACTTCAGAGTGTATGCATGTATATACTACATGTCACGTTGTCGCTGTACAAGTACCATGCGCTTAGGCTGCCTAGCTGCTACGACCTGGTCGATTCGGCCGATCGATATCCTTATATGCGACGCCTTGCGTACTGTGCTAGCTCATGCAGCGCGTCGTACGTGCTTGAATATGATCGGTGGATGCTCCATTTAATCGGGAGATCGATCGAATAATATTGCATGGTACGATTCAAAACCGTGCACGCGTCCCGTCCCATATGTGCAGAGTGCGCACATTGCAGTGTTACGATCTAGTATCCCCTAGCTAGCTAGCTAGTACGACAGCTTAGCTAGGACACTCCTAGTACGATCGATCTACCCCCTAGATCTGTTGAGATGGAGGAGGAGTACTTAATACTACATCTTGGTCCTTAATAATCTCTTGATAATCATGCCATGCCCGTACCCGTACGCTCATGCGGTCGACATCGACTCCTTGCAGGATCTCTCAGCTAGCTGCCCTGACCATGAACGAGAACGACCACTGCTAGCTACTGTGTGAAAGATCGAAGCAGGAATGAATTGCGTTGCTGCAGAACATTCTTCTTATTTTCACACCTCCGATCGCGCGCTGGCGTTTGCGTCGGCAGGCCTAATGGCCTGAGCATGCAGTGACCACAACGGCGGCCCTTTCAGGTCAGCGTCGGGATCGGTCCATCAAGCAGGGCATATATATTGCATTAACTCGATCGATCGATTTCGCGAGAGGCGAGAAAAACGTAGCCCTTCCGACATCTCTCCCTGTCAATCTACTCTCTAGCTACAACCTACGTACGTACGTTCGTACACTACACACAAGTGGTACGACATTCGTATCGATCGATCATGCATGCATCTCGATCGACCGGAGATAAAGATTAATCAACTCGACCGCATGCAGTTAACTTGGAGTAAGATCAAGTACTCCCTCTCTCTCAGTTTACAGGGCGTGCGCGTACTCCTAGGTCGTCAATTTGACCAACCTAATACAAGTCTATATTACAAAAAATATATCAATATAAACTTTAGATGTTCTATTTTTAAACGGTATAATTTTTGTGTTATATAGTTTATATTATGGTGATAACATTGACAACCTAGGTATACGCGCAGGACTTGTAAACTGAGACGGAGGGAGTAGCATCTGCATGCAGACGTAGAAGTGAAGGATCGACGGGAGAAGACAAGCCGATCAAGCATTGGGGCTAACCAACTCCTGTTGCGTGCATCTCGCCAGGGCCCTGCCTGAGTGAACTTGAATTCAGGGCGAGTTAGTGCAGGCAAGCCGATCAATCTTGTCCAGCGAGGGGTCTAATTCCCCACATGCTCCCCATTACTCCCCATCACCAATGAGTTAATCTCTGCACATGCCCTTGTCCGGACGGTGCATGCCAAGGGATAAACACAGCAATGAATAATGATAATAATACGTTACGTACGCACTCATATGTCTTGCAGCGAAAAATAGCTGTGTGTGCCCCGAATATATATTCTGATGCCACGACACAGTGTACGTACGTGCAATGCCAGCGTGTACGTACCTTCATTCTTGCCATTTGCAGCCTTAATGCATGCATGCATGCATGCCCTACAAGTTAGTTACTCCAGTATATGCCGATTAAGCAAGTATGGCTTATACTGAAGTTCCATGGCACTGTGGTACGGCTAGAATTAGGTGTTGCAGCCTTGGTTCAGTACAAAGCAAAGCATGTTCTTCGTCCCAAGGACAGATGTCACAGTGTCCATCCTCGTGCTCTCTCTCTCTCCTGGCTAGCTCCATCTTTACTTTACAGCTGGGTGAGGAGTACAGAGAGGGCAAGGAGCTACAGGAGGAGTGAAAATTGACAAATCTAACCCTTTCTAAAACTTTGACACAAAATGAACCCGATCTTCTTTTCACAAAATGACCCGTTTTTGCATGACGCCCGAGGCTGGGCCTGGGGCGTCATGCAAATGGACCATTTAGTGGATTTTTTTCTGGGCCGGATCCATTTTAATTTATGCTAAAGTTTTAGAAAAGAGCCAGATTTGTCCATTTCCACACAGGAAGAGAAGGGCAGCATGCATGGAGGTGGAGGTGGAGGTGGAGCTGATGATCTCCATCTAGGCTACTAGCCTAGCTTGCCAATAAGTCCCCTCACATGTGCAGTGGCGGAGGGCACGCATTTACGCCCTTGTTTTCCTTTTCGCTCGGGCATTCAATTCGATCGCACACTCTGAGTTCCGCTGCTACTTTTTGTTTATCATCTCCCTGCCTGCCTAGGCAGCTGCCCTGCCCCGCCCTCTATCTCGATCTTCCTCCCTTCATGCATGCACCTACTCATCGACCGATCCTTCTCTGACCATGACGCATCACGGGTCAAATTTTGTCTACCTCTAAACAAATAATAGTACGAGAGTCAAATTTTCTTCAGTAAACTATTGCCACTGTTGGACCATGTGCTCCTTCTCCATGCAAACTATACTATGTACGTACACTGAAACTCTAGAGTGTACTCGAAGTCGCTTCCTCTCGGTATAGTATAAATGTAGTACGTATAATGGAGGGGCATTAATCAGTTTACTGCCCAGGCAAGGCAATGGCGTTCACATGCATGCCCTGCCAAGTCCACAGACTGAAGAACTCTTTGATCAACCTTTTGGTGTGAGGTCATGGCTTGCATATGAGTGAGATAAGAGGGCCAGTTTTAATTAATTTATACCAGTAAAGTAAGCGGGAAAGTATTTTTATTACTAGGGTGGCGTGGTGCATGCAGAGATGCAGCAGTGCCCTTGCATGCATCGCAGCCAGGAGGGGAAGAAAAGGAAAAGGTCAATGCAGCGACGAGAGGACTTTACTGCTCCTGGACGCACGGGCATTTAACGCCGCTCCCTCACCGGCCGTGCGTTTCCAAGGCGTGGCAGCGCGCAGGATGCCATTTGCAGTACTAGGAGTTTCTTTGCTCTTTCGTTAACTGAAACCTTTACCAATTCGACAGGTATACATTTTTTTAAAACGAAGGCAAAAGATTTACCTCAACCATAGGACTGAGGTCAATTTCGATCACTGGAGCGAGGCCAGGGCCTTGGTCACCGAATGGTGCTTGAATTGATTTGTGCTTCTACCGCGGGTCAAAGCTCCGGTTGCCAAATCCCTATTTCTTTTTAAACTTCTTTCACCGAATGGATCTGGAATTTATAGAGGTCTGTCCCTCTATAACTGGGAGCTCGGTTCCTAATCGCTTACCACTTGGCAACCACTCCTTTTTTTCCTCCTCCGAAAAAGGGATTGCCCGGCCTCTGCATCACATGACAGCCATTTATTAAACATGAAATACGTTTAAGTCACGAGTGCTCGACAGTAAAAACAAATAAACGGAAAACATGACCGTAAGCGGTCAAATCCAAGATTAAATAGCTCATCCACGTAATTTACAAATAGCTCGCCAGCCAAACTGTTTGAACAAACCCTGCGCAACTGTTTCCAACCAGCTGCACCCAGAGGCCATAAGCATCCGCGCGTCCACACGCTGCAGTGATGACCACATACGAATTAAAGTTGTAGCTCTATTGATAACATGCAAGAAATTTAGAGAAGATGATCTTTTAAAGACGTAATGATTCTGGCAATTCCATATTGCCCAGAGAATAACACAAACTCGCACACGGATTTGGCCCTTCAACTTATGATGAAGACCACCTAACCAATTTTCAAACAAATTTGAAATACTCGTTGGTGGTGCTAAATTGTATGTAACATGAACCGCGTGCGCTAGATCAATGTAGTAAATGGACATGACAAAAATAAATGACGATTTGTCTCCTCCCGATCACAATAAAAACATTTATTGTTGCCTTGCCACTTAAGTTTAGCAAGGTTATCTTTGGTAAGAATTACACCCTCTGAAAAAACCACATGAAAACTTTGATCATGAAAGGAACCTTTGTTTTCCAAATGTGTTTTGTACAAAAATAGGTCCAGAATCCATAAGATCAGCATACATAGACTTCATAGTGAGGACACCATTAGTGGTTAACCTCCACTCAAATGAATCTGACATCTGAGTTGGATTAATTGATATCGATCAATCTAGGAACCAAATGGATCCACTTAGTCTATTTGTCGCCCAGTAATGCCCTGTGAAATTGGATATTCAAAGGGCTATCCCCAAGAACAGAGGCCACAATCCTCTTTTCTGAACACAATATCATACAAGGTTGACAATTGTAGAGCTAATGGAGTGTCACTAGGTATCTTCCCAAAAACTCGTCGATTGGCCTTCACCAATCTTAAAGGTGAGGGAAATATGCCCTAGAGGCAATAATAAAGTTATTATTTATTTCCTTATTTCATGATAAATGTTTATTATTCATGCTAGAATTGTATTAACCGGAAACATAATACATGTGTGAATATATAGACAAACATAGTGTCACTAGTATGCCTCTACTTAACTAGCTCGTTAATCAAAGATGATTAAGTTTCCTAACCATAGACATGAGTTGTCATTTGATTAACGGGATCACATCATTAGGAGAATGATGTGATTGACTTGACCCATTCCGTTAGCTTAGCACTTGATCGTTTAGTATGTTCCTATTGCTTTCTTCATGACTTATACATGTTCCTATGACTATGAGATTATGCAACTCCCGTTTACCGGAGGAACACTTTGTGTGCTACCAAACGTCACAACGTAACTGGCTGATTATAAAGGTGCTCTACAGGTGTCTCCGAAGGTACTTGTTGAGTTGGCGTATTTCGAGATTAGGATTTGTCACTCCGATTGTCGGAGAGGTATCTCTGGGCCCACTCGGTAATACACATCACTATAAGCCTTGCAAGCATTGTAACTAATGAGTTAGTTGCGGGATGATGTATTACGGAACGAGTAAAGAGACTTGCGGGTAACGAGATTGAACTGGTATTGAGATACCGACGATCGAATCTCGGGCAAGTAACATACCGATGACAAAGGGAACAACGTATGTTGTTATGCGGTTTGACCGATTAAAGATCTTCGTAGAATATGTAGGAGCCAATATGAGCATCCATGTTCCGTTATTGGTTATTGGCCGGAGACGTGTCTCGGTCATGTCTACATAGTTCTCGAACCCGTAGGGTCCGCACGCTTAACGTTCGGTGACGATTTGTATTATGAGTTTATGTGTTTTGATGTACCGAAGGTAGTTCGGAGTCCTGGATGAGATCGGGGACATGACGAGGAGTCTCGAAATGGTCGAGACGTAAAGATCGATATATTGGACGACTATATTTGGACATCGGAAAGGTTGCGAGTGATTCGGGTATTTTTCGGAGTACCGGAGAGTTACGGGAATTCGCCGGGGAGTATATGGGCCTTATTGGGCTTTAGGGGAAAGAGAGAGGAGAGGCTGCGTGCCCCCCCAAGGCCTAGTCCGAATTGGACTAGGGAGAGGGGCTGCGCCCCCTCTTTCCTTCTCTTCTCTTTTCCCTTTCCTTATCTCCTACTCCTACTACTTGGAAGGGCTCCTAGTTCTACTAGGAAAGGGGGAATCCTACTCCCGGTGGGAGTAGGACTTCCCTAGGGCGCGCCATAGAGAGGGCCGGCCCCTCCCCTCCTCCACTCCTTTATATACGTGGCCAGGGGGCACCCCATAGACACACAAGTTGATCTGTTGATCTCTCCCAGCCGTGTGTGGTGCCCCCCTCCACCATATTCCACCTCGGTCATATCGTAGCGGTGCTTAGGCGAAGCCCTGCGTCGGTAGCAACATCATCACTGTCATCACGCCGTCGTGCTGACGGAACTCTCCCGTGAAGCTCTGCTGGATCGTAGTTCGCGGGACGTCATCGAGCTGAACGTGTGCTGAACTCGGAGGTGCCGTACGTTCGGTACTTGGATCGGTCGGATCGTGAAGACGTACGACTATATCAACCGCGTTGTGCTAACGCTTCCGCTTTCGGTCTACGAGGGTACGTGGACAACACTCTCCCCTCTCATTGATATACATCACCATGATCCTGTGTGTGCGTAGGAATTTTTTTAAAATTACTACGTTCCCTAACAAAATGAGCCTCTCTTAAAAAGGGATGACTTGACCTTCATCAAGCCCCTCCAAAACCTTTTTTTAGTTCCTCCATCTACAGATTTAAAGACCTTGATTTTTCTCTCTCAATAAGCTTTTTTAGGGATACTGATAACAAGGTTACCCGATTGGTAACCAAAGTCACTACCCGGTGACCAAACTCTTGTCCTTAGCAACATTACCTACTCTATCTAATGTTTTTCAACCAAATTGGCCATATCAACAGCAAAACAATAGTTCTACATCCTATACATATATGTTCTTTGCAGATCATCGCGACATCACTTGATTTTTTTGATAAAGGGTGAATTTCATTCACTCAAAATGAAGCATTAAGGGGATACAAACACAATGAACACACATTTGGCCTCTGCATAGTTAGGATGCACAAAGCCAACACACGCACGCACGCGTGCGCGCGCACACACACAACACACACACCGACAACTAGCAAAGTCAAACAACACCGAAGCTATGTAATGGTGTAGCAAAATGGAAAAAAAAACTTCAAAGCGATCAAAACAATGATCAACAAGCTACAACAACAACCATACCCGCATCAACCATTCTTAGCATCACAATAAAAATGAAGTATCACTTGATAACTCACTTATGAAATATTTGGACATTGAATACCCCACACATTGTTGCAGGAACGTTTTGCAATATATTTCAATGAGATTTGATTGTATGCAACATGAATACTTGAATTAATAATATGAAGAAAAAAAAATAAAAATACATACGATTTATTGTTCTCGATCATTTTATAGTTGTAAAATTTATTAAATATAAACAGCATAACATAATTGAATTTCACATGCATGTTGCATGTTAAGGTGGTTTTTTCTATGCATGGTTGCATTGTTGTGGTGGACCTTTTCCCATGCATGTTGCATGCTGAGGTGACATACTCGCATGTTGAGATAAATAGATTAGTGGGGGCTAACTATTTAAATATAAAATTGTTGTGGTGGACCTTTTCGCATGCATGTTGCATGCTGAGGTGGCATACTTGCATGTTGAGACACTCAATTATTCATGCGTTAACTGAATTCTAACAGTAGTGCAGAACAACCCATATGAAATGGATTATCCCGATTGGTTACAAATATCGTCAGCAAAGAAACCTCTTGGATGGTTTTTTAGGTGCAATTTGCCAACTAGGCGATCCTATTCAAAATCGAAGATGATACATTGTCTCCTTCGATTTAACATAAAACATGTTTGAGATGTATCCGGACGGTTATTTTCGTGAAACCATTTAAGATGCTCAATTTCGTAGACGCTTTCAGGATTGTAACCGACAATGATGTGTCTGGGAAGTCCTTCTATTCGGGGAGACAACTTTCCATTTTGACTCAGTCCAAGATAATGGGCAGATCGACTCTAAGTCAAGTTTGAGATAATGCAACTATATTCATACATCTTTTAATTTAGGTTTCCGGTCTACCCGCATATAGTTTTTGAAACAGAGGCAAAAGCTTTGCCTCATCTTATTAATAAAGAATAAGAGAGTTGCCCGGTTAATTAACAGAAAACCGGGCAAAAACTGTTACAACATGCCCATACAGGACACACAGGCGACCTGGCCACCCGCACAAGAACGCACCCACGCCGCCGAGAAGAAAAGTATCGTCGAGGTTGCAACCCGGCGTCATCGTCATCACACCTCCATGAGGGCGACTCCGACTCCATCATCGACGACCACCGAAGAAGCCCTCACCGCAAACAAGCGTTGAGGCCTGCGCCAGTCGATGCCAAACAGTCAGCCACACGCGCCGGCGACCAGACAACTCCGATTCTATCGCCGAGCATCCCAGGGGAAAAGCGTTGGGTTTGCGCTGAGCCAGCGCCAGAGCTGACCACCCGTCTCGTGTCATCGTCACTGCAAGGGCCCCTCTTCAGCAGCTCCGACTTCAGGAAGACAAAGCGGGGCACGGCGACCCCTCGAACACGCCGGAAGAGACCGACTACCAAGACCCATCTGCAAGCCTGCTCCGCTCGAAACTGCCATCGTTGCCACACAAGAAGCCGCGGCAACACCCACATTGCCGTACGGGCACCAGCCGACCGCAATGTCGCGAGCGACCCGAACCTAGTTCCTTTCTGTTCAAACAAGCATGTACAAGGAGTGACAATATACTCTTCACAATTGCACTACAATCGAATATCAAACGGACTATCTCGATCGGTTCCAAATACCTTCACCAAAGGAACCTCTCTCAAAGTTTTTCTTGGTGGAAATAGACCGACTAGCCGATCCTATACTATGAGATGGTACATTATTTCTGACGACTTGTGACAAAACTTGTTCGAGATGTATCTCGGACGGTTATTCCTGTGAAACCATTTGAGATAAGCTCAGTTTCTTAGACGCTTTTGGATTTGTAACCGACAACGATATGTCTGAGATAATTCTCTATATTGACTCGTCCGTGATAACGGAGCACGCGACGAGCCTGTAATTGTCTCTAAGTGCCGACTAAGCATGTGCGTGTCTCTGAAGAACGACCGTGCAGAGAGCGCAATGCTTCATTGTGACCTAAATAAAAAGACATTAATTATCACTAGTAAGGTACGCTACCCCCTAAAGGATGCCATCGTGCATGCTTCAACACAAGAGGAACAACAGAGCAATTACTTTGACCGTATTCATAGCCGAACTAGCTAGTGTAGCAGTGCGATCTTTTCATGATGAGCTACCATCAGAGGCAGCAAGGGGACGCATTGGAGCTTAACTCTCGTGCGAGATTCCATGGCTGAGCCTGTCACAGATCGCCGTCATAAAGGGAAGAAAAATTAGGTCAGGTGTCTTCTTAATTAGTTTTTATTTTAGGGTAATCACGTGTTTCATTGATGACAAATATGATGAATACAACGCACGCACGCGGTACCAATCAGAAGGGTCGAGAGCAAACATGTGTCCAATTTTTTTTTACGAAAAAACCAAAGAAAAGAAAAATACACATGAATCATTAGTTAATTCTGCAATAGCCGTCGTCACCGCTGAATGTCGCTGGATTCGAAGGAGAACCATAGCCCATGAGGGCGCTATGAGTCGATGAAGAAACTTGCCATCGGCGAAGCCTTTGCCGCTGTGGCGTGTGGACCAGAGAACGTCCCCATTCCCCTCGAATACCGAAACCATCGTCAGCCGTCGACGTTGTCGAGGCTGAGCACCAGATCCGCTGCCTTCAATCCACAAGCCCAAATCTGGAACCACCATTTTCACTTGCCCACTGGTGACATCGCGCATAACGCCAGCCACCAGCCGAACACCTAAAACCGTCGACCAAAAAGATAGACGGGAGACCGAGCCCACCAGCTCCTCGACGCCCCCATGGACGCCGTCGAGACGGGACTGGAGCCCGGGCATTATTCTTGGATGCGTCGTTCCTATTGTAATTAGTTTTTATAAGAGCTGGTTGGAATATATATACGATGCTACCGAATATTTTTTGAAAAAAAAATGGTGGGCTCGGTCACATACATGTGGGATCGTAGACTTAATTTGCAAGTCTAAATGACATTTCTTTCCCCTTCCAAGTCCCTTCTTTGTGTAGTTATATGTCAGGTAAATAAATCATATTGTGTACTCTGCGCAAACAGAGCAAGAGTTACAAAAGAGCCTCTTGGGAGCACTTCAAAGGATTCACAAGTATGGGAACAGGAAAAAAAATCGGTTGCCATGATCATGTATCCAGCAAATATTTGAAAACACTAGAAATAAACAGTATATCTACGTTGTTTGGTTGCAACACATGACAAATGCATGCTTTTTCTGTAGGGATCAGGCGTGCATGCCATGGTAAATTAGTAATCATAGAAATAAAAATATCTGAGTGTTTGGACTCGGTGAAAATTATCTTGTAACTAAGTGGACAGTGGTGGCCCATAAGAAAACAATCCTAAGGTTTATAATCCTACAAACCAAACAATGTTTGTACTGAATGTTCCAAAGGATCAAAACCCAAAATATCTCTGAAATTCATTTGAATCAAGGAGGTCCCTCAGCAATAACTTATATACATACACATAAATGTAAAACGATATGTAAGACGCATGTTCCATATGTATGTAGTGACACATCATATGGAATTTACGAGTAATGTGGTCCTTTCTGTTTTTAAATCAGAAATGCTTGTTCTCAAATGGGCACACATGTGACCATGTTGAGCAGTCTTATATTGCACTTTGAGATATATATGACATTTTTTATTCAATAAATAGGATACTAAATTCATCCACATAGACAAATTGAGCAAATATTTATCTAAAACCATAAGATGACAAGTTCCATATATTTAGATTGTCAAGTTAGCACCGAAAATATAAATATGTTAACTATCGTTGTCCCTAAAAGAATTCAATATATCAGCTGAAGTAAAGAAAGGATCCGGTACAACATGTGATTTTCAAGCATTAAATGGCATCAAATAAATGCATGACAGCTCTATGTCTAGTTGAGTCAAATATGAAAAGATTTGAGCACATATACTAGCTAGTACCATTTTAATGTGGTGGTTCTTCCAGATGTAAATTTGGGAACTTCAAGCCTTCCACTCATTTTGATATGTTAAATATTGCAGAAATTACAAACATGCATGATTCACAAATGAGATCCCAGTTTAACCCGAACATTTTTATTTTGAGGGACTTGGCTTTGCATTTGGGAACCTCATGGAAGAACCAAATATGTTTATATAATATTAACCTTATCTTTACCAAATTATCCAAAATTAAAATTTCCGATAACAGGTTCGTTTGATGCATCTGATCTTGAAAACAAGATATTGTTAGAAATCAATTAAACCTCCACTTAACTGCATATGATCAGTGTCAATCAAACTTGAAACAAATACTACATGAAAACAAGATACAAAATGATTTATTTCAGCTCGATGAGAGAAATGACTAATGAGGTAAAATTAATATAAAAAGTATACTTTAAGTAAGTAATTATAAATTAAGCATCTATATAGATCTTTCTTTTATAAGATGTACATTTCTTTCTTTATCCCTCCTGCACGATCCATTTAGGACATGATCAGTTTCAAACCCTAATTAACATCGCAAAGAGCAACTAATTAAAATCTAAAACGATTAAGCAAACTGGACGGACTCCCAGCTCGATCTAAATCACCGAGGATTAATCAGAACTATAGCCCCCGGCCTTTTGTTGTTTCTGCTCAACTACTCGATCGGCGATCACGCCTTTCTTAAATTTTGTTCTTGCTCTCGTCGATGAATTCCCGGTTGGTACGCGCGCGCCGTACTTAGAAGAACTCACTGGGGTCCCCTAGTGGCACCACGTCGTCCATGAGTCCCGCCTCGCCGTGGCCCATGCCGTCGTCAAGAAGCCAGTTCTCCAGCATGGAGAACGCCGGCGGGGCGCCGCCGGCCCCGGCGCCGGCCAGCTTGCTCGTCTCGGTCGAGCCCTCGGGGGTCTGCGCTGCTGCCGCCCCGGCCGCGCCGCCGCTGTGACTCGCCGACGCGGACGCCGCGCCGTCCCAGGAGCACTGTGGCTGCTGGCGGGTCGTCGCCGTAGTGGACGACGTCGACCCCGACGCCTCCGGCCCCTTGCTGCTGCTCCCGGGGCGCATCCAGCCCTCCAGTAGTCGCGCGATGTTGTCCGCGCTCGACGCGTACGTCGTCACCGACCCCGGACTAGGCGTCGGCAGCGCCGGCGCCGCCAGCGCGGCGGGCTGTGAGGGCTCTAGAGAGAGCGCGTCGCGCAGGGCCTGCCGCGCAGTGTGGATGTCCGTCTGCAGCCGGCGCTCCCACTGCCCTTTGGGAGCGGCCGCCTTCGTGACGCCACCACCGACACCCCCGGCGCCGGCGCCCTCCGAGCCGCCGTCGTTCCCTCCGGCGTCCTGCATCTTCTTGAGCTTCTTCTTGAGGTGGGTGTTCCAGTAGTTCTTGATGTCGTTGTCCGTCCTCTCGGGCAAGTAGGACGCTATCGCCGCCCAACTGCGCATGGCGTCAACCGCAAGCTCATATCAGCAATTCTGTAGTTGACGTCCACGGAAGAAACAAACAAACAACAAGACGGAAATTAAGAAAAGATGAGACGGAAGCTATCATCACCGGTTGCCGAGGAGCGCCTGGAGGTGGACGATGAGCTTCTCTTCCTGGTCGGTGAAGTTGCCGCGCTTGATCCCCGGCCGGAGGTAGTTGGTCCACCGAAGCCGGCAGCTCTTGCTGCACCGCATCAGCCCTGCAGAACACCCAAAATCAACAAAGCTTGTTAATTCCAATTATTCCAATTCCAGTTCACCTGCACACAAGATCGAGTCCCGAACTCCCGATCCATGAACGATCGTTGCCCGTGCGTACCGGTGTTTGTCGGCACGGCGCGCCAGTTCCCGGGGCCGTGCTCCTGGATGTAGGAGACGAGCATGAGGTCCTCCTCCGGCGTCCACGGCCCCTTCTTGACGCCCACCTTGTCGCAGCACGGAGGCCTCCCCATGGCGCCGCCGCCGCGTTCTCGGCTCGCACGGTGGCCGGCCGGGTTGGTGATGAAAAGTATCTTCTTGGCTGGCTAGGCACAGATGGAGGCAGGGACCGGGCCGGTGCAATTAAGCGGATGAGGTAAAAGTGGGGGTGGGGGCTAGCGCTATATATAAGCCGTGGCGTGGCCTCGGGCTGGCTTGGGGGGAAGGAGAAATGCTAGCTACCACACTGTCTACTGAGGTTTGACCCGGAGTAGAATGCTGAGCTAATCCACTGCGACGTGACTTTGACACATGTTACAGCAACATGCACACGAAAATGAGAAGGGGGCGCAGTGCAGCCACACAGCAGCGCAGGCCGTCAGCAGAATTATTGTAACCGGCCGAGTGAATCTGGTGATGGGTTTGGCATAGTGCCTTGCTGCTTCAGGATATCTGCCATTTTTGTTTCCCAAATAAATGAGTACACTTGAAAATGTGGAGTGAATTGTGCTGTATCTTGCTAGGAATGGATTTTAAATGATTCGTATTGGTTGTGTGGTGTGTCCTTTTATTGTGAGGAATTAAATGTGAAGATCTTTTTTTGTTTGGTAATTGATCACTGCATCTAGGTTACTATCTCCAGTTCAAAACGATAGGTATTTAAAATGATATAGGCAGTCAAAACATCATTTTTCTGTGAACACGAGGAGTAAAAAGTTTCCTAGATGATCAGAAAATTGTGGTGCAGCGTATCTGGTTAAGGGATGCGAAATATATACCTACAAAACTATACGAGTTAGTAGAATGCAAAAAATCTGAATCGCCCATCCAATTTTAATCTAATGGCTCATGATAGTTTCTTTTTGAGTTGTTAATTCATCATAGACGATTTAAATTGATTCTATTGCGATATTCCTAAACACATTATATGCATTTCGCGACTTTCATGATTCTACCTAATAAACTTATTATTTGGGTATCAAATTAATTCATAGTGTTTATTACTATTCGATAACTTAAACATTTTCTTCTTAGTAAGATGAGTATTGTCAATAATAAGTTAGATCAGCATGCGATGTATGATGTGCAAACTTGCATTGCACATACACAATTGTTAGTAATGATAAATATGCTTGTATCCATTTGGTGTAATCAGAAATTGTTAATTGTGCATACATAGTATCCACCTTGTTAATGTACTATAAAGACAATAAATAAAAAACACATTTTTTTAATTGTGAATATTTTTCCATGAGAAATGCACATGATGTGCTTATCTGATTAATTATTATTCGATAGCAATATTTGGCTAATTACATTAGCCATGTACTCATTCTTGTGCACTTGAAAATATTCAATTTCATATATTTGAAAATAGTAATGCATATATTCATTGTCATGTATTCGAAATAATCATGCATATATTAATTGACGCGTATTAGAAAATAATCATGCATATGTTCATTCTCGTGTATTCGAAAATCTTCAGTACTATAATAAAATCATGCATATATTCATTCTCATGTATTCGAAAATCTTCAGTACTATAATAGTTATGCATATATTCATTGTCGCGTATCTGAAAATAATAACCTGCGCTTTTTTGCTGGCATCTGGTTGTCCTACAATGTTTACGTTGGATTTGACCTTTCTTTGATCTCTGTAATATACAGGAAAGCTCTAAAGAGTGGGTCACAGACATTTACTGGTCAGAGTAGCACGCTAGCACAAAAAAACTGCAAAACATATAGAATGGGTCAATAAAGCATGTCGACTTATAAAACAAAGCGTAACAATTAACCAATACTATTACTGCTACTCCTTGGTGAGTTTTAAAAATGCTTATGGCTACCGTAAATGTCCTCAACACCTTAGTATTAGTCTTATTTGAATATGCCCCATTCATTGCACAATTTCTAGGTTGCACTCCAACATTTACGTGGCCAGCAGCTGAATACATGATTAAGATGTGCATTAACAATGGAGTCCTAATTAATTAGTAAGTTAACTCATAACAACCATGCTTACTTTCTTAATTAAAACGATGGTGACTACTAAAATGTTGTTTACCACATGTCATAGCTTTGTATATTATGTGTGCAACCGATGAACTTATTTTCAAACTTACAAATGAACTTATCCTATATACTCCCTCCATCACAGTTTAAAGGGCGTACCTCACATCTCTCTGGGCCCAAGGTTGCTAGCGATTGGCAGGAATAACAGATGCACTGGAGCTGCGGTAGTTAAGGATATGCGCCTAATTAATCGCCAAACAAACGCATAGTAACCTCCCCGTCCAGTAAAAGAAGGAAACAGCCATGCAAAAGGCCTCGCACAACCATGCATGCAAACAAAACTGATTCACACCTCCACCTAAAGTTTCAGTTCACACCATGCATGCGCACCAGGAAGGCAAGCGGAAGGAGTAATTTCAGCGGGCTAATTCCTCCCAAAACGATGCAGTTAATAGGCTAATTAATGACCTGCGCCCTGTTTCCCTCTAATTGTGAAAAAAAATCTGGTTTTGAAGATACGCCCTTTAAACTGTGATGGAGGGAGTACCTAAATAGTTCATCCCCACTACTTCTCTTATTTTAACATGCCACATCATCAAAGACCCACTACGATATGCATATGAAAAAAAAAATATTATTAGTTAATCCCATGCAAACATCTCACCTCACCCCACATGCCACCTCATCAAAGGTCAACTTTACATGCATTAAAAGTATTTTCAATTATATTATTCCATTTATATTTAAAAATTATTTTAAACTATACAATAATCAAATACTATAAATAATATGCATTTTTGTTTTAATTCACATATTATTAATTCAAAAATTCATGCTACATGCAATCAAGTCTCTTTAAATATATTGTAACTGATTCCCACAACAACGTGCGGGGTATCATTAGTTTTATGAATTATGGAGATCTGCAAGAAACATCAAGTCTATTTATTTCGTGTTTATCATGTGGCTCGTTCCACCATCCATGTTCATTTTTAATATGCTTCTATAGAATTTAAATAGGAGTAGATTTTTAGTCTCAGTATTGTACTTATGCTATAGTACTACTAGTTTTATATATAATATTTGGATCTAAGTCACACAAACACGTGGCAAAATTTTCTGGCAGTGCGCAATGAGTTCTCAATAGAGGACAGCAAGGTGCATTAAGTAGGATGGGGCTTGCTAAAGTCAGCTTGATTGGAGTGAACCGGGCCGCAAGCATTTATTTCTGAAGCCATCTTCGCCTCCTAGACATGTTTTCCCATAAACTCTTTAAGCATGTATTCTTTTTCTTTTTCTTTGAGAAACACCGAGTATTGGCATATAGACGCATGTGTGCATGCTGAGACAAATGTACACACTTGGCCTATACCAAAGACTGGAATCGCATGGCTTGAAGACGACAATTTCACCGCATGCCTACCACTGAAAGGATGAAATCTTGGTAGACACGCATGTGCCAAACTTGAAAATTTGATCTCCAGTGGGCTGGATCCATTAACACCTATACTAACCAGTAACCACCCGCTTTTTTGGCATCGGTGTTTAGTCAAACTTTAAAAGATTCTTATACCACAAAAGAAAAATCAAAACAGATAGGAAAAACCAAAAGAAACAAGACATGGTGAAAAACCAGGAAAAATGGAAAAGAAGTTAATACTCCCTCCGTTCCTAAATATAAGTCTTTCTAGAGATTTCAACAAGTGACTACATACGGAACAAAATGAGTGAATCTACACTCTAAAGTATGTCTACATGCATCCGTATATTGTAGTCCATTTGAATGTCTAAAAAGACTTATATTTAGGAACGGAGGGAGTAGATAATAGTAAAAATATGAGAAATCATATGAAATGCCACATAACACAGCTGCCTCCTCCCCTAAAAAAAGACTAGGGTTTCTCTGCCTCCCGTCGGCGCTGTCGCCGATCCGCCTCGTCTCCGGTGGCTTAAGGGCCATGATGACATGGTGGATCCTGACCCTTGTCGCTGGGAGGGTTCCGTTTTTTTATGCTCCTTCGAGTTTTGTTAGGGTTTGTGTCTTGCTCAGGAAGACGAGACGACGGCGGCTCCGTGATGGAATAAGGTTCTCCTCGCCTAGCCCCGCCCTGGTGGTGCTTCTAGCATCGTCAGTGGGCGTGTGGAGGTGTGTCGTCGGCGGATATGTCCTTGGTGGATTTGCTCGGATCTAGTCGTAATTCGTCTACGTTCGTGTGTCTTCAGGTTGGATCCTTCCAATATACGCAACTCTTCAACGACGGTTGTTGCTGTTCTAGTGCGCTGGTCCTATGGGGTCGTAGCATGACAACATCCCAACTGCCTACTACAAAAAGTTTTGCCCGGCTCTGACGAGGGAGGGGCGATGACGGCAGCGCGCCTTTGCCTCACTTCAGTGCTTGTAGTCGTCGCTAGGTGGTCTATGGATTTGGATGTAATTTTTTATTATTTCTGGTGTTCGTTGTACTGCCATCATTGAAAATAAATAGATCGGAAGTTTTCCGCAAAAAATAGAAGGTTAAATCCGACTATTAGGAAAGGGAAAAATTTAGAAGTATTAACTCATGTGTAGTTCTACTTATACATCTTTTAGCTAATTCATTTAACTTTATTTTCAACCATTAGTTGCATATGGACTTAGACAAAAAAAACTTAGGTGAATACCTTAAGATTTATTAGTCTATGAGTGTCACATGATGGTGTTAAGTTGCCCCCAAGCAACACTACAATAATGATAAATAAATTCTCTTATGTCCACAACACACCTAGCAACTGTTGATGGTGTAGTGGTATTTCAACGAACATATTGTTAGATTTGCAAGAGAAAGACCTTTATATTTTTTGATCTAATAAAAAAGATATCTTTAAGTGTGACATTATTTTGCGGTTTTAACAAAGTAAAACAACCATGGGCTTCACTAGCAGTTGATGGCATTAAAAGATAAGCATGTACATCTACCTTATCTATACTACACATTAATAATAAAAATGCATTACAAATCCATCAAATTAAAGTGCCTATTACTGATGCAACCTTAGTTAGATAGCTATGTCTCCTAGTAGATTCACAATAACCATGAAACACCAAGATCATTAACAAGGTACACCACATATATAGTAATCTATTAACACACCGTGACCTATGTTGGGTAATCCAACCCTACAATGACAAGGGTATTCTCCCTTTTATACTTAGTGTGGCGCTCCATGTATTGTTAGCATGGATTAAGATTTAGGATGTTGATGCCCTATAAAATATCAAAACCCTTTTGAAGTTTAATATCATATTTCTTATGGTTCTTATTCAATATTTATATTTTTTTTGACTAATCTACTACACCATCCGTCCCAAAATTCTTGTCATAGATTTGTCTAGATACGGATGTATCTAGTCACGTATCTAGACAAATCTAAGACAAGCATTTTGTGACGGAGGTAATACTAAATTGCTAGATGGTAGTTTTGTAAGGTTTTCTCTCGCTGATTTCAAGAAACATCTGAGCGAGCAAAGAAAAAACCAAAAGTATTCATGGAATACTCGAGAAAGATCACAAAGGCATGCCAAAGGAGGAGGTTGGGGCCACACAGGGATCTCGGATGCCTCTATCACATTTCCAAGGGGGAAAATGTGTGGGATCCATGTCTCATAGGGTTGCCCTCTTGAGGGTATCAAGGAACTCATATTATTAACTCATAACATTTTCTAAAGTTCAGTTATGCAGATCTAGCAATGTTTAAAACTATGTCGAGGGTTAGAAAGTAGGACTTAGAGGATGCTCCTCGAAGACTAGATCCAATCTAGGAGAGGCTTTCACCGTTCCAACACCATAGCCACAAAAACTAGAGGAGAAACACCCCTCTTTGCAAGGGAGAAGGCCAAGGAAGAATAAGAAAGATGGAGGCTCTTCCCCTCTGGTCTGGATGCACTAGAACACCGTCGAGGACATCTCTACCATCACCTTGGATTCATCTTTTCAATCTTTCGATGGCAATGTGTGAGCAGACTCCATTGAAGCTATGGGTTTGTAAGTAGTACCTACATCCTCTCTCCCTCTCCCTCTCCCTCTCCCTCCCTCTCTCTCTCTCTCTCTCTCTCGATCACATGGGATGTCTAACATGATTGTGGTGTTGAGCTTTGTCAACGGTGTTGCAATTGTAGGATGTGCGTACATATATAAGTTTTGGTACTTTGGCTTAAATATTGTTCAACACATGTTGGTAATGGTGTGTGTTTGAACCCGGGGTATCACGGGATTATATGGTTATTATTTAGTAAAAATTCTTGGGAGACACTCGTGGTGACATTAGGGTACATCTCCATAGATTGGGATTAGAAAGATAGTCATTAGGATGTGATGCTTTGCCATGTATACAAGGCCTCACCTATGCTTATCCTATAAATGATAACTTAGTGTGGTTAAAGTAGGTATCTTAAGGAAATTACTAATGATGAGAGTTGCTACTAGAAAAAGAATGAACTATAGGCTTTGTTTCCAACCATCAAAACCTCATTTCACTCACTTTTTCGCACTTCTAATTTCCAATTTTATTTATTCCAATAAAAAGACACTTCTATCATCTATATTATCAATCTCTTATCAGAATAATGCACATAGGCAATTGACAACTATGATAAGTGTGATTGGGAAACACGAGACTATAGTCATAGCTGAAGAATTGCTTTAGAGGAGAATACTTCCATCCTATGTCTCCCATGGATTGATAAATCTTAGGTCATCCACTTGAGGGCATTTGATGTTGTTCTAGAAACCTATACGCTTGGAGGCTCAACAAATATCTACAAGAACAAAAATGTGTAGTAAACATCAAACAAACATGGTGTCGACATGGAGGTGGCATGTATTAGCAGGGAGGTGCAAGTGATCGGGAGACCAATATGATGTGTGAAACAACACACGACGTCAGGTTGGACAATAGCGATCTACAATCAAGGAGGTAAGTCTAGAGCGGGAGGTCACACATAGAGTTGGGCAAGATAGGGTGTGAGATCATAGAGGTGAGGCCATGGGGATCAACCAGGAGAGCGGTTTGGCGCGGGAGACCACAAATTGAGTTGAGACATAGGTGGTGCGGGATTGGTAAGATGAGGTGGAGGGGATCACGGGAAGGCACAGAGGATTATGAATACGAGAAAAGGGATGGTTGCAGGGACATCTTACAATTTGGAGGACGGGGCTGCAATCATAATGTGTTGGTAACTCAACTATCAGTTTGCCCCATCGCTAGCGGTCCATCACCATGAATCTTTAGTAGAGAGGCATCCTATCGTCAGGGAAGCTGGCTCGTCAAAGGTGCGCAAATAGACCCCTCAATGGTGAGTTACCACTAATGGGGCTATTAAAACAAGTTTGTTAATGGTGTAGCTCTTTGGTTCCATGTTTTGGTTTCTAGATTGTCTGAGTGATGATTAAGGGTCTAACTGTTTTGGGTTTTGGTTTGAACAAGGTTTATAAGGTATTTTTCAGTCACACATGCACAAAACTTAGCTGACCTGTCTATTTAATATATAATACTCCAGTCACATATGTAGGGTTTGATCTATAAGTAGTTGTTTTGTTCATCCAAAATATATGAGATAATTGGGGTAGCTTCCTAATATTATTTTAAGGTTAAACAATTGTACAAAATACAGATCCTTCATTTAAATAGACCATTTATTTATTAGGATAAAGAATTTATAAGTAACATTAGCAGATCCAAAAATGGTATAATCCAGGTAGCTTCCTAATATTTTTTAACATGTTCTTTCTTACAAATTTTCAAGTGCTCTACAGAAATATAAATGCCTCATTTAAATAGATCATTGATTTACTTAACTTTAAGTGCAAATATTTGATAATTAAAGTTTTGTCCGTCCAAAAAATGTACTTCGTCTATAAACTAATACTCCGTATAAGATATTTCGGATCAATAAAGTAGTGATCTAAATGATCTTACATTAGTTTACAAATGGAGTATGACATAAGTAGGGTATCTTCATAATAATATTCTAAAGGGTGCATAAAGATTGTCAAGAGTCTTACTCAAATATGAACTCCCCATTTTACATAGAACCATATTTCAATGAACTTTCAGGGTAAACATTTTGTAATTAATTTTTTTCGATCCTACAAAAATGAGACATTCAGTGTAGGCTTAAATATCATTTTAAGGTTATATACAGATTTCAACAGATATACACAAATATGAATCTCTCATTTTAATTGATCCTTCAGTTATTTATAGCATATTTGAAGTAGGGATGTTCGCAACTCATATACGGTAAAACCTAGCTAATATCCATGTGAAGGTTATACTTTTTGTTAACTTTCTTAGGTTGTACTAGCAAATGCTCTTTTCTTTAAATGGCTACGTTTATGAGCATATATAGTGCAAAGCAAGGTACATGTAAGGCTATGATGCATTAACAATATTTTTTAAACTAGAGATAAAAGATTTGCCGCATTCATTAATTAAGAAGAAGAGAATTGCCATTTATTTAACAAAAAATCAGGAAAAAACCATCACAACCCGTTGAGCGACGACACAAGATATCCGACAAACATCTCTGCGAAAGCCTCGTCAAGGTAGTACAATGGATTCATCATCATCACTTCTCCCCGAACAAGCATCATCGACATCCCTTATATCTGAGCAAGCAACTTTGACTTCGCTGTAGACGATCACCGACCCAGCCCACACCACAGGGTTTGTCTGCAAGCACATAAAGATCCGTGCCAATCACCCAACGATCCACGACGAGGAAAACACAACTTTGATTTTAGTGAAGAGTTATGAAGTAGAACTATGCAAGGTTGACGCATTGGAAGTCACCAAACAGACCACTGTCGCTAGTCATCGTTGCCACTCGGACCCCATTGCTGTTGCTCTGACTTCCCTACAACAAATGACCTTAGGCAATCCTGAGGACGCACCAAAGAAGATACAACTATCTCAACTATTTCCACGACTCCGACATCGCTCGCCCCATTGTTGTTTCCCAAAAAGCCCCGACTCCAAACCCCCGAAGGTACTGAGCCCAAACATTTGAAGCCGTATGGATACTCATATATGCAAATGGCTAAGATTGAGAATTGAGGAATTATTGAAGAATTCACCGATACAATCCTCTACTAGCCCGCTTGCTTCACCTGTGCTGTTAGTGAGATCCATAGATATGGATAGACTCTTTCTTGCTTAGTAAAGAAGAGTATGCGCGCTACGACTTACGCAATGGATCATCAGGTAACCAACCCGACGCATCCAATTTCGATGAACAACTTGGAGGTACGGCAATGTCATCCACTGGCCCCGCTTGCCGATGCCCAGTTCTAAAGATGATACCCCCGAGGAGGGATGCAACGCCAAAGCGCCGCCATCGTCCGATCACACAGATCTAGGTTTGTCAGCTTGACCTCGATGGTGCCAAGAAGAAGGAAAGGATGCTCCAAAGCATCCTCATCGCCAGCTACGGTCACGATTGGAGACACGACTTTCTCCTTGGTCACTCTCCTCGATCTCCCCGAGCCTTGCACACCATGCATCGACAAGCCCACCAAAGCCCCCCCCTCGGAAATCCAACCGTATCTAGTCCGCCCACACCACCTCCTTTCCAGTCCATTGCACGGCAACCTTCAGGATCCCATAATAGATCCCACTGATCGGAGAAGCATGCTTTGGGTTAGTGCCCCTTGTCACTGTGCGCTGTGCTGGATCCAGCGAGAACCATGCTAGCCAGCATGATGCACCCCTTGTCAAAGACCATCTCCTCTTTGACCACACTCCTCGGATCCAAGGGACATTCCAGCCATGGCACGTCGCCACACCACGATCACAGCCAAAGCACGCCTGCAGCTCCAACCCTCATCTAGGCCGCCCGGCCGCAGCACCAACTGCACCACCCTCGCACTCTGCTTCACTAAGCACAACTACACAACCCCTTGTCGGTGCACGGGCGAGAGCGCTAGATCCACATTGCTGGGGTGACCACGCACACTCGTGTCGCGCCGCCAGATCCACACCACCCTGTGCCAACCAGCTTTGTCGGCGCGCGTTCGCATGCTCACGGGCGACACACCTCCAACCCCTTGTTGTCACAGGCCCAACTGTGCCACGCCGAGCCCCGCACCTCCATTAAGCAAGCTTCCCCACGTACCGCTCATGCTCCTCATGAGATGGAGAGAGGGCCTTGCCGCCGTCGCATGGGCTTTGCCCTCTGACGGTACGAATAGGGGTACGATGGGTTGGGGGTGGCGGCGGCGACGGTTTAGGGTTGCTTCCAGGCCGCCGCGGGTTAGGGACACAAGGAGAGATGGGGGAGAAGGAAATTTCTAGGAGTATATGTTACTGAAAGTTCCATTCGAACTTAGAACGAGCTTGAAGCGATTAACGAGACTTTGTTCTCCTTTAGACGTTTCTGAATAATCTACCGCGTAAGATCTATGGTCTTCCCATGGAACAGATGGAAAAAAAGTGGATTCCATACTGTAGTCGAGTTCATAATGTGCTCGCTACTCGATACTCGTTCAGTGCCCATTCGTGCAGAGCCGTACACACACTTACAACCCACAATAATTGACAATATAGATATGCTCTTCACTGCATGCGCACGGTGCATAACGTGCATAACTAAGTACGACGACGGTCGACGGGTATGCATATATGCATGGCAACGTACGTTTGGGAGAGTACATCTAGCTCCTACGTGGCTACTTACATTGCTCTCGATCTGAAAGCTAGTAATTGATAGTTATTTTATACGATGTGAAATCATAATCGCGTAGGTAACGTACGTCCAATATGCTCGGTATATATTATTGTATTCGGCGAGATGTACATCGTGCAGGTGCATACAAACCTGTAGCAGCTGAGCAAATGCAGACTGCAAGGTTCAAAATCAATACCGTGGTACGTAGATATACTTATTAATAACTATTACTAGCAGTGTACACTCTATTATAGCCTAAGAAATCTAGATATGATTTTTCATAAACATTCAAGAGCATCTCCAGCATCACCGGCCGGTACTACCCCCTGTACTCGTTGAGGCATTGCAACCAACGATGGTGTATTATAGCATATACTCTCTCCATCTCAAAATAAGTGTCTCAACTTTGTACTAGCTTTAGTACAAAGTTGTACTAAGTTTAAGACAGTTATTTTAGGACGGAGGGAGTACTTAAGAGCATAGCATAGCATAGCAGATTCCCTATTCTAAAAGTTCAAAATATTTAACTTATTTTATTTATTTGTAATCTTCAACGGATTATAAGCGTTTCTTCACCTAGCGGACCTCCAACAACTATTTTTGTTGAAGACATTCTTTTTTACATAAACTCATTCAAAATACACATTTAAACTAGTTCATTGCATAATTTGACTTAAAGTGACAAAATAACATCATACATACATAACACAATTAAACAGTCCGCTGCCCACTACATTAACACTACATCGACATCGAACTATACGTTAAGCATCGAAATTAAACAAAAAAGTACATACTAGATAGCTTTACTCGTTGTCGCCTAAACTAAGAACATCAATGCAATGGCTCCCACAAGAAAAACAAATACTGATGACCCAAGGACTATGAACTAAATCACCACAACAACTAGGTGTGCAAGGCCAAGCTTCTTAAATTTCTTTCTTTGGTCTTGCATCTCATTGATTTGGGCTTGCTTGTCGTTGATTTGGATTTGCTTCTCGTTGATTTGGACTTGCTTCTCGTGTGTGTCTACCAGCACATCATCAAGTTTCTCTCTCAGTGATCGATAGTAGTAGTCTTTTTACATAAAGCTTCACTAAATCGACCCATATGCATGTGTTGCAAGCGAATCCTCTCTGCATGTGTGTAATGTTTTAAGCAATGAGTTGTATACCTAATTGCAAACATAAAGAGATATGGGTTATACCTTGCTTTCGCGGCCACTAGAAGAGAAGAAGTTTCACTTGGGATTGCTTAGTATGTACGAGGATTTTTGAAAAACGGGCTACTTGCAGCCGCAAAGGAGCACTGGAGGGTTCATTAGAATTTGGGAGGCATCGCCGCCGGCGCTATATGATTTGTCTGTGGATTCGACGGATGCACTGATGCAACACGATGATTCGTCGGAGTGCGTACTCTAGGAAGGGGAGCTCAAGGCCGAGCTGATGGGAGCGACGTGAGATTAGCCACGCCGTTGGCGAAGAAGGAACATTTCGGTGCGTCAACTGGCGTGGTATGATGCACAGGGCTCCATCTACTTCCCCAACCTCACGCGGTTCAATTTTCAGCAACATCGGGGTTTGCCATAGACAGACTGAGCCTTTGCGGCAATGATAACGCCCACGACGAATCCAACCGAATCCGGCACTAACGACAAAGGAGAAAGTGGGGGAAAGGGTGCTAGGGCTGCGACATGGCTGAGGAGGGGCGCCATGGGTGGCAGGGTGGCATAAGGGGCAGTAAACTTCAAGGTGGGAGGGAACGATAGTGGTTGCGGGTTGCGCGACCTCCGCTAGAGTTATCCTAAGAGTTGCCCTTGTTGGATTAAATTTAGTCCAAGTGATGTCTTTTTAAGGGACGGAAAGTTATAATTTTAAGGACTTAAGTGTATCGGGAATCTGCTAGCTAGGGGTTGAATCCCTAAATGAATTGTTTTGGCCTCAAATGTAGCTTTTAGGAGGTGTGCTAAAGATGCTCTAATTAGGGCATCTCTAATCCATTCCCAAAACCTAATATGGGGAAGTAAATTTTGATTTGGGCAATTAAGGCCGAACTAGCCCATCCCCAAAAGTTTAATTGTCCATATTTAGCTTTTTCTCTAATCCCTCCCCAGACCCACCTTGTGTGGGAGCTTGTATCCACTGGGTCTGCCCTTGTTTAGCTTTTCTCTCCAAACCCCTCCCCCACCACCTATCCCTTTTTCCTCTTGAGTGGGAAAGTCTTAGTAAAAATGGGGAATTACCTTGCCCCCGTCGACCACAGCACTACCCTTACAACCCGCGACACCGACCGTCCAGCACCCCAATGACCGGGAAAATGGAGGACCCGAACCATGTCGCGCCTCCGACCGCCCTCTTTGGCATCGGAATCATGCCGATGGCATGGAAGTTGTCCTCTGCGAAAAACATGCCACAAAATCTGTCGTATTCTCATTGTCATTCCTCTGGAAGAGCTGGGGCCGGCGGTGATGTGACGCCCGGATATTTAAGCTACAGTAACCCTCTACTAATGATGCCACGTCACCATGGTTACTGTTGATAAGCTCGCGTTGATTCAAACAAAGTTCAAATTCAAATTTAAAATTAAGTCAAATAAATTACTTCTTCAAACGACAAAACTAAATAGTTCATATTTTTGCAAATATTCCATAGTCATTTGTGATTAGGAAAACAACATAACTAAAATGCCCAAATTGACCCTAGCATCCAAAACAGTACCCAAAACAGCACCATTTAAATCGTTCCTATTTAAGTAAAATTAAAATGAAATCATCTTACTCCCAAACTTTTGTGGCAGTACTATATACAACATAGTATTTGTTTTGACCAGTGGCACCTTTAACAAAATTGGTTTGCTAGCAGAAATAAATAGAAAGCAATGGTGAAATAAAGAAAACAGAAAAACCAAAAAAAGAAAGAAAGAAAAAGACCCCTAGGCCACTTGGTCCAAATGGCCAAGGCTGCCCACCAGGTCCAACCGGCCCAACCCGGCGCCCCTCAGATGACCTAACCCACACCCCACGATCCCCACTCCACCCATCTCTCCTCTCGCTCCCCTCCTGGCGCCGCCTGTTGGAAATATGCCCTAGAGGCAATAATAAATGGTTATTATTATATTTCTTTGTTCATGGTAATTGTCTATTGTTCATGCTATAATTGTGTTATCCGGAAATCGTAATACATGTGTGAATACATAGACCACAACGTGTCCCTAGTAAGCCTCTAGTTGACTAGCTCGTTGATCAACAGATAGTCATGGTTTCCTGACTATGGACATTGGATGTCATTGATAACGGGATCACATCATTAGGAGAATGATGTGATGGACAAGACCCAATCCTAAGCATAGCATAAAAGATCGTGTAGTTTCGTTTGCTAGAGCTTTTCCAATGTCAAGTATCTTTTCCTTAGACCATGAGATCGTGCAACTCCCAGATACCGTAGGGGTGCTTTGGGTGTGCCAAACGTCACAACGTAACTGGGTGACTATAAAGGTGCACTACGGGTATCTCCGAAAGTGTCTGTTGGGTTAGCACGGATCGAGACTGGGATTTGTCACTCCGTGTGACGGAGAGGTATCTCTGGGCCCACTCGGTAATGCATCATCATAATGAGCTCAATGTGACTAAGGCGTTAGTCACGGGATCATGCATTGCGGTACGAGTAAAGAGACTTGCCGGTAACGAGGTTGAACAAGGTATTGGGATACCGACGATCGAATCTCGGGCAAGTAACATACCGATTGACAAAGGGAATTGTATACGGGATTGATTGAATCCTCGACATCGTGGTTCATCCGATGAGATCATCGTGGAACGTGTGGGAGCCAACATGGGTATCCAGATCCCGCTGTTGGTTATTGACCGGAGAGGCGTCTCGGTCATGTCTGCATGTCTCCCGAACCCGTAGGGTCTACACACTTAAGGTTCGGTGACGCTAGGGTTGTAGAGATATGAGTATGCGGAAACCAGAAAGTTGTTCGGAGTCCCGGATGAGATCCCAGACGTCACGAGGAGTTCCGGAATGGTCCGGAGGTAAAGAATTATATATAGGAAGTCAAGTTTCGGCCACCGGGAAAGTTTCGGGGGTTACCGGTATTGTACACCGGGTGGGGCCACCTATCCCGGAGGGCCCCGTGGGCTGAAGTGGGAAGGGAACCAGCCCCTAGTGGGCTGGGCGCCCCCCATGGGCCTCCCCCCATGCGCCTAGTGTTGGAAACCCTAGGGTGGGGGGGGGGGCTTCCCACTTGCCTTGGGGGGCAAGGCACCCCCCTTGGCCGCCGCCCCCACCCTAGATGGGTTTGGCCGGCGCCCCCCTCCCAGGGGGCCTATATAAAGGGGGGGGAGGGAGGGCAGCAACATCTCAGCCTTGGGCGCCTCCCTCCTCCCCATGCTACACCTCTCTCTCTCGTAGAAGCTCGGCGAAGCCCTGCCGGCATCCCGCTACATCCACCACCACGCCGTTGTGCTGCTGGATCTCCATCAACCTCTCCTTCCCCCTTGCTGGATCAAGAAGGAGGAGACGTCGCTGCACCGTACGTGTGTTGAACGCGGAGGTGCCGTCCGTTCGGCACTCGGTCATCGGTGATTTGAATCACGGTGAGTACGACTCCGTCATCCACGTTCATTGGAACGCTTCCGCTCGCGATCTACAAGGGTATGTAGATGCACTCCTTTCCCCTCGTTGCTAGTATACTCCATAGATGCATCTTGGTGAGCATAGGAAAATTTTAAAATTATGCTACGATTCCCAACAGTGGCATCATGAGCCAGGCCTATGCGTAGTTACTATGCACGAGTAGAACACAAAGAAGTTGTGGGCGTTGATGTTGCCAATTCTTCTTGCCGCTACTAGTCGTTTCTTGTTTCGGCGGCATTGTAGGATGAAGCGGCCCGGACCGACCTTACACGTACGCTTACGTGAGACAGGTTCCACCGACTGACATGCACTAGTTGCATAAGGTGGCTAGCGGGTGTCTGTCTCTCCTACTTTAGTCGGAACGGATTCGATGAAAAGGGTCCTTATGAAGGGTAAATAGAAATTGGCAAATCACGTTGTGGTCATACGTAGGTAAGAAAACGTTCTTGCTAGAAACCTACAAACCACGTAAAAACTTGCAACAACAATTAGAGGATGTCTAACTTGTTTTTGCAGCATGTGTTATGTGATGTGATATGGCCAGAAGATGTGATGAATGATATATATGTGATGTATGAGATTGATCATATTCTTGTAATAGGAATCACGACTTGCATGTCGATGAGTATGACAACCGGCAGGAGCCATAGGAGTTGTCTTTATTATTTTGTATGACCTGCGTGTCATTAATAACGCCATGTAAATTACTTTACTTTGTTGCTAAACGCGTTAGCCATAGAAGTAGAAGTAATCGTTGGCGTGACGACTTCATGAAGACACAATGATGGAGATCATGGTGTCATGCCGGTGACGAAGATGATCATGGTGCCCCGAAGATGGAGATCAAAGGAACAAAATGATATTGGCCATATAATGTCACTATTTGAATGCATGTGATGTTTATCATGTTTTTGCATCTTATTTGCTTAGAACGACGGTAGTAAGTAAGATGATCCCTTATGATAATTTCAAGAAAAAGTGTTCACCCTAACTGTGCACCGTTGCGAAGGTTCGTTGTTTCGAAGCACCACGTGATGATCGGGTGTGATAGATTCTAATGTTCACATACAACGGGTGTTGACGAGCCTAGCATGTACAGACATGGCCTCGGAACACACGCAATACACTTAGGTTGACTTGACGAGCCTAGCATGTACAGACATGGCCTCGGAACACGGAGGACCAAAAGGTCGAGCATGAGTCGTATAGAAGATACGATCAACATGGAGATGTTCACCGATCTTGACTAGTCCGTCTCACGTGATGATCGGACACGGCCTAGTTAACTCGGATCATGTTTCACTTAGATGACTAGAGGGATGTCCATCTGAGTGGGAGTTCATTAAATAATTTGATTATATGAATTTAATTATCATGAACTTAGTCTAAAATCTTTACACTATGTCTTGTAGACCAAATGGCCAACGTTGTCCTCAATTTCAACGCGTTCCTAGAGAAAACCAAGCTGAAAGATGATGGCAGCAGCTATACGGACTGGGTCCGGAACCTGAGGATCATCCTCATAGTAGCCAAGAAAGATTATGTCTTAGAAGCACCGCTAGGTGATGCACCAATCCCAGAGAACCAAGACGTTATGAACGCTTGGCAGCAGCGTGCTGATGATTACTCCCTCGTTCAGTGCGGCATGCTTTACAGCTTAGAACCGGGTCTCCAAAAGCGTTTTGAGAAACATGGAGCATATGAGATGTTCGAGGAGCTGAAATTGGTTTTCCAAGCTCATGCCCGGGTCGAGAGATATGAAGTCTCCGACAAGTTCTTCAGCTGTAAAATGGAGGAAAATAGTTCTGTAAGTGAGCACATACTCAGAATGTCTGGGTTGCACAACCGCTTGACTCAGCTGGGAGTTAATCTCCCGGATGACGCGGTCATTGACAGAATCCTTCAGTCGCTTCGACCAAGCTACAAGAGCTTTGTGATGAACTTCAATATGCAGGGGATGGAAAAGACCATTCCTGAGATATATTCAATGCTGAAATCAGCGGAGGTGGAGATCAGAAAAGAACATCAAGTGTTGATGGTGAATAAAACCACTAAGTTCAAGAAGGGCAAGGGTAAGAAGAACTTCAAGAAGGACGGCAAGGGAGTTGCCGCGCCCGGTAAGCCAGTTACCGGGAAGAAGCCAAGGAATGGACCCAAGCCTGAGACTGAGTGCTTTTATTGCAAGGGAAGTGGTCACTGGAAGCGGAACTGCCCCAAATACTTAGCGGACAAGAAGGCCAGCAACACCAAAGGTATATGTGATATACATGTAATTGATGTGTACCTTACCAGTACTCGTAGTAGCTCCTGGGTATTTGATACCGGTGCGGTTGCTCATATTTGTAACTCAAAACAGGAACTACGGAATAAACGGAGACTGGCGAAGGACGAGGTGACGATGCGCGTCGGGAATGGTTCCAAGGTCGATGTGATCGCCGTCGGCACGCTACCTCTGCATCTACCCACGGGATTAGTTTTAAACCTCAATAATTGTTATTTAGTGCCAGCTTTGAGCATGAACATTGTATCTGGATCTCGTTTAATTTGAGATGGCTACTCATTTAAATCCGAGAATAATGGTTGTTCTATTTATTTGAGAGATATGTTTTATGGTCATGCCCCGCTGGTCAATGGTTTATTTTTTATGAATCTCAAACGTGATGTTACACATATTCATAGTGTGAATACCAAAAGATGTAAAGTTGATAACGATAGTCCCACATACTTGTGGCACTGCCGCCTTGGTCACATTGGTGTCAAGCGCATGAAGAAGCTCCATGCAGATGGACTTTTGGAGTCTCTTGATTACGAATCATTTGACACGTGCGAACCATGCCTCATGGGTAAGATGACCAAGACTCCGTTCTCCGGAACAATGGAGCGAGCAACCAACTTATTGGAAATCAGACATACCGATGTGTGCGGTCCATTGAGTGTTGAGGCTCGCGGAGGATATCGTTATGTTCTCACTCTCACTGATGACTTAAGTAGATATGGGTATGTCTACCTAATGAAACACAAGTCTGAAACCTTTGAAAAGTTCAAGGAATTTCAGAGTGAGGTTGAAAATCAACGTGACAGGAGAATAAAATTCTTACGATCAGATCATGGTGGAGAATATTTAAGTCACAAATTTGGTGCACACTTAAGGAAATGTGGAATAGTTTCACAACTCACGCCGCCTGGAACACCTCAGAGAAACGGTGTGTCCGAACGTCGTAATCGCACTCTATTGGATATGGTGCGATCTATGATGTCTCTTACCGATTTACCGCTCTCATTTTGGGGCTATGCTTTAGAGACTGCCGCATTCACTTTAAATAGGGCTCCGTCGAAATCCGTTGAGACGACACCGTATGAATTATGGTTTGGGAAGAAACCTAAGCTGTCGTTTCTAAAAGTTTGGGGATGCGATGCTTATGTCAAGAAACTTCAACCTGAAAAGCTCGAACCCAACTCGGAAAAATGCGTCTTCATAGGATACCCCAAGGAAACTATTGGGTATACCTTCTACCTCAGATCCGAAGGCAAGATCTTCGTTGCCAAGAACGGGTCCTTTCTAGAGAAGGAGTTTCTCTCGAAAGAATTGAGTGGGAGGAAAGTGGAACTTGATGAGGTGATAGTCACCCCTTCCGAACCGGAAAGTAGCGCAGCGCGGGAAGATGTTCCTGTGGTGCCTACACCGACTGGGGAGGAAGTTAATGATGATGATCATGAAGCTTCGGATCAAGTTACTACTGAACTTCGTAGGTCCACAAGGACACGTTCCGCACCAGAGTGGTACGGCAACCCTGTCCTGGAAATCATGTTGTTAGACAACGGTGAACCTTCGAACTATGAAGAAGCGATGGCGGGCCCGGATTCTGACAAATGGCTAGAAGCCATGAAATCCGAGATAGGATCCATGTATGAAAACGAAGTATGGACTTTGACTGACTTGCCCGATGATCGGCGAGCCATAGAAAACAAATGGATCTTTAAGAAGAAGACAGACGCGGATGGTAATGTGACCATCTATAAGGCTCGACTTGTCGCTAAGGGTTATCGACAAGTTCAAGGGGTTGACTACGATGAGACTTTCTCACCCGTAGCGAAGCTGAAGTCCGTCCGAATCATGTTAGCAATTGCCGCATACTATGATTATGAGATATGGCAGATGGACGTCAAAACGGCATTCCTTAACGGCTTCCTTAAGGAAGAGTTGTATATGATGCAGCCGGAAGGTTTTGTTGATCCTAAGAATGCTAACAAAGTATGCAAGCTCCAACGCTCAATCTATGGGCTGGTGCAAGCATCTCGGAGTTGGAACATTCGCTTTGATGAGATGATCAAAGCGTTTGGGTTTACACAGACTTATGGAGAAGCCTGTGTTTACAAGAAAGTGAGTGGGAGCTCTGTAGCATTTCTCTTATTATATGTGGATGACATATTATTGATGGGAAATGATATAGAATTCTTGGAAAGTATAAAGACCTATTTGAATAAGTGTTTTTTAATGAAGGACCTTGGAGAAGCTGCTTATATATTAGGCATCAAGATCTATAGAGATAGATCGAGACGCCTCATTGGTCTTTCACAGAGTACATACCTTGACAAGATATTGAAGAAGTTCAATATGGATCAGTCCAAGAAGGGGTTCTTGCCTGTATTGCAAGGTGTGAATTTGAGCACGGCTCAATGCCCGACCACGGCAGAAGATAGAGAAAAGATGAGTGTCATCCCCTATGCCTCGTCCATAGGGTCTATTATGTATGCCATGCTGTGTACCAGACCTGATGTAAACCTTGCCGTAAGTTTGGTAGGAAGGTACCAAAGTAATCCCGGCATGGAACACTGGACAGCGGTCAAGAATATCCTAAAGTACCTGAAAAGGACCAAGGATATGTTTCTCGTTTATGGAGGTGACGAAGAGCTCATCGTAAAGGGTTACGTCGACGCTAGCTTCGACACAGATCTGGATGACTCGAAGTCACAAACCGGATACGTGTATATTTTGAATGGAGGAGTAGTAAGCTGGTGCAGTTGCAAGCAAAGCGTCGTGGCGGGATCTACATGTGAAGCGGAGTACATGGCGGCCTCGGAGGCAGCACAGGAAGCAGTCTGGATGAAGGAGTTCATTACCGACCTAAGGGTGATTCCCAATGCGTCGGGCCCGATGACTCTCTTCTGTGACAACACTGGAGCTATTGCCCTTGCGAAGGAGCCCAGGTTTCATAGGAAGACCAGGCATATCAAGCGTCACTTCAACTCCATTCGTGAAAGTGTTCAAAATGGATACATAGATATTTGTAAAGTACATACGGACCTGAATGTAGCAGATCCGTTGACTAAACCTCTCCCCAGGGCAAAACATGATCAACACCAGGACGCAATGGGTGTTCGATTCATCACAATGTAACTAGATTATTGACTCTAGTGCAAGTGGGAGACTGTTGGAAATATGCCCTAGAGGCAATAATAAATGGTTATTATTATATTTCTTTGTTCATGGTAATTGTCTATTGTTCATGCTATAATTGTGTTATCCGGAAATCGTAATACATGTGTGAATACATAGACCACAACGTGTCCCTAGTAAGCCTCTAGTTGACTAGCTCGTTGATCAACAGATAGTCATGGTTTCCTGACTATGGACATTGGATGTCATTGATAACGGGATCACATCATTAGGAGAATGATGTGATGGACAAGACCCAATCCTAAGCATAGCATAAAAGATCGTGTAGTTTTGTTTGCTAGAGCTTTTCCAATGTCAAGTATCTTTTCCTTAGACCATGAGATCGTGCAACTCCCGGATACCGTAGGGGTGCTTTGGGTGTGCCAAACGTCACAACGTAACTGGGTGACTATAAAGGTGCACTACGGGTATCTCCGAAAGTGTCTGTTGGGTTGGCACGGATCGAGACTGGGATTTGTCACTCCATGTGACGGAGAGGTATCTCTGGGCCCACTCGGTAATGCATCATCATAATGAGCTCAATGTGACTAAGGCGTTAGTCACGGGATCATGCATTGCGGTACGAGTAAAGAGACTTGCCGGTAATGAGATTGAACAAGGTATTGGGATACCGACGATCGAATGTCGGGCAAGTAACATACCGATTGACAAAGGGAATTGTATACGGGATTGATTGAATCCTCGACATCGTGGTTCATCCGATGAGATCATCGTGGAACGTGTGGGAGCCAACATGGGTATCCAGATCCCGCTGTTGGTTATTGACCGGAGAGGCGTCTCGGTCATGTCTGCATGTCTCCCGAACCCGTAGGGTCTACACACTTAAGGTTCGGTGACGCTAGGGTTGTAGAGATATGAGTATGCGGAAACCCGAAAGTTGTTTGGAGTCCCGGATGAGATCCCGGACGTCACGAGGAGTTCCGGAATGGTCCGGAGGTAAAGAATTATATATAGGAAGTCAAGTTTCGGCCACCGGGAAAGTTTCGGGGGTTACCGGTATTGTACCGGGACCACCGGAAGGGTCCCGGGGGTCCACCGGGTGGGGCCACCTATCCCGGAGGGCCCCGTGGGCTGAATTGGGAAGGGAACCAGCCCCTAGTGGGCTGGGCGCACCCCATGGGCCTCCCCCCATGCGCCTAGGGTTGGAAACCCTTGGGTGGGGGGGGGCTTCCCACTTGCCTTGGGGGGGCAAGGCACCCCCCTTGGCCGCCGCCCCCACCCTAGATGGGTTTGGCCGGCGCCCCCCCTCCCAGGGGGCCTATATAAAGGGGGGGGGGGAGGGAGGGCAGAAACATCTCAGCCTTGGGCGCCTCCCTCCTCCCCATGCTACACCTCTCTCTCTCGTAGAAGCTCGGCGAAGCCCTGCCGGCATCCCACTACATCCACCACCACGCCGTCGTGCTGCTGGATCTCCATCAACCTCTCCTTCCCCCTTGCTGGATCAAGAAGGAGGAGACGTCGCTGCACCGTACGTGTGTTGAACGCGGAGGTGCCGTCCGTTCGGCACTCGGTCATCGGTGATTTGAATCACGGCGAGTACGACTCCGTCATCCACGTTCATTGGAACGCTTCCGCTCGCGATCTACAAGGGTATGTAGATGCACTCCTTTCCCCTCGTTGCTAGTATACTCCATAGATGCATCTTGGTGAGCGTAGGAAAATTTTAAAATTATGCTACGATTCCCAACACCGCCACCCTCCCACATACGCACGACGTACGCTGTGCAGGAGGCGCCTGCCCCTCGCGCTACCCGCCGACCGTTGCTGCCAGGAGCCCCCCTCGTCGGAACCACCTCGCCGCCGTCCCTGCCGGATCGCTTCCTCGTGCTCCTCCCCGCCGGACTCCCTCTGCCTTTTCCCGATCTGGATCGGGGGGATCCGCCCCGACGCCGCCGCCGCACACCGTCGCCGCCTGGTCCCGCCAATGATTCGCCGAAGCTGCCCACCGTCGTCGTCGCCTCCTCGTCCTCCTCCTCGAGCATGCTGCCGTTCCCCTGCGTCGCAAGTGAGGCCCGGCCTCTCCTCCTCTCTCCCCCGCTGTCGCTCAAGCTCGCTGGAGCTCGTAACCGCCCCCCCTCGCTGCACGCACTCCACCGCGCCCCGCGCCTCACGCGCCCGCTCCGGCCACTGCCAGTGCGCCGGGCCACGCCCGACCGGGCGCCGTTTTTCCCCGCACCATGGTCACCCCCGCCGCTGACCGCAGCTCGTCGCAATTGCCGGCGCCCCGACCTCACTCCCTCCGTTGCCACCCCTTGCGCCCCCTGGCCACCTTTGCCTAGCACCACCGCCACCCCGCGCCGGCGCTGCTGCGCCGTGTGCTTCTGCTGCTGCTTCTCACACGCTCGCCGCCTGCGCATGGCCCTGCTATCGCCCGTAGCCCCACTCCCCGCCCCTGTCCCGGCCGCAGCCGCATCGCGCCGCCGCTGCGCCTGCCGTGGCCGGCCGGCGAGCCCTGCCGTGGCCACGGCCTCACCCCGCGTCCTGGCGGGCAACGCCTTGCCCACGCCCGTCGGGTTCGCCCGCTAGCACCCGTTCCAGTGGCCTCCTGGGCCACTGGCAGTAGGGGCCCACCGTACAGAAAGTTTTTAAAAAATAATAATAATAATAATAAATAAATAAAAATAATTAGTTAACAAAATTAATTAACTTAATTAAGTATGCTTAATTAACTAATTAACTACTGTTAATTAACTAAACAGTCAATGACATGTGGGACCCACACGTCAGCGACCCAGTCAACACCTCTGTTGACTGCTGATGTCATGCTGACGTCATGCTGATGCAATGATGCTATTTTCGAATTAATTCAATAATATTAATTTAGAAATTGATTAAAACTTTGAAAATTAATTTAAAATAATCTGTAGCTCGGATGAAAATACTTTGTACATGGAAGTTGCTCAGAACGACGAGATGAATCTGAATACATAGCCCGTTCGTCCGCCACACACTCCTAGCATAACAAACATGCAACTTTCCCCCTCTGGTCCATCTGTCCGAAAATGCCAAACACTGGGGATATTTTCCCGGATGTTTCCCCCCTTCGTCAGTATCACCTACTACCGCGTTAGGGCACATCTTATTATGTTCCCCCTCCGTTACTTCTTTCCGGTAGACCCCGAGACTGCCGGCGACCCCCAGTTCGACTACGGTGTTGACGACCTCTCCTTGCCAGAGCAACCAGGCAAGCCGCCCCCCTTGATCACCAGAGATCGCCTATTCTTCTCTATACTGCTTGCATTAGAAGAGTGTAGCATGTTACTGCTTTCGGTTAATCCTATTCTGCTGCATAGCCTGTCATTGTTGCTACAGTTGTTACCCTTACCTGCTATCCTACTGCTTAGTATAGGATGCTAGTGTTCCATCAGTGGCCCTACCCCCTTGTCCGTCTGCCATGCTATACTATCGGGCCGTGATCACTACGGAGGTGATCACGGGTATATACTATATACTTTATATACATGACACATGTGGGGACTAAAGTCGAGTCAGCTCGTTGAGTACCCGCAAGTGATTCTGATGAGGGGGCTGAAAGGACAGGTGGCTCCATCCCGGTAGAGGTGGGCCTGGGTTCCTGACGGCCCCCGACTGTTACTTTGTGGCGGAGCGACAGGGCAGGTTGAGACCACCTAGGAGAGAGGTGGGCCTGGCCCTGGTCGGCGTCCGCGGATACTTAAAAATAACACGCTTAACGAGATCTTGGTATTTGATCTGAGTCTGGCCATTTGGTCTATATGCACTAACCAACTACGCGGGAACAGTTATGGGCACTCGACGTAGTGGTATCAGCCGAAGCCTTCTTGACGTCAGCGATGGAGCGGCACGCGCCGGATTGGACTGGAACGCCTGCTAGGCTAGGTCTGCTTCCGGCCGCCCTCGCAACGTGCAGGTGTGCAATGGGCGATGGGCCCAAACCCCTGCGCCATAGGATTTAGAACGGTGTGCTGACCTCTGTGCTGTGCCTAGGTGGGGCTGCGACGTGTTGATCTTCCGAGCCCGGGCATGACCCAGGAAAGTGTGTCCGGCCAAATGGGATCGAGCGTGTTGGGTTATGTGGTGCACCCCTGCAGGGAAGTTTATCTATTCGAATAGCCGTGTCCCTCGGTAAAAGGATGACCCGGAGTTGTACCTTGACCTTATGACAACTAGAACTGGATACTTAATAAAACACACCCTTCCAAGTGCCAGATATAACCCGGTGATCGCTCTCTGACAGGGCGACGAGGAGGGGATCGCCGGGTAGGATTATGCTATACGATGCTACTTGGTGAACTTACCATCTACTCTCTCCTACATGCTACAAGATGGAGGTGGCCAGAAGCATAGTCTTCGACAGGATTAGCTATCCCCCTCTTATTCTGGCATTCTGCATATCAGTCCACCGATATGGCCCTTTACACATATACCCTTGCATATGTAGTGTAGCTCCTTGCTTGGGAGTACTTTGGATGAGTACTCACGGTTGCTTTTCTCCCTCTTTTCCCCCTTTCCCTTCTACCTGGTTGTCGCAACCAGATGCTGGAGTCCAGGAGCTAGAGAACCCGAGGATGATTCTACGTGGAGTTCGGCTTCGAGGAGTAGTTAGGAGGTCCAAGGTAGGAGGCATTGCCTTTTCGATCGTTGCTACTTTTGTGCTAGCCTTCTTAAGGCAATCTTGTTTAACTTATGTCTGTACTCAGATATTATTGCTTCCGCTGGCTCTTGTGTTTTCGAGCTTATGTATTCGAGCCTTCGAGGCCCCTGGCTTGTAATTTAAAGCTTGTTTTATTTTAATTTGTGTCTAGAGTTGTGTTGTGATATCTTCCCGTGAGTCCTCGATCTTGATCGTACAAATTTGCGTGTATGATTAGTGTACGGTCAAATCGGGGGCGTCACAAGTTGGTATCAGAGCCAACTGTCTGTAGGAATCCCCCTTCCACACTCCTTGGCCGAAGTCGAGTCTAGACTTTACAAACTTTTACTAACATGGCTGTGCGGCCCATGGGCCCACGTCGCCATTGGGTGGTAGTAGGATCTTTTATTCCTCGACCTATACTCTGGGACTCTGATCTCTCTTCTATTCGGGTTAAATGAATTTTGATAAATCTAACATTAGGATCTCGTGATCAATTTCACCCAGAGAGCCCCTTCACTCCAGATGATGGCTTGATTCATTAGCAGACCCTAAAGATACTCTCTGATGTTATCTCGAGAACTTGTGTTCATCGCGTTTGCAATTCCCCTTCCACCGTCAACCCTTACGGATAACTACATGCACATGCCATTCTTACACTCATCCCCAGTTGGTCTTGTTATTACAAGATACCCTATAATACTCGTCGTTGTTCCAAGAATCCCTTGTGCCACTGCCTTGCGATTCCTTGCCGCAAAATATCCCTACGATTTGTTTCTTCACACTTATCAAAGAACCGTTCATTACTAGTTGTTCATAGGATTCACTAGATACATTGAAATACTACCCGATCTCTCGATAGTCCTTCTGCAAATACTTGTCTGCTTGCAGTCTGGACAATTCCATTTGACTAGCAATAACCATTAAAATCCTTGTGATTGACATTCTGATCATGGTGATTCAACATGTGTGTGAATGCACACAATCATTAGTTATTCCCTGGAAATTTCCTTCCGGCTCAGATGTCATTTTAAACGTGAACTGGTTCTCAAGCAATCCAATTGTCGTCGATTGTACCTAAGTCTATTCAACTTATCCATTTTTAATCAAACCGTTGGCTTCTGATCCCTTGACATGGAATTCATAATTCCTGTGCAATTGAGCTTTGGATTAGTCAGTTGTTTCTATAATCTGATCTCCTTGCATTCCTTCTTCCTCTGTTTGAGTACCGATGCTCACATCAGATCCCTTGAGGACCATTGGATTCTTTTGTTGGATTTTATCCGGCGACGTCCATCATATTCAATCACTTTGGAAGTTCTTTCCCTAATACAAAATGCCATTGGTAAATCCTATTCTCGGATTTGGCCAAACCATGCTCTGCTTTCGAGCTGGTGATAACTCTCGAAGCTTGTGGTATAGGTTTCTAAGATGCCCGGATGGGTTGAACCTGTGTATTCCTTAATTTGTGTGAACTCGAAAGTTTACCAAGGTTCTTACTCCTCTGGTAATTCACCAGGTAGATCTTCGCACTCAAATCATTTTTGTAGAGCAGTAAATGTAAGGTTATGCATTGGAGAAGTGGGAGTCGACCTTGAACTTTGTGTTCATGCCCATGGACACGATGTAGATCTTACCATTAAAACTTCTCTTAAATTAAATTATTCCCTTGGTATAAGTTCATCTTATATCTAGGGTCTGGCCTTTTGTAATCGTGGTTCCGACCATGTTCTCCTTTAAATACCATTTCTCGTGCAAGTTTATGCACTTATCTTCTACAGAGCAATACCCCAGTCCAACCTCTACTTTGGTTTGTCGTCGAGTATTACCCCCCTGGTATATCGAGATTATCACGGAACTGCATAAATTCTTATGAGTTCTCCATCAAGTACTACATTCTCATTGATTCCAAAAGAAAAATTTCGCGGGCTCTGAGTTATTAAACACTCAAGGACACCGATAATCGAATCGAGTCCATGTCGCGATTAAACAACTCTTAGTAATCTTCTTTACTTGCGAGTTTGTACTCGATCACGTCATTCCTAGCCTGATTGGCTATATCATTATCGTGCTAAATTTTAACTGTGCTACCGGGTCCTTCTTCCCGGAGCACAAATTTCGACGGTGAGCTAACCTTACCATCGATCTTCCTCGTCTTATCATTTCGCCTTGAACATCAAGCTTGATTCTGAGTGTGTGTCGTATTCGTGGTCCAATGACCCTACGCTTCACCATTGCTTTTTCTTGATGTCGTCGCTGTTCGATTGCTTCTTCGTGAAATCTCTCGACAATTGTGTCGTGATCATCATCAACATTTTGAGCTCTTCCAGGATATCAATTGAATGCATGAAGAGAAATACCATCCTTGCCCTCGATGATTTGTATTATCATCGACCACCTTATTGCCTTCTGTTCAATACAAACTTGTTCGTGTTTCGTGTTATACCTTGAGATCCATGCTATCCAGCAATTGTTCTTCTTTACCTTGGAGTATTACCATCTTTTATGCCAATAATGCCGTGAGAATTTCAGCACCTCTTATGCATTCTTGGTACAAGTGATACTTCCTGCCATCTCCGATCATTCCTTGGTCCCCGTGTTGTTTCTAACCGGAAAACCGACAATTGAACTATGCTGTGCGACTTCAAAATTCTAGCAACCCTATTGCTTTGAAGTTAATGGTCGACATTTCATTCTTAGACCATTGGCTATTGAATCACCATTCTGACATTGGTCGTGCAACCTAGCCCATATTTCGGGTGCACCTTTCAACCAATGTTTAACTATGTATGTTTCCCTCGAGCATACATCATTATATCATTTGATCTGACTAATGTTATCTCCTTGTTCACATAATTGTGGAAACTCATCTTTTGGAAGTCTCGATGAATTGTCGCTGAGTTCATTAGCTACCTCCTTATCCCTTCATTGGTTTAATGATGAGCTCTTGTTTCGGAACTCGCTTCCGTAGTACATTTCCCGAGAATATTACAATGTTGTCTCGTCAATTTGTTTTTCACCTTTTCTTCTCAGGCATCCTGAGTCTGAGGTATCCTAACACCGATCAGATCTGAATCTTGGTCAGATATGATGGTTGGAACATATTTCCAAGAGTTATAACATTGGTCTTTTATATGACTCGGTAAGATGATGTCATGCCTAGCACACCTGGCCGGAGCACCTAGTGTTATTGTTTGCTTTTCTTCAAGGTTATCCATTCTTTCATGAGGAAATTGTAAGACTTATTCTACAAGTTCCTGATGGATCCTTCGTGTATCCAAAGTCCGACCTTGGCTTGAAGACCATGTCAATGCAATCTCGAAGCATGTATGTGGTACTCCTATCATCAATAAGAACAATTGAAGCACAATGCTAATTTTTGTCCTTATCAATTATTCAAACATTGTTCTTTGGGTAATGTCATGAAATTCCTCTCCCGTTACCTAAATGGTTACATACTTGGAGCCCTATCCTTAATATCTTGCTCTGCCTTTCCTTGGGAAAGATATACTCTAATACTTGAGTATAAACACCTTTTCCTTTCCATTGGTCTGATTAATGTAATAATCACATTTTCCTTTCCATTGTTTTGGTTATCCTTTCTTGTGACCTATATGATATAAGCAGTAATATTCTCTTGCTTATGTAAGCACCTCGGTGTACAATTCTGTCAGCAAGACCCTGTTACTATTGTTGATGACATTCCGGTAGCCACCGAGGGACGAGAACCTTGCCTATTGGCCCGCCTCGTTCAACGAGCAGGAAAATGGTTCTCTTCGTCCCTCGCCCTTGGTACCAACATTGTTGCCAACATAACTGGCAGGCTACCCTCTGATATGCCTTGCTATCGTGACCGTGCAAGATGTTAGCCCCCTTTCTACTTTTAACCCACATGGTGGGCCCATAACCCACAGTTCCATAGGATCGAAACCTGACTCTCCTGTACACCCCCTGTTCCCAAAGTTATTCCTCGCGCGTGGCCTCGTATGTAATTCACGAGCCACCTTCCGAGAGATCGTCAGTTCTAATATCAGACACAAAACTAATTCTCGTTGCTCTGAACCCCTTTCATGCGCTGTTTCAGGCAACGACGATTGTCTATCCGCTTGAAACTTCTTATGGTACCTTCTTACTTTGCTCTCGATATCTTCTTAAGTTTCAATTCGAGAGTTACTTTCCGCCACCTTCCCTGATGTTATCTACCAGTTAGTCAACCGTGCAGAGGTCCGTTCCCCCGGAATACCCCCTTATTCTTTCGTAAGTACGATGGAGTTCTCGAAGAAAGGAAGACGCCTTCATCATGATGACCTGGAGCAGAGAAATGAAGACATCAACGTAGTGGATCGACCTCTTCGAGAAGAGCAACCAAGACCGAGAAGATTCGTTAGAATTTCGTAACCAGACCTTTCCCCCTTACTCCACCTCTTAAAATCTCGGGGCGAGATTTTTTTGTAGTGGAGGAGAATTGTGACGCCCGGATATTTAAGCTACAGTAACCCTCTACTAATGATGCCACGTCACCATGGTTACTGTTGATAAGCTCGCGTTGATTCAAACCAAGTTCAAATTCAAATTTAAAATTAAGTCAAATAAATTACTTCTTCAAACGGCAAAACTAAATAGTTCATATTTTTGCAAATATTCCATAGTCATTTTTGATTAGGAAAACAACATAACTAAAATGCCCAAATTGACCCTAGCATCCAAAACAATACACAAAACAGCACCGTTTAAATCATTCCAATTAAAATGAAATCATCTTACTCCCAAACTTTTGTGGCAGTACTATATACAACATAGTATTTGTTTTGACTAGTGGCACTTTTAACAAAATTGGTTTGCTAGCAGAAATAAATAGAAAGCAATGGTGAAATAAAGAAAACAGAAAAACCAAAAAAAAGAAAGAAAGAAAAAGACCCCTAGGCCACTTGGTCCAAATGGCCAAGGCTGCCCACCAGGTCCGACCGGCCCAACCCGGCGCCCCTCAGATGACCTAACCCACACCCCACGATCCCCACTCCACCCATCTCTCCCCTCGCTCCCCTCCTGGCGCCGCCACCCTCCCACATACGCATGACGTACGCTGTGCAGGAGGCGCCTGCCCCTCGCGCTACCCGCCGACCACTGATGCCAGGAGCCCCCCTCGTCGGAACCACCTCGCCGCTCTCCCCGTCGGATCGCTTCCTCGTCCTCCTCCCCGCCGAACTCCCTCTACCTCCTCCCGATCTGGATCGGGGGGATCCGCCCCGACGCCGCCGCCGCACACCGTTGCCGCCTCGTCCCGCCACTGCTTCGCCGAAGCTGCCCACCGTCGTCGTCGCCTCCTCGACCTCCTCCTCGAGCATGCTGCCATTCCCCTGCGTCGCAAGTGAGGCCCGGCCTCTCCTCCTCTCTCCCCCGCTGTCGCTCAAGCTCGCTGGAGCTCGTAACCGCCCTCCCCCTCGCTGCACGCACTCCACCGCGCCCCGCGCCTCACGCGCCCGCTCCGGCCACTGCCAGTGCGCCGGGCCGCGCCCGACCGGCCGCCGTTTTCCCCCGCACCCATGGTCACCCCCGCCGCAGACCGCGCAGCTCGTCGCAAACGCCGGCGCCCCGACCTCACTCCCTCCGTTGCCACCCCTTCCGCCCCCTGGCCACCTTTGCCTAGCACCACCGCCACCCCGCGCCGGCGCTGCCGCGCCGTGTGCTTATGCTGCTGCTTCTCACGCGCTCGCCGCCCGCGCATGGCCCTGCTGTTTCCTGTAGCCCCACTCCCCGCCCCTGTCCCGGCCGCAGCCGCATCGCGCCGCCCCTGCGCATGCCGTGGCCGGCCGGCGAGCCCTGCCGTGGCCACGGCCTCACCTCGCGTCCTGGCGGGCAGCGCCTTGCCCGCGCCCGTCGGGTTCGCCTGCTAGCACCCCCTTCCAGTGGCCTCCTGGGCCACTGGCAGTAGGGGCCCACCGTACAGAACGTTTAAAAAAATTTAATAATAATAGTAATAAATAAATAAAAATAATTAATTAATAATTAATTAGTTAACAAAATTAATTAACATAATTAAGTATGCTTAATTAACTAATTAACTACTGTTAATTAACTAAACAGTCAATGACATGTGGGACCCACACATCAGTGACCCAGTCAACACCTCTGTTGACTGCTGATGTCATGCTGACGTCATGCAGATGCAATAATGCTATTTTCGAATTAATTCAATAATAATAATTTAGAAATTGATTAAAACTTTGAAAATTAATTTAAAATAATCCGTAGCTCGGATGAAAATACTTTGTACATGAAAGTTGCTCAGAACGACGAGACGAATCTGAATACATAGCCCGTTCGTCCGCCACACACTCCTAGCATAACAAACATGCAACTTTCCCCCTCCGGTCCATCTGTCCGAAAATGCCAAACACTGGGGATATTTTCCCGGATGTTTCCCCCCTTCGTCAGTATCACCTACTATCGCGTTAGGGCACATCTAGCACCGCGTTTGCCATGTTACACTTTTGTGATGCTTTGATTGCTCTGTTATTTATTATGTTCCCCCTCCGTTACTTCTTTCCGGTAGACCCCGAGACTGCCGGTGACCCCCAGTTCGACTACGGTGTTGACGACCTCTCCTTGCCAGAGCAACCAGGCAAGCACCCCCCTTGATCACAAGATATCGCCTATTCTTCTCTATACTGCTTGCATTAGAAGAGTGTAGCATGTTACTGCTTTCGGTTAATCCTATTCTGCTGCATAGCCTGTCATTGTTGCTACAGTTGTTACCCTTACCTGGTATCCTACTGCTTAGTATAGGATGCTAGTGTTCCATCAGTGGCCCTACACCCTTGTCCGTCTGCCATGCAATACTATCGGGCCGTGATCACTAGGGAGGTGATCACGGGTATATACTATATACTTTATATACATGACACATGTGGTGACTAAAGTCGGGTCAGCTCGTTGAGTACCCGCAAGTGATTCTGATGAGGGGGCTGAAAGGACAGGTGGCTCCATCCCGGTAGAGGTGGGCCTGGGTTCCTGACGGCCCCCGACTGTTACTTTGTGGCGGAGCGACAGGGTAGGTTGAGACCACCTAGGAGAGAAGTGGGCCTGGCCCTGGTCGGCGTCCGTGGATACTTAAAAATAACATGCTTAACGAGATCTTGGTATTTGATCTGAGTCTGGCCATTTGGTCTATACGCACTAACCAACTACGTGGGAACAGTTATGGGCACTCGACGTCGTGGTATCAGCCGAAGCCTTCTTGACGTCAGCGACGGAGCGGCACGCGCCGGATTGGACTGGAACGCCTGCTAGGCTAGGTCTGCTTCCGGCCGCCCTCGCAACGTGCAGGTGTGCAATGGGCGATGGGCCCAGACCCCTGCGCCATAGGATTTAGACCGGCGTGCTGACCTCTGTGTTGTGCCTAGGTGGGGCTGCGACGTGTTGATCTTCCGAGGCCGGGCATGACCCAGGAAAGTGTGTCCGGCCAAATGAGATCGAGCGTGTTGGGTTATGTGGTGCACCCCTCCAGGGAAGTTTATCTATTCGAATAGCCGTGTCCCTCGGTAAAAGGACGACCCGGAGTTGTACCTTGACCTTATGACAACTAGAACTGGATACTTCATAAAACACACCCTTCCAAGTGCCAGATATAACCCGGTGATCGCTCTCTAACAGGGCGACGAGGAGGGGATCGCCGGGTAGGATTATGCTATACGATGCTACTTGGTGAACTTACCATCTACTCTCTCCTACATGCTGCAAGATGGAGGTGGCCAGAAGCGTAGTCTTCGACAGGATTAGCTATCTCCCTCTTATTCTGGCATTCTGCAGTTCAGTCCACCGATATGGCCCTTTACACATATACCCTTGCATATGTAGTGTAGCTCCTTGCTTGCGAGTACTTTGGATGAGTACTCACGGTTGCTTTTCTCCCTCTTTTCCCCCTTTCCCTTCTACCTGGTTGTCGCAACCAGATGCTGGAGTCCAGGAGCTAGAGATCCCGAGGATGATTCTACGTGGAGTTCGGCTTCGAGGAGTAGTTAGGAGGTCCCAGGCAGGAGGCCTTGCCTTTTCGATCGTTGCTACTTTTGTGCTAGCCTTCTTAAGGCAGTCTTGTTTAACTTATGTCTGTACTCAGATATTATTGCTTCCGCTGACTCTTGTGTTTTAGAGCTTATGTATTCGAGCCTTCGAGGCCCCTGGCTTGTAATTTAAAGCTTGTTTTATTTTAATTTGTGTCTAGAGTTGTGTTGTGATATCTTCCCGTGAGTCCTCGATCTTGATCGTACACATTTGCGTGTATGATTAGTGTACGGTCAAATCGGGGGCGTCACAGGTGACGCCCAAAGAAAGCTATGACGACAACATATTCCGTCCCAACACAACGACACGCAAGCTAGGGCCACAAAAGAGGTTGGCATCCTCATTGGGCTCAGCACTCTCCGCCTGTCGGTGTTCAACCTCGGCGGCAACATGCACGAGGAACATGTTGGTTACTGATGACCCATAAGTATAGGGGATCGCAACAGTCTTCGAGGGGGTAGTATTTCACCCAAGTTTATTTAGTCAACACAAGGGAAGCCAAAGAATTTTTATTAGTAGCACAGTCATATGATATTGGTGATAGTAGAGTAACAGTAATAGTAGCAGCAGTAGTAACAAGTTTGCAAGTATGGCAGTAGTAACTGAAACAGTGACAATAGCAGAAAAGCGTAGGCATGGAGTAGCGATGGGGTGTTCAGATGAGATTTAATATGTAATAGTCATAACCTAGAGCGATACATACTAGCTCCAATTTATGAATCATATGTAGGCATGTACTCCGTATATAGTCATAGTGTTTGTGATAAGAACATGCATAACATCTTTTGTCCTACCCTCCCGTGGCAGCGGGGTCGTATTGGAAACTAAGAGTAATTAAGACACTTCTTTTAATGGAGAACCAGAACAAATCATTAATAGATAGTGAATACATGAACTCCTCAAATTACAGTCATCCCCATAGAGTATCCCAATTATTGTCACCTTGGGGTCTAGGGTTCAGAACAATAAATATGTGCATACAACTCGCAGGTAAGACCAATAACGTAAATTTATTCATGAAAAGATAATAGCTTCAGATCTGAAATCATGGCATTCCACCGCCCACCATCTCTGGAGATGACCGTTCTGACGCTGTTCGTCCACCTCAGTCATTGTGTCGGGTACGCCCGTGCTCGCCTTAATGCGCCCGATCCACTCCCCTCCTCTCCGGTGGTCGTCGTGGTCTCCTTCCCGAAGAACCACCGGCGATAGAGCCGCCCACCTCTATTTCTCTCTCTCCCTCTCTTAAACCTGACAGCCGGCCCACCTGTCGGTCCATCTCTCTCTCTCGCCCGAAGGGGTAAGTGGAGGCGTATTCTAAAAATATGCCTTCGACGTGGCCTCTTATGGAATTTCTGAATTTCAGTTAGATTCATATATTTTGACTCAACTTTGACCAACAATATCTCCTAATTTATAAGTCCAAATGAGTTGATTCTTTTTGCACTAGTTTTGTTATGAGCTAACCTTTCTCCATGCAAAAGTTGAGAATTTTTCTTGCTGTAGATATTTTCTGGTGCAATAAAAGGCTTTATGTGACATTTTCTTTTTGCATTTTCAAATATTTTCAGAAGGTTCTGATTGCCTGAGAGAAGACCAGGAGTATTATGACACTCCTCTGAACTAACGCAAGCCACAACAACCATTTGCAAGGATGGCATTGCAATAGCAATGATTTTTACTTGAATTAAAATTCATTTAAGTGCATTTAATTGATATAACTTGCTATATGAACCCTTATGCATATTATTTCATTCATGTTATATTTTGGCAGCAACATACATGTCTTCTTGATATTATGTGCAGTAGAGAGCATGCTATATGTTTATGCTTATGATAATGCATTTACTTTTCACATTTATGACCCGTGCATTTCATTTCATACTATGACTCGATTCATTTTAAATTCAAGTTAGACATGATATTACTTCAACTTGAACAAGCTGTTGATCGAGTCATGGTGCCACCGAATCGAGCTCACCAGTGCAACCACATTTTCCTGGATGGGGGGCCCTAATTCAGTTTATTGTCATGCCTCTCGCCGGTGCCTCCAACCAGGGAAGGTTGTGTGCCGCGCTGCCCTGGCCCGGTAGGCAGCCTTAACCTTGTGTGCCCAAAGTTGTATGGTATCATTGTCCCCGGTTGGGACCGATTTTGTTTTGCCACAATAGTGGCCGACCACGAAGGTGGCAGATGTCCAGAGTGGGCATCCGGGCCCACCCATGACTTAGCCCAAAGGGGTGTTTGTTGGAGTGGCTATGAGAGTGTCATGTAATAGATTGGTTTTGTCAGAACGTCGTTGGTCCACCCGGATGGGAGCACGAGGCCATGAATTCCATGGCGTGGGTATAGTGTACTAACGTCTGTAGAGTGTATAATCTATCGATAGCCGCATCCTCGGTTATGGACACATTTCGTACTAGGTCACACCGTGGGTCAATAGTAATAACTAATCTGCACACTAAATATTCTGAGATGGCACATACAGAAGTTAGTGGTCTCGTAATGACCATGATGTTGGTTTCGAAAGTGATCTAGTGAGGATCACGATGGTAAGTTGATCATATGGGTTCCGAGGTAACCCGAGATGGCAATTTCGTCCAAGGGACCAATGTCTCTGCACCACACGCACTTCATGGATACCGTATCATGTTCATGCATTAAAACTGAATAAATGTCTTGTTATTGTTTGCCATATTTGCCTTGTTTGTTGCGACCTTGCGAGTACATTCAAAGTACTCACCTGGCGTGTCATGCCAGTTTCATGAGAAGCCATACCAGGAGTTGGAGTCGTTTCGTTCATCGTGATCTAGGCCATTTCCAGCAGTGTCCCTATGAGATGGAGTTCCGCTATGTCGTCTTTTCGCTGTCGCGTAGAAGTTTCATCGAGGCCCATGTTCTGTCAACTAAATAAAGTACATAAGTTCAGCCGCACCATATGTGCCGCTTGTGTTGGGAAATGTTGCATGGAAAACAAAAAAATTTCTACGCGCACGCAAGATCTATGTACCCTCGTAGACCGTAAGCGGAAGCGTTTAGTAACGTGGTTGATGTAGTCGAACTTCTTCTCGATCCAACCGATCGAGTACCGAACGTACGTCACCTTAGCGTTCAGCACACGTTCAGGTCGGTGACGTCCACGCCTTCTTGATCCATCAAGACGGCGAGGTAGTGGATGAGTTCCGGCAGCACGACGGCGTGGTGACGGCGATGGTGATGCTATCTCCGCAGGGCTTCGCCTAAGCACTACGAAAATATGACAGAGGGTGTAAACGGTGGAGGGGACGCCGCACATAGCTAAACAATTGTCGTGGTTATGTGTGGCGCCCCCTTCCCACATATATATAGGTGGGGGAGAGGTGTGAGGCCAAGGGGTGCCCCAAGTAGGGCCGAATCCTACTTGGGTTCTTCCCCAAGCTTCCCCCCTTCCTTATTTGAGTGCGGGAGGAAGGCAGGAGGAGGAGGCGCCCCCCTTTCCTTTCTCTCAAGAGGATGGAAAGGCAGGAGGGGCCACCCCTCCTCTTTCCTTCCCGTAGGGCCGGCCTGCCAAGGAGAGGGGCGCGCCAGCCCCCTAGTGGGCTGGTCTGTCCCCTCCTTTGGCCCATTAGGCCCATACACTTACGGGGGGTGTCCGGAACCCCTTCCGGTGACCTGATGACTACCTGGTGCACTCCGGAACTCTTCCGCTGTCCGAATACCATCGGCATATATATCAATCTTTACCTCTCGACCATTTCAGGACTCCTCGTCATGTCTGTGATCTCATCCGGGACTCCGAACAACATTCGGTCACCAAATCATATAACTCATATAACACTATATCGTCAACGAGCTTTAAGCGTGCGGACCCTACGGGTTCGAGAACTATGTAGAAATGACCGAGACACTTCTCCGGTTAACAACCAATAGCGAAACCTGGATGTCCATATTGGCTCCGACATATTCTACGAAGATCTTTATCGGTCGAACCTAATGATAACATACGTAATTCCATTTGTCTGTCGGTATGTCACTTGCCCGAGATTCGATCGTCTGTATCTTCATACATAGTTCAATCTCGTTACGGCAAGTCTCTTTACTCATTCCGTAATACATCATCTTGCAACTAACTCCTTAGTCACTTTGCTTGCAAGGCTTCTTATGATGTGTATTACTGAGAGGCCCAGAGATACCTCTCCGATACTCGGAGCGACAAATCCTAATCTCGATCTATGCAAACTCAACAAACACCTTCAGAGATACCTGTAGAGCATCTTTATGATCACCCAGTTATGTTGTGACGTTTGATAGCACACAAGGTATTCCTCCGGTATCCGGGAGTTGCATAATCTCATAGTCGAAGGAATATGTATTTGTCATCAAGAAAGCAATAGCAATAAACTGAACGATCAATATGCTAAGCTAACGGATGGTGATAACCCACAAGTATAGGGGATTGCAACAATATTCGAGGGTAGAGTATTCAGCCCAAATTTATTGATTCGACACAAGGGGAGCCAAATAATATTCTCAAGTATTAGCAGTTGAGTTTTCAATTCAACCACACCTGGATAACTTAATATCTGCAGCAAAGTATTTAGTAGCAAAGTAGTATGGAAGTAACTGTAACGGTGGCAAAACTAATAGTAGCAATTTTGTAGTAATCGTAACATTGGCAACGAAAAAGTAACTAAGCAAAGATCAATATGTGAAAATCTTGTAGGCATTGGATTAGTGATGGATAATTATGTCGGATGCGATTGCTCCTGCAATAGTTATAACATCGGGTGACACAGAACTAGCTCCAATTCATCAATGTAATGTAGGCATGTATTCCGAATATAGTCATACGTGCTTATGGAAAAGAACTTGCATGCCATCTTTTGTCCTACCCTCCCGTGGAAGTGGGGTCCTATTGGAAACTAAGGGATATTAAGGCCTCCTTTTAATAGAGTACCAGACCAAAGCGTTAACACATAGTGAATACATGAACTCCTCAAACTACGGTCATCACCGGGAGTGGTCCCGATTATGGTCACTTTGGGGTTGCCGGATCATAACACATAGTAGGTGACTAATGACTTGCAAGATAGGATCAAGAACTCACATATATACATCAAAACATAATAGGTTCAGATCTGAATTCATGGCACTCGGGCCCTAGTGACAAGCATTAAGCATAGCAAAGTCATAGCAACATCAATCTTAGAACATAATGGATACTAGGGATCAAACCCTAACAAAACTAACTCGACTACATGATAAATCTAATCCAACCTATCACCGTCCAGCAAGCCTACGATGGAATTACTCACACACGGCGGTGAGCATCATGAAATTGGTGATGGAGGAAGGTTGATGCTGACGACCGCGATGGATTCCCCTCTCCGGAGCACCGAACGGACTCGAGATCAGCCCTCCCGAGAGAGTTTAGGGCTTAGCGGCGGCTCTGTATCGTAAAACGCGATGAATCCTTCTCTCTGACTTTTTTCTCCCCGAACGTGAATATATGGAGTTGGAGTTGAGGTCGGTGGAGCAACAGGGGGCCCATGAGGCAGGGGGCGCGCCCAGGGGGTAGGCGCGCACCCACCCTCGTGGACAGGGTGTGGGCCCCCTGGCCTTGATTCTTTCGCCAGTATTTTTTGTTAATTCCAAAAATATTCTCCGTGAAGTTTCAGGTCATTCCAAGAACCTTTATTTCTGCACAAAAATAACACCCTGGCAATTCTACTGAAAACAGCGTCAGTCCGGGTTAGTTCCATTCAAATCATGCAAGTTAGAGTCCAAAACAAGGGCAAAAGTGTTTGGAAAAGTAGATACGATGGAGACATATCAACTCCCCCAAGCTTAAACCATTGCTTGTCCTCAAGCAATTCAGTTGACAAACTGAAAGTGATAAAGAAAAACTTTTACAAACTCTGTTTGCTCTTGTTGTTGCAAATATGTAAAGCCAGCATTCAAGTTTTCAGCAAAGATTATGAACTAACCATATTCACAATAACACTTAGGTCTCATGTTTACTCATATCAATGACATAATCAACTAGCGAGTAGTAATAATAAATCTCGGATAACAACACTTTCTCAAAACAATCATAATATGATATAACAAGATGGTATCTCGCCAGCCCCTTGTGAGACCGCAAAACATAAATGCAGAGCACCTCTGAAGATCAAGACTAGACATTGTAATTCATGGTAAAAGAGATCCAGTCATAGTCATACCCAATATAAATTAATAGTAATGGATGCAAATGACAGCGGTGCTCTCCAGCTGGTGCTTTTAATAAGAGGATGATGACTCAACATAAAAGTAAATAGATAGGCCCTTCGCAGAGGGAAGCAGGAATTTGTAGAGGTGCCAGAGCTCGGTTTTTGAAATAGAGATAAATAATATTTTGAGTGGCATACTTTCATTTTCAACATAACAATCGAGAGATCTCGATATCTTCCATGCTACACACATTATAGGCAGTTCCCAAACAGAATGGTAAAGTTTATACTCCCCCTCCACCGACAAACATCAATCCATGGCTTGTCCGAAACAACGGGTGCCTCCAACTAACAACAATCCTGGGGGATTTTTGTTTGCAATTATTTTGATTTGATTTGCTTAAAGCATGGGACTGGGCATCCCGGTGACCAGCCATTTTCTCATGAGTGAGGAGCGGAGTCCACTCCTCTTGAGAATAATCCGCCTAGCATGGAAGATACAGATAGCCCTAGTTGATACATGAGGTATTCGAGCATACAAAACAGAATTTCATTTGAAGGTTTAGAGTTTGGCACATACAAATTTACTTGGAACGGTAGGAAGATACCGCAAATAGGAAGGTATGGGGGACTCATATGGAATAACTTTGGGGTTTATGGAAGTGGATGCACAAGTAGTATTCCCGCTTAGTACAAGTGAAGGCTAGAAAGAGACTGGGAAGCGACCAACTAGAGAGCGACAACAGTCATGAACATGCATTAAAATTAATAAACATTGAGTGCAAGCATGAGTAGGATATAATCACCATGAACATAAATATCATGGAGGCTATGTTGATTTTGTTTCAACTACATGCGTGAACATGTGCCAAGTCAAGCCACTTGAATCATTCAAAGGAGGATACCACCCTATCATACCACACCACAACCATTTTAATAGCATGTTGGCACGCAAGGTAAACCATTATAAACTCCTAGCTAATTAAGCATGGCATAAGCAACTATAATCTCTATTTGTCATTGCAAACATGTTCATTCATAATAGGCTGAATCAGGAATGATGAACTAATCATATTTACAAAAACAAGAGAGGTCGAGTTCATACCAGCTTATCTCATCTCAATCAGTCCATTATATATCGTAATTATTGCCTTTCACTTGCACGACCGAACGGTGTGGATAAGAATAATAGTGCACGTGCATTGGACTAAGCTGGAATCTGCGAGCATTTAATACAAAGGAGAAGACAAGGTAATATGGGCTCTTGGTTAAATCAACAATAGTGGATATAAGAGCCACTTTAACATTTTCATCATGGTCTTCTCCTATCGACCCCCAAAGAAAAGAAATAAAACTATTTACACGGGAAAGCTCCCAACAAGCAAAAGAAGAACAAGAAATCTTTTTGGGTTTTCTTTTAATTATGACTACTACAAGCATGGAAAGTAAACTAGCTAAAAGTTACAACTAATTTTTTTGTTTTTCTTAAGTTTTTTCAAACACACAAGAAGAAAGCAAGAAAAAGAAAATAAACTAGCATGGATAGTACAATGAAAAAGTATGAACACCGACAACTAGAATGAATGTGTGGACATGAATGTAATGTCGGTGGGAAATACGTACTCCCACAAGCTTAGGCTTTTGGCCTAAGTTGGTCTATGCCCATGGCTGGCCCGGCAGATATCCAAAGTTGTAACTGGGGTCGTACTGAGATGCAGCAGCTATTGCCTCGTGAGCGGCAGCTTGGAGGCGAGCTGCCTTCGTCCTCCTCTCATACTCGTTTGCCTCCTCCCTGGTTATAACATATCTCCCTTTTGCCTGAAAGTCAAATAAAATAGGAGCAGGGAGAGCAACATGGATAGTGCGACGTGTGTCAAAGATTAGTCGGTATTGGAGGGGCTGTTCATTCCTCTCAATAAACTGATGGCGAACCATAGCATTAAAATCTAAATAAACGGGAGGCAATTCCATATCATATTCACGAATGGGTACCTCAAGATAATTAGCTAAACGGGTTGCATAAATTCCACCAAACAAATCACCACTTATACAGTTATTATGCAACCTACGCGCAACAATAGCTCCCAAGTTATATTGTTTATCTCCTAATACAGCACTCTTGAGAACACTGAGATCAGGAACACACATGTGGCATGCCTCATCCTTACCATTTATGCATCTACCTATAAAGAGAGCAAAATAATGTATAGCAGGAAAATGAATGCTCCCTATGGTAGCTTGTGTTATTTCTCTAGATTCCCCCACAGTGATACTTGCAAGAAAATCTTTAAACTCAGATTTGCGAGGTTCACTAGCACTACCCAATTGCGGGAGTTTGCAAGCAGTATTAAAATCCTCTAAGTCCATGGTATAAGATTTATCATAAAGATCAAACAGGACCATGTGAGAATTGCGTGATGATGTAAATTTAAACCTTCTCACAAAGGAGTCAGTTAGGTGGTAATGTTGGGGGCACTTATCTGACACGAAGCCCTTGAGTTTCGCATTGCGCACATACGCGTCAAATTCATCCTTAATTCCTGCTTGTACCATGAAATTTTCTGACGACCATTCACAAGGCCGCACTTGAGCTTCCCTTGGTGGTTCATGGTCCGGCTCACATATTGCGGGCCTGGGTCCTTGCTTCCTTGAAGAACCACCTTGGTACATTTTCCTAAACATATTTCTTCCTCTGAAAAATTTCTGAAATTTTTAGTAGCTCAAAAATAAAAGTGAACCAAACTCAACAAAATTGATAGAAACTACTCCCACAAGTGCCTAGAGACTATATCATGCATTATAACTACTTGGGACCAAATAAATTTGACATGCAAGCTCAAAAACAGGGTCAGCTAAGGAGCAAAAATTTGCAATAAATAAAGCACTAGAACAAAAACTAATTGGACCATTGGAGGAGTCACATACCGATGAACAATCCCCCAAAGTAGTTTCGTGAGTGGAGCTTTGAGCAAGGAGATCGAAAATGGTAGCAAGATGAGCTAGAACTCGTGCTTGAGATGGTTGGTGATTTTTTTTGGAGGAAGAAGGAGTGTGTGGGTGCTGGAATAAGTGGAGGGGGGCCACCAGGGGCCCACGAGGCAGGGGGGCACGCCTGGACCCTCGTCGCCAGGTGCTTGCTCCCCTTGATGTGTTCTCAGTGCCAAATATTCTTAAATATTCTAGAAAAAAATCATATTTCAATTCCAGGGCATTTGGAGAACTTTTATTTTCGTGGTGTTTTTTGGCACGGATAATTCAGAAAACAGACAGAAAATATTATTTTGCTTTATTTAATCTAAATAATCAGAAAGTAAAAGGAGGGTACAGAGAGTTGTGCTTTCTAACTTCATCCATCTCATGCTCATCAAAAGGAATCCACTAACAAGGTTGATCAAGTCTTGTTAACAAACTCATTCCGAATCGCATGAAACCGGAGAATTTTCGAATAGCACTAGGCTACCTCAACGGGGATATGCACGTCCCCAACAATAAGAATATCATATTTCTTCTTGACAGTCGGAAGAGGAAATTCAAAACCTCCAATAATAATCGATGGAATTTTTCCAATAGCATTGATACTGTGGACTTGAGGTTGTGTCCTCGGAAAGTGTACCGTATGCTCATTACCATTAACATGAAAAGTGACATTGCCTTTGTTGCAATCAGTAACAGCCCCTGCGGTATTCAAAAAGGTTCTACCAAGAATAATCGACATACTATCGTCCTCGGGAATATCAAGAATAGCAAAGTCTGTTAAAATAGTAACGTTTGCAACCACAACAGGCACATCCTCACAAATACCGACAGGTATAGCAGTTGGTTTATCGGCCATTTGCAAAGATATTTCAGTAGGTGTCAACTTATTCAAATCAAGTCTACGATCTAAAGAGAGAGGCATAACACTAACACCGGCTCCAAGATCACATAAAGCAGTTTTAACATAGTTTCTTTTAATGGAGCATGGTATAGTTGGTAGTCCTGGATCTCCAAGTTTCTTTGGTACTCCACCTTTAAAAGTATAATTAGCAAGCATGGTGGAAATTTCAGCTTCCGGTATCTTTCTTTTATTTGTAACAATGTCCTTCATGTATTTAGCATAAGGGTTCATTTTAAGCATATCTGTCAAACGCATACGCAAAAAGATAGGTCTAATCATTTCAGCAAAGCGCTCAAAATCCTCATCATCCTTTTTCTCTGATGGTTTAGGAGGAAAAGGCATGGGTTTCTGAACCCATGTCTCCCGTTCTTTACCGTGCTTCCTAGCAACAGAGTCTCTCTTATCATAACATTGATTCTTTGATTGTGGGTTATCAAGACCAACAACAGGTTCAATCTCTACATCTTTATTATTGCTAGGTTGAGCATCAACATGAACATCATCATTAATGTTATCCCTAGGTTCATGTTCATCACCAGATTGTGTTTCAGCATCAGAAATAGAAATATCATTGGGATTCTCAGGTGTGTCAACAACAGGTTCACTAGAAGCATGCAAAGTCCTATCATTTTTCTTTTTCTTCCTCTTAGAAGGGCTAGGTGTATCAACATTAGTTCTCTGAGAATCTTGTTCAATTCTCTTAGGGTGACCCTCAGGATACAAAGGTTCCTGAGTCATTCTACCCCCTCTAGTCACAACTCTAATAGCATTATCCTTTTTCTTATTATTTAATTCATTGAGCAAATCATTTTGAGCTTTAAGCACTTGTTCTACTTGATTGGTAACCATAGAAGCATGTTTACTAATGAGTTTAAGTTCACCTTTAACTCTAGACATATAATTACTCAAGTGTTCAATCATATAATTACTCAAGTGTTCAATCATATAAGCATTACGTTTCAATCGTCTACCAACATAAGCATTGAAGTTTTCTTGTTTAAGAATAAAATTATCAAACTCATCTAAGCATTGGCTAGCAGACTTATAACGAGGAATATCACCTTCATCGAATCTATAGAGAGAATTTACCTTTACTACCTGTGTTGGGTTATCAAGACCATGTATTTCTTCAATAGATGGTAAATTCTTAACATCTTCATCTTTAATACCTTTTTCTTTCATAGATTTCTTTGCCTCTTGCATATCTTCAGGACCAAGAAATAGAATACCCCTTTTCTTCGGAGTTGGTTCAGGAAGTGTCCAATTATTTTCATTAGTCAACATATTATTCAATAGTAATTCAGCTTGATCAACTGTTCTTTCCCTGAAAACACAACTAGCACAACTAACCAGGTGGTCTCTGGAAGCATCGGTTAGTCCATTATAAAAGATATCAAGTATTTCATTTTTCTTGAGAGGATGATCAGGCAAAGCATTAAGTAATTGGAGAAGCCTCCCCCAAGCTTGTGGGAGACTCTCTTCTTCAGTTTGCACAAAATTATATATTTCCCTTAAAGCGGTTTGTTTCTTATGAGTCGGGAAATATTTAGCAGAGAGGTAATAAATCATATCCTGGGGACTATGCACACAACCAGGATCAATAGAATTAAACCATGTCTTAGCATCACCCTTTAATGAGAACGGAAATAATTTAAGGATATAATAGTAGCGAGTTTTCTCATCATTAGTGAATAGGGTGGCTATATCATTTAATTTAGTAAGATGTGCCACAACAGTTTCAGATTCATAGCCATAAAAAGGATCAGATTCAACCAAAGTAATTATCTCAGGATCAACAGAGAAATCATAATCCTTATCGGTAATACAAATAGGTGAAGTAGCAAAAGCAGGGTCATATTTCATTCTAGCAATCAGAGATTTTTCTTTCAGTTTAGCTAATAATTTCTTAAGATCATTTCTATCATTGCAAGCAAGAAAGTCTCTAGCAGTTTCTTCATCCATAACATAACCCTCAGGCACAACAGGCAATTCATATCTAGGGGGAGAGCCTTCATCATCACTTTCATCAAGATTATCAGTTTCAATAATTTCATTCTCTCTAGCCCTAGCAAGTTGTTCATCAAGAAATTCACCTAGTGGCACAGTATTATCAAGCATAGAAGTAGTTTCATCATAAGTATCATGCATAGCAGAAGTGGCATCATCAATAACATGCGACATATCAGAATTAATAGTAGAAGCAGGTTTAGGTGTCGCAAGTTTACTCAAAACAGAAGGAGAATCAAGTGTAGAGCTAGATGGCAGTTCCTTACACTACTGGAATCAGCTAGTTTGCCATCTGCCAGCTCTTTGCCGTCAGCTAGCAGACGGCAAAGAAGCTCTTTGCCATCAGCTACCCAAAAGCTGACGGCAAAGAACTGGCTGATGGCAAAGAATTTCTTTGCCATCAGCCAGTTCTTTGCCGTCCGCTAGCTGACGGCAAAGATTCTTTGCTGTCGGCTAGCTGACGGCAAAGAGGGAGGGGGCCCCACTGACGAGCCGCTTAAAAAAACTTAACGGCCCCCCTCTTTGCCGTCTGCTAGCAGACGGCAAAGAGCAAAAAAGCGGACGACAAAGGGGGCAGACGGCAAAGATTTAACATATCTAACGGCCGCGCCCCACCCCGCCCTGTTTCTCTCCCTGCTCTTCACACGCGCGCCGCCGCCCCCACCACTCGCCGCCGCCCGGTCGCCCCACCACCCCGCTGCCCCACCGGCCCCCCGCCCCGTCGCCACTGCCGCCCGGCGCTGTTGCCCCACCACCCGGCGCCCCACCGCCCCTCCGCCCCGTCGCCCCCGCCGCCCTACCGTCTCGGCGCCACCGCGCCCCGCCCCCCCGCGCCCACCTCCCCGGGTCCGGCGCCGCCGCCCCGCCCCCTCCTCCACCGGCCACCTCTCCCACCGGCCCCCCGCCTCGTCGCCCCCGCCGCCCTACCGTCTCGGCGCCGCCGCGCCCCCCCCGCGCCCCACCGCCCCGGGCCCGGCGCCGCCGCCCCGGCCCCCTCCTCCACCGGCCCTGCCCCAGGTGAGCTCTACCTCCTCTTTTTTTCCTTTTTTTCTGTTTTTTTAGTTTTAGGTTTATGTTTAGTTTAGATTTAGTTTTAGTTTTAGTTTTAGGTTTAGTTTTAGGTTTAATTTTAGTTTAGTTTAGTTTTAGGTTTAGATTTAGTTTTTTTCCTTTTTTTTTTTCTGTTTTTTTAGTTTTAGGTTTATGTTTAGTTTAGATTTAGTTTTAGTTTTAGTTTTAGATTTAGGTTTAGTTTTAGGTTTAGTTTTAGGTTTAGTTTTAGGTTTAGTTTAGTTTGAGGAAAGAAGAAGAAGAAGAAGAAAAAAAGAGGAGAGGAGGAGAAGAAGAAAAGGAAAAAGGAAAGGAAGAAGAAGAAGAGGAGGAGGAGGAGGAGAAAAAAGAAGAAGAGGAAGAAGAAGAAGAAAAAAGAGGAGAGGAGGAGAAGAAGAAGAGGAAAAAGGAAAGGAGGAAGAAGAAGAAGAAGAAGAAGAAGAAGAAGGAAAAAAGGAAGAAAAGGAAGAAAAGGAAGAAGAGGAAGAAGAAGAAAAGGAAAAAAGAGAGAAAAAACCCGACCCCGACCCGGCACCCCAACACGACACCCCGACCCCTAGACCCCGACCCCGACACCCCGACCCCGACCCCGACCCCGACCCCGACACCCCGACCCCGAGCCTGACCCGACACCCCGACCCCGACACCGACCCCGACACGGCACCCCGACCCCGACCCGGCACCCCGACCCGACACCCCGACCCCGAGACCCCGACCCCGACCCCGACACGGCACCCCGACACCGACACGACACCCCGACCCCCGACACCTCCCGAAAAGGTGTTCTTTGGCCTTACAGAGGCCGACGGGGTCATATATTTGTGAATTATTAGTTAGGTCATATATTTTTCGATTTTGTTATGAAAAACATCATATATAATTGTGTTGATCGGGTAGTTTTAAATGTGCAGTTGTTTCATCGCTGCGAGGTTTGGTGTTCGACGATCTCGCCGTGCGTTTGACGAGCTCTGCCCCTTCGTTCGTGGGTGAGCACAAATGACATGTCCTCCTCCCCCATTAATTATTTGATCTATTCCGATGAAACTTGATAGCTAGCTATATATGTGTCTTGAATCATCAGTATGCGTAACCAATATGTGTCTCCCGTTCGAAAGCGTCATAGTTATAAATATGCATGCATTTGCATATTTATAACCTTGATTCTTTCGAATTGTCCAACGCTATCCATGGACAGCCCGAGTATGTTTAGATTGGGTTCGTTTTCCCATATGCTTTGCTCCAGATCCGACGCATAAATTTCGTCAGTGCCTCCCCTGTTGTTCTCCGGGCACACATCCTCTCTGTTTATTGCAGAGACGTGTATCAGGAGAACAGCGGGGAGGTGCTGCCGAAATTTTGCGTAGGATCCGGAGCATAGCATGGGAAAATGAACCCAATCTAAACATACTCGGGTGGGATTAGGACCTATCATTACCTATTAGAGTGTAGGTTGCATGGACGTAATAAAATTGACAAAGTAGATCAACTGATGAATATATACATGGTGAATTATATATATATATATATATATATATATATATATATATATATATATATATATATATATATATTTGTTGTGTGTCTAGTAGCTCTGAAAGTCAAGATGAGTGATCGTGCGTGGATGTACACCGGTCACACTGGTCAGAACAAATGGAGCACTGAATGGTTCACACAAACCAAGGGGTTTGTGTGAGCCGCATTTGCAAATGGCCAGAGGAAAACCTGGTGCCCCTGTTTACGGTGCGGCAATTGGGAAAAGAGGACAGAGGCTGAAATGGGCAAACACCAGCAGAAGAGTGGTTTTACGCCCGATTATACGGTGTGGACATTTCATGGTGAGTCTACCCAACGTGACCGAGCTGAGGTGGATCGTCGTCGCACCGACGAGCATGGTACCGGGATGGAAAACATGGTGCAAGACTTCGATGATGCTCGGTCTTCACCTTAGTTACCTCAAAAACGATCCATTTGACCTAGATTAGCTCCTAAATGATCCATTTTACCTACGTTAGCTTATAAATGATCCAGTTCTTCCAAGTTAGCTCAAAAATGACCCATTTTACCTAGATTAGCTCCTAAATGATCTATTTTACCTACGTTAGCTTTAAAATGACCCATTTCACCTAGGTTAACTCCAAAATGACCCATCTTACGTAGGTTAACTCCAAAATGACCCATCTTACCTAGGTTATCTCTTAAACGATCCATTTCAACTAATTTTGCTCATAAACGATCCATTTCACCAAGTTAGCTAAAAAACGATCCATTTCACCTAAATTAGCTCTTAAATGATCCATTTCACCTAAGTTAGCTCAAAAAGATCCATTTCAACTAAATTAGCTCATAAATGATCCATTTCACATAAGTTAGCTCAAAAACGATCCATTTCAACTAAGTTAGCTCATAAATGATCCATTTTCACCTAAGTTAGCTAAAAAACGATCCATTTCACCTTAGTTACCTCAAAAATGATCCATTTGACCTTAGTTAGCTCACAAACGACCCATTTCAACTAAGTTAGCTCATAAATGATCCATTTCACCTTAGCTAGCTCATAAACGACCCATTTCAACTTAGTTAGCTCATATATGATCCATTTCACGTAAGTTAGCTCATAAATGACATACTCTTCTTGTTCTAGTCTTCTTCTTCTTCTACTCTTCTTGTTCTAGTCTTCTTCTTGTTCTACTCTTCTTGTTCTAGTCTTCTTATTCTAGTCACCTATTTCTAACTTATTTTGCCATTTTGCAGATTTCATTCACTTCATGGAAGCTAGCTTGCTATGGAGTGCTTGTTTATGTATGGATGGAACTTGTTTATGTATGAATTGATGGATGGAACTTGCTTATGTAATATGTATGGATGGAACTTGCTTATGTATGAATGGATTGAACTTGCTTATGTATGAATGTATGGAACTTATGTGCTGGATATATGTGATATGAATGCCTGTGAAATATATCTATATATGTCATATATATTTGCTGTGAAAATTGTTGGATTTAATAAAAAACAGAAAAAGAGCCAATATGCAGGCTCTTTGCCGTCTGCCACCGACGGCAACGGGCTCTTTGCCGTCTGCCGCGGACGGCAAAGAAGCCACGTGGCATCCAGCTGTGCTTCCAGGGAGCTGACCCATTTGGTCAGTTTTCCTACAGTGGAAGACGGCAAAGAGTAAACAATTTTGCCGTCAGCGGCGGACGGCAAAGGCCTGCCATGTAGTGACGTGTAGATGACATCATACGGCGGACGACAAAGACACTAGAAAGTTTGCCGTCTGCCGCGGACGGCAAAGGCCTGCCGTTAGCCACTTAACGGACTGACAGTGCAATTATTGCCGTCCGCTCTCTTTGCCGTCCGCGGCAGACGGCAAAGGGCCTTTGCCGTCAGCCGCCAGGAAGCAGACGACAAAGTAGCTCTTTACCGTAGCCTACTTTGCCGGAGCCTTTTGCCGTCCGCGGCTGACGGCAAAGGTCTTTGCCGTCCGCCGTTCATGCCTTTGCCGTCCGCCGTGGCAGACGGCAAAATAGCTGATTCCTGTAGTGTTACCTCCCCTCGTAGTTGAGGGATAAATTTTGGTTTTCTCGTCTTTTAAGTTACTCATAGTGACCAGCAGATATAAATCCCAAGTGACTCAAAGAATAGAGCTATGCTCCTCGGTAACAGCGCGAGAAAATAGTCTTGATAACCCACAAGTATAGGGGATCGCAACAGTTTTCGAGGGTAGAGTATTCAACCCAAATTTATTGAATCGACACAAGGGGAGCCAAAGAACATTCTCAGGTATTAGCAGTTGAGTTGTCAATTCAACCACACCTGGATAACTTAATATCTGCAGCAAAGTATTTAGTAGCAACGTAGTATAGAAGTAACTATAACGGTGGCAAAAGTAACAGTAGCAGTTTTGTAGTAATCGTAACAGCGGCAACCGAAAAGTAACTAAGCAAAGATCAATATGTAAAAAGCTCGTAGGCATTGGATCAGTGATGGATAATTATGTCGGATGCGAGTCCTCATGCAATAGTTATAACATAGGGTGACACAGAACTAGCTCCAATTCATCAATGCAATGTAGGCATGTATTCCGAATATAGTCATATATGATTATGGAAAAGAACTTGCATGACATCTTTTGTCCTACCCTCCCGTGGCAGCGGGGTCCTATTGGAAACTAAGGGATATTAAGGCCTCCTTTTAATAGAGTACCGGACCAAAGCATTAACACATAGTGAATACATGTCCTCAAACTACGGTCATCACCGGGAGTATTACCGATTATTGTCACTTCGGGGTTGCCGGATCATAACACATAGTAGGTGACTAATGACTTGCAAGATAGGATCAAGAACTCACATATATTCATGAAAACATAATAGGTTCAGATCTGAATTCATGGCACTCGGGCCCTAGTGACAAGCATTAAGCATAGCAACATCAATCTCAGAACATAATGGATACTAGGGATCAAACCCTAACAAAACTAACTTGATTACATGATAAATCTCATCCAACCCATCATCGTCCAGCAAGCCTATGAAGGAATTACTCACACACGACGGTGAGCACCATGGAATTGGTGATGGAGGAAGGTTGATACTGTCGACGGCGACGAATTCCCCTCTTTGGAGCCCCGATCAGACTCCAGATCAGCCCTCCCGAGAGAGTTTAGGGCTTGGCGGCGGCTCCTTATCGTAAAACATGATGAATGCTTCTCTCTGATTTTTTTCTCCCCGAACGTGAATATATGGAGTTGGAGTTGAGGTCAGTGGAGCAACAGGGGGCCCACGACGCAGGGGGCGCCCAGGGGGGTAGGCCGGCCCCCGACCCTTGTGGACAGGGTGTGGGCCGCCTGGCCTTGATTCTTTCGCCAGTATTTTTGATTAATTCCAAAAATATTCTCCGTGAAGTTTCAGGTCATTCCGAGAACTTTTATTTCTGCACAAAAATAACACCATGGCAATTCTGCTGAAAACAGCGTGAGTCCGGGTTAGTTCCATTCAAATCATGCAAGTTAGAGTGCAAAACAAGGGCAAAAGTGTTTGGAAAAGTAGATACGATGGAGACGTATCAGATGGGTCTTGTCCATCACATCATTCTCCTAATAAATGCAATCCTGTTATCAAATGACAACACATGTCTATGGTTAGGAAACCTTAACCATCTTTGATCAACGAGCTAGTCTAGTAGAGGCATACTAGGGACTCGGTATTTGTTTATGTATTCACACATGTATTTAAGTTTCCGGTCAATACAATTCTAGCATGAATAATAAACCTTTATCATGAATAAGGAAATATAAAATAACAACTTTATTATTGCCTCTAGGGCATATTTCCTTCAGTCTCCCACTTGCACTAGAGTCAATAATCTAGATTACATTGTAATGAATCTAACACCCATGGAGTCTTGGTGTTGATCATGTTTTGCTCATGGAAGAGGCTTAATCAATGGGTCTGCTACATTCAGATCCGTATGTATTTTGCAAATCTCTATGTCTCCATCCTTGACCTTTTCACGAATGGAGTTGAAGCATCTCTTGATGTGTTTGGTTCTCTTGTGAAACCTGGATTCCTTCGCCAAGGCAATTGCTCCAATGTTGTCACAGAAGATTTTCATTGGACCTGATGCACTGGGTATTACACCTAGATCGGATGTGAACTCCTTCATCCAGACTCCTTCATGCGCTGCTTCCGAAGCAGCTATGTACTCCGCTTCACGTGTAGATCTTGCCACGACGCTCTGCTTGGAACTGCACCAACGGACAACTCCACCATTCAATATAAATACGTATCTGGTTTGTGACTTAGAGTCATCCGGATCAGTGTCGAAGCTAGCATAAGCTCTTCGTCACATCCATAAACGATAAACATATCCTTAGTACTTTTCAGGTACTTCAGGATGTTCTTGACCGCTGTCCAGTGATCCACTCCTAGATTACTTTGGTACCTCCCTGCCAAACTTATGGCAAGGCACACATCAGGTCTGGTACACAGCATAACATACATGATAGAACCTATGGCCGAGGCATAGGGAATGACTTTCATTCTCTCTTTATCTTCTGAAGTGGTTGGGCTTTGAGTCTAATTCAATTTCACACCTTGTAACACAGGCAAGAACCCTTTCTTTGACTGATCCATTTTGAACTTCTTCAAAATTTTGTCAAGGTATGTACTTTGTGAAAGTCCTATTAAGCGTCTCAATCTATCCGTATAGATCTTGATGCCCAATATATAAGCAGCTTCACCAAGGTCTTTCATTGAAAAATTCCTATTCGGTATCCTTTTATGCGATCCAAAAATTCTATATCATTTCCAATCAACAATATGTCATCCACATATAATGTCAGAAATGCTACAGAGCTCCCACTCACTTTCTTGTATATACAGGCTTTACCATAAGTCTGTATAAAACCATATGCTTTGATCACCTCATCAAAGCGTATATTCCAAGTCCAAGATGCTTGCACCAGTCCATAGATGGATCGCTGGAGCTTGCACACTTTGTTAGCACCTTTAGGATCGACAAAACCTTCTGGTTGCATCATATACAACTCTTCTTTAAGATATCCATTAAGGAATGCAGTTTTGACATCCATTTGCCAGATTTCATAATTATAAAATGCGGCAATTGCTAACATGATTCGGACGGACTTAAGCATCACTACGGGTGAGAAAGTCTCATCGTAGTCAACCCCTTGAACTTGTTGAAATCCTTTTGCGACAAGTCAAGCTTTGTAGACAGTAACATTACCATCAGCACCAGTCTTCTTCTTGAAGATCCATATATTCTCTATGGCTTGCCGATCATCGGGCAAGTCCACCAAAGTCCACACTTTGTTCTCATACATGGATCCTATCTCAAATTTCATGGCATCAAGCCATCTGGTAGAATCTGGGCTAGCTTCTTCATAGTTCGTAGGTTCGGCTTGGTCTAGTAACATGACTTCCAGGACAGGATTACTGTACCACTTTGGTGCGGAGCGTGCTCTGGTCGACCTACAAAGTTCAGTAGTAACTTGATCTGAAGTTTTATTATCATCATCATTATCTTCCTCTCTAGTTGGTGTAGGCATCACGAGAACGATTTTCTGTGATGTGCTACTTTCCAATTCGAGAGAAGGTACAATTACTTCATGAAGTTCTACTTTCCTCCCACTCACTTCGTGGGAGAGAAACTCCTTCTCTAGAAAGGACCCATTCTTAGCAACAAAGATCATGCCTTCGGATCTGTGGTAGAAGGTGTACCCAATAGTTTCTTTAGGGTATCCTATTAAGACACACTTCTCTGATTTAGGTTTGAGCTTATCAGGCTGAAGCCTTTTGACATAAGCGTCGCATGCCCAAACTTTAAGAAACGACAGCTTAGGTTTCTTGCCAAACCATAGTTCATACGGTGTCGTCTCAACGGATATAGATGGTGCCCTATTTAACGTGAATGCGGCTGTCTCTAATGCATAACCCCAAAACGATAGTGGTAAATCGATAAGAGACATCATAGAATGCACCATATCTAATAATGTACGATTACGACATTCGGACACACCATTACGCTGTGGTGTTCAAGGTGCCATGAGTTTTGAAACAATTCCACATTGTTTTAAATGGAGGCCAAACTCGTAATTCAAATATTCGCCTCCACGATCAGATCGTAGAAACTTTATTTTCTTGTTATGATGATTCTCCACTTCACTCTGAAATTCTTTGAACTTTTCAAATGTTTCAGACTTGTGTTTCATCAAGTAGATATGCCCATATCTACTCAAATCATTTGTGAAGGTCAAAAAATAACGATACCCACCACGTGCTTCAACACTCATTGGACCGCATAAATCAGCATGTATTATTTTCAATAAGTCATTAGCTCGCTCCATTGTTCCGGAGAACGGAGTTTTAGTCATCTTGCCCATGAGGCATGGTTCACAAGTATCAAATGATTCAGAATCAAGTGATTCCAAAAGTGCATTCGCATGGAGTTTCTTCATGCGCTTTACACCAATAGACCTAAACGGGAGTGCCAGAAGTATGTTGCACTATCATTATCAACTTTGCATCTTTTGGCATCAATATTATGAATATGTGTATCACTACGATGGAGATTCAACAAGAATAGACCATTCATCAAGGGTGCATGACCATAAAAGATATTACTCATATAAATAGAACAACCATTATTCTCCGATTTAAATGAATAACCGTCTCGCAATAAACAAGATCCAGATATGATGTTCATGCTCAACGCGGGCACCAAATAACAATTATTGAGGTCTAAAACTAATCCCGAAATGTAGAGGTAGCGTGCCAACGGCGATCACATCGACCTTGGAACCATTCCAGGTGTGTATCATCACCTCGTCCTTAGCCAATCTTCGTTTATTCCGCAGCTCCTGTTTCGAGTTACAAATATGAGCAACCGAACCAGTATCAAATACCCAGGCGCTGCTACGAGCATTAGTAAGGTACACATCAATGTATATCAAATATAACTTTGTTCACTTTGTCATCCTTCTTATCCGCCAAATATTTGGGGTAGTTCCGCTTCCACTGACCATTCCCTTTGCAGTAATAGCACTCAGTATCAGGCTTGGGTCCAGCTTTGGGCTTGTTGCTGGGAGTGGCAACTTGCTTGCCATTCTTCTTGAAGTTCCCTTTCTTTCCCTTGCCCTTTTTCTTGAAACTAATGGTCTTGTTAACCATCAACACTTGATGCTCCTTCTTGATTTCTACCTCCGCGGCTTTAAGCATTGCGAAGAGCTCAGGAATCATTTTGTTCATTCCTTTCATACTATAGTTCATGACGAAGCCTTTGTAGCTTGGTGGCAGTGATTGAAGAACTCTGTCATTAACACTATCAACTGGAAGATCAACTCCCAGCAGAGTCAACTGATTATGATACCCAGACATTTTGAGTATGTGTTCACTAATAGAACTGTTCTCCTGCATCTTGCAGCTATAGAACTTGTTGGCGACTTTATATCTCTCAACCCAGGCATTTGCTTGAAATATTGACTTCAACTCTTGGAACAACTCATATGCTCGATGACATTCAAATCGTCTTTCAAATCCCGGTTCTAAGCCGTAAAGCATGGCACACTGAACTATTGAGTAGTCATCATATCGAGCTTGCGAGACATTCATAACATCTGCATCAGCTCCTGCAGCAGGTCTGTCACTTAGCGATGCATCAAGGACATAACTCTTCTATGCAGCAATGAGGATAATCCTCAAGTTACGGACCCAGTCCCTGTAGTTGCTACCATCATATTTCAACTTAGCTTTCTCTAGGAACGCATTAAAATTCAGGGGAACGGTAGCTCGGGCCATCGATCCACAATATAGATATGCAAAACTATAAGACTAAGTTCATGATAAATTAAGTTCAATTAGTTAAATTACTAATGAACTCCAACTTAAATAAACATCGCTCAAGTTATCTATGTGATACATGATCCAAATCAACTAACCCATGTCCGATCATCACGTGAGATGGGGTAGTCATCAATGGTGAACATCTCTATGTTGATCATATCTACTATATGACTCACGTTCGACCTTTCGGCCTCTAGTGTTCCGAGACCATGTCTGTACATGCTAGGCTCGTCAAATTTAACCCAAGTATTCTGCATGTGCAAAACTGTCTTACACCCGTTGTATGTGAATGTAGAGTCTATCACACCCGATCATCACAAGGTGCTTCGAAACGACGAACTTTGGCAATGGTGCATACTCGGGGAGAACACTTTTAACTTGAAATTTAGCGAAGGGATCATCTTATAATGCTACCGCAGTTCTAAGCAAAATAAGATGCATAAAAGATAAAAATCACTTGCAATCAAAATATGTGACATGATATGGCCATCATCAGCTTGTGCTTTTGATCTCCATCTCCAAAGCATCGTCATGATCTCCATCGTCACTAGCTCGATACCTTGATTCCATCGTTGCTTCGGGGTCGTCTCGCCAAGTATTGCTTCTACAACTATTGCTAATGCGTAGTGATAAAGTAAAGCAGTTACATGGTGCTTGCATTTCATACAATAAAGAGACAACCCTAAGGCTCCTGCCGGTTGGCGATATTACAAAACATGATCATCTCATACATCAACATATATCACATCACGTCTTGACCATATCACATCACAACATGCCCTGCAAAAACAAGTTAGACGTCCTCTACTTTGTTGTTGCAACTTTTACGTGGCCGCTACGGGCTTCTAGCAAGAACCGTTATTACCTACGCAAAAACCACAATGGTCATTCATCAAGTTTGTTGTTTTAAACTTCTTCAAGGACCGGCCGTAGACAAATTCGATTCAACTAAAGTAGGAGAAAGAGACACCCTCCAGCCACCTTTATGCAAAACTAGTTGCATGTGTGTCGGTGGAACCGGTCTCATGTACGTGGACATGTAAGGTTGGTCCGGGCCGCTTCATCCTACAATACCGCCGAATCAAAATAAGACGTTGGTGGTAAGAAGTATGACTATCACCGCCCACAACTCTTTGTGTTCTACTCGTGCATATCATCTACGCATAGACCTGGCTCGGATGCCACTGTTGGGAAACGTTGCATGCAAAATAAAAATAATTCCGCCCACACGCAAGATCTATCCATGGAGGTGCATAGCAAAGAGGGGGAGAGTGTGTCTATGTACCCTCGTAGACCGTAGCAGAAGCGTTTAGTAACGCGGTTGATGTAGTCGAACTTCTTTGCGATCCAACCAATCGAGTACCGAACGTACGACACCTCCACGTTCAGCACATGTTCAGCTCGGTGACGTCCACGCCTTCTTGATCCAGCAAGACGGCGAGGTAGTGGATGAGTTCTGGCAGCACGACGGCGTGGTGACGGTGATGGTGATGCTATCTCTGCATGGCTTCGCCTAAGCACTACAAAAGTATGATCGAGGGTGTAAACGGTGGAGGGGGACGCCGCACACGGCTAAACAATTCTCGTGGTTATGTGCGGCGCCCCCTTCCCACATATATATAGGTGGGGGAGAGGGGAGAGGCCAAGGGGCACCCCAAGTAGGGCTGAATCCTACTTGGGGTCTTCCCCAAGCCGCGCCCCTTCCTTATTTGATTGCGGGAGGAAGGCAAGAGGAGGAGGCGCCCCCCCTTTTCTTTCTCTCATGAGGAGGGAAAGGCAGGAGGGCCACCCCTCCTCTTTCCTTCCCCTAGGGCCGGCTTGCCTAGGAGAGGGGTGCGCCAGCCCCCTAGTGGGCTGGTATGTCCCCTCCCATTAGGCCCATACACTTACTGGGGGTGTCCGGAACCCCTTCCGGCGACCCGATGACTACCTGGTGCACTCCGGAACTCTTTCGGTGTTCGAATATCATCGTCCTATATATCAATCTTTACCTCTCGACCATTTCGAGACTCCTCGTCATGTCCCTGATCTCATCTGGGACTCCGAACAACATTTAGTCACCAAATCATATAACTCATATAACACTATATCATCAACGAACATTAAGCGTGCGGACCCTATGGGTTCGAGAACTATGTAGACATGACCGAGACACTTCTCCGGTCAATAACCAATAGCGGAACCTGGATGTCCATATTGTCTCCTACATATTCTACGAAGATCTTTATCGGTCGAACCTTATGACAACATACGTAATTCCATTTGTCTGTCGGTATGTTACTTGACCGAGATTCAATCATCGGTATTTTCATACCTAGTTCAATCTCGTTACCGGCAAGTCTCTTTACTCGTTCTGTAATGCATCATCTTGCAACTAACTCGTTAGGCACTTTGCTTGCAAGGCTTATTATGATGTGTCTTACAAAGTGGGCCCAGAGATACCTCTCCAATACTCGGAGTGACAAATCCTAATCTCGATCTATGCCAACTCAACAAACACCTTGGGCGATACCTGTAGAGCATCTTTATGATCACCCAATTACATTGTGACGTTTTATAGCACACAAGGTATTCCTCTGGTATCCGGGATTTGCATAATCTCATAATCGAAGGAATATGTATTTGTCATCAAGAAAGCAATTGCAATAAACTGAACGATCAATATGCTAAGCTAACAGATGGGTCTTGTCCATCACATCATTCTCCTAATGATGTGATCCTGTTATCAAATGACAACACATGTCTATGGTTAGGAAACCTTAACCATCTTTGATCAACGAGCTAGTCTAGTAGAGGCATACTAGGGACACGGTATTTGTTTATGTATTCACACTTGTATTTAAGTTTCCGATCAATACAATTCTAGCATGAATATAAATATTTATCATGAATAAGGAAATATAAAATAACAACTTTATTAATGCCTCTAGAGCATATTTCCTTCAGCTTGGCCTCGCTTCATCATGTACCCATCGAACTTATGTATCTTCTAGATATCAATAAAGCGGTTGTTTTCTTTACCAAGTTGTTTGTATTGCCAGAAGACTTGATCTCTGGGCTGGCAATGCAAGGTAAACCGGTTGCTCTAAGCCAGGGTGCCACAACGCTTGGTATCAGAGCCGCGCTGACTGTAAGACGCCCTAGACAGCCGACGCGCTTGAAAATGGTAGATAGGGGTCCTTGGGTGTTTTGAGTGTGCATTTGCACTTGGTTACTACATTGCATGCATATAGTTTGTTTTCTTTACTGATCGACTAATGTTGTGAGTGTAGATGGCTCCCGTTCCCTATCCTTATCAGCCCGAGCCGGCACCAGGCACTTTTCCTCACATTCTGCGTAGCGTTTGGCACCGACTCTACCCCGACGGTGATGAATCGGTGTACCGGGAGCAGCTCGCAGATGCGGTGTATGAGTACCACGCGGAGTTCGTCATGCACAATAGTACCCTGACCGGCACCTATACCCGCTCGACCAAGGGAGGATTTGCTTCTTCACCTGACCAGGCGGTCCAGCTTGCTGCATTTGAGGCTCTCATTGATCTGCGCTACAACGAGATGTAGATGTAGACACACCCAGGATTCTTTTACTACCCATCTATGTTCGATACTGGACGCATCCTTTTTCCTATCATTGATCCGGAGTGTGACCGTTCAGCCAGCCACCTTTCTCATTACATAACGGCTAGGTATCTGCTGATCTCTAGCCTAGCTTAGGAGCTGACCTGCACTCGAGAGCCTCTTGATGTTGCTTGATGCACCTTCGGTCCACCTTCACTTGTTTACACTCCTCTAGTTACCTCAATTACTATTCCTCCACCCACTCCAGTTACCCCTCAGAGTAACTCAGAGGCCTCGACTGTGACTCCTCATGGGTCTCCTGCCGAATGGACTTTACTTCTCGCTACTCCTGCCGCTCCTATGCTTCAGCCTCATCCGGCACCTGCTTCTAAGGGAGAGCCATCGCGTCAGCATCTTCGTGTTTCCTTTGCTCCAGAGGTTTCTGTTAACGTTATCAGTTCTAACTCAGAGTCCGAGGCCGAGGAGACCCCTGCAGGATTATCAGAGTGCCAGTGCGGTCATTGCCTTCACGAGTAGACGAGTATGTCGATATGTATTGTTGTATGATGTCGTCGTACTTTCCATGATGCTTTTACTTCCTTGTATGATGTGGAGGTTATGTATAATTATGCTGTGACTTTTATTTGCCTTGGTTTTTCTTTGCTTTTTCTTGGGGTTGTCGCTTGGTTAATTTCATTCTTTTCCCTTTTATGGATGTTGCTCATCTCGATGCTTAATATTGGGAAACAAATATAGGATGACAAGGTGTGGCAGTAGCAGTCATGGTGGCGACGACATTCCCGTTCGTCGATCCACCAGACAGGCCGGACAGTCTCTAGAACCATATCAGCCTCCACCACCTCCTCCACCGCAACCACCACAACCCTGCAGATTATACGCATGTTTAAAGAGAAGAGAAACCAAGACTTGCTTGAATTTGTGAGAAGTATGCAGGCTGTGGTTGGACAGAATAATAACAATAATGGCAATCATTCCAAGTTGTTAGATTTTCAGATCCTATGCAAGCTGATGATTGGCTGAGGACAATAGAGAAGAAGCTAGAAATTTCTTACACCAAAGATATCGACAAGGATCCGTTTGCTACTCATTATCTGGAAGGACCAACTGCTATCTGGTGGGATAATACTAAGGCTATGTGGCCAAAAGTTCAAGGACAAATATCGCAAGTATCATATGCCCGCCGGTATCATGAAGGTCAAGTAGCGAGAGTTCCTTGCCCTTACACAAGGGAACCTATCCATAAGTGAGTATTTAAACAAGTTCAATTATTTGGCTCGGTATTCCCTTCATGATGTAGCTACTGAAGAAAGGAAGATAGACCGATTCGTCGGGGGACTCAATCATACCCTCTGATGCATGCTCAGTATGCTGGAATTTCCCGACTTTCAAACCTTGGTGAATAAGGCTCTCATCGCAGCAAGGGAGCATAAGCTTGCCAATGATCACAAGTCAACCTATGAAGACCGCAAGAGCAAGTTCGAGCCCAAGAAGGATGGACAAATTATTCAAAAAGCCCGTACTCGGCAGCAGCCCGAGTTTGAGTTCAAGCCGACTTGGCAAGAGAGTAACAACAAAACTAATAACCATATTAAGAACGTTGATACCAACCCAGTGAGGGAGGATTGTCAGCATAACAACGCATGCTTCACTTGCGGCTAGACCAGACATTATTCAAGGCAGTGTCCTAAGAGCGGCAAGCCACCCACAACTTTCAAGCCACAAGTCAACAACATGGGGTCCGTTCCAGCTCAAAAGCTTATTCGAGGGCAAGTTCATCATGTCTTCGCTGAAGAAGCCCAAGAGACGCCAGAATTCGTCATTGGTATGTTTCCTGTTAATAACATACCTGCAACAATTTTATTTGATTCTAGGGCTTCCCATTCTTTTATTTTGCGAAGTTTTGTTGCACAGAACAAGCTTTCTTGCACTCCTTTGGAAAAATTCATGGTTGTACAATCCCCGAGATCTATGCTCAAAACAAATGATGTATGCCGACGACTGGAGATAGACATCCATGGAGTTATTTTCCCTGCCACCTTGGTGTCTATTGAATCTGCAAAGCTGGATGTCATTTTGGGAATGGACTGGCTGACAAGGCATCAAGTCTGTACAAATTGTGCAACTCGGGAAGTCACATTAATAAATCCTTCAGGGTAGTCAGCTCAGTTCTTTGCTCGCAGAACCATGCCAAAGAAGGAAATGATTTATACTACCATTGCGTCAGATATGGAGTTGATTCTAGTGGTCAGCGAGTTTCCAGATGTATTTCTTGAAGAGTTGCCAGGAATGATACCGCACCATGAGCTTGAGTTTTTCATCGACCTTCTGCCCGTGACAACACCCATTTACAAGAAATACTATACTATGCCTTCATCCGAGTTAGTGGAACTAAAGAAACAATTGGATGAGCTGCTCCAAAAAGGATACATTTGCCCCGGCTCTTTGCCATGGGGGTCACCTGCAACATTTGTGGGCAAGAAGGATGGTAGTCTTCGGATGTGTGTGGACTACCGCAATCTTAATGACATCACCATCAAAAACAAGTATCCACTCCCAAGGATTGATGATTTGTTTGACCAATTGAGTGGAGGCTAGATATTCTCCAAAATTGATTTACGGACCCGGGTATCATCAACTAAAATTCAAGAAGGAAGACATTCCCAAGACAACATTCACCACTCGCTATGGGCTATATGAGTACACGGTCATGTCATTTGGTCTGACTAATGCCCCCGCATTCTTCATGCATATGATGAACAAGGTGTTCATGGACTTCTTGGACCAATTTGTGGTGGTATTTATCGACGACATTCTCATATATTCCAAAGGGGAGGAAGCCATAAGAAGCATCTCCGAGACGTATTGCAACGACTCCGAGACCACCAGTTGTATGCCAAACTCAGCAAGTGCGAGTCTTGGATCAAGCAATTGGGATTTATTGGGCACATTCTATCAGCTCAAGGAGTGGCCATAGATTCGAGCAAGGTTACGGAAGTTTTAAACTGGAAGGCACCTACAACTGTGTCAGAAATCCGAAGTTTCTTGGGTCTCATGCGCTACTACCGCCGATTTATTGAAGGCTTTTCAAAGATCGCCAAGCCAATGATAGAGCTGCTCAAGAAGAATAAAAAATTTGAATGGACAGAGGACTGCGAGAAAAGTTTCAGTGAATTAAAGACTTGTTTGACCACAACACCGGTATTGACACTTCCTGAAATTTATCGAAGCTTTGATATTTATCACGACGCATGCAGAAGGGGCATAGGATGCGTACTCATGCAAGCTCGAAAGGTCGTGGCATATGCATCCAGACAACTACGGCTGCATGAAGAAAATTATACCACACATGACTTGGAATTGGCGGAAGTGGTACACGCTTTGAAAATTTGGAGACATGATCTCATTGGGAAACGATGGCAAGTCTTCACCGACCATAAGAGTCTCAAGTACATTTTCACTTAGCGAGATTTGGATCTCCGGCAAAGGAGATGGCTTGAATTAGCCAAGGACTATGATATTGGAATAAACTACCATCCGGGAAAGGCTAACATGGTTGCCGACACACTCAGTCGCAAACCAGCCACCGTAAACGCATTAATGGACTCTTTACCTCCCGAATTGCAAGAAGAGATAGCTTAGCTCAACTTGGTAATTTTTGATGCCACATGCGCAGCTACCTTAGAGGTCACTTCTACTCTGGAAGAAGCGATTCGCAATGTTCAAGCTGAGGATCCCTTTTTGTTAAAGATGATTGCTCGAATGCAATAAGGAAATACTCAAGCTTTCCACAAAGATGATCAATGTACCCTTCGATTTCGTGGTCGAATTTGCGTATCAAATCAGGAAGATCTAAAGCAGAAGATATTAAAGGAAGCACATGAGTCCTCATATGCGATTCATCTTGGAGGTACCAAGATGTATGAAGATCTGAGGTAGATATTCTGGTGGAATGGTATGAAGAAAGACATTACCTACTTTGTCGCTTGCTGTGACATTTCCAACAAAGTAAAGGCGAAACACCAAAAACCCGCTAGACTGTTGCAACCTTTACCTATTCCACAATGGAAGTGGGATGATATTTGCATGGATTTCATCATGGGACTGCCCAAGACACCTCGAGGGAATAATGCTATATGGGTCACGTTCGACATGCTTACAAAAGTGGCTCATTTCATTCTTTTAAGGACCACATATCGGGCAGATCAACTCGCTCAACTATATGTATCCAGAATTGTTAGTTTGCATGGAGTCCCAAGAACCATCACTTTAGACCGGGGATCTCTGTTTACCTCGGCATTCTGGGCACGTCTTCAGCAAGCTTTGGGAACTGCTTTAAAGTATAGTACCGCTTATCATCCTCAGACAGAGGACAGACAAAGTGAGTAAATCAAATTCTTGAAGACATGCTTCGAGCATGTGTGCTTGCCCAAGGCTCAAACTGGGAAGACAATTTGCCTTACACAGAGTTTTCTTACAACAACAGGTATCAAAGCAGCCTCAAGATGTCACTTACGAGGCTCTATATGGGTGTAAGTGTTGTACCCCTCTAAACTGGTCTCAAACCGGAGACAACCATATCCTTGGGACTGATTTGATGATGGAAGCAGAGAGACAAGTAAAGGAAATCTGGGACAGACTTCAAGTAGCTAAATCTCGTCAAAAGAGCTATTATGATTCGAAACATCAACAAATTAGCTTTGAACCAGGGGAGTATGCATACCTCCGAGTCACTCCCATAAGGAAGTAAGAGGTTCCAAACTCAAGGAAAGCTCGCCCCCAGATACATTGGCCCATTCCCAGTCATGATAAGAGTTGGTGCAGTGGCATATCAGTTAGAGCTACCATCCGAGTTATCCGAAGTTCATGATGTCTTCCACGTGTCTCAGCTATGGAAGTGCATCTCACGGCCCGAGAAACAAACAGATCTGACAAAACTAGATCTTGATAAGGATTTGACATATGAAGAGAAATCTCTCCAGATATTGGATGAGATGGAAAGATTCACCTGTAGTAAGTCAATTAAGTTTTACAAAGTGCAGTGGGAACATCATACCGAGGATGAAGGCACCTGGGAAAGAGAGGATTTCTTAAGGACCGCATGCCCTGATTTGTTTCCTGAGCAACCGAATCTCGAGGATGAGATTCATCCTGGGGGGGGGGGGTTGTGACACCTTGGATTTTGCTTCTTTTCTTTTTCTAGGATTTATTGGATATTTGAATTGCATTTAATTTTTTTACTGGAAGATTTTTTTTGACTGGATGCATTTAAATTTTCAGTCAAATCTGTTGGACTTGCCACTTGGAAATTCTTTTGATTTTCTTCCAGTGAGTTCTATCATCTCTAAACCACCTCTTGACATCATCTCTCTCAAATATATGCTATTGAATAATTTTATTTAATGGCATAATATTCATTTTCATTCAAAAAATGAATTTTTTCTCAATCGGTTATGAAGCAACCCTCATTTTCCTTGCTCCTAAAATTCTCAATAAATTCCCAAATATTCTTTGGACCATGCCTCACCTTCCCATGCAAAAATATGCGATAGTCATTTGGAGAATTTTAGCTCAAGAAATTATTTTACTTCTGGAAAGTAAGGGCACTTTGTGAAGCAAGTGCATTTTTACTTGATCTATTTGGGCCGAAATTTTTACCACATGATTACCTTCCTACCAGAAGTTTAACCATCAAAATTTACTCTTTAACTCTCAGTAAATCTCTCTCTAGTTCCATCACAAGTTTCTCTCCAAAAAAAATTCTACAAGCCCAAGTCTTATCTAATGGTCGAGGTGGCAAGCCAAGCGCACCCTGCAGCACTTCGTTGAAGGGACAACACCCTAGACACGGCCTGGCAGCCCCTGGCATACCGTGTGCGCCAGTGCACGTGGTGACCTCGCGTGAACGCGGTGTTCGACAGGTGGTCGGCGCTCTCTGAGCACCTGGACCCCTCTGCCGCCGCCCGTTCGCCCTCCTCGTACCACTTAAGCTTGTCCATGCCACTCAGGAACCTCTCCTGGTTCCACCTAGCCCCTCTGTGCAGCTCCCCGACACCGGCAGCCTGCACGGCGGACGCGGACGCTGTAGAGATCCGACCTTAGACGGTTAAATCTCTGTGTAGAAGTGTGATCCCTGGATCGGTAATGCTGACACACACAGTACTTGAAGGGTTTATAACAGAGTGCAATCACAAACTTATTACATCCACTGTCTCAAAAGAGAACTTATTACAATAATATGGCTGAAGGCCATCTAAATAAGATAACTGCGGAAGCATCGAAGGTAAATGAGTCCATCAACTCCAACGGCATAGCAGAGTGCACGACAACGACCTAGCGCACCTTACTCTTCGTCCGAAAAGTCTGCAACATAATACGTTGCAGCCCGAAACGGGTCAGCACATGGAATATGCTGGCAAAATAACACTGTAGAGCAATGAACAAGATAAATGCTAACACTACATGCATATATGGCTGGTGGAGGCTCTATGGTTATTATCTTTGCGTAAAGCCAATTTTTCCCTACTGCAAAGGAATATATTCTTATTTAACTACAAAGTTGGTTGAAAAACATTGAGAATGGAAACCCCATCTCAATCCCAATTAAACAGTAATTAACAACCCAACAGAATTAATTAAGAGTGATGAGATCAAATCAATAATTCAAGAACCAGATACTCAAGATGTCCATAACCGGGGACACGGCTAATCATGATTAGTTTGTACACTCTGCAGAGGTTTGCGCACTTTCCCCCATAAGACTCGATTTCCTTCGTTGAATTTCTCGCACTACATGATGTTTGAGAAACGGATGACCGAGACACAGTCTTTCAGAAGCATTAACTCTTTCGACGGGTAAACCGTACCACCTACATCCTCTACATCTGCTAGTTTACCACTGAAAGAGGTCACACAACATACTCAACTATGCCAGAGCCCATAATGGTTTGTGGCTGCACACTGAAGTTTCTAGCATGAATTTTTTTATGATCCCTTTGAGCCTGGGTGGCGAACCATAGGATGATCACACGGATTCCCCGGGATCTCCTTGGACAACACTGGATTCCCCAGGTGCCCACAAACAATCCATCCAGATGTGTGTTAGAGTTGCCACCTTAAATAAACCCTTAGTTCATAATAATCTCTCACATCTGTCATGAATCTCTCAAACCAAACCACATCTACAAGCATAGCATAGGAGTAATAGCATAACGTAGAAGTAACTCCCAAGGTTTGAAATAAAAGGACAATAGGTTCTACCTCATCATCTACTTCCCAATACCCACATGTTAAGCAGATCCTACTCATGCAATGTTTGAGGGTTCAAACTAATGCATAAAAACTGGGTAATAAAGGGGTATGATCAAAGTGTTACTTGCCTTGCTGACGATCTGCAAACCCCAGAGACTCGTAGTAGCATACTTCGCACTCCGGAAATTCCATCGCAAACAAATAATAGCATACATAAGCACTCAAGCATAAATGCAAGGGTAAAACTCAAATGAGAAAGTCCAAATTGAAAGTTCAACTGAAGAACTTCGATTTGCAAAAAGAATCAATCAAATCGGAGCTACGAAACTCAAACTACGATTCAAAAGAAGTTTGAATTCAAATCTACTTGAAACCAAATTTTAAATTGTCAACATCATGTTCAAGTTGATTAACTGGAAATAGGGGTTCGAGACGAAGATTTTGCCGTTGGTTTCACTGGATTTGGACGAACAGTTTAAAAGTTGCGAGGGTTTGAAGATCAGGGGCTAATCTGCGATAAAAAATCGCGAATAGGTCCCTGGCCAAAAAAGAAAATAAAAAGAAAAAGACTAACGAACGAACGTTCCCTATCAAAGACAAACGAACTAAAACGTCGCGAACAGAGACGTTTGAGTGAACGTTCGCTAATTAGCAAAACCGAAAAAACCAAACCGAACCGATCTAACGAAAAAACAGGGGACGGTTTTGTCGGTTTTACCAATTCTTCAAAAAAAATCGGGACGTCGGCGGCGAGGCGAGAGCCGACGAGGCGGGGCTCCAGCGGGGCTGCGGCAGAGCAGAGGCGGCGGCCGCGGCAGCGGGCGGCGGCGAGCAACGGCAGCGGCGGCGGCGCGGCTCGGCGGCGGTGGCTGCGGTGGTGGGCGGTTCTGGGTGGGGAGGAGAGGGCGGCGGGGCGGCGGTATATAAAGGCCGGGGGGGACGGCGGCTTGTAGGAGGGGCCAGCCCGAGGTGGAGTCCGGCTCGGACTCCTCCTCGGCGTCCGTGCCAGAGACGGCGGCGGTGCGAGGAAGGCGGCGGCAGGAGTGGGCTTCGGCCCGGCTCGGCTGGGCCTTTGGCCCGGTGAGGCGAGAAACTTTTTTCAAATAAATTCCACCGAAGAAAACTCCTAATAAAATAAGAAAAATTCTAAAAATGCCAAAAACAATTTTCACTGTCTAAATAAAATATTTAGAACAAAGTGAACATTTTTCTCGCCTAAAAATGCAATTTTCAAAAATGCATATTTTTCTAATTAAAATAAAATCTCAAATAAAATCCAAATAAAATAATTATTTGATTTTAAATTTTTTTCCTCCAATATTCCTCTCTTTTCGAAGAATTCATATTATCTTCTCTCTTTTATTTTAACATTGGAAATATTTTTTTACATAAAAATATTAAAATCAAATTGATCCTCTTTTCAAATTTGAGAAAATTCAAATATGAACATTTATGGAATCTCCAACTCTCTCCTTGCGTCCTTGAGTTGCTTAAGATTTCAAGGATCACCACCAAAATGCAAATAAAATATGATATGCATATGATGACCTATGTATAACATCCAAATTGAAAATTGGGATGTTACAAACCTACCCCCCTTAAGATGAATCTCGCCCTCGAGATTCGGGTTTGCTAGAAATAGGTGCGGGTGGTCTTTCCGTAGGTCTTCCTCTCGCTCCCAGGTGGCTTCATCCTTGGTATGGTGGCTCCACTGAACTTTGCAAAACTTGATAACCTTACTGCGCGTAACTCGGCTGGCAAACTCGAGAATCTTGACGGGTTTCTGCTCGTTGGTTAGGTCACTTTCCAACTGAATTGCTTCCAGGGGCACTGTATCTCTCAGAGGAATATCGGCCACCTCTACATGGCACTTCTTCAACTGGGAAATGTGGAACACATCATGAACTCCTGACAATCCTTCGGGTAACTCCAACTTGTAGGCCACTTCTCCCATATGTTCCAAAACTCGGTATGGTCCTACAAATCTCGGGGCTAACTTTCCCTTAACTCCAAATCGTTTAACTCCTCGGAGAGGTGACACACGAAGATATGCTCTGTCTCCGATCTCATAGACTACCTCCTTGCGTTTGGAATCTGCATAACTCTTCTGCCTGGACTGAGCTACCTTTAGTCTGTCGCGAATCTACTTAACCTTCTCTTCGGACTCCTTGATCAGATCCGGTCCAAACAACTGACGGTCTCCAACTTCATCCCACATCAACGATGTCCTGCACCTTCTTCCATACAAAGCTTCGAAAGGTGCCATCTTCAAACTAGCTTGATAACTGTTGTTGTATGAAAACTCCGTGTAAGGCAAATTATCATCCCAACTGGATCCATAATCTAATGCACAAGCTCTCAACATGTCCTCCAAAATCTGATTGACTCTCTCGGTCTGTCCATCTGTCTGCGGATGAAAGGCTGTACTAAACTCTAGCCTAGTACCCAAAGTCTGGTGTAACTGATGCCAAAACTTTGAAGTAAACTGTGTTCCTCTATCTGATATGATGGTCCTCGGAACTCCATGTAGACATACGATCCTGGTCATATATATCTTGGCCAACTTCGCACTCGTATAGGTGGTTTTCACTGGGATAAAGTGAGCCACTTTGGTCAAGCGATCAACTACTACCCAGATAGAATCATATCCTGATCGGGTCCTGGGTAATCCGGTGATAAAATCCATGCCAAGCTTGTCCCACTTCCATTCGGGTATCGGCATAGGCTGTAACAATCCAGCTGGCTTCTGATGTTCTGCCTTTACTCTCTGACATACATCACACACGGCTACATACTCGGCGATATCCTTCTTCATACCTGTCCACCAGAAACGCTCCTTCAAATCCAAATACATCTTGGTGTTTCCGGGGTGTATCGAGTATGGTGAATCGTGGGCCTCATGGAGTATTAACTTCCCGATCTCTGCATTATTGGGTACATATATACGATGCTCAAACCATAAGGTTCCGTGCTCATCCTCTCGAAAACCCTTGGCTTTTCCTTTACTCGTCTTCTCCTTTATCTCGGCAATTTCTTTGTCATCTTTCTGAGCTTCTCGAATCTTTCCCAATAATGTTAACTGAACCTCCATTGCTGCAACAAAACCTCTTGGAACTATCTCCAAACGAAGTTCCTTGAGATCATCGACTAACTCCTACGGTAATCCTCCGCTTACGAGGGTGTTGACATAACTTTTCCGGCTCAAAGCGTCTGCTACGACATTGGCCTTTCCTGGATGATAGTGCAGCTTCATATCATAATCCTTTATAAGCTCCAACCATCTCCTTTGCCTGAGGTTTAGCTCCTTCTGAGTGAAAATGTACTTCAAACTCTTGTGATCCGTGTACACATCACAACGGTTTCCAATAAGAAAGTGTCTCCAGGTCTTGAGCGCATGCACTACGGCTGCTAACTCCAAATCATGCATGGCATAATTCAACTCATGTGGTCGAAGCTGACGTGAGGCATATGAAACAACTCTTCCGTCCTGCATAAGTACACCTCCATGTCCTTGGCGAGAAGCGTCGCAATACACTTGGAAATCCTTGTGTATATCCGGAAGAATTAGCATCGGGGATGTAACCAAACGTTTCTTTAACTCCTGAAAACTAGCCTCACATTCATCCGTCCATTTAAACTTAGTGTCCTTCTTCAACAACTCCGTCATGGGCTTCGCAATCTTGGAAAAATTCTCAATGAATCTCCAGTAATATCCCGCTAGTCCAAGAAAACTGCGGATCTCTCCAACTGAGGTGGGTGCCAACCACTCAGTGGCTGACTGAACCTTGGTAGGGTCTACTGCTATACCTTCTCCTGATATAACATGTCCAAGAAAATCCAACTTCCTTCAACCAAAAATCACATTTGCTGAACTTAGCATATAGCTGATGTCCCTGAGCTTCTCGAGAACTAAACGCAAGTGCTCCTTGTGCTCCTCTTCATTCTTTGAGTATACCAAAATATCATCAATGAACACCACAACAAATTTATCCAAGAATTCCATGAACACCTTATTCATCATACTCTTGAAATAGGCAGGGGCATTAGTCAATCCAAATGACATAACTGTGTACTCATATAGCCCGTACCTTGTGGTAAAGGCTGTCTTAGGTATATCCTGCTCTCGGATCTTCAGCTGGCGGTATCCTGATCACAGATCGATCTTGGAAAATACTTTAGCTCCTTGCAGCTGGTCAAACAAATCGTTGATTATCGGTAGTGGGTACTTGTTCTTGATCGTCACTTCATTCAATGCACGATAATCAACAACCATTCTCAAAGATCCAGACTTCTTCTCAACCAAGAGCACTGGGGCTCCCCACGGTGATGAACTTGGTCGAATGTAACCTTTCTCCAATAACTCCTTAATCTGCTTCTTAATTTCCTCCAGATCATTTGCAGGCATCCGGTATGGCCTCTTTGATATTGGTCCGGTGACTGGCAACAACTCTATCAAAAATTCTATATCTCGATCTGGCGGCATGCCTGGTAGTTCCTCTGGAAATACATCCGGGTAATCCTTCACAACAGACACTTCCTCCTGAACAACTCCCGAGAGAGAATTTACTTGATTCCTCCTTGCCGCATGCCTGGATACGTACTTGATCCTCTTTCCCTCCGGGGTGGTGAGCAGAATTGACTTACTAGCACAATCGATGTTTCCTCCATACTTCGATAGCCAATCCAAGCCTAGTATTATACCCAATCCTTGTGACTCCAAAATTATTAGGTCTGAGGGGAAAACATGGCTACCAATGGTTAAGGGTCACCGATCGCACCATCGGCTGGCCATATACTCTGCACCTGGCGAGCTTACTAACATGGGAGACCTAAGGGCTAAGGTGGGTAACTTAAAATTTTCCACAAATCCCCTTGATATGTATGAATGCGATGCACCAGTATCAAAAAGAACAAGAGCTGTAAACGACTTAACCAAAAACTTACCAATCACTGCATCAGGCTGATCTTCAACTTCCTCCATGTTGATGTGGTTCACTTGACCTCTGGTGAAGGGATTGGGCTTCTTCCCAGTGCTTCCATTTCCATTGCCATTCTTCAACTCAGAACAATCATTGGCGTAGTGTTCAGTCTTCCCGCACTTGTAACAGGTGACATGACCCAGATCCTTCTTAGCGGGTGAGGTTGGAACGGTTCTGGTTGCTACTTGCTCCATTCCCATTTCCATTCTTGGGGCCACTGTGGTTATGCGAACTTCCTCCATTGTGAGTGTGGCCTCCATGGTTATGGGTATATCCTCCCGAGTTTGGGGTAAAACGAGGCTTCTGCTGAGCTCCAGAATTATACTTCCCCTGTCCATACTTCCTTTTGCGGCTCTCTATCTGCTGCTGCTTCCCTTCAATCATAAGAGCCCTGTCTACCAAGTCCTAGTAGTTAGCAAATGTTGCCACCATCAACTGCATACTCAGCTCATCATCCAGTCCTTCCATAAACTTCTCCTGCTTCGCGGCATCTGTGGCCACATCATCTGGGGCATAGTGAGCTAACTTGCTGAACTCATCGACGTACTGCCCCACAGTACGATTTCCCTGGCATAAGTTGCGAAACTCACGCTTCTTCATGCTCATAGCTCCAGTTGAGACATGTGCAGTGCGGAATGCTTGCTGAAACTGATCCCAAGTGACATTGGCTATAGGGAAAGTGGCTGTGTAATTCTCCCACCATGAGGCTGCGGGTCCATCCAGTTGGTGTGCGGCAAGGCGCACATTCTCAGCATCTGTGCAACCTGCGGTGGTCAACTCCCTTCCAATCCTGCGTAGCCAGTCATCAGCAACAATCGGCTCGGTGCTACTAGAAGACACCGGCGGATTCAACCTTAGAAAACGGGCTAAGTTGTCAACTCGAGGGGGTGGCGGTGGGTTGTTGTTGTTGTTGCCTTGGTTCTGGACTAGCAACTGCATCAAGGCATTCTGCTGTTGGATCAACTGAGTGAGTTCCGGTGGGAAGACAAATCCAGTGTCACATCTCGGAGGCATCTGATAGGTTTAGAGGGGAGAGATTAGAATAGAGTGGGGTCTAAAGAGAAATCACTAACCATATGCACATGAGACAAACACAATCATACCACACCACTCAATTGAAAACAAGGGCATACAAACAATCTAACTACTGTTACAAAACACTTGGACTACTACTATATACATGGGGGAATACTACTGATAATATAGTGGTCGACTAGAAATTTTGATCGGTGGAAGAATCCATGATATCCGCTCTAGCTTCGTCTTCGTAATCATCATCACTACTGTCGGGGTCAGAGTCGGTGTCGTCGATGCTGATGTAGTCTTCAAAACGGATGTCCTCCTCAGGTGCGGGATCTCCCATGAATACTCCTAGCTTCTTCTTCAGGTCTTCATTCTTCTCCAGTGGCACTATAATTTCCTCCTCATATCCATCGCGTGTATTCTTGAGTTCCTCTTCAAGCTCCATGTTCCTGGTCATTACCTTCTTCAGATCTATCATGCTGGCGCACATTTGGTTTTCCTGGCGGCGAATGTGCTGGTTTAACTCCTGGATGAAGGCTGCAATGGACTTGTCCCTCCTGGTGCTGATCATCTCCCATTGCTCATCTTGGCGCCCACATATCTGGTAGATGGTGTCCTTAAGATCCTTATTGTAGACTTCGCCGATGCGTCCCATGGCGATGTGGGCTGCCATGCTCTTTCCTAGACTCCAGGTTGGTGCATCAAAGGAAAACTCTATGGGCTCAGTAACTGGGGAGAATGTCCTTCCTGGAACATGAACTCGGATCATCCAACGCTCCTCTTCTGGTAAAGTGGCAGTGTAGGTCCCGGTGAAGCTTGGTATTTCAATGTTCAGGTACCAAGTGACTTCCTTCAAGTGTCGTCCAAAAGGTGTGTCTTCATCCGGTTGAGCAAACTTGTTCCTTGGGTCCGCCATCTATAGAGTGGAAAATGGAGAGGAGTCATAAATGAGTAGAGAAGAGTGACCTATGGCTTATCTTAGTGGTCGCGTCCTATAGTCAGCGTGTGCTCTGATACCCTCTTGTAGCAATCCGATCTCAGATGGTCAAATCTTTGTGTATAAGTGTCATCCCTGGATTGGTAATGCTGACACACACAGTACTTGAAGGGTTTATAACAGAGTGCAATCACACACTTATTACATCCAATGTCTCAAAAGAGAACTTATTACAATAATATGGCTAAAGGCCATCTAAATAAGATAACTGCGGAAGCATCGAAGGTAAATGAGTCCATCAACTCCAACGGCATAGCTGAGTGCACAACAACGACCTAGCGCACCTTACCCTTCGTTTGAAAAGTCTGCAACATAATACGTTGCAGCCCGAAACGGGTCAGCACATGGAATATGCTGGCAAAATAACACTGTAGAGCAATGAACAAGATAAATGCTAACACGACATGCATATATGGCTGGTGGAGGCTCTATGGTTATCATATTTGCGTAAAGCCAATTTTCCCCTACTGCAAAGGAATATATTCTTATTTAACTACAAAGTTGGTTGAAAAGCATTGAGAATGGAAACCCCATCTCAATCCCAATTAAACAGTAATTAACAACCCGACAGAATTAATTAAGAGTGATGAGATCAAATCAATAATTCAAGAACCAGATACTCAAGATGTCCATAACCGGGGACACGGCTAATCATGATTAGTTCGTACACTCTGCAGAGGTTTGCACACTTTTCCCCATAAGACTCGATCTCCTCCGTTGAATTTCTTGCACTACATGATGTTTGAGAAACGATGACCGAGTCACAGTCTTTCAGAAGCATTAACTCTTTCGACGGGTAAACCGTACCACCTACATCCCCTACATCTGCTAGTTTACCACTGAAAGAGGTCACACAACATACTCAACTATGCCAAAGCCCATAATGGCTTGTGGCTGCACACGGAAGTTTATAGCATGAAAATTTTTATGATCCCTTTGAGCCTGGGTGGCGAACCATAGGATGATCACACGGATTCCACGGGATCTCCTTGGATAACACTGGATTCCCCAGGTGCCCACAAATAATCCACCCAGATGTGTGTTAGAGTAGCCACCTTAAATAAACCCTTAGTTCACAATAATCTCTCACATCTGTCATGAATCTCTCAAACCAAACCACGTCTACAAGCATAGCATAGCAATAATAGCATAACGTAGAAGTAACTCCTAGGGTTTGAAATAAAAGGACAATAGGTTCTACCTCATCATCTACTTCCCAATACCCACATGTTAAGCAGATCCTACTCATGCAATGTTTGAGGGTTGAAACTAATGCATAAAAACTGGGTAATAAAGGGGTATGATCAAAGTGTTACTTGCCTTGCTGACGATCTACAAACCCTAGAGACTCGTAGTAGCATGCTTCGCACTCCGGAAATTCCATCGCAAACAAATAATAGCATACATAAGCACTCAAGCATAAATGCAAGGGTAAAACTCAGATGAGAAATTCCAAATTGAAAGTTCAACTGAAGAACTTCGATTTGCAAAAAGAATCAATCAAATCGGAGTTACGAAACTCAAACTACGATTCAAAAGAAGTTCGAATTCAAATCTACTTGAAACCAAATTTTAAATTGTCAAAATCATGTTCAAGTTGATTAACTGGAAATAGGGGTTCGATACGAAGATTTTGGCGTTGGTTTCACTGGATTTGGACGAACAGTTTAAAAGTTGCGAGGGTTTGAAGATAAGGGGCTAATCTGCGATAAAAAATCGCGAATAGGTCCCTCGCCGAAAAATAAAATAAAAATAAAAAGACAAACGAATGAAAACGTTCACGAATAGAGATGTTCGAGTGAACGTTCACTAATTAGCGAAACCGAAAAAACACCAAACCGAACCGATCTAATGAAAAAAAACCGGGGATGGTTTTGTCGGTTTTACCGATTCTTCAAAAAAAAAAAACAGGACGTCGGTGGCGAGGCGAGATCCGACGTGGCGGGGCTCCGGCGGGGCGGCGGCTTGGTGCGGCGGGGCTGCAGCGGTGGCGGCAGCGGCGGCGTGCAGCAGCGGGCGGCGACGAGTAATGGCAGCGGCGGCGGAGCTGCTCGACGGCGGTGGTTGCGGTGGTGGGCGGCTCGGGGTGGGGAGGAGAGGCCGGCGGGGCGGCGGTATATAAAGGCCGAGGGGGGCGGCGGCTTGGAGGAGGGGCCGGCCCAAGGTGGAGTCCGACTCGGACTCCTCCTTGGCGTCCGTGCCAGAGACAACAACGGCGTGGGGAAGGCGGCGGCGGGAGTGGGCTTCGGCCCGACTCGGCTCGGCCTTTGGCCCGGTCGGGCGAGAAACTTTTTTTAAAATAATTCCGCCGAATAAAAATCCTAATAAAAAATGCCAAAAAAGCCAAAAACAATTTTCGCCGTCTTAATAAAATATTTAGAACAAAGTGAACATTTTTCCGGCCTAAAAATGCAATTTTCCAAAATGCATATTTTTCTAATTCGAATAAAATCTCAAATTAAATCCAAATAAAATAATTATTTGATTTTAATTTTTTCCCTCCAATATTCCTCTCTTTTTGAAGAATTCATATTATCTTCACTCTTTTATTTTAATAGGAAATGTTTGGAGAGAAAAATATTAAAATCAAATTGATCCTCTTTTCAAATTTGAGAAAATTCAAAAATGAAAATTTATGAAATCTCCAACTCTCTCCTTGGGTCCTTGAGTTGCTTAAGATTTCAAGGATCACCACCAAAATGCAAATAAAATATGATATGCATATGATGACCTATGTATAACATCCAAATTGAAAATTGGGATGTTACAGACACGGCGAGCACAGATGGCACAGTGCACCCGCGTGAAAGAAATGTCCCACCCCATGCCCTGTTGCTTGGTCGCGTCCCTCCATTGTGCTTGGCGGCATCCTCCTGCTCCTACGCATTGAGCCCGAGCTCCTCTCGCCCTCTCTCTCTTCTTAAGAAGCCTCTCCGGCGGACCCGAGCTCGGCCACCTCACCGCCCATAAACACAGCTCGTCCCAAGCCCTTCTAGCGATCCACTCCTCTCTCTCTCTGGCCACAAATCAAAGTTCTAGCTAGTGCGGCAAGGTTGGGAGGGCCTCCTACCGCCGGTCATCGCCGGAGTTGGCCATGGATCCCCCTCGGTCGTCCACCTGCTCTGGTGCTCTCCGACCCCGTTCTTCTGCGTCATCGAGGTTGTGTGGTTCTCTTGAGCACGACGGTGCTCTTGGTTCGTCGGAATCCCACCGTAATCGCCAAGTCTGGCGAGCTCCGCCGCCCACCTTCTCTGGAGATGACCATTTCGACATCGTTCGTCCACCTCAGCCGTCGTGTAGGGTATGCCCATGCTTGCCTTGATGCGTCTGATCCACCCCCTCCTCTCCAGCGGTCGTCATGGTTTCCTCGCCGGAGAACCACCAGCGACAGAGCCACCCACCTCTATTTCTCTCTCTCCCTCTCGTAAACCTGACAACCGGCCCCACCTGTCAGTCAGCCTGTCAGTCAGTTAGTCAGCCAGTCAGTCTCTCTCTCTCTCCCGAAGGGTAAAGTGGAGGTGTATTCTGAAAATACGCCTTCGACGTAGCCTCTTCTGGAATTTCCAAATTTCGGTTCAATTCATATATTTTGACTCAACTTTTACCAACAATATCTCCTAATCTATAAGTCCAAATGAGTTGATTCTTTTTGCACTAATTTTGCATGAGCTAACCTTTCTGCATGCAAAAATTCAAAATTTTCTTGCTGTAGTTATTTTCTGGTGCAATAAAAGGCTTTATGTGACATTTTCATTTTGCATTTTGAAATATTTTCAGAAGGTTCTGATTGCCTGGGAGAAGACCAGGAGTATTGTGACACTCCTCTGAACTAAGGCAAGCCACAACAACCATTTTCAAGGATGGCACTGCAATAGCAATGATTTTTACTTGAATTAAAATTCATTTTAAGTGCATTTAATTGATATAACTTGCTATATGAACCCTTATGCATGTTATTTCATCCATGTTATATCTTGCCAGTAGCATACATGTCATCTTGATAATATGTGCAGTAGAGAGCATGTTATATGTTTATGCTTATGATAATGCATTTACTTTTCATATTCATGACCCATGCATTTCATTTCATACTATGACTCAATTCATTTTAAATTCAAGTTAAACATGATGCTAATTCAACTTGTACAAGCTGTTGATCGAGTCATGCTGCCACCGAATCGAGCTCACTAGTGCAACCACACTTGCCTGGATGGGGAGGCCCTAATTTGGTTTATTTTCATGCCTCTCGCCGGTGCATCCAACTAGGGAAGGTTGTGTGCTCGTGATATGTCTCCAACGTATCTATAACTTTTGATTGTTCCATGCTATTATATTATCTATTTTGGATGTTTTATGGGCATTAATATGCTATTTTATATTATTCTTGGGACTAACCTATTACCTAGAGCCCAGTGCCACTTTCTGCTTTTTCCTTGTTTTTGAGCTTCGTAGAAAAGGAATACTATACAGAGTCCAAACGGAATAAAGCTTCACGATGATTTTTCTTGGACCAGAAGACACCCAGGAGACTTGGAGTTCAAGTCAGAAGAGCCACGAGGCGGCGACAAGGGTGGAGGGCGCTCCCTACCTTGTGGGCCCCTCGTGACCCCCCTGACCTAGATCTTCCTCCTATATATTTGCAAATATTCCCAAACCACCAGAAGCATCCACGAAAACACTTTTCCACCGCCGCAACCTTCTGTTCCCATGAGATCCCATCCTGGAGCCTTTTCCGGCACCCTGCCGGAGGGGCATTCGATCACGGAGGGCATCTACATCAACTCTATTGCCCTTCTGATGAAGCGTGAGTAGTCCACCACAGACCTACGGGTCCATAGCTAATAGCTAGATGGCTTCTTCTCTCTCTTTGATTCTCAATACCATGTTCTCCTCGATGTTCTTGGAGATCTATCCGATGTAATCTTCTTTTGCGGTGTGTTTGTCGAGATCCAATGAATTGTGGATTTATGATCAACTTATCTATGAATATTATTTGAATCTCCTCTGAATTCTTATATGCATGATTTGGTATCTTTGTATTTCTCTTCGAATTATCGGTTTGGTTTGGCCAACTAGATTGGTTTTTCTTGCAATGGGAGAGGTGCTTAGCTTTGGGTTCAATCTTGCATGATTTCACCTAGTGACAAGGTAGGGTAGCGACACACGTATTGCATTGTTGCCATGGAGGATAAAAAGATGGGGTTTACATCATATTGCTTGAGTTTATTCATCTACATCATGTCATCTTACTTAATGCGTTACTTTGTTCTTTATGAACTTAATACTCTAGATGCAGGCAGGAGTCCACTACTGCAGGATACTGCTAACACGACACTACGATCAGAGACCCTGTGCTGAAACTGTGTGCGATGCATTAATCGCAAACGGTGGTGTAAAAAAAGTCAAAAAAGGTGCAAAACATTTGCGATGGCTGAGCCATCAAACACGGTTTAGATTTTAGTTGTGTGTGCGATGCAGGGCACACGGTTAATCCATTCAAACTATTTGCGATGAGGCAGAACAACAGAAACGGGCAGCCATATCAATGTGTGTGCGATGCAGGGCACACGGTTAATCCATTCGAACTGTTTGCGATGAGGTAGAACAACAGAAACAGGCAACCATATCAATGTGTGTGCGATATACGGCATACGGTTCACTCGGACAAACTGTTTTTGATTAGGGAACACAACAGAAATGGTTCAACTTAACAAGATGTGTGTGATATGCGACATACAGTTCACATGGATAAACTGTTTGCGATGAGCCAAAAGAACACAAACGAGTCATGTAAACAAGATGTGTGTGATATATGGCAAACAGGATGAACTGTTTGCAATGAGAAATTACAACACAGACACGGTTAATACAGTTAGTTCGTGTGCGATTCTGTGTCTACAAAAAACTTTGAAAAATGCAAACTAGTTGCTTGCGATGGCTAGGAGTATCGCACACGATACGTCTGTGAGTACTCGTGTGCGATGATTAGTATATTACACATACGTTTCCTTATGTTAACATGTGTCTGATTTTGCAATATGGACAGTTAATATGCAAATCCTTCTAGACATTGGGCACACACTTAAACTCAATGAACTGTGTACGATACTAATACTTTCCATGAAAATTTATGAACTTGGGTAATAACATTTGAGTAACATATATATAGTGGTTACACTATTCGACAAAAGGAGGATCTTCGTAACACGGTTTTGACAACCATATGGTCCATATCTACATACTTAACATAGTAACAACTATCACATTTTAAGAGGCTAAGGGAAAACAACCATATGGTCCATATTTACATACTTAACATATATAGTAATTAACAGCTAGCACATTCTAAGAGGCCGAGGGCCAACAACCACAACTATCCGCTGGAAGCAGCTTGATCATGGTGACTCGACATATCGTCAATGAAAAGGAAGAGCCCTCATGTGCCTTGGTAGAGCATGAGTAGAACAGTGTCTCCAATTTTCCAATATGGATGCATTGCCACGAGAAGCGAGAACTTGTTAATTTGAATGGTTCCATTTCTGCAGGAAATGCAGTACCTTGCAATCACTTTGGCGTTATTAGCAGACACAAGTGTAATTCGACCATGCCGGGAAGTCGATCCAGGAACTGCTACAGGGGGCAATTTCTGTTGACATGTAGAATAAAAACCAATTGTAACATATCGTTGAAGATATATATAGTTTATGAGCATCAACATTAAAATAAGACTTTTTACCAGCATTTTGTGCACATAATTGGTCTTGTTTAGTGTGTGCACCATAGGTCTAATTAATCCCATCCAAAATCCAGCGTCCATACGCTATCTCTGTCAGATTATCAACAAAGTTTATGACATGCTTCAAGTCCTTCCAGTGAAATTTGATATGCTTAGTAATATACAGATCGTTCACTATGCATCCAACATATTGCCAGCTTTCAGTTCATAACACTTAGACATTTTTCTCCAAAGGTCCGCATTAAAATAGGAGTGACCATCTTTATCAAGTTTTACGCTAACCGTCATTGTAAATCCATGCTGCGTTGTCAATATGACATCCTGGAAGTCATCAACAAAGTAAAGCCCAAGATTTGCTTCTACTCATGTTGTTGCAAAGCAAGGGATGTACTGCTTGAAATGAAAATTAAGATCGTAAATTAGATGTATTGAAATAACAGAGCAAGATGCAAATATGGGAGTAACTGATAGAACAGATTAACATACAGATGAAAGCAAAGTACAAAAATATAGAATTAAAAATAGATAGTGTAACAAAGATTTGATGCAAATATATAGATAATGTAGCAACAGATGGTATATATTCACAAATTTAGGCCATGCCGACCGTGGTAGGTTGAGATTGAACATACCGAGCGCTCCCTGAAGTCATCCGGAATGGTGAGATAGAACTTCGTTTCCGACTGGCCACGACCACAGTTGCCCGATTTGTGCTCGCACTGTGGACACATGAATGAACACCCATGAATAGCTAGAACAAAAATGATTCCACGGCGATTTCCGCCGGTTGATTAACAGCGACGGACGGACTGCGATAAGAGATGAGTGAATATTTTGCTAAGTTGATTACCTTCTCCAAGAGAAAATTCCCCGGCCCAATCCCGCAGAAAACCCCAGTCGACCAGAGTCTAGAATGTCGGTGCAGATAGGCGGCGGAAAGCGGTAGGGGTGAAATCCCGTGCCGTTTGGAGCGCGACCTACGCCCGCCACCAACAGCCGTCGAGCTTAGGGCGCAGAGTTTCTGAGGAGTCCGCGGTGAGTGAGTGGGGCTAAGTGGGCGAGGGTTTTCTTTTTTTGCTTTTGCAAGTGTGAGCGAACACACACGGTTCGCAGAGGCGACGGAGATGAATCGTGTGCGATAGTAAATCACCGAGATTGAATGGGAATCCAAATTTCCTTTGTCCTTCATCCATGAGTTTTTTTACGATGAACATAAACCCTGCTAATCACCGTGTTCAAATTTGACACTTTTCCGGGTTCATTTACAATTTTTAGGGGATTATGTGCATTTTGTAGGCATTAATGCACATAACTCAAATTCAAACAATTGGTGCTTGAAAAGGTGCACAAGAACGGTCTGGAAAAACCATACTCGTGGTGTTTAGTAATTTCCCAAGCCTTTTACAAGGAATGGGCAGAGATTTCAATGGAATGCATGGCAATAGTCAACCACAAAGGCGTCATTTACTGGGTTATCAACTATAGAACAATGAAATACGTGCTTGAAAAATATGACGCCTGGCATGGTGCCATGGTATGGCCTCACCGTAACGTGGTTAAAGGCTGAGAAGGTTTGATTTATGTCGTCATGCACGCCCTTCATAAATCGAACCATCACCGAGGAACTTCAATGCTTTAGAGAGGGAAATCACCAAGATTGAAGGGGAATCCAAATTTCCGTCCTAGTTTATCATTTAGTTTTTTTCCAACGATCAACATACCGCCTCAAATGCAACGTGTTCAAATTTGACATTTTTTCGAACTCATTTACCATATTTAGGGGATTATGTGCATTTTCTAGTCGTTAATTATGCACATAATTCAAATTCGAACAATCAGTGCATGAAAAGGTACACAAGAACGGTCTGGAAAACCATGCTCGTGCTAAAACCATGCTCGTGCTATTTAGTACATTCTCATGCCTTTTACAAGGAATGGGCAGATATTTCAGGGAAATGTGTGGCAACAGTCGACCATAAATGCGTCGTTTACTTGGTTAACAACTATACAAAAATGAAATACATGCTTGGAAAACATGACGCCTTGTGTGGTGCCATGGTATGGCCTCACTGTGCCCTGGTAAAAATGCCATCAAGCACGCCTTTCATAAATCGAACCATCACCGAGGAAGTTTCATGGTTTCGAGGGGGAAATCACCAAGATTGAAGGGGGATCCAAATTTCCTTTGTCCTTTGTCCATGAGTTTTTTTCTATGATGAACATACAACCTGCAAATCACCGTGTTCAAATTTGGCACTTTTCCGGGTTCATTTGCCATATTTAGGGGATTATGTACATTTCCTAGGCATTAATGCACATAATTCAAGTTCAAACAATCGGTGCATGAAAGAGTGCACAAGAATGGCCTGGAAAACCATGCTCGTGCCATTTAGTAAATTCTCATGCCTTTTACAAGGAATGGACAGATATTTGGATGAAATGTGTGCCAATAGTCAACCACAAATGTTTGTTTGTTGGGTTTTCAACTGTAGAAAAAATGAAATAAATGCTTGAAAAACATGACGACTGGCATGGTGCCATGGTATGACCTCACCATGCCCTGGTAAAAATTTGAGAAGGTTTGGCTTATGTCGTCATGCACGCCCTTCATAAATCGAACCATCACCGAGGAAGTTCCATGCTTTCGAGAGGGAAATCAGCAAGATTGAAGGGGAATCCAAATCTCTGTCCTAGTTTGTCATTCAGTTTTTTTTCCAACGATCAACATACCGCCTCAAATGCAACGTGTTCAAATTTGACATTTTTCTGGGCTCATTTACCATATTTATGGGATTATGTGCATTTTCTAGGCATTAATGCACATAAGTCAAATTCGAACAATCGGTGCATGAAAAGGTGCACAAGAACGGTCTAGAAAACCATGCTCGTGTTATTTAGTACATTCTCATTCCTTTTACAAGGAATGGGCAGATATTTCAAGGAAATGTGTGGCAATAGTCAACCGTAAACGCGTCGTTTACTGGGTTAACAACTATACAAAAAATGAAACACATGGTTGGAAAACGTGACGTCTGGCATGGTGCCATGGTATGGCCTCACCATGCCCTGGTAAAAATTGGAGAATGTTTTCCTTATGTCGTGATGCACACCTTTCATAAATCGAACCATCACCTAGGACGTTTAATGGTTTCGAGGGGGAAAACACAAAGATTGAAGGGGGATCCAAATTTCCTTTGTCCTTTGTCCATGATTTTTTCTACGATGAAGATACACCCTGCAAATCACCGTGTTCAAACTAGGCACTTTTCCGGGTTCATTTACCATATTTAGGGGATTATGTGCATTTCCTAGGAATTAATGCACATAATTCAAGTTCAAACAATCGGTGCATGAAAGGGTGCACAAGAACGGCCTGGAAAACCATGGTCGTGCCATTTAGTAAATTCTCATGCATTTTACAAGGAATGGGCAGATATTTCGATGAAATGTGTGGCAATAGTCGACCACAAACGTTTGTTTATTTGGGTTTTCAACTATAGAAAAAATGAAATAAATGCTTGAAAAACATGACACCTGGCATAGTGTGCCATGGTATGGCCTCACCATGCCCTGATAAAAATTTGAGAAGGTTTGGCTTATGTCGTCATGCACGCCCTTCATAAATCCAGCCATCACCAAAGAAGTTCCATGCTTTCGAGAGGGAAATCACCAAGATTGAAGGGGAATCCAAATTTTCTTCGTTCTTGGCCCTGGAGTTTTTTTCTACGACGAACATACACCCTGCAAATCACCGTGTTCAAATTTGGCATTTTTCCGGGCTCATTTACCATATTTAGGGGATTATGTGCATTTTCTAGGCATTTAGCGCATATAAATCCAATCCAGCTACTGTTGCACGGGAGTGATGTGAGGGACGTAGATTGCCGTTCGATCGTGGCGCATCCTACGGTGCACACGCGTGATCCGCATGGCTGGGGTTCCGGCCAATCATAACGCAACACACAATAGGCTCAGCACACACTATTTCCAAAAGCGATGGAGATGAACCGTGTGCGATAATGAACGAGCAAAATTGTAAGGGAAGCCAAATTTCTGTTGTTGTTTGTCGTTGAGCTCTTGAATACCACCGCACTGTACGGTTGTCTGGCCCCTCCGTCCCAGAGCTCTCTCCAGGCGTCATCCATGGCACCGCGGCGCACAGTAACTGGTAAGGAAGCGATGGCATACCGCCACGCCGCGTTCCTCACCGCCCGCAACCGCACACATGGTAAGGAAGCGATGGCATCTCGCCGCACTGAGTTCATCGCCGCCGGCGGCCAGAAAGTTACATGGGCGGACTTTGAGTCTGCCATGGCCGAATGAGTGGTGGATCTAGAGGCGGCCAAAGCCGCACAGAAGGAGCGGAAAAGGCCAAAAGCAGTCAAGAAAAGAGAGTCCCGCCGCCGCAAGAAAAAAAGAGGCCGCACGCCGTGGTGAGGAGAGCTTGGCGGAAATCGAACCACGGTGGGTTGCCGCATACAAGGCCGGGAAGGAGAACGCCGGCGTCTGGCCAGCATGCTCCGATGGTAGCATGTGAGAAGTAGTTTAAGTTTGTAGTATTAGAGCAAATTACTAGTAGTACTTTAAGCTTGTAGTATTAACATACAATGTCGGTAAGAGCATCCTTTGAGGGCTTTGAGCGTTGATTAGCATGTGTGCCCGTGTGCGTTTTTTTGCGTTAATCAATAGAAGATCACAAAACACACGGTTTCTATGCCGTACCCGTCTGCGTTTTTTTGCGTTAATGATCCATAAGTCAGTTACCTATGCGATGTTTCCTAATAAACCAGGCGTACCATTGACCGAAAAAATCAACTACATGTGTACATTTTTTTGGAGACGGGATCTGCCAACTTTCTTTTTTCTCGCACACGAGTATTTTACGCGCTTCGTCTGTGTTGTGTGTTTCCCCGCCCAAGTTTCAAGTTTCGCAGCAAAATTTTCATTAGGCGCGCGATTTCAGAATTTATTCCTCCAACCACATCCCCACCCTCAGTATCCCCTCTGCGCCTCCCCCTATCAGCATCTCAAACCGCCGACGATGCAACCACAGCTTCAACCACATCTATGTTCTGCTCGGATCCAGTCAGGTAACCCACCGATCTCTATCATGGCCCCGGCCTGATTGCTTAAATGGCGCCTGCGAAACATCCTCATGCCTCCAAATCCCCACCGCCAGGAGCTGATGGCGGTCCATGGCGCGATGGCCGCTGTGCGTGTTGACCCGGAGGAACACCTTGCCTCCGCCGCCGCCGACGACATGGTGCAGGCTCTGGCCCAGATGAACTGCCCCAGCGACTACCCCCAGGACTTAACAAGTAAGATCTGACCAGCTAAATCTTACCAATACCACTTGCAACGGCTATGATTTGTACGGTTGATGTATTAAGCATGTTCGTGCCTTGTTTATTTCAGTACTGCACACTATGTGATGTTCCAATATTACCGTGTACAGCTCAATTTCACCAATACCAGCAACAAACTTACAATACATGACTCAGGATATCACTAGAGATGCTACCCATTTGCTATTTTTGGTGGATGCTAACCCTGTTGTACTTAACATGCCTTACCATGTACTTACGCAGGGTCATAACGGCCGATGCTATTGTTTGCCGTCGAGGTTAGCTGCATCTCATGTCTTACAGTATTTCACATCATTTGTGCAATTGCAGTTTAACTTCTACCATTTACTGGTTGCTTGTAGGTACACATGTTAGTGGCATTGATCCATGCTTCGACCCGGAGGAACAACTCTCCTCCGCCGCCACTGACTTTGGGTGGGCTCTGGCCAAGATGAAGTGCCCCAGCAACTACCTCTCATGACTTACCAAGTATGTACTCACCAGTTCAATCTTACCAATACCAGTTTCAATTAATGGCTATGTTTTGTACTATCGATGTATTAAGCATGTTGTAGTAAACATGCCTAACACGTTTTAGCTATTTTCCCTACCTTTTTATAGACAACTGGGCCATTCTCTACTCTGGCAGCACCTGCCCTGTGATGTTTAACTCTGCCAATTGCATTTTTATCTGTACCAGTTTCAATGGCCATGAAGCCTGTTGCAATTAACAGTTGTATCCATTTTTAAAGAGTTGTATTTCAATGGCTACAAACTTACAAAACATGAATTAGGATGTTGTTAAGCCTGTTGCAATTAACAATTGTATCCATTTTTAATCCGTCCCTTTGCTACCGTGCTACTCTTTCGCAATGAAGATATCACTACAAATGCTGCCGTTTTATTACCATTTGCTATTTTTGGTGGATGTTAACCCTGTTGTAGTTAACATTGGCTTTACATGTACTTACACAGGGGCTACAATGGGTGATGCTGTTATTTTCCGTCGAGGTTACCTGCATCCCATGTCTTATACACCATCTATTCCTAAATATAAGTATTTTTATATATTCCAATATAGACTACATAAGGAGCAAAATGAGTGAATCTAGATTCTAATCTAAACTATATCTATAATTCTAAATACATCCGTATATAGTTCTTATTGAAATCTAAAAAAAAATACTTGTACTTAGGAACATAGGTAGTTGTATTTTACATCATTTGTGCAATATCAGTTTAGCTTCTAACATTTACTGGTTGCTTGTAGGTACATATATGAGCGTTACTGATCCACGCTTCGATCCCTTTTGCGTATGGGGCAATGAGATATTCATGAACAAGCGTCAAGTGAGGAAACTAAGAAAGATTGTTAGGCGAAAGAAGCAGGTGGTTGGAATTAAGCTCTTTATTTACACTTTGTCCAAGAGAACAGTGAACTTTAGGATGGTAAGTAATGTGTTGCCTTTTCCCCTGCCCACAACAAGTTACTCTATTAGACCTCAGTATCTGATATATTTCTCTTTTCAGTGGTTTCCGAAGTTATTTACTGATGATTACCTTGCAAACTACATGACCAGAGTGGAGGCAACTAAGGTTAAAGTATATAATTTATGCTACCATGATAATGCTCTAGAAGTCTTCCTGAAGGCGGTGAAGGATGGGCGGGCGATCGTCACAAGGGGTTGAAAAAATGTGGTTCGTGCCTATGGCATGCAGGAAGGCACATTATAGGCATTTCGCTTCTTCAACACCATCGGCAGTCAAAATGATTTACACTTGTCTCTTCACCTTTACCGCCTTTAAATATTGTGGTTCATCATAGTTAATTGTTGCCTAATCCTGTAATTACTGAACATATTGTACTACCAATTTTATTAACGGATTCGTTGTTGAACCATTGTGCTGAGAATTTGAATTGCATGTTTCATATTTCAAAATTTCCAATTCGAATAATAAATTACAGGCAAAAATAAAAATATATAAGAGCTAATAAAATAATGTGCACACGGTTAGAAAGAAAACAATGCGTGCTATGTAAAAAGAGAACAGACGGTCAGGGAACTTTGTAAACGGTTCTGGCAGTAAAAGCGCTTGTGATGGATAGCCCAATACCACACAGTTTTCTACATCAAATCGTGTGTGATGTAGTTGATAAAAGCAATCAGTTAACCAAGGCAGAGCGTGTGTGATAGTTACACCTTTCACACACGAGTGTATACATAAAACTGTGTGGGATGTACATCCGAAGGGAAACGTTTTCCCTGGATTGACAGTGTGGGATGTACATAAGAACGGAAACGTATTCCTTGGATTGACTGTGTGTGATATACATACCAACAAAAATGTTTTTCTGCGATTCACCGTGTGGGATGTACATACAAACGAAAATGATTGGGTTTCGATGCTTCGCCCGATCGCACACGAGCTCATTTTGCCTCAGCCCGTGTCCCAGGAGGGCCTATCCCCGACGATTTCTGGGTCGTGTGGGAAGGACCCCCCTATCGCCCACACTCACTTGGCGAGGGTTCCAAATGCCGTCGCGGATAGGGGTTTAAAACCGTTTGTATAGCACCGACGCGTCCCAGTGGTCGGTCGATGTGTGGAGTAGTAGTAGTAGATGCAGGCAGGAGTCGGTCTACTTGATACGGACGTGATGCCTATATTGCATAATCATTAACTTTGATATCGTCATAACTTTGCGCTTTTCTATCAATTGCTCGACAGTAATTTGTTCACCCACCGTATTATTTGCCTTCAAGAGAGAAGCCTCTAGGGAAACCTACACTACAGGAATCAGGCACTTTGCGGTCAGCCATGGCGGACGGCAAAGGCATACCTGGCGGATGGCAAAGGCCTTTGCCGTCCGTCAGCAGATGGCAACAGGTCCGGCTAAATAGGCTACGACGAAGGCTTCTTTGTCGTTCGTTGGCGGACGGCAAAGATGAAATGGTCTTTGCCATCCGTCGGCGGACGGCAAAGGTCCTGGACGGCACACGTGGCAGCTTATGGCCGTTAGGGGGTTAATGGTGCGCTTTGCCGTCCGCTAGCAGACGGCAAAGACCATTGCACCTTTCCTGCCAGCCAGCAGATGGCAAAGTAACCAAATAGGCTAGCCCCCAGGTTGCACAGGTAGCTACCACATGGCATCTTTGCCGTCTGCTGGCTTATGGCAAATCTCTTTGCCATCTGCCAGCGGACGGCAAAGATCCTGTATAGCCCCTGTTTTTTCTTAAATTCATTCGATTTCAACACACAGGTTTCAACACACAAATTTCACAGCAGACATATCCAACACACAAGTTTCATCATATATACATACATAACCAACACATAGTTCCATCCATACATATTACAAAAGTTTCACATTGTTCATCCAACACCTATATCCATCCATCCATATAACAAGTTCCATCCATGCAAGTTCATCGATACAAAATAAAAGCAGAAAGGGAAAAGAAGCACTCCATCCATGCAAGCTTCCGTGAATTAAATGAAATCTGTAAAATGGGAAACAAGAAAGTTAGAAGAAGAAGACTAGAAGAAGAAGAAGAAGAAGAACAAGAAGAAGAAAATGAAGAAGAAGAAGAAGAAGTAAGCATACTTACGTAGAATGGAGCTAACCTAGCTAATTATGCCATCTTTGAGTGAACTAAGCATATTATGCCATTTTTGATACAAAGCAGCTAAGTATAGGTCTATTGAGCTAACCTAGGTAACTAAGCATATTAGAGCTAACTTAGAGCTAACTTAGGTCATTTTGGAGAAGAAGAAGAAGAAGAATACTAGAAGAAGAAGAAGAAGACTAGAAGAAGAAGACTAGAAGAAGAAGAAGAAGGTTTTTACCCTTTTCCTTCTCATTCTTCTTCTTTTATTCTTTCTTTTTCTTCTCTTTCTTCTTCTATTCTTTCCTTTTCTCCTCTTCCTTGTTTTTCTTCTTCTTATTCCTTATTTGTGTCATTTTAGAGCTTACATAGGTAATTATGCCAATTTTTAGCTAACTAAGCTTATTATGTCAATTTGGAGGAAAATAAGGTAAGTATAGGTCATTTTTGTGCTAACATAAGTAATTTTGGAGCTAACCTAGTTAAAATGGATCATATTGGAGCTAACCTAGGTAAACTTGGTCAGTTTGGAGCTAACCTAGGTAAACTTGGTCATTTTGGAGCTAACCTAGCTAAAATGGATCATATTGGAGCTAACCTAGGTAAACTTGGTCATTTTGGAGCTAACCTAGGTAAAATGGATCATATTGGAGCTAACCTAGGTTAAATGGGTCATTTTGGAGCTAAATTAACTAATTATGCCATTTTTGAGTTAACTAAGCATAATTATGCCAATTTTTACACAAGTAAGCCAAGTGTATGTCATTATTGAGCAAACCTAGGAAACTAAGCATATTAGAGATAACTTAGCATATTACAACTAACTTATGTCATTTCGGAGGAAACAAAGCTAAGTATATATAGATCATTTTGGAGATCTGACATACTTGACATAGTTCACTCCTCCTTCTTCTTCTCCTTCTCCTTCCTCATCCTGATGCGCCAAGAGCGGCGAGGCGGTGGAGGCAGTGGGATGTAGTCTTCTACCACAATTGGCATGGTCATGTCGCCCGACCGTGGGATCGCCGGCGCCACCACCATCACGAGGTCATTATCAGGCACCACCACCATCGCGAGCCCATATTCAGGCAGCACCATCGCTAGGTCATCCTCAGCCACCACCATCTCTTGTCCATCGTCAGCCACCACCATCGCGAGGTCATCCTCAGCCACCACCATCTGTTGCCCATCGTCAGCCTGCACCTCCTCATCCCCACTCTGCTCCTCTTCTTCCCCACTCCATTCAGGATCATCCTCGCTGCTGCTTTTGCTGCAGCCAGAGTCGCTGCTGCTTTGGCTGTAGCCAGAGTCGCTACTGCTGCTCCCATTGCCTGACCAAATGCAACAATGAACGTTAACAATCGATGTGGGACAAAGCCAAATGTAGAGGAAGAAGAGGCGGAACATACTAGCATCATCGTCGTCCTGGTAGCGCATGCGACACATAGTCGTGTTGAACACCTTCACGGTGTCGCCGTCGTACCTGAAGAGAAGGAAGTACCCGTGCCGCAGGTCGTAGGCACGGTAGAACTGCTCCCAGCCATGACACAGGTACATGTGGCCGTACCTGATCACCAACTCCACATCCCAATGCCTGCGCAGCCCGCTGCCGGCCTGTCCCAGCTTCACATTCTTTGGCCGATGGCCGTCTAGCATCTTCATAAAAGTGTCAGGCAGCCTCTGCAGTTTGGAACAAGGAGTGATGTAGCAAATAGCAGAGTTATCATAATGAGATGGGTGAAGGGGAGATCTCTCCTTTTATATACCTGCCTCCTGGAGGAAGTCCCAAGTATGATACTGAAGAGCTCGAAAGCATCCAACTCGTACTCCGGTGTGGCGGAGCGGAGCCTGCGGTGGCGGCTTCCCCCCATCTCTAATAAGCAGCAAAAGAGACCAATTACTACCCTTACAACATTATCATACAACATTATAGCAGCAGAAGTTTTGATCAGAAGATAATCAACTACACGAAGTTATCATTTCACATTCAAAAAGCCATGCACTTGTGGACATATGATGGCTCTAGGTTGACATACTAGAGTTGAGCACAAGATTTATTAGTAGCACTAGTAGTCAACCCGTGCCTTCGCACGGGCTAGACACAAAAATGTTGACTTTAGTTGAATTTCATATAATAACTATTTTAACTTCTTTCGGTCAGCAACCTAGGCAACTAGCAGTATAAAAACATTCAACTAAATAAAAGAAAGAAACTAGGAGTGTTGGTTGAGAGATCCCAGTACAAAAATGAGTTACCAAAATGAAAGGAAAGCAAAAACAGGGTGCCCACTCTAATCTAGTATCTTACAGAACTGCTAACACACAATCACCTAAAAGTGTCAGTTTCGGTCAGTCATCTCAACCAAGATGATTTGCTTTCAGATCATGAGAACAACCATGATATGAGGATCTAAGAGTGGTGGAGATTGACTGTAATAATAAAGCATGGTTTCTTGAGGGCCATGAAAATAAGAACAACACATACACGACCATGCCCGGTGTACTGTATTCACCCTGAACGAGACCATAACTCTTAATAGCTAAAAAACATGACATGGAAATATACTCTAAAATTTTGAAACAAGTCTGAAACTACTCTGAAATTGTTAATTTCTGAACCTATATGACAACCACCAGATCTTCTGTGTTTCTCGCACTTATTACTACCGATGCGGATCTTCAACTACAATCAAGAGGGAGCATTCAATCTGAACCAAAAAACAAAAACTAACTAGAACTTGTGCGGTGAACCCTTGCTTTGAAAACTAGAAACTTGACTGGCATTTTAGCAATCTTCAACAATAGGATTGAATTGTTGTAGCGCACTGATAGTTAAAGCTCGATGCATTCTTCTATTATATGTTCTTCTCGAGCTCATGGTTCGCAGAAATGGTGTTTACAACTTCTGCTTGATCTAAAATTAGGACCAGCGGGTTGTTCGCACTGTACCGTATGTCAAAATGAGTGGTGTATAATTGCACACCACCCTTGATCTGCCAACATGTTTAGGTATTGCGTTGTAGACATAACCGGTCCTTAGAACAACTAGATGCAAAATAAGTCCCTGTTGCTGAACTCTAGTCCATCAACTTAGCGCTGAAGCTCTAGTGCCGCGCATTAAGATAACCTAGGGCAGGCCTTTTGATTGTGCTATCATTTTCGCATCATGGGCAGACAGTACCAGGCAATTCAAAACTAACTACAACTGTACATATGAACATAACACAAAGATCATAACATATTTTGAACCCTAGGCAGAGACAATGATCAAATCAATGCATCAAAAGTGCAATTGGGGCATCATGAAGACCGGGCACACTTACTTGAGGGCGAGGAGCGGTCGAGGTCGAGGTCGAGGTCGGGGTTGCCGAGGCGGCGGGGGCGGCGCGGCGACAGGGTTGGTGCGGGGCGGAGAGGGGGTCGCCGGGGCGGCGAGGCGATGTGGGTGGCGCGGGGCAGCGGCAGCACGGGGGCGGGGCGGCCGGCGACAGGGGTGGCGCGGGGCGGCGGTGGCTCGGGCTCGGGAAGGAGAAAGGGGACAGAGAGAGAGAGAGAGTGGTCGGGTGCGGGCATGTTTGATTTTTAGTTAGGTCACGGTTCTTTGCCGTCAGCTAGCAGACGGTAAAGACCCTACCTAACGGACGTCAGTTTAAGCACTTTCTTTGCCATCTGCTAGCTGACGGCAAAGAAAGTGGTCGTTACGTGGTTCTCACTAGTGGGCCACCCTGCCTCTTTGTCATCCGCTGGCTGACGGCAAACCTTATATGTCGTCCGCTAGCTCACGGCAAAGATCTGGCTGACGGCAAAGAGCGGCTCTTTCTTCACCGTCAGCTTTCTGTATACTGATGGCAAAGACCTTCTTTGCCATCAGCTAGCTGACGGCAAAGATCTGGCTGACGACAAAGATCCTGATTCCAGCAGTGATATGGCCCCCAGGTCTACTTTCCATCATATTAGTTTCCGATCTACTATTTTGCAATCTTTTACTTTCAGATCTATAAATCAAAAACCCAAAAATATTTTATATTTTGTTTATCTATCTCTATCAGATCTCACTTTTACATGTGACCGTGAAGGGATTGACAACCCCTTTCAGATCTATAAACCAAAACCAACGCAAGCTCAAGAAGTAGCAGGAAGAATTTCTGGCGCCGTTGCCGGGGAGATCTACGCCAAGTCAAGACATACCAAGTACCCATCATAAAACTATCATCTCTTGCATTACATTATTTGCCATTCTCCTCTCATTTTCCTCTCCCCCACTTCTAAAACGATTTTCCAAAGATTCGCCCTTTTCTTCGCCCTTCTTCTGTTCGTCTTTTCGTTTGCTTTTTGTTTTCTCGTGTGTTAGATTGCTTGCTTTGTGATGATGACTCAAGAGAATACCAAATTGTGTGACTTTTCCAATACTAATAATAATGATTTTATTAGTACTCTGATTGCTCCCACCACTAGTGCGGAATCTTGTGAAATTAATGCCGCTTTCCTAAATCTTGTTATGAAAGATCAATTTTCTGGCCTTCCTAGTGAAGATGCCGCATCCCATCTAAATAATTTCATTGATTTGTGTGATATGCAAAAGAAGAAAGATGTGGATAATGATATTGTTAAATTGAATCTATTTCCGTTCTCACTACGAGATCGTGCTAAAACTTGGTTTTCATCTTTGCCTAAAAATAGTATTGATTCATGGAATAAGTGTAAAGATGATTTTATTTCCAAGTATTTTCCGCCCGCTAAGATCATCTCCCTTAGGAACGAGATTATGAATATTAAGCAACTTGATCATGAACATGTTGCACAATCTTGGGAGAGGATGAAATTGATGATACGAAATTGCCCAACTCATGGTTTAAATTTATGGATGATCATACAAAAATTTTATGTCGGATTGAATTTTTCTTCTAGAAATGTTTTAGATTCGGCAGCGGGAGGTACTTTTATGGAAATCACTTTAGGAGAAGCTACTAAAATCCTAGATAATATTATGGTTAATTATTCTCAATGGCACACCGAAAGATCTTCAACTAGTAAAAAAGTGCATGTGATTGAAGAAATTAATGTTTTCAGTGGAAAGATGGATGAACTTATGAAATCATTTGCTAGCAAGAGTGCTCCTATTGATCCTAATGATATGCCTTTGTCCACTTTTATTGAGAATAATAATGAATCTATGGATGTGCATTTTGTTGGTAGGAACAATTTTGGTCATAATGCGTATAGAGGCAATTTTAATCCTAGGCCGTTTCCTAGTAATTCCTGTAATAATATGGTATTCCTACAACAATTCTTATGGAAATTATAATAATACATCCTCTGATTTTTATAATAGTGTTAAAGAATTTATGATTTCGCAAAAAACTTTCAATGCTTTGGTTGAAGAAAAATTGCTTAAGATTGATGATTTGGCTAGGAACGTGGATAGAATTTCTCTTGAGATTGATTCTTTGAAAATTAGATCTATTCCACCCAAGCATGATATTAATGAATCTCTAAAAGCTATGAGAATTTCCATTGATGAGTGTAAAGAAAGAACCGCTAGGATGCGCGCTAAACGAGATTGGTTCATAAAAATGTGTTCTTCTAGTTTTTGTGAAAATAATGATGAAGATATTAAAGTGATTGATGTGACTCCTATTGAATCTTTGTTTTCCAATATAAATCTTAATAAATATGGGACTGGAGATGAGTCAAAATTAGTTAAAATGCGTCCCCATGATTCGGAGTTTATAGATCTAGATGCAAAAGTTGATAAAAGTGGGATTGGAGAGGTGACGACTTTAAGTAGCAATGAACCCACTCTTTTGGATTTCAAGGAATTTAATTATGATAGTTGTTCTTTAATAGATTTTATTTCCTTGTTGCAAGCCATGTTGAATTCTCCTCATGCTTATAATCAAAATAAAGCTTTTACTAAACATATCGTTGATGCCATGATGAGATATTTTGAAGAAAAGCTTGAATTGGAAGTTTCTATCCCTAGAAAACTTTATGATGAGTGGGAACTTACTATTAATATTAAGATTAAATATTATGAGTGCCATCCTTTGTGTGATTTGGGTGCTAGCATTTCCACGATTCTGAAAACTTTATGTGATGTGCTAGGTTTCCGCGAATTTGATGATTGTTCTTTAAATTTGCATCTTGCAGACTCCACTATTAAGAAACCTATGGGAAGGATTAATGATGTTCTTATTGTAGCAAATAGGAATTATGTGCCCGTAGATTTCATTGTTCTTGATATAGATTGCGATCCTACATGTCCTATTATTCTTGGTAGACCTTTCCTTAGAACGATTGGTGCAATTATTGATATGAAAGAAGGAAACATTAGATTTCAACTTCCGTTAAGGAAGGGCATGGAACACTTTCCTAGAAATAAAATTAAGTTACCATATGAATCTATTATGAGAGCTACTTATGGCTTGCATACCAAAGATGAAAATACCTAGATCTATGTTTTATGCCTAGCTAAGGGCGTTAAACAATATTGCTTGTTGGGAGGCAACCCGATTTTATTTTTTTCTTGCTTTTTTGGTTCTGTTTTTCAATAAATAATTCATCTAGCCTCTGGTTAGATGTGTTTTTGTGTTTTGGTTAGTGTTTGTGCCAAGTAAGACCTTTGGGATGGCTTACGGTGATAGTTGATTTGATCTTGCTGAAAACAGAAACTTTTGCGCCCAGCAAAATAATTATCATAATTCATAGAAGCGTGCTTTTGATCTGAATTTTTTACACAAGATTAATATACAAATTTCCCAGATTGTCCTAATTTCCAGAATTTTTGGAGCTACAGAAGTATTCGAAGTATTCAGATTGCTACAGACTGTTCTGTTTTTGACAGATTCAGTTTTCTTTGTGTTGTTTGCTTATCCTGCTGAATCTATGGGTAGTATCGGTGGGTATGAACCATGGAGAAGTTGGAATACAGTAGATATTACACAAATATAAATAAAGAATGATTTCACAACTGTACCATAAAGTGGTGATTTATTTTCTTATACTAACGAATCTCATAAGATTTTCTGTTGAGTTCTGTGTTGTGAAGTTTTCAAGTTTTGGGTAAGGCTTTGATGGACTATGCAATAAGGAGTCGCAAGAGCCTAAGCTTGGGGATGCCCAAGGCACCCCAAGGTAATATTCAAGGACAACCAAGAGCCTAAATTTGGGGATTCCCCAGAAGGCATCCCCTCTTTCGTGTTCGTCTATCGATAACTTTACTTGAGGCTATATTTTTATTCACCACATGATATGTGTTTTTCTTAGAGCGTCTTGTATGATTTGAGTCTTTGATTTTAAGTTTTCCACAATCATCCTTGGTGTACACACCTTTTGAGAGGGACACGCATGAATCGTAATTTATTAGAATACTCTATGTGCTTCACTTATATCTTTTGAGTAGGCAATTTTGCTCTAGTGCTTCACTTATATCTTTTTAGAGAACGACGGTAGCTTTATTTTATAGAAATTGTTGAACTTTCATTCTTCACTTATATTATTTTGAGAGTCTTTCTAAACAGCATGGTAATTTGCTTAGGTTATGAATTTAGTCCTAATATGATGGGCATCCAAGAGGGATATAATAAAAACTTTCATATAAAGTGCATTGAATACTATGAGAAGTTTGATTCCTTATGATTGTTTTGAGATATGAGGATGGTGATATTGAAGTCATGCTAGTGAGTAATTGTGTATTGTAGAAATACTTGTGTTGAGGTTTGTGATTCCCGTAGCATGCACGTATGGTGAACCGTTATGTAACAAAGTTGGAGCATGATTTATTTATTGATTGTCTTCCTTATGAGTGCCGGTCGGGGACGAGCGATGGTCTTTTCATACCAATCTATCCCCCTAGGAGCATGCATGTAGTACTTTGTTTTGATGACTAGTAGATTTTTGCAATAAGTATGTGAGTTTCGTATGACTAATGTTGAGTCCATGGATTATACGCACTCTCACCCTTCCACCATTGCTAGCCTCTCTAGTACCGCGCAACTTCTGCCGGCACCATGCACCCACCATATACCTTCCTCAAAACAGCCACCATACCTACCTATTATGGCATTTCCATAGCCATTTTGAGATATATTGCCATGCAACTTTCCACCGTTCCGTTTATTATGACACGCTTCATCATTGTCATATTGCTTTGCATGATCATGTAGTTGACGTAGTATTTGTGGCAAAGCCACCGTTCATAATTTTCATACATGTCACTCTTGATTCATTGCACATCCCGGTACACCGCTGAAGGCATTCATATAGATTCATATTTTGTTCTAAGTATCGAGTTGTAATTCTTGAGTTGTAAGTAAATGAAAGTGTGATGACCATCATTATTAGAACATTGTCCCATGTGAGGAAAAAAAGAGAGGCCAATGAAGCCTAAATGAAAAGAAGAGGCCAAAGAATCCATTGAAAAAATGAGAGAAAAAGAGAGAAGGGGCAATGTTACTATCCTTTTTCCACACTTGAGCTTCAAAGTAGCACCATGATCTTCATGATAGAGAGTCTCCTATTTTTTCACTTTCATATACTAGTGGGAATTTTTCATTATAGAACATGGCTTGTATATTCCAACGATGGGCTTCCTCAAATGCCCTAGGTCTTCATGAGCAAGCAAGTTGGATGCACACCCACTTAGTTTCTTTTTGAGCTTTCATAAACTTATAGCTCTAGTGCATCCGTTGCATGGCAATCCCTACTCACTCACATTGATATCTATTGATGGGCATCTCCATAGCCCGTTGATATGCCTAGTTGATGTGAGACTATCTCCTTCTTTTTTGTCTTCTCCACAACCACCATATTCTATTCCACCTATAGTGTTATGTCCATGGCTCACGCTCATGTATTGCGTGAAAGTTGAAAAGGTTTGAGAACATCAAAAGTATGAAACAATTGGTTGGCTTTTCATTGGGGTTGTGCATGATTTGAATATTTCGTGTGATGAAAATGGAGCATAGCCAGACTATATGATTTTGTAGGGATAGCTTTCTTTGGCCATGTTGTTTTGAGAAGACATGATTGCTTTATTAGTATGCTTGAAGTATTATCGTTTTTATGTCAATATTAAACTTTTGTTTTGAATCTTATGGATCTGAACATTCTTGCCACAATGAAGAAAATTACGTGGATAAATATGTTAGGTAGCATTCCACATCAAAAATTCCGTTTTTATCATTTACCTATTGGAGGACGACCAGGAATTAAGCTTGGGGATGCTTGATACGTCTCCAACGTATCTATAACTTTTGATTGTTCCATGATATTATATTATCTGTTTTGGATGTTTTATATGCATTAATATGATATTTTATATTAGTTTTGGGACTAACCTATTACCTAGAGCCCAGTGCCAGTTTCTGCTTTTTCCTTGTTTTTGAGCTTCATAGAAAAGGAATACTATACGGACTCCAAACGGAATAAAACTTCATGATGATTTTTATTGGACCAGAAGACACCCAGGAGACTTTGAGTTCAAGTTAGAAGAGCCACGAGGCGGCGACAAGGGTGGAGGGAGCGCCCAGGGGGGAGGGCGCGCCCAGGGGGAGGGCGCCCCCCTACCTTGTGGGCCCCTCGTGACCCCCCTGACCTAGATCTTCCTCCTATATATTTGCAAATATTCCCAAACCACCAGAAGCATCCACAAAAACACTTTTCCACCGCCGCAACCTTCTGTTCCCATGAGATCCCATCTTGGGGCCTTTTCCGGCACCCTGCCGGAGGGGGATTCGATCACGGAGGGCATCTACATCAACTCTATTGCCCTTCCGATGAAGCGTGAGTAGTCCACCGGAGACCTACGGGTCCATAGCTAGTAGCAAGATGGCTTCTTCTCTCTCTCTTTGATTCTCAATACCATGTTCTACTCGATGTCCTTGGAGATCTATCCGATGTAATCTTCTTTTGCGGTGTGTTTGTTGAGATCCGATGAATTGTGGATTTATGATCAGCTTATCTATGAATATTATTTGAATCTCCTCTGAATTCTTATATGCATGATTTGGTATCTTTGTATTTCTCTTCGAATTATCGGTTTTGTTTGGCCAACTAGATTGGTTTTTCTTGCAACGGGAGAGGTGCTTAGCTTTGGGTTCAATCTTGCGTGATTTCACCCAGTGACAACGTAGGGGTAGCGAGACACGTATTGCATTGTTGCCATGGAGGATAAAAAGATGGGGTTTACATCATATTGGTTGACTTTATTCCTCTACATCATGTCATCTTACTTAATGCGTTACTCTATTCTTTATGAACTTAATACTCTAGATGCAGGCAGGAGTCGGTCGATGTGTGGAGTAGTAGTAGTAGATGCAGGCAGGAGTCGGTCTACTTGATACGGACGTGATGCCTATATTGCATAATCATTGCCTTGGATATCGTCATAACTTTGCGCTTTTCTATCAACTGCTCGACAGTAATTTGTTCACCCACACTATTATTTTCCTTCAAGAGAGAAGCCTCTAGTGAAACCTATGGCCCCAGGTTTATTTTCCATCATGTTAGTCGCCGATCTACTATTTTGCAATCTCTTACTTTCAGATCTTGAAATCAAAAACCCAAAAATATTTTATCTTTTGTTTATCTATCTCTTTCAGATCTCACTTTTGCAAGTGACCGTGAAGGGATTGACAACCCCTTTATCGCGGTGGGTGCAAGTGTTTGATTGTTTGTGCAGGTATTGGTGATTTGCGCATTCTTCTCCTACTGGATTGATACCTTGGTTCTCAAACTGAGGGAAATACTTATCTCTACTGTGTTGCATCACTATTTCCTCTTCAAGGGAAAAACCAACGCAAGCTCAAGAAGTAGTAGCTCGCACTGCCCTGGCCTTGTAGGCAGCCATAACCTTGTGTGCCCAAAGTTGTATGGTACCACTGTCCCCGTTTGGGACCGTTTTTGTTTTGCCATGACGGTGGCCGACCACGAAGGTGGCAGATGTCTAGAGTGGGCATCCGGGCCCACCCATGACTTAGCCCAAAGGGGAGTTTGTTGGAGTGGCCGGGAGAGTGTCATGCAATAGAATGGTTGGTCCACCCAAATGGGAGCACAAGGCCATGAATTCCGTGGTGTGGGTATAGTGTACTAACCTCTGCAGAGTGTATAATGTATCGATAGCCGCGTCCTCGGTTATGGACACAGTTCGTACTAGGTCACACCGTGGGTCAATAGTAATAACTAATCTGCACACTAAATATTCTGAGATGGCACATACAGAAGTTGGTGGTCTCGTAATGACCACGATGTTGGCTTTGAAAGTGATCCAGTGAGGATCACGATGGTAAGTTGATCATATGGGTTCTGAGGTAACCCGAGATGGTAAGTTAGTCCGAGGGACCGATGTCTTTGCACCATACTCACTTCATGGATATTGTATCATATTCATGCATTAAAACTGAATAAATGTCTTGTTATTCTTTGTCATATTTGCCTTGTTTTCTGTGAGCTTGCGACTACATTCAAAGTACTCACCTGGCGTGTCATGCTAGTTTCAGGAGAAGCCGTACCAGGAGTTGGAGTCGTTTCGTTCGTCGCGATCTAGGCCGTGTCCCAGAAGTGGCCATGTGAGATGGAGTTCTGCTACGTCGTCTTTCCGCTGTCGCGTAGAAGTTTCATCGAGGCCTATGTTCTGTCTACTAAATGATGTACATAAGTTCAGCCGCACCGTGTGTGCCGCTTGGCCTCGCTTCATCATGTACCCATCAAACTTATGTATCCGCTAGATATCAACAAAGCAACTGTTTTCTATACCAAGTTGTTGTGTATTGCCAGAAGACTTGATCTCTGGGCGGGCAATGCAAGGTAAAACGGTTGCTCTGACGCGGGGTGCCACAATAGTGGATACTAGGGATCAAGCACCAACAAATATGATATGGTCACATATGAAATCTCATCCAAATCTCATCAACCTCTGATGACCCACAAGTACAGGGGATCAATCGTAGTCCTTTCGATAAGTAAGAGTGTTGAACCCAATGAGAAGCAGAAGGAAATGATAAGTTGTTTTCAGCAAGATATTCTCTGCAAGCACTAAAATTATAAGTAACGAGTAATTTGATAGCAAGATAATTTGTAATAAGTAAGTAATAGTAACGACAAATAATATGCAGCAAGGTATCCCAATCCTTTTGAGGCACAGGACAGGCCAAAACGGTCTCTTATAATAAGCAAAGTGTTCTTGAGGGTACACGGGAATTTCATGTAGTCACTTTCATCATGTTGGTTTGATTCGTGTTCACTACTTTGATAATTTGATATGTGGGTGGATCAGTGCTTAGGTGTTGTTCTTATTTGAAAAAACCTCCTACTTATGATTAACCCCCTCTCAAGCATCCACAACTACAAGAAAAGTATTAAGATAAAATCTAACCATAGCGTTAAACTTTTGGATCCAAATCAGTCTCTTACGAAGTAGCGCATAAACTAGGGTTTAAGCTTCTGTCACTCTCGCAACCCATCATCTAATAACTACTCCACAATGCATTCCCTTAGGCACTAATAAGGTGAAGTGCCATGTAGTCGACGTTCACATGACACCACTAAGGGAATCACAACATACATACCATCAAAATATCGAACACATATCAAATTCACATGATTACTTGCAACAAGATTTCTCCCGTGACCTCAAGAACAAAAGTAACTACTCACAAATGATAATCATGCTCAAGATCAGATGGGTATTAAATAGCATAATGGATCTGAACATATAGTCTTCCACCAAATAAACCATATAGTAATCAACTACAAGATGTAATCAACACTACTAGTCACCCACAAGCACCAATCTAAGGTTCCGGTACAAAGATTGAACACAAGAGATGAACTAGTGTTTGAGAGGAGATGGTGCTATTGAAGATGTTGATGGAGATTGCCCTCTCCAAGATGGGAGAGTTTTTGGTGATGATGATGACGATGATTTCCCTCTCCGGGAGGGATGTTCCCCCGGCGAAATCGCTCCGCCGGAGAGCAAAAGTGTTCTTGCCCAAGTTCCACCTCGAGATGGCGATGCTTCGTCCCGAAAGTCCTCCCTTATTTTTTCTAGGTCAAAATGACTTATATACGAGAAGAGGGGCACTGGAGGTGAGCCGAGGAGGGCACAACTCACCAGGGCGCGCCTGGGGGCCCTGGCGCGCCCAAGTGGGTTATGCCCACCTGGTGGGTCCCCTCTGGTAGTTATTTGCTCCAGTAATTCTTAAATATTCCATAAAAATTCTCCGTGAAGTTTCATCTTATTTGGAGTTGTGCATAATAGGTGGCCTAATGTAGCTTTTTCAGGTCCAGAATTTCAGCTGCCGGTATTCTCCTTCTTTGTGTGAACCTTGCATATTATGAGAGAAAAGGCATTAGAATTACAATAGAAAGCATTATTATGCATAAATATATCATAAATAACAGTAGGAAAACATGATGCAAAATGGATGTATCAACCTCCAGTATGCCTGCAAGGAGATTAGTCACACATGGATGTGGGCATCATGAAATTATTGATGGACAAGGGATGGTGATGATGACATTGACGAATCCCTCTCTCCGGAGCCACAAATGGACTCCAGATTAGGGCTCCTGATGAAGAACATGAGGTGGTGGCGGCTCCGTATCGTAAAATGAGATGAAACTTTCTCTCTGATTTTTTTCTCAAAAGATGTGAATTTATAGCACTGGAATTATGTCGAGGTGGTGGTCAGGGCCCCACAAGCCCAGGTGACGCGGCTACGGGGCGGCCACACCCCTTCCCTTGTGCCCCTCCGGTGGCTCTTCTATGGTATTTTTGCATTCCATTATTTTTTAAATATTCCAAAATAATTCTCGAAAAATTCTCGTCAAAACAAGAGCAAAAGTGTTTGGGAATATAGGTTGGAGACGTATCAACTTCCCCAAGCTTACCTCGTTGCCTGTCCTCAAGCGATTCAGTTGATAAACTAAAAGTGATAAATAAACACTTTTACAAACTCATTTGGTTTTCTAGATGTACATAAAACTTAGCGAGTGATCAGATTTCAAAAAATATCATAGAGTAACCATATATATGGTAACAATTAGCATCCACATCTACTCATATCAATAACATAACCAACTTGTGAGCAATAATAGTATATCTCAAACATCAACAATTTGTCAAAATGAACATGATACAATATGATAGAGTGGTATCTCGCTAGCCCTTCTGGAACTGCAAAACATAAATGCAGAGCACCTCTGAAGTTGAAGCTGTGATTAAACTTTGTAATTCAGCATATAAAACATCTATGTGACAGCCTGGTTTTTGCCTTCTCTCTTTTTCCGGACTTCATTTGCTCTTGTTTTGAATTTGGGTTTTTGGAATCAATTCAAATGGACTTAAGCACTTGGGCATGTCCTTGATTTTCACCCAAGTGACCCACTCATCTCTCATTCAACATTCTTTCTCTAAAAAATCCCAAAATAACCCAAGGAATGTTTTTCATAAAAGAAAAATATTCAATTTCCTCTCTGAAATTCAATTCAGAGACTTGTGCTCCAAAGCAACCCTCATTTTTCTTCCTTCCAAAAATCTGAGAAAATTCTCAAATATTCTTTGAACCTTGGCCCACCTCCCTGTGCAAAAATATTTCATACTAATTTGGAATAGTTTTGCTACAGCAAATCATTTCTGTTCTGGCCTCAAAATCCAGTTTCAACAGCAAGTGTATTTTTCCTTGCTCTAATGGAGCTGAATTTTCTTGATCTTGTTTACCCTCCTAGCTAAACCTTAAACCCATAGAATCAGCCCTAATCACCTTCTAGCAGCCCTCCAAACTTGGCGACCACGTTTCTGACCAGAAAATTGCCAACAAGCTCAAGTATCATCCGGTCGGCCTGGCAGTGTGCCATCACCCTTCCTAGACCTAACACTGCATGAACAACACCCCAGACATGGTTTGGCAGCGAGTGGGCGTCGTCTTGACCATGCCAGCGTGCTGACCGCGTGTGGACACGGCTCTGGCAACGCGCCCGACGCGCTCTGTGCTGCGCCCTCGTCTTTGTATCGAGTTTGATCGAACCAGAGCTCGCCGACGACTGCTGCACCACGCCACCACCTTCGTCTCTTCACTCTTGACCTCTCCCTGGCGCTCGCTGATGCTGGAGACGCCGCAGCGGGCATGGGCAGCCACAGTGCGCCCTATGCCTCTGTCTTCTTCCTCCACCGCCTCCTGTGCTCGTCCGCACACTACACAGCTCCCGCGTGAACACTGAGCCCCTCCACCCCTCACTGACAACGCTCGTCATCGCTTGCCGGCTTCCAGAGAGCTCCGGCGGAGCCACGTACCCCTTCCCCCCTCCAGCTATAAATTCGAGCCCCTCCCACCGTTCCGAGCACTCCAAACCCACCAACCAACCTCCACAAGACCGTAGCATAGCCGCAGTCCAGCCGGGCACGCCTCTGGCCGCCGTCCCCGACCCGAGCTCGCCGGTGATCCCCACCATGCCTCCTCCTCACTCCGGTGCTCCTCGAGCTCGATCCACTCCTTAGGCGACTCCTTGGAGGTCCACTGGTGCCGTCTGGACGCGTTGGAGCCCCGGGAACCGCCCCTCTCCATCGTCTTCTTCCTCTCCGGCGAGACCCGACCGCAGACGCCGCTTGCGAGCTTGGTTGCAAGCTGCTCCGGCCATCTCTCGTCGAGCCACGGGTACAGGAAGGTGCACCTCGACCCCCCCTCTCTCTCTCTCTCTCTCTCTCTCTCTCTCTCTATCCCTCTGGATTCGGCCAAGGACCCCTCCTCGCCGGCGTGAGCTCCGCTGAAGCGCCGCCTCCGCTCTTTCTCTCTCCCTCTCCCTCCACACCTGACCAGCGGGGCCTGCTGTCAGCCTCTCCACTTGCGCCCGAAGTGGTATGAGTGGAAGCTTATTCTGAAAATATGCCATCGACGTCACCCCCTTGTTTTCTGTTTAATTCAAATATTTGACCAGGAACTTTGACCAGCCATAACTCTTAAACTATAAGTTCAAATGAGTTGATTCTTTTTGCATTGTGTTTTTTTGAAAAGTTCTAGCAGCAGACCAAAATTGAGATTTTTCCTTGTTGTCTAGAATTTCTGTTGATTTTCAGAGTGGTTCTTAATTTCTTGATTTGTTGTTTTTAAATATTTGCAGCGGGAGAAGCTTGTCTTGAAGATAACCAGGAGGAGTGTGAACCTCCTCTGCACTAAGGCAAGCCACACCAACATTTGGATGGTGTCATTTCAATATCTATGATTTTTCCAACTTGAATATGAGTTATTTTCATGCATTTAATTATTTAAATAAATATTTCTTAGTGCTAGTTATTTTGTCATGCTTGAATTACTTTGTTATGGTACTGGTTGAATGCATGAGCTAGTTTAAGTAAGTAGAAGAAATTTTTATTGAAGTGATTATGTTTTTATGAATAATGGTAGTTTCTTTTTGTGATAAATTGATTTTAATATATTATGATACTATTAAAATGATGAATGTTTAGAACCAGTAAAGTAGAACTAGTAAAGGGTAATTGATGAGTAGGGCAAGTAGGAAATTTTGATGATGTTGATTTGTTCACTTTGAGTGGTATGTTTTGCATGTCGAATAGTTGCATGATCATGGCATATGATGACTCGAGTTATTTTATTTACAAGTTAAACCTGATGTTAATCCAACTTGAACATAACATTGATTGAGTCATGGTGTCACTGAATCGAGTTTTTCCCACTGCGACCACATTTGCCTTTATGGGAAGGTCTTTATTCAGTTTGTTGTCATGCCTCTGGTGGGTACCTCCAATGAGGGAAGATTATGGGCATGCGGTAACCTGGCCCGGTAAGCATACATAACCTTGTGTGCCCGTTTGTTGTTGTCGTACCTTGTCCCCATTTGGGACCGTTTTTGCCACAACGGTGGCCGTTGATTCCTTTGGTAGGCACGGGGCCACCCATGACTTAGCCCAGTGGGGAGTTGGTCGGAGTGGCCGGGAGAGTGTCATGACAATGGGAGGGTTTCGTCGGAATGCCGTTAGTCCACCCGAATGGGATGATGAGGCCATGGATTCCGTGGTGTGGGTAAAGTGCGCTACCTCTACAGAGTGTATTTAATCTATCGGTAGCCGTGTCCTCGGTTACGGAGATAGCTCGTGACTAAGTCACACCATGGATCAACATTAATAAGTAAGCTTGCACACTAAAAGTTTATTGTTGGCACTGGTTATGTGATGATTTGTGGGATCATGAGACTATCGTCGTTGGACCAAAGTGTTGGTTTCATTTGTGATCCAGGTGTGTTCACCGTTCGGTTATGAGGTAACCCGTCTGGTAAGAGAGTCCGAGTGACTCGGTGCACAAGTTGATTTCACCGCATCAATAGCATGTTTTGCATTGCATTAACGTGATTAACTATAATGATATTGTTCGCCATTATGCTTATGTTTGTTGTGAGCTTGCAAGTACATTCAATGTACTGACCTGGCGTGTCATGCCAGATTTTAGGCAAGTCGTATCGGAACGGAGAGCTTCCCGCGTCTAGATCGTGTCCACATCGGTGTCCCTATGCTATGGAGTTCTACCTCGTCGTCGTTCCGCTGCCACGTAGTTATCGTGAACGAGGCCCCTTCATGTTCATTAAATAATGTACATACTATTTAGCCGCGCCGTGTGTGCCGCTTGGCCTCGCTACTTGATGTAATATCAGACCTATGTTTCCGCTAGCATCAATAAAGCAGTTATTTTGTGTACCAAGTTGTTGTGTCTTGCCAGAAGACTTGATCTCTGCGCTGGCAATGCAAGGTAAACCAGTTGCTCTCAGCCGGGGTGCCACAACGCTTGGTATCAGAGCCGCGCTGACTGTAGGACACGTTAGACCGACGATGCGCTAGATGAACGGTAGTTAGCTTAGTCTGAGTGCCGGTAGTAATAGAAATTTATTGCTGCGTTGCATGCATTTTATTTGTTGTTATTACTAACCGTTTAATGATTGTGAGTGTAGATGGCTCCAATTCTGTTCATTTACCAGTCTGAGCCAGCCCCGTACACATCGCTGCACCTGCTTCAGAATGTGTGACGATGACTCTACCCAGAGGGTGCTGATCCAGTGTATCGGGAGCATCTGGCCGGTTCGCTGTACGAGTACTACGCGGAGGTCACTGTACAGCACAGTTCTCCTTCCGGCGCGTACACCCGTTTCTCTAAGGGTGGTTTCGTTTCCATGCCATCTCAGGCTATCCAGTTTGCTGCACCGAGGCTCTTGTAGACTTGCGCTACAATGAGGTACCCATGCAGGCCCACCCAGGTTTCTATTTCTACCCGTCTCTGCACGAGAACGGGCGTATCCGCTTCCCTTTTTTTGATCCGGCGTGCGATCATCATGCTAGCCACCTTTCTCGCTATATCACTGCCAGTTATCTCTTGATTTAGGAGTTTGCCCGAGAGATAACCCGAGCCCGGATAGTCCTTGCCGCTGCTCGGAATAGGAACCCTCCACCTACTGTCGGTTTCACTCCATTTGTTCCTCCAGCCTCTATTACTCCGGTTACTACGGTGACCACTCAGGGTACCACAAACCCTTTGGCAGTGACCCCTCGCAGTGCCCCTGCTGCGTGGGCTTCCCTTGTCGCTACTCCTGCAGCCCCTATGCTTAGGTCTCGTCCCATACCTTCCCCCGAGGGAGAGTCCTCGAGGCAGCACCGCTGTGTCACTTTTGATCCGGAGGTTTCCACTATTAGCTCAGGATCTGAGTCCGGCTCAGGAGAGGAGCCCGCTGCAGCGCCAGCAGAGCACTAGATCGTTAGAGTATCGCAGTCATCGTGAGGTTGATGTACGGATGTAGTCGTACGTGTCATGATGCTTAGTTTCATGTATGAGGGTAGTCGAACCCGTCATGATGTTTGTCTTTCATGTATGAGTCTATGTATAATTATGTTGGAACCTTTTTACTTATTCGCCTTGATTTCTTTTCGCTGTTTTCTTCTGGGTTTGTCGCTGGCTTTCATTCCCACTTTCGGATATTTCTCGTCTCAGTTGCTTTATATTGGGAAAACAAATAATAGGATGATGCGGGGAGGCAGCAACAACCACGCTTGTGAGGATGCCCCTGTTCGTCGCTCAGGAAGGCAGGCATGACATTCCCCTGAGCCATATCAGCCACCACCACCTCCACCACCACATCCGCCCTCCACTGAGAAAATCATGCGTATGTTTGAAGAAAGAAGGAACAACGACCTGATCGAGCTATTGAAAAGTGTGCAAGCTATGGTTGGGCAGAATGGAAATCAGAATGGTCATCACTCCAAGCTGTCAGATTTCCAGAGGACCAAGCCTCCCAGTTTCAGTCAAGTTATCGATCCTTTGGAAGCCGATGATTGGTTAAGGACTATCGAGAATAGCTTGAGATTGCGCACGGAAGAGGATGACAAGGTTCCGTTTGCTACGCATTATCTTGAAGGAGTTGCCGCTATATGGTGGGATAATGCTAAGGCTATGTGGCCCGCAGACGAAGAAATTAATTGGACTAAATTCAAGAATCATTTCCGCAAGTACCATATTCCAGTCGGGATTATGAAGGTCAAGCAACGATAATTCCTCGCTCTCACACAAGGAAGCCTGTTAGTAAGTGAGTACCTGCATAAGTTCAACCATCTGGCCTACTATTCTCTTTATGATGTGGCCACAGAAGAAAGGAAGATCGACAGATTTCTTGGAGGACTGAACCAACACCTCAGATGCACTCTCAGTATGTTTGATTTCCTGGACTTGCAAACTCTGGTCAACAAAGCCCTCATCATAGAAAGGGAACACAAGCTCGTGCATGACAATAGGCCCGCTAATAATGATCACAAGCGGAAATTCGAGCCTAAGAAGGATGGGCAGCCAGTGCAGAAGGCTTGTACTTGGCAGTAGACTCAGGTTGAGTACAAACCCAATTGGCAGCAGAATGTTAACAAGAACACTACCCAAGTCAAGAATGTCGTGACCAGCCCGGTGCACAAAGAATGTCAGCGTAACAATTCTTGCTTTAATTGTGGGCAGACCAGACATTATGCCAGACAGTGCCCCAAGAACGGCAAGCCAACCGCTCCATTGAGGCCACAAGCCAGTCACGTGGAGTCCTATTCAGCCCCGAGGACCATCCAAGGAAAAATTCACCACCTCTCCGCCGACGAAGCCCAAGAGGACCCGGAAGTCATCATTGGTATGTTTCCTATTAATAACATACCTGCAATAATTTTATTTGACTCTGGGGCTTCCCACTCTTTTATTTCGCGGAGTTTTTCTGCCCAAAACAAATTTCCTTGCTCGATTTTGGGAAAAAGTATGCTGGTGCAATCCCCGGGATCCTTGCTCAGAAGGAATCTGGTCTGCCGTAATTTGCAAATTGATATCAAAGGAGTCAGATTTCCAACATCCTTGATAGTCACCGAGTCTGCCAAATTGGAGATTATTTTGGGAATGAATTGGTTAACCCAATATCAAGTATGCATCAACCGTGCGACCAGAGAAGTCACTTTGACAAGTCAGGAAGGTCAAACCACAAGGTTCTATGGTAGGAGGAGCATACCCAAGAAAGAAATGGTTTTCATGGCTGTGGCTGAAGAATTGGAATTAATTCCTGTGGTCAGTGAGTTTCTAGATGTATTTACTGAGGAATTACTAGGAATGCCACCAGACAGGGAGCTTGAGTTTGCAATTGATCTTGTGCCTGGAACCGCACCGTTATACAAGAAGTATTATCAGATGCCTTCATCTGAATTAGTGGAATTAAAGAAACAGCTTGATGAGATGCTTCAGAAAGGATACATCCGTCCGAGCTCTTCACCATGGGGTTCACCCGCGATATTTGTGGACAAGAAGGACGACAGTCTTTGGATGTGTGTGGATTACCGTCAGCTGAATGATGTCACCACCAAGAACACATATCCACTACCAAGGATTGATGATTTGTTTGATCAACTCAGTGGGGCAAAAGTATTCTCCAAGATTGATTTAAGGACTGGATAACACCAGCTCAAAATCAAGAAGGAAGATATTCCCAAGACCGCGTTCACTACTCGATACGGTCTTTATGAATATACAGTCATGTCTTTCGGTCTTACCAATGCCCCTGCCTTTTTCATGCATATGATGAATAAGGTATTTATGGATTTCTTGGATAAGTTTGTGGTGGTCTTCATCGATGACATCCTCATTTACTCAAAGAGTGAAGAAAAGCACAAGGAACACCTCAGAGCAGTTTTGCAAAGGCTCAGTGACCATCAGCTATACGCGAAGTTCAGCAAGTGTGATTTTGGCCCAAGCAAGTTGGATTTTTAGGGCATGTGCTTTCAGCAGAAGGGATAGCCGTGGATCCAAGTAAGGTGAAAGACGTGCTTGATTGGACCGCACCCACGATAGTATCAGAGATCCAGAGTTTCCTTGGATTAGCCGGATACTACCGCCGCTTTATCGAGGGATTCTCTAAGATCTCCAAGACAATGACAGAGCTCCTCAAGAAGGATAAGAAGTTTGAATGGACTAAGGACTGTGAAAGGAGCTTCAACGAGCTAAAAACCAGACTGACCGCAGCACCAGTATTGACTCTTCCAGGCATCTACCGCAGCTTTGATGTATACTGCGAAGCATCTAGGAAAGGCCTTGGATGTGTACTCATGCAAGATTGCAAGGTTGTGGCCTACGCATCTCGACAGTTACGGCCTCATGAAGGGAACTATCCAACGCATGATTTGGAGTTGGCCGCTGTTGTGCATGCTTTGAAAATTTGGAGACACTACCTCATTGGAAAAAGGTGCCAAATTTTCACCGACCACAAGAGTCTCAAATATATATTCACTCAACCAGACTTAAACCTTCGACAGCGAAGATGGCTCGAGTTGGTCAATGATTATGACCTTAGGATAAATTGTCATCCGGGTAAAGCCAACGTGGTTGCCGATGCCCTCACCCGCAAGCCTGCCAGTCTGAATGTTATCATGGATTCCTTGCCTCATGAACTTCAAGACGAGATCGCTCAGCTCAATTTGGTGATAGTTCATGCCAGTCTTGCCAATATATTGGAAGTTGCTCTTACCCTTGAGGATGAGGTTCGCAGGGCCCAGGCAGATGACGTATTGCTACAATCTCATGCCAAACGTATGCAAGAAGGAAAGACTCGGGATTTCTCTAAGGATCAGCAAGGTACGCTAAGGTTTCGAGGAAGGATTTGTGTACCCGAGCAAACATGCCTGGGAAAGAAGATCTTGGCAGAAGCACACGAATCTTCGTATTCAATTCATCCAGGAGATACCAAAATGTACGAAGACCTTCACCAGATATTTTGGTGGGATGGAATGAAGAAAGATATTGCATATTTTGTCGCTTGCTGCGATATATGCAACAAAGTGAAGGTGGAACACCAAAAGCCCGCTGGACTCCTTCAACCACTACCCGTCTCGCAATGGAAATGGGACGATGTCTGCATGGATTTCATCACCGGCCTACCAAGGAATCACCGAGGCAATGATGTAGTATGGGTCATAGTGCACACACTAACAAAGGTAGCCCACTTCATTCCCATCCGGACCACTTACCGAGCCGATCATTTTGCAAAGTTATATGTGTCTAGAATCGTCAGTTTGCACGGAGTGCCAAAAACAATTACTTCAGACCGAGGCTCTCTCTTTACCTGCATTTTGGTCACGTCTTCATCAAGCCTTGGGGACTACCCTAAAATACAACACAGCCTATCATCCTCAAATAGACGGGCAGACTGAGCGCGTAAATCAGATACTCGAAGATATGCTCCGAGCATGTGCTCTGGCCCAAGGACCCAAGTGGGAAGATTGCCTGCCGTATGCCGAGTTCTCCTACAACAATAGTTTCTAGACCAGCTTGAAGATGTCACCTTACGAGGCTCTGTATGGCCGTAAGTGCCGCACTCCGCTAAACTGGTCTCAAACCAGAGACAGCCGCATTTTCGGAACTGATTTGATGATGGAGGCTGGAAAGCAAGTCAAGGAGATCCAAGATAGACTGCAGTTGGCCAAGTCTCGACAGAAGACTTATTATGATGCAAAGCACCGTCAGATCAGTTTTGAACATGGAGAACACGTGTATCTTTGAGTCACACCCATGAAAGGAGTTAAGAGATTTCAGACCCGAGGAAAACTGGCACCCAGATACATTGGTCCATTCCCAGTTGTCGGTGTCAAAACCGGCAGATCTCGGGTAGGGGGGTCCCCAACTGTGCGTCTGAGGATCGAAGGTAACAAGAGAGAGGGAACACGATGTTTATCCAGGTTCGGGCCCTCTTAATGGAGGTAATACCCTACTTCCTGCTTGATTGACTTTGATGAGTATAGGGGTTACAAGAGTTGATCTACCTCGAGATCGTAATGGCTAAACCCTAGATGTCTGGCTTGTATGATTATGATTGCCCCTCCGGTTTATATAGAAACCAGAGGGGCCTAGGGTTGTACAGAGTCGGTTTACACAGAAAGGAATCTTCATGTCCGAACGCCAAGCTTGCCATCCACGCAAAGGAGAGTCCCATCCGGACACAGGGACAAGCCCTCTATCTTTTATCTTCACGGCCCACCAGTCCGGCCCATGTCACATAGCCCGGACGCCCGGGGACCCCCTAATCCAGGACTCCCTCACCAGTCATGTCCAGAGTTGGAACAGTTGCTTATCAGTTGGAATTGCCACCAGAATTGTCAGAAGTGCACAATGTCTTCCATGTCTCACAGTTAAGAAGGTGTATCTCGCCACCGGAGAAAAAGACCTAAGGATTTAACCTATGAGGAGAGACCGATCAAAAAATTGGATGAGACAGAAAGAGTCACTCGCAGCAAAGTGATAAAGTTTTATAAGGTTCAGTGGGAGCATCACACCGAGGAAGAAGCTACCTGGGAAAGAGAGGAATTTTTAAGGACAGCCTACCCAGAATTGTTTTCCCGAGCAACTAAATCTCGAGGACGAGATTCATCCTAAGTGGGGGAGGTTTGTGACAGCCTGGTTTTTGCCTTCTCTCTTTTTCCGGACTTCATTTGCTCTTGTTTTGAATTTGGGTTTTTGGAATAAATTCAAATGGACTTAAGCACTTGGGCATGTCCTTGATTTTCACCCAAGTGACCCACTCATCTCTCATTCAACATTCTTTCTCTAAAAAATCCCAAAATAACCCAAGGAATGTTTTTCATAAAAGAAAAATATTCAATTTCCTCTCTGAAATTCAATTCAGAGACTTGTGCTCCAAAGCAACCCTCATTTTTCTTCCTTCCAAAAATCTGAGAAAATTCTCAAATATTCTTTGAACCTTGGCCCACCTCCCTGTGCAAAAATATTTCATACTAATTTGGAATATTTTTGCTACAGCAAATCATTTCTGTTCTGGCCTCAAAATCCAGTTTCAACAGCAAGTGTATTTTTCCTTGCTCTAATGGAGCTGAATTTTCTTGAGCTTGTTTACCCTCCTAGCTAAACCTTAAACCCATAGAATCAGCCCTAATCACCTTCTAGCAGCCCTCCAAACTTGGCGACCACGTTTCTGACCAGAAAATTGCCAACAAGCTCAAGTCTCATCCGGTCGGCCTGGCAGTGTGCCATCACCCTTCCTAGACCTAACACTGCATGAACAACACCCCAGACATGGTTTGGCAGCGAGTGGGCGTCGTCTTGACCATGCCAGCGTGCTGACCGCGTGTGGACACGGCTCTGGCAACGCGCCCGACGCGCTCTGTGCTGCGCCCTCGTCTTTGTATCGAGTTTGATCGAACCAGAGCTCGCCGACGACTGCTGCACCACGCCACCACCTTCGTCTCTTCACTCTTGACCTCTCCCTGGCGCTCGCTGATGCTAGAGATGCCGCAGCGGGCATGGGCAGCCACAGTGCGCCCTATGCCTCTGTCTTCTTCCTCCACCGCCTCCTGTGCTCGTCCGCACACTACACAGCTCCCGCGTGAACACTGAGCCCCTCCACCCCTCACTAACAACGCTCGTCATCGCTTGCCGGCTTCCAGAGAGCTCCGGCGGAGCCACGTACCCCTTCCCCCTCCAGCTATAAATTCGAGCCCCTCCCACCGTTCCGAGCACTCCAAACCCACCAACCAACCTCCACAAGACCGTAGCATAGCCGCAGTCCAGCCGGGCACGCCTCTGGCCGCCGTCCCCGACCCGAGCTCGCCGGTGATCCCCACCATGCCTCCTCCTCACTCCGGTGCTCCTTGAGCTCGATCCACTCCTTAGGCGACTCCTTGGAGGTCCACTGGTGCCGTCTGGACGCGTTGGAGCCCCGGGAACCGCCCCTCTCCATCGTCTTCTTCCTCTCCGGCGAGACCCGACCGCAGACGCCGCTTGCGAGCTTGGTTGCAAGCTGCTCCGGCCATCTCTCGTCGAGCCACGGGTACAGGAAGGTGCACCTCGACCCCCCCTCTCTCTCTATCCCTCTGGATTCGGCCAAGGACCCCTCCTCGCCGGCGTGAGCTCCGCTGAAGCGCCGCCTCCGCTCTTTCTCTCTCCCTCTCCCTCCACACCTGACCAGCGGGGCCTGCTGTCAGCCTCTCCACTTGCGCCCGAAGTGGTATGAGTGGAAGCTTATTCTGAAAATATGCCATTGACGTCACCCCCTTGTTTTCTGTTTAATTCAAATATTTGACCAGGAACTTTGACCAGCCATAACTCTTAAACTATAAGTTCAAATGAGTTGATTCTTTTTGCATTGTGTTTTTTTGAAAAGTTCTAGCAGCAGACCAAAATTGAGATTTTTCCTTGTTGTCTAGAATTTCTGTTGATTTTCAGAGTGGTTCTTAATTTCTTGATTTGTTGTTTTTAAATATTTGCAGAGGGAGAAGCTTGTCTTGAAGATAACCAGGAGGAGTGTGAACCTCCTCTGCACTAAGGCAAGCCACACCAACATTTGGATGGTGTGATTCCAATATCTATGATTTTTCCAACTTGAATATGAGTTATTTCATGCATTTAATTATTTAAATTGATATTGCTTAGTGCTAGTTATTTTGTCATGCTTGAATTACTTTGTTATGGTACTGGTTGAATGCATGAGCTAGTTTAAGTCAGTAGAAGAAATTTTTATTGAAGTGATTATGTTTTTATGAATAATGTGTGTTAAATTTATTTTAATATATTATGATACTATTAAAATGATGAATCTTTAGAACCAGTAAAGTGTAATTGATGAGTAGGGCAAGTAGGAAATTTTGATGATGTTGATTTGTTCACTTTGAGTGGTATGTTTTGCATGTCGAATAGTTGCATGATCATGCCATATGATGACTCAAGTTATTTTATTTACATGTTAAACCTGATGTTAATCTAACTTGAACATAAAGTTGATCGAGTCATGGTGCCACTGAATCGAGTTTTTCCCAGTGCGACCACATTTGCCTTTATGAGAAGGTCTTGATTCGGTCCGTTGTCATGCCTGTGGTCGGTACCTCCAACGAGGGAAGGTTATGGGCGTGCGGTACCCTGGCCCGGTAAGCAGACATAACCTTGTGTGCCTGTTTGTTGTTATGGTACCTTGTCCCCGTTTGGGACTGTTTTTGCCACGACGGTGGCCATTGATGCCTTTGGTAGGCACGGGGCCACCCATGACTTAGCCCAGTGGGGATTTGGTCGGAGTGGCTGGGAGAGTGTTGTGACAATGGGAGGGTTTCGTCGGAATGTCGTTGGTCCACCCGAATGGGATGACGAGGCCATGGATTCCGTGGTGTGGGTAAAGTGCGCTACCTCTACAGAGTGTATTTAATCTATCGATAGCCGCGTCCTTGGTTACGTACATAGCTCGTGAGTAAGTCACACCATGGATCAACATTAATATGTAATCTTGCACACTAAAAGTTTATTGTTGGCACTGGTTATGTGATGATTTGTGGGATCATGAGATGATCGTGGTTGGAACCAAAGTGTTGGTTTCATTTGTGATCCAGGTATGTTCACCGTTTGGTTACGAGGTAACCCGTCTGGTAAGTGAGTCCGAGTGACTCGGTGCACAAGTTGATTTCACCGCATTAGTAGCATGTTTTGCATTGCATTAACCTGATTAAGTATCATGATATTGTTTGCCATTATGCTTATGTTTGTTGTGAGCTTGCAAGTACATTCAATGTACTGACCTGGCGTGTCATGCCAGATTTTACGCAAATCGTATCGGAATGAAGAGCTTCCCGCGTCTAGATCGTGTCCACATCGGTGTCCCTGTGCTATGGAGTTCCACCTCGTCGTCGTTCCGCTGCCACGTAGTTATCGTGAACGAGGCCCCTTCATATTCATTAAATAATGTACATACTGTTCAGTCGCACCGTGTGTGCCGCTTGGCCTCGCTACTTGATGTAATATCAGAACTATGTTTCCGCTAGCATCAATAAAGCGGTTGTTTTATGTAGCAAGTTGTTGTGTGTTGCTAGAAGACTTGATCTCTGGGCTGGCAATGCAAGGTAAACCGGTTGCTCTGAGCCGGGGTGCCACAATCTAGTCACGCTCACATCCAACATTAATTAGACTAAATTCATGTTATACTAAGAATGTCGATAGCACTCTCTCTATATTGGTGCTTGCATGAGAGTGCGACGACTCAGGAAAAAATAAAAAACTATAAAGTAAAAGAAATTCCCTTCACATAGGGAAGCAGAGATTTGCAATGTGCTAGAGCTCATAAGCTGAAACAAAGATAATTTATTTGATAGATTTACTTCTCCTATCAACGGTTTATGATAGAGAATCTTGTCATCTTATATGATAAACATGTGTGAGAGTAGTCCCCATCCTTAACACTCCCCCTCCACCTTTGTCTTTTCACAAATCATGGCTAGCCGAATTCACGGGTGCCTGCCAACATACCACAGGTAGGAGTGCCTTTTATTTGTTTAATTAATTTAGGACTGGGCATCCCATTTACCAACTCTTTTGCAATATTAAGACAAGTAGATGTCATACTTGTTGAGAGTAACGCAACATTTATCATGGAAGATGACGCTCCCCTCACCACTCCACGAGCCGTATGGACGCACAAAACAGAAATTCATGTGAAGGTTTAGAGGCGGCGCATGCAAATTTACTTGGAACGGTAGAGTAATACCACATATAAGTAGATATAATGGGCAATTTATGCCATAACTTTGGTTCAAGGATTTAGACACATAAGCAGTAATTCCGCTTAGTATAGGCGATGGCTAGCAATAGACGGGGAAGCGACCAACTAGAGAGCGACAATGGTCATAATCATGCATTTTGAATAACCAACATTGAAAATTAGCATGAGGAGGATATAAACACTCTGAACATAGACATCATAGAGGCAAGATTGGTTTTTAATCAATTACATACGTGAATATGTGTCAAGTCAAGCCACTTAAATCCTAACATACCGCACTATATCAAATTTAATGCATGTTGACACTCAAGATAGCATATTATCCACTCCTAGCTAATTAAGCATGGCATAAGAAATTATGAACTATATCATCATCATACACATGTTTATCCACAATATGTCAAAACAAGATCATGAAGATAAACATATTTAGAGTTCGTACCAGCTTTTCTTCACCATGATCACTTAATCAAATCATTGTCACTATTGTCTTTCATTTGCATGAATGAATGATGTGGAAAATAAATAATGTAGTGCAAGTGTCGTGAAATTTACAAACACTATGTACAAATAAGATAGCATGACATTTATTGGTGTTTCATTAGTTCAAAGATAAGGCACATAAGAACCAGTTGGAAATTATTTTTATTGTCAACTCTTTTTGAAGCAATTCTCAATAAGATTCAAGGAATAATTAAAAGAAACGTCAAAGACAAAGAACAAAAATAAGCAAACAAGAATAAATGGAAGAGAAACTAGAGAAATCTTTTTTTCTTTCATGAGTAATTTTTAACAATGCAAGAAGAGTTAAGAGAAACACATAGAATATTTTTTAAGTTTTTGTTTTTCCTAATGAAAGCAAATAAACAAAAGAAAATCGAGAAAGTATTTACATCGAAGAACTCCAAAAAAAGAGAAATCTTTTTGGATTTTATTTTATAAATAAAAGAGAAAATAAAAAGAAGCAACCAAAAGCCACAAAGGGAGGAGTGCGGAATATTTTTGTGTTTTCGAGTTTAACAAACACACAAATGGAACAAGCTAACAAAAGGGAAATACGGATATACAAACATAATGAAGTGCACCGACAAGTGTAGTGAATGTGTATGATAACATGAACGAAATTTCGGTGAGAATACATACTCTCCCGAGCTTAGGCTTTTGGCCTAGCTTAGCTCACTGGCATGGATCAAATCTTGTCGGTCCAGGAAAATACTATTTATGTTACTCTGGTTGTGGTATCTATGCCTCCCAAGGGTGAATCTCCTCATCATGTGCCACTGCCAATGCGTTGTTGCAGTTAGTGAGGTTAGCTGGAATAATAAAATATTTTCCCCTGGCCTATACATCAAACAATGCAGGAGTAGGCAACGTAACAATTCCATGGGTAGCCCGGCTGAACACCAGGTTATACTGGTAAACGTTAGGTGCAGCGTCCTCCTTTGTAAATGAATTGCACTTCATGGAGGCAAAATCTAGATAATCCTTAGGCAGCTCATAATCCTTATGTCTAGTGCGTACATTAAGATGTGCAGCAAGACAGGTACCATATACATCACCATAAATAATGCCCTTAGTTATATTCTTACTTCGACAACACACAATAATTGCTCTCAAATCATAATTCCAGTCACAAAAAAGTGCACTACGCAAAATAGTGAGATCAGGGGTGCTAAGCGTACCACCTTCTTGTCTAGCAGTTAAACATCTTCCTGTGAACAAAGCAAAGTAATGCAGAGAGGGAAAATGCAGACTAGTGACTCTAGCTTTAGAAACTCCTCTAAATTCCCCTACACATAGATTTTGCAAAAATTCCTCGAACTCTTTAGGTCGCGGATTAGCCATACCTCCTGTAAAGGGGATCATGCAAACATTACAAAATTCACACAAAATGATATCAAAAACTTGATCACACAAGTGAAATGAAACTCTGGGCTCATGCGCTCCAGCAGAGAATCTAAAATTTTGCATGAAGGTATTAGTAAGTAGATGATATTGAGAGCACTTATCTGAAAGGAAGGCAATCAAGCCTGCCCTCTCCACAAATTGTTCAAACTCTTTCCTAATGCCGGTGCTGTCCATGAACATCTCGCAAGGCAATTCACATGGTTGCACCTCGGCAGAACGGGGAAGGTTCACACCCAGAACGTTATCTGCAAATAGTCTATTCGTCGGCTGCTAACAGAATGATAATAAGCGTGGTTTTGTCTAAAAAACTAAGAAAAGGTAGAAACGTAAATAAAATAGTGAATAAAATAAGGGGGCAACACTTGAGTAAAATGTTCTCGAGGCTTTCGGAATCATTACTACCCGCACGCCCTACAGATACTTAAGCCAGGTACAGTATACGGAGCTAACATGTAGTCAACTGTATCACGCACGCCACCACCATTCCTAACCTAGTGGGTCATGGTAACGATGATTAACGGTTTCCCCATGGACGCGGCCAAAGGGCGCTTTCCGTTATTCCCCTATCGAATTGGTAGAGATGGGATAGGTAGAGGATACTACTGTCACCTTTTCTCCTCCACTTCCCTAGAGATTGCGCTGTCACTTGATTTTTCTGCCATCTACTTCAACCAATAGTAATATCCTTGTGTCCAAATTTGGAAAATATTGGATGGTGCACTTCACCCAACACCATGGAGAACATTAACAATACATGAAAAGGTTATTTCATATCGTGCAAAATTACTCGGTGCTAGTACAAACTATAGTTCGTCCTATTCCCCAAGAACTAGTAATTCACTCAAACATGTAGATGGAGTACATAGAGGATTGAGATAAGTTACAAGCCAACATGATGTTGGAGATGAATAGGAGCATGGTGGCGGCGGCGATGGAGAGGGCACCGGCCCTCTGGTCGGCACCGGGTGTAGGGGGCGCCTCCTCTCCTCCTTATTCTTGTCTTGGCCCTCTCTCTATGGTGGATTTGCTGCCATGGAGGTGTGGCGCCGGCTGATTGAACTTGTGGAGGATGGAGGTGAGATATGCCGGCAGCTAGGGTTGGAGGTCTTCATATAGGAGGTCTCCTCCATTTATCTAGTCCTCCCTTTCATCCAAGGGCTCAAGGGGATCCAAATACACATCCAATAGAAGCCTTGGTCGTCAAGGATCTTGGAGGAAAAAATGGGGACGAAATCGGAGCAAAATTTGGAAGGTTCTGGCCAATTTTCTTGGCTTGGAGCTCAAACGGGCGGCCCCGGTCTTATCAAAGGCCGTATTTCACTGTACACTTCGGGAGCTATTTCGTATTTTGGTCGCCATTTCTTCACACGAATTCTGATTTCGAACGTTCTTGGGCTCGTTGGACTGGTAGTAAAAAGCCCGATGCATTTGCGACCTTATATCTTCATTTTGGACACTTTGATTAATGTCAAATCATAACACTCTCCAAAGGGCCTTCATCTGGTGCCTCGAACTTCTACGGTTTGACCCCTAGGTTGATTCTTTTGATGTCCCAATTCCATCAACATGTAAACACACCTACAAAGACCACAAAACAAAGGAAGCTAATAAAAACTAAATAGAAGTAAAAAGTGTGTAATGAACTTGGTAAAACAAGTAAATACAAACTATGCATTGGAGACATGAATAAGTGCTAGATGGATATGATATGTGTTATTTTGGCACTAGAATATACTTTAAAAAGTATGCATAATATCTGCTCATCAGCATCCCCAAGCTTAAACCTTCTCGTCCTCGAGCAAATAGGTTGATAAACCAAAGTTATCCATTTAGCTCATCAATAACATTGTTGCCCATAGGCGTATCCTTGTCTTCTCTACAAGCTATAAGCAGGATGGAACATATTTGTACAAGGTAGCACATGCTCAGCTAGATAATATTTATTTTGATCACCAAACCACTAGGGTTTCAGTAAAAAAATTCTATGCTCCTTGTCAAAGTTTGATCTAGCATGAAAACAAATACTTGGATCCTCTTACTTATTAGCTTATTCATTTTTTAAAAATTTGAGCACAGAGAGTTGTCAAAAAGTTAAGATATGGAGTTTTTCAGTCATGCCACTAACATTCTCGACTCAAGGCTCTCAGGCACTTATTTCAATCACTGTTTACTGAAACTTTTATTGTCAGGTGACGGGATCATGCCAAAGAAATGATCATGCTTAGGTTTTGCAATGGCTTAAGTTTGAGTACTATGGACCAATATGTTGTCGCTTTCGAGCTCTTGCGATCAATACTCATTTATTACCACATACACACCCACTAAATAGAAAGCTGAATAATATTCGCTGCAGTGTTGCCACTGCGAACGTTAACAAACTCATAGCCGAAATCTGAGCTGAAAATCTGGTGGTTTGTTCATTGGCCAGCTGAGTTCTTAGCATAACATCAAGAGAGGTGACGAAGTGACATTTACACACGTACATGTGCATAGAGTAGCAAGGCCATAGCACCAGCGAGAAGCTAGAGCACCATGTAAAAATGCAATATAGATTTTGGCATAGTCTCATTCACCTTTGAACTAAGTTCCTTTGGACAACTTTATTCACAAGGGCTACTGAGTCTATTATAGCAAACACCATGGGGTTAAGCTACTCCATAACTCTTTCTTTTAAAACAATTCTAACAAGTGTCAAACTTTTTATTCAGCCATCATCATCATTTTGTGAAAAGCAGAGATTGTGGCAATGTCTTTCAGAAGATCACAAGATTGTTCCCAAGCTAAACAAAAACTTGAACAAAGTGCATAAAAACATTAACTTAGCAATATGGAGCCTAACTTGAGCAAGTGATTCTCTTATACAAATACAGAGCAATCATACTTAAGCAAGCATATCAAACAATGGGACACATGATTGCATAGTATTCATCAGATGAAGATCATTGCACAAAACTCTACACATGCAAAAATAACTTCCCCAAGGTTAGAACTTTGCAAGAACTAGTCTCAAGAAAATTCTGAAAAGAGAAAGTGCAGTTTATTAAAGGGGAGTATGGAAAGTGGTTACCTCCCCAAGCTTAAATGTAAGCAAGGGTAATAAGACTTTTTACCAATGAGGTGCAAATAACCTCTCCTTTAATGGATATGGATCTACGCTTCGTCAAACATTTTAGATATGGTCCGGTAGAACTGGGCACTTGTAGTTGAAGACTTTGTTGAATCAAAGTGACCGAGTGGCTTGTGTGGATTTGCATATGGTTGGCTCCATACCGTACATGTCACCACAGTAGGTCCAAACCTTTGTGAAAATAATGCACAAGACAAAAAGAACACGGTTCGGTATACGAATGTAGTCCGTATACCCAACCGGGCGAAGGAAATAAAAGATATCCTGAAGAACTAACAAGTTTATTGGTTCAGGAGCTTCAAAGGTAAATAATAAGTATTAGTATGCAACTGGTTGGTTAAAATATAACGCACTAACCTTAGTTCGAAGAAATGAACATAATGAATATTCTCTGGCCTTCAAACGAGCGCACGTACGACCGCCTGCGGTCGTACGGTCCGCCTTCTTTTGCTCTATCATGGTACACAACATTGGCACCCAGCTGCATGAGCGCGCGTACGATACCCCGTCTTGCACTCTGGATCTCTTGTTGCTTCTTCATCGAGGAGCCATACAACCGTGCATACGAGCGCTCTGTTGCCTCTGGCTGTTTGTGTTGGCGCTTCCCTCGCTCGATACGACCGCACATACGACCATGGGCGGTCTTATAAAATGTCATGTTTTACTCTGTTTCGTATGGAGTTTCCTTTTCTTTGAAAATTCCTGCAGGTTTAGCTCCAACTCTTGTACTAGGCAATATTAAGAAAATCCAGCAGTGCAATGGTACCACATATAAAAAATTGAGCAGACGATTTTTTGCACCTAGTGAAGACTTAAACCAAATCAACTTTAATAGCAATTCATGCATAGTGCCAAAGAAAAAAATACGAATGCAAACTAAACTATAAGCACCCAAAACAAATAAAGACTCCTACTTACTTCCGGGCTGCCTCCCGATAGCGCTTTCTTTAGAGCCATATAGCTAGGCTTAGATGCTCCATAAATCCACCTGGATCCCAAGGGATATCGACCCGGTGTGTAGTTGGACTTGCCTCCAACCACTTTTTGGAGCACCTCATAGCAAAGTGTGGTCGAAGTCGTACCCTCTTGCGGTGCATCAGAATCATGTATGTGAAGAGGTCACCGCTCTCATGCGGGAACCGATGCACCAAGCTGGGTATACATGTCTCCTTGTTCTTATGCAAGGTCATGGTTAGAGACTGGTGATTAAATTTAAATGTAATACCTTAGCTATCATTGCAAGGGAACACTTCCTGAAATTCTTCTTGTGGATGGATAGTTCAACACTCCCTATAGGTTTCCTCTGCATAAGAAAATTGCCCAAAGAAGCATAGTTGGACATTAGCATCAATAAATCATGAGTATATTCTTCCTGTACTTTGGCATTAGAGGCTTAGAGCTAACATGATAATTATCATCTTCAACTTGGGGGTGAAATTTCTGCAAGGGAAGTTTGTTAGCATCAAATTCATTCAAAGTAGAGTCATCACTATACTATTGTTCCTGTATATTGGAGGGTTCTTTTATCATGAACGCCTCTTACTCGTGCTCTAGTTCTTCTTCTTCTTCTTCTTCTTCTTCTTCTTCTTCTTCTTCAAAATGATGCTCTTGACAATACTCGTATAAGGAGCGCATTTTATCGTACATCCATTCGATTATGGCATCACTGTTGTGCGCTCAAGCAACGTCTTGGATCTCAACAAATAATATACCTGGACTTTTGCTTACTACATACCATAGGAGTTCATCGGAGACATTTGTCATATTATTGTTGTAATTTCCTATCACTTGATCATAAGCATTCATGCGCTGAAAGTCAACGTGCCCGCGAGAACCACAATAGAAGCAACGACTTTGATACAAAGAACACATCATACCTGCATATTCATCTATGAATAAATTTAGTTCTTTAATATCCATGGCCGTTATATCTTTTCCAAGAGTTGCTTCATCAAAGAACATATAAGGAGTGTGCAAAAGGTTACTCTCATGGGTGGAAGATGAGGGCGGGTGATCAATCCGTTCCCCCTCTTCATTTTCCATGGTGTTCCCTTCCTCTAGGCACACTTCATCCAAGATAGATGGTTCTTTAGCATCCCCATTTGTTTGTTGAAAGTTATATTGGATAATATTTAATTCATGTTCCCTTACCCATTGTTGCAGCCCTTCATCAACATAGGGGGTTGTTTTCTCATCATGAAGTACATCCTTTTCTTTATCATTTTGTGAGTCCTGCAAAAGGTTACTTTCTCCCAAGGCAGCCGTGATCCGCTCTGGTCCATTGTTCACCATTACATTATCACAAAAGTTATCCAGGAAAAAGTAATTAATAGGGTGCACCTTCTCATAAATGGTTTCTAGCAAAATGCACTTTACCCTTGTATTACTTATTCTACGAAGAATTCCACCGGCACCAACAAGAAGCACTAGCTGTATGAATTCCATACTAGCATGACATTTATCACTACTATTATAAGATGCTAGTATTGGATCGATACTATATTCACATTTATAATTTAGGTGCGCTTCATATTGGCATTCTTCACATGGTAGAGGGTATGCAGCACATATCATTGATGAATAGTTATTCACCAATTTCAACAATTCTTTTAGCTTAATTAGCTTCATTTTCTTTTGCTTCTTTTTTGATGATAGTAAATAGCTTGTTATTTTCATAGACTCTATTCCACTCTTGCAAAATATCTTGAATGGACATCTCAGGAGACATGATTAGTGTTTTTTATTTTTGATAAGAGGGAAAACTAAAAGATAAATAACAACTAACAAAATAAACTATGTGTGAGCGGGAAGGTAATAACCGCGCGCTTTTGCTCTCCAGCAACGGCGCCAGAAAAGGTTGATGACTGCAAGGGCACAAAGCTATTGCAATTCGCGGTAAGTAGGATATGTCGACCCCAGATGGAGTGTTGGTTGCACTGGTAACTTCCAACCCCGCAGCTATATTGTCACACATGTGGCTAGTTTCACACCCAGAATGTTATCTGGAAATAGTCTATTCATCCGTTGTTAAAAAAACAATAATAAGGGTGGTTTTGTCTAAATAACTAATCAAAAGTAGAAATGTAAATAAAATAAGGGGGCGATGCTTGAGTAAAAGGCGTTCTCGAGGCATTCAGAATCATTACTACCTGCATGTCCTATGGATACTTAATGCACTTTTCATGTACATATTTGTGGGCGGAGCCTGGTACAGTATACGGAGCTAATGCATAGTCAACCGTATTGCGCATGACACAGTCGTTCCTCCCCCAGCGGGTTATGGCAACGATGATTAAGGGTTTCCCCATGGACGCGGCTAAAGGGTCGTCTTCGTTATTCCCCTATCGAATTGGTTAAGACGGGATAGGTAGAGGATACTAATGTAACTTTTTCTCCTCCACTTCCCTAGAGATTACGCGTCACTTGCTTTCTCTGCTCTCTACTTCATTCAATAGTAATATCCGTGTGTCCAAAATTGGCAAATGTTGGATGGTGTACTTCACCCAACATCACGAAGAACATTAACAATACATGAAAAGGTTATTTCATATCGCGCAAAATTATTTGGTGCTAGTAAAAACTAGAGTTCATCCTATTCCCCAAGAACTAGTAATTCACTCAAACATGTAGATGGAGTAGATAGAGGACCAAGACAAGTAAAAGCCAACATGATGTTGGAGATGAAGAGGAGCATGGTGGTGGTGGCGACAATGGAGAGGGCACCAGCCCTCCGGCCGGCGCTGGAAGTAGGGGGCGCCTCTTCTCCTCCTTTCTTCTTGTCTTGGCCCTCTCTATCTGGTGGAGTTGCTACCATGGAGGTGTGGCGGTCGCTGATGGAACTTTTGGAGGATGGAGATGAGATATGTCGGCGGCTAGGGTTGGAGGTCTTCATATAGGAGTCCTCCTCTGGTCTCCTCCGTTGATCTAGCCTTCTTCCTTTCATCCAAGGGCTCAAGGGGAGCCAAATCCACGTCCAATAGAAGCCTTGGTCGTCAAGGATCTCGTAGAGAAAAACAGGGATGAAATCTAAGAAAATTTTGGAAGGTTCTAGCCAATTTTCATGGTTGTCTGGAGCTCAAACGGGCGGCTCTGGTCGTATGAAAGGCCGTCTGTCACTCTGGACTTCGGGAGTTGCTTCATATTTTGGTCGCCATTTCTTCATATGAACTCTACTTTTGATGTTCTTGGGCTTGTTGGATTGCTAGCAAAGAGCTTGATGCGTTTGTGGCCTTATATGTTCATTTTGGACACTTTGATAAATGTCAAATCAACAAATTCTCCAAAGGGCCTTGATCTAGTGCCTAGAACTTCTATTGTTTGACCCCTAGCATGATTCTTTTGATGTACCAAATCCATGAACATGTCAAACACCTACAAAGACTAGAAAACAAAGGAAAACTAACAAGAACCAAATAAAAATAGAAATTGTGCAATGAACTTGGTAAAACAAGCAAATACCAAAAACTATGCATTGGAGACATGAATAAGTGCTAGATAGATATGATATGAGGGATTATGGCACTAGAATATACTTTAAAAAGTATGCATAAAATCCACTCATCAGTTGTATCGAGCTAATCTCCTGAAACCCTGACTCGAAGAGCCTTCGAAGCTCCTTGAGAAGCTTCACTTTAACCTCTTCATTTTCTGATTTTCTTTAGCAAGTCACAAAAAGTGAATCAATATAATTGATAGCAATTATTCCCACGAGCTTCTAGTGCATGAACCATGCATCAAACTACTTAGAACCAAATAAATTTGACATGCAAGCTCATATTCATAGTCACCTATAGCAACAAAATGATCAAAGTATAGACCACTAGAGAAAAATAATAATTTGACCAATGGAAGAATCACATACCAAGGAGCAATCCCTCCAAAAAGTTTTGAAAACGATGCTCCGAGCAAAGAGATCGGAAATTGTTTATAGAACAACAAGAACATGTGTTGGGGATCAAGAAAGAAATTTTCTGGAGGAAGAAGGTAGGGGCCACGGACACTAAGCGAGTGGGTGCCCATGGGCCCCACAAGCACACATGGCGTGGCCTGACGGGGTGGCCGCACCACCAGCCCTTGTGGCTGCCTACTGCATGCCCCCCCACCCGAGGTGTTTTCAGTGTGCGAGGAATTCTTAAATATTAGAAAAAAATTCTGTTGAGTTTTCATGGCATTCTAAGAACTTTTATTTTTGCACTTTTATATTGTGTAGAAAACTCAAAAAATGGGCAAAACAAGCTATTCTAAAACATTTAAACTTTATTAAACTAATATAAACAGAGAGTAAAGTCAAGTTATAGAAAGTTGTACTTACGGAATTTATCTATCATATGGTTTTCAAGTCTTATTAATGGATTTTTTAGCAACACAAAACCAAGTTTTTGTAAAGCACTATGTTACCTCATCTTGAATAGGCATGGTTCCAATAATAATAGTTTGATATTTCTTTTTTGGAATAGGAAGAGGACATTCAAAGTCTCCAATGAAGACCGTCATAATTTGTTCAATAGAATTGAGATTGATTCCTTTATTTGGTTTTCTCATAAAATAAACCGTATGCTCATTGCTATTAACATGAAGAGTGATCTTGCTTTTATTACAATCAATAATAGCCCCTACATTGTTAAGAAAAGGTCTACCAAGAATTATAAAGTCTGTCAAGATCATAACATTAGCAACCACAACAGGAACATCCTCACAAGCACCAATATGAATAGCAGTGGTCTTATCAACCATTTGCAAAGATAAATTTAGTGGGTATACACTTATTCAAGTATTTTATAAAGAGAGAGATGCATAACACTGGCACCTCCTCCTAAATCACGCAAAGCAGTTTTAACATAGTTGTTTTTAATAGAGCATGGTATGGTAGCTATCCCTCGATCTCCTAGCTTTTCCAGAATTTTCCCTTGAAAGAATAATTAGCAAGTATTTTAGAAATTCCAGCCTCAGGAATTTTTCTTTTGTTAAAAACAATATCTTTTATGTACTTAGCATATGAAGGCATTTTCATAGCGCTAGTCAAAGGAACTTGCAGAAATAAAGGTCTAAGCAATTCGACAAAATGATTAGAAGTTTTTTCATCTGTAGATTTTAAATGAAGGAATTATGCCCTAGAGGCAATAATAAAGTTGTTATTTATATTTCCTTATATCATGGTAAATTTTTATTATTCATGCTAGAATTGTATTAACCGGAAACTTAGTACATGTGTGAATACATAGACAAATAGAGTGTCCCTAGTATGGCTCTACTTGACTAGCTCGTTAATCAAAGATGGTTAAGTTTCCTAGCCATGGACATGTGTTGTCATTTGATGAAGGGGATCACATCATTAGAGAATGATGTGATGGACAAGACCCATCCGTTAGCTTAGCATAATGGTCGTTTAGTTTTATTCCTATTGCTTTCTTCATGACTTATACATGTTCCTCTGACTATGAGATTATGCAACTCCCGAATACCGGAGGAACACCTTGTGTGCTATCAAATGTCACAACGTAACTGGGTGATCATAAAGATGCTCTACAGGTGTCTCTGAAGGTGTTTGTTGGGTTGTCATAGATCAAGATTAGGATTTGTCACTCCGTATATCAGAGAGGTATCTCTGGGCCCTCTCGGTAATGCACATCACTATAAGCCTTGCAAGCAATGTGACTAATGAGTTGGTTACGGGATGATGCATTACGGAACGAGTAAAGAGAATTCCCGGTAACGAGATTGAACTAGGTATGATGATACGGACGATCGAATCTCGGGCAAGTAACATACAAATGACAAATGGAACAACGCATGTTGTTATGCGGTTTGACCGATAAAGATCTTCGTAGAATACGTAGGAGCCAATATGAGCATCCAGGTTCCGCTATTGGTTATTGACCAGAGATGTGTCTCAGTAATGTATACATAGTTCTCGAACCCGTAGGGTCCGCACGCTTAACGTTCGATGACGATTTGTATTATGAGTTATGTGATTTGATGACCCAAAACCATTCACGGACAAGACGAGGAGTCTCGAAATGGTCGAGAGGTAAAGATTCATATATTGGAAGGTTACATTCGGACACGGGAATGGTTTCGGGAAGTTTCGGATAAGTTTGAGAGTACCGGGAGGTTACCGGAACCCCCCGGGAAGGTAATGGGCCAACATGGGCCTTAGTGGAGAAGAGAGGGCCGGCCATAGGAGGTGCCCCCCTTCCCAATCTAAATTGGACAAGGGGTGGGGGCGGCGCCCCCCTTTCCCTCTCCTACTCCTTCTTTCTTTACCCCTTTGCTACTCCGAAAAAGGAAAAAGGAAGGGGAATCCTATTAGGACTAGGGAGTCCTAGTAGGACTCCCCACACTTGGCATGCCCCTAGGGGGCCGGCCTCCTCCTCCTCCCCTCCTTTATATACGGGGGAGGGGGCACCCCAAAGGTATAACAAGTCTTCTCTTAGCCATGTGCGGTGCCCCCCTCCACAGTTTAACACCTCGGTCATATCGTCATAGTGCTTAGGCAAAGCCTTGCGCCAGTAACTTCATCATCACCGTTGCCACGCCGTCGTGCTGACAGAACTCTCCCTCGTCCTCAACTGGATCAAGAGCTTGAGGGACGTCATCGTGTTGAACGTGTGCTGAACACGGAGGTGTCGTATGTTCGGTACTTGGATCGGTTGAATCGTGAAGACGTTCGACTACATCAACCGCGTTACTAAATGCTTCCGCTTTCGGTCTACGAGGGTACATGTACTCACTCTCCCCACTCATTGCTATGCTTCTCCTAGATAGATCTTGCGTGATCGTAGGAATTTTTTTTGAAATACTACGTTCCCCAACAGTGGCATCCGAGCCAGGTCTATGCGTAGATGTTATATGCACGAGTAGAACACAAAGAGTTGTGGGCGATAATAGTCATACTGCTTACCACCAACGTCTTACTTTGATTCGGCGGTATTGTTGCATGAAGCGGCCTGGACCGACATTACATGACCGCATTCATGAGACTGGTTCTACCGACGTGCGTCGCACACAGGTGGCTAGCGGGTGTTTGTTTCTCCAACTTTATTTGAATCGAGTTTGACTACGGCTGGTCCTTGTTGAAGGTTAAAACAGCACACTTGACAAAAATCCTTGTGGTTTTGATGCGTAGGTTAGAATGGTTCTTGCTAGAAGCCCGTAGCAGCCACATAAAACTTGCAACAACAAAGTAGAGGACGTCTAACTTGTTTTTGCAGGGTATGTTGTGATGTGATATGGTCAAGACGTGATGAGATATAAATTGTTGTATGAGATGATCATGTTTTGTAACCGTTGTCGGCAACTGGCAAGAGCCTTATGGTTGTCGCTTTATTGTATGAAATGCAATCGCCATGTAATTTATTTACTTTATCACTAAGCGGTAGCGATAGTCGTAGAAGCAATAGTTGGCGAGACGACAACGATGCTACGATGGAGATCAAGGTGTCAAGCCGCTGACGATGGAGATCATGACGGTGCTTTGGAGATGGAGATCAAAGGCACAAGATGATGATGGCCATATCATGTCACATATTTTGATTGCATGTGATGTTTATCTTTTATGCATCTTATTTTGCGTAGTACGGCAGTAGCATTATAAGATGATCTCTCACTAAATTTCAAGGTATAAGTGTTCTCCCTGAGTATGCACTGTTGCTACAGTTCGTCGTGCCGAGACACCATGTGATGATCGGGTGTGATAAGCTCTACGTTCACATACAACGGGTGCAAGCCAGTTTTGCACGTGCAGAATACTCGGGTTAATCTTGACGAGCCTAGCATATGCAGATATGGCCTCGGAACACTGAGACCGAAAGGTCGAGCGTGAATCATATAGTAGATATGATCAACATAGTGATGTTCACCATTGAAAACTACTCCATCTCACGTGATGATCGGACATGGTTTAGTTGATATGGATCACGTGATCATTTAGATGACTAGAGGGATGTCTATCTAAGTGGGAGTTCTTAAGTAATATGATTAATTGAACTTTAATTTATCATGAACTTAGTACCTGATAGTTTTTGCATGTCTATGTTGTTGTAGATCAATGGCCCGGGCTACCGTTCCTTTGAATTTTAATGCGTCCCTAGATAAAGCTAAGTTGAAAGATGATGGTAGCAATTACACGGACTGGGTCCGTAACTTGAGGATTATCCTCATTGCTGCACAGAAGAATTACGTCCTGGAAGCACAGCTAGGTGTACCACCTGCGCCAGCAACTGCAGACATTGTGAATGCCTGACAGTCACGTGTTGATGACTACTCGATAGTTCAGTGTGCCATGCTTTATGGCTTAGAATCGGGACTTCAAAGACGTTTTGAACGTCATGGAGCATATGAGATGTTCCAGGAGTTGAAGTTAATATTTCAAGCAAATGCTCGAGTTGAGAGATATGAAGTCTCCAACAAATTCTATAGCTACAAAATGGAGGAGAATAGTTCTGTTAGTGAACACATACTCAGAATGTCTGGGTACCATAACCACTTGACTCAGCTGGGAGTTAACCTTCCTGATGATAGTGTCATTGACAGAGTTCTTCAATCAGTGCCACCAAGCTACAAAAGCTTCGTGATGAACTATAATATGCAAGGGATGGATAAGACAATTCCCGAGCTCTTTGCAATGCTAAAGGCTGCGGAGGTAGAAATCAAGAAGGAGCATCAAGTGTTGATGGTTAACAAAACCACTAGTTTCAAGAAAAAGGGCAAAGGGAAGAAGGGGAACTTCAATAAAAACGGAAAGCAAGTTGCTGCTCAAGTGAAGAAGCCCAAATCTGGACCTAATCCTGAGACTGAGTGCTTCTACTGCAAAGGGACTGGTCACTGGAAGCGGAACTGCCACAAGTATTTCGCGGATAAGAAGGATGGCAAAGTGAAAGGTATATTTGATATACATGTCATTGATATGTACCTTACTAATGCTCATAGTAGCGCCTGGGTATTTGATACTAGTTCTATTGCTCATATTTGCAACTCGAAACAGGGGCTACGGATTAAACGAAGATTCGCTAAGGACGAGGTGACGATGCGCGTGGGAAATGGTTCCAAAGTCGATGTGATCGCCGTCGGCACGCTACCTCTACATCTACCGTCGGGATTGGTTTTAGACCTAAATAATTGTTATTTGGTGTCAGCGTTGAGCATGAACATTATTTCTAGATCTTGTTTAATGCGAGATGGTTATTCATTTAAATCAGAGAATAATGGTTGTTCTATTTATATGAGTAATATTTTTTATGGTCATGCACCCTTTGACGAGTGGTCTTTTTTTGCTGAATCTTGATTGTAGTGACACACATATTCATAATATTGAAGCCAAAAGATGCAAGGTTTATAATGATAGTGCAACTTATTTGTGGCACTGCCGTTTAGGTCATATTGGTGTAAAGCGCATGAAGAAACTCCATGGTGATGGGCTTTTGGAATACCTTGATTATGAATCACTTGATGCTTGCGAACCATGCCTCATGGGCAAGATGACTAAGACTCCATTCTCTGGAACAATGGAGCGAGCAACAGACTAACTGGAAATAATACATACTGATGTATGCAGACCAATGAGTGTTGAGGCTCACGGCGGGTATCGTTATTTTCTGACCAATTCACAGATGATTTGAGTAGATATGGGTATATCTACTTGATGAAGCATAAGTCTGAAACATTTGAAAAGTTCAAAGAATTTCATAGTGAAGTGGAAAATCATCGTAGAAAATAAAGTTTCTACGATCTGATCGTGGAGGTGAATATTTGAGTTATGAGTTTGGTCTTCATTTGAAACAATGTGGAATAGTTTCGCAACTCACGCCACCTGGAACACCACGGCGTCATGGTGTGTCCGAACGTCGTAAATGTACTTTATTAGATATGGTGCGATCTATGATGTCTCTTACTGATTTGACACTATCATTTTGGGGTTATGCTTTACAGACGGCTTCACGTTAAATAGGGCACCATATAAATTCGTTGAGACGACACCATATGAACTGTGGTTTGTCAAGAAACCTAAGTTGTCGTTTCTTAAAGTTTGTGGCTGCGATGCTTATGTGAAAAAAACTTCAACCTGATAAGCTCTAACCCAAATCGGAGAAATGTGTCTTCATATGATACCCAAAGGAGACTGTTGGGTACACCTTCTATCACAGATCTGAAGGCAAGATATTCGTTGCTAAGAATGGATCCTTTCTAGAGCAGGAGTTTCTCTCGAAAGAAGTGAGTGGGAGGAAAGTAGAACTTGATGAGGTAATTGTACCTTCTCCCGAATTGGAAAGTAGTTCATCACAGAAATCAGTTCCAGTGATTCCTACACCAATTAGTGAGGAAGCTAATGATGATGATCATGAAACTTCATATCAAGTTACTACCGAACCTCGTAGGTCAACCAGAGCATCATCCGCACCACAGTGGTGCGGTAATCCTATTCTGGAAGTCATGTTACTAAACAATGATGAACCTACAAACTATGTGGAAGCGATGGTGAGCCCAGATTCCGCGAAATGGCTTCAGGCCATGAAATCTGAGATGGGATCCATGTATGAGAACAAAGTGTGGACTTTGGTTGACTTGCCCGATGATCGGCAAGCCATAGAGAATAAATGGGTCTTCAAGAACAAGACTGACGCTGATGGTAATGTTACTGTCTAAAAAGCTCGACTTGTTGCGAAAGGTTTTCAACAAGTTCAAGGAGTTGACTACGATGAGACCTTCTCACCCGTAGTGATGCTTAAGTCTGTCCGAATCATGTTAGCAATTGCCGCATTTTATGATTATGAAATTTGGCAAATGGATGTCAAAACTGCATTCCTTAATGGATATCTTAAAGAAGAGTTGTATATGATGCAACCAGAAGGTTTTGTCGATCCTAAAGGTGCCAACAAAGTGTGCAAGCTCCAGCGATCCATTTATGGACTGGTGCAAGCCTCTCGGAGTTGGAATATACGTTTTGATAGTGTGATCAAAGCATATGGTTTTATACAGACTTTTGGAGAAGCATGTATTTACAAGAAAGTGAGTGGGAGCTCTGTAGCATTTCTAATATTATATGTGGATGACATATTGTTGATTGGAAATAATACAGAATTTCTGGATATCATAAAAGGATACTTGAATAAGAATTTTTTAATGAAAGACCTCGGTGAAGCTGCTTATATATTGGGCATCAAGATCCATAGATATAGATCAAGACGCTTAATTGGACTTTCACAAAGCACATACCTTGATAAAGTTTTGAAGAACTTCAAAATGGATCAGTCAAAGAAAGGGTTCTTGCCTGTATTACAAGGTGTGAAATTGAGTCAGACTCAATGCCCAACCAATGCAGAAGATAGAGAGAAAATGGAAGTCATTCCCTATGCCTCAGCCATATGTTCTATCATGTATGCAATGTTGTGTACCAGACCTGATGTGTGCCTTGTTATAAGTTTAGCAGGGAGGTACCAAAGTAATCCAGGAGTGGATCACTGGACAGCAGTCAAGAAAATCCTAAAATACCTAAAAAGGACTAAGGATATGTTTCTCGTTTATGGAGGTGACAAAGAGCTCGTCGTAAATGGTTACGTCGATGCAAGCTTTGACACTGATCCGGATGACTCTAAGTCACAAGCCAGATACGTATTTATATTGAATGGTGGAGCTGTCAGTTGGTGCAGTTCCAAGCAGAGCGTCGTGGCGGGATCTACGTGTGAAGCGGAGTACATAGCTGCTTCAGAAGCAACAAATGAAGGAGTCTGGATGAAGGACTTCATATCCGATCTAGGTGTAATACCTAGTGCATCAGGTCCAATGAAAATATTTTGTGACAATACTGGAGCAATAGCCTTGGCGAAGGAATCCAGATATGACAAGAGAACCAAGCACATCAAGAGACGCTTCAATTCCATCCGTGATCTAGTCAAGGAGGGAGACATAGAAGTTTGCAAAATACATACGGATCTGAATGTTGTAGACCCATTGACTAAGCCTCTTCCACGAGCAAAACATGATCAGCACCAAGACTCCATGGGTGTTAGAATCATTACTATGTAATCTAGATTATTGACTCTAGTGCAAGTGGGGAGACTGAAGCAAATATGCCCTAGAGGCAATAATAAAGTTGATATTTATATTTCCTTATATCATGATAAATGTTTATTATTCATGCTAGAATTGTATTAACCGGAAACTTAGTACATGTGTGAATACATAGACAAACAGAGTGTCCCTAGTATGGCTCTACTTGACTAGCTCGTTAATCAAAGATGGTTAAGTTTCCTAGCCATGGACATGTGTTGTCATTGCTGAACGGGATCACATCATTAGAGAATGATGTGATGGACAAGACCCATCCGTTAGCTTAGCACAATGATCGTTTAGTTTTATTGCTATTGCTTTCTTCATGACTTATACATGTTCCTCTGACTATGAGATTATGCAACTCCCGAATACCAGAGGAACACCTTGTGTGCTTGAAACATCACAACGTAACTGGGTGATTATAAAGATGCTCTACAGGTGTCTCCGAAGGTGTTTGTTGGGTTGGCATAGATCAAGATTAGGATTTTTCACTCCCTATATCGGAGAGGTATCTATGGGCCCTCTCGGTAATGCACATCACTATAAGCCTTGCAAGCAATGTGACTAATGAGTTAGTTACGGGATGGTGCATTACGGAACGAGTAAAGAGACTTGCCGGTAATGAGATTGAACTAGGTATGATGATACTGACGATCGAATCTCGGGCAAGTAACATACCGATAACAAAGGGAACAACGTATGTTGTTATGCGATTTGACCGACAAAGATCTTCGTAGAATATGTAGGAGCCAATATGAGCATCCAGGTTCAGCTATTGGTTATTTACCAGAGATGTGTCTCGGTCATGTATACATAGTTCTCGAACCCGTAGGGTCCGCACGCTTAACATTCAATGACGATTTGTATTATGAGTTATGTGATTTGATGACCGAAGTTTGCTCGGAGTCCCGAATGAGATCACGAACATGACGAGGAGTCTCTAAATGGTCGAGAGGTAAAGATTCATATATTGGAAGGCTACATTCGGACACCGGGATGGTTTCGGGAAGTTTCGGATGAGTTTCAGAGTACCGGGAGGTTACCGGAACCGCCCGGGAAGGTAATGGGCCAACATGGGCCTTAGTGGAGAAGAGAGGGCCGGCCATAGGAGGTGGCGCCCCCCCCCCCTTGCCAATCCGAATTGGACAAGGGGTGGGGGCGCCGCCCCCCCCCCTTTCCCTCTCCTACTCCTTCTCTCTTTACCGCTTTGCTACTCCGGAAAAGGAAAAAGGAAGGGGGATCCTAATAGGACTAGGGAGTCCTAGTAGGACTCCCCACACTTGGCGCGCCCCTAGGGGGGCGGCCTCCTCCTCCTCCCCTACTTTATATACGGGGGAGGGGGCACTCCAAAGGTACAACAAGTCTTCTCTTAGCTGTGTGCGGTGCCCCCCTCCACAGTTTACACCTCGGTCATATCGTCGTAGTGCTTAGGCGAAGCCCTGCGCCGGTAACTTCATCATCACCGTCGCCACGCCGTCGTGCTGACATAACTCTCCCTTGTCCTCAACTGGATCAAGAGCTCGAGGGACGTCATCCTGCTGAACGTGTGCTGAACACGGAGGTGCCGTACATTCGGTACTTGGATCGGTTGAATCGTGAAGACGTTCGACTACATATTCTGCGTTACTAAACGCTTCCGCTTTCGGTCTACGAGGGTACGTGGACACACTCTCCCCGCTCATTGCTATGCTTCTGCTAGATAGATCTTGCGTGATCGTAGGAATTTTTTTGATATACGACGTTCCCCAACATTAAAGTCTTACTACGAAAAGGCATGGGCTTTTGTATCCATGGTTCTCTTTGTCTACCATGCTTCCTACCAACATAATCTCTTCTATCATATCTTTTATTTTTAGGAGGTGAGTCATCAAGCTCAACTTTAGGTTCTACTTCTACCTCTTTTTCATATTAATTATTATCATTAGGTGGTACATCTTTATCAACATTCTTATTATCATATCACCAGACACATGCTCTTCACCATCTTGAGTTTCAGCATTAGAAATAGAAAATTACTAGGATTCTCAACAGGTTTATCTATAACAGATTCACTAGAAGCATGCACAATTTTAGTTTTACTCCTCTTTTTCTTCTTCTTTGGTGAATTAGGTGCGCTATCATTGACCACCTGAGAATCTTGTTAAGTTCTTTTAGGATGACCTTCAAGATACAAAGGATCCTGAGTAAATTTACCACCTCTAGTTCCTACTCCATAAGCATGTTTATTATGTTGTTTATACATGTCTCTAAACAAATCATGGTGTGATCTAGAAACTTATTCAAGATGAGTGTGAACCATCGAAAAGTGCTTACATACAACTTTAACATCATTAGAAATTCTAACTAGCACATCACTCAATAGTTCGATAATAATGATATTCTCCTTCAATTCATCACTTATTTGCGTATTAATGTTTTGTTGTTTAACAACAAAATTCTCAAATTCATCTAAAAATTGACTTGGAGACTTATTATATGGAATATCACCTTCATTAAATTTATAAAGATAATGCACCTCTACTACCTTTTCTGGAGGAACAAGTCCATGGACTTCTTCAGGAGGATATAAATTCTTCACATCTTCAGCTTTAATACCTTTTTCCTTTATAGATTTCTTAGCTTCTTGCATATCTTTAGAACTGAGAGATAGAATACCTCTCTTCTTTGGAGTTGGTTTAGGAAGTGTCCAATCATCGGCATTTTTCAAAAGTGATTCAATAATTCTTGAGCTGGCTCAACTGTCCTCTCCGTGAAACACAACGAGCACATCTATCTAGGTAGTCGTTAGATTCAATGGTTTGTCCATTATACAAGATATCAAGAATTTCATTATTTTTAACAGGGTGATCTGGAAAATCTCTAAGTAATGTGAGAAGCCTCCCCAAGCTTGAGGGAGACATTCCTCCTCAAGTTGTTTGAAATTGTAAATTTCCTGCAAGGCACCTTGTTTCATGTGAGCAGGAAAATATTTCCCAGGAAAATAATAGATCATATCATGGGGATTATGCACACAACAAAGTGAAAATTATTAAACCATGCTTTAGTATCACCGAGAAAGGAAATTACTAAAGTATATAATAGTATCGAATCTTTTCCTCTTGAGCAAACAGGGTTGCAATATCATTCAATTTAGTTAGGTTTGCAATAAAATTTTCAAATTCATAACCATGAAAAGGATCAGACTCTACCAAAGTAATAAGTTTAGGATCAACAGAGAATTAATAATTACTATCATCAATAATGATGGGAGATGTAACAAATTTAGGATCAAGTTCCATTATTTTGTCCATTGCCTTTTCTTTAATTATAGCCATGAAACCTTCTAAATCATTCTTACCATCAAGGCCATAAACTCTCTAGTAAACTCCTCATCAAATGTATATGATTTAGGCACATCAAATATTTTACTTATAATAGGAGTACTAGGTGTGGGAGGTGATTCAAAATTTTCAGTAGTTTCAATTTCTTTAGCTTTAGCGATATGAGCATCAAGTAATTCACCAAGTGAAATCGTATTATCAAGAAAAGTAGAAGCATCATTACAAGTATCATTTCGAGTATATGTCGGACACAATAGCACAATAATATGAAAACAATGATAGCAATAGTGATAAAGTAACAATAGCAGCAAAAATAGTAGAAAGTTTCTAGCAAGTAGTGCAGTAGGAACTGTACCAAAGACAATAGCAGTGAAGCGTAGAGATGGAGTAGCGATGGGACGTTCAGATGAAATTCAGTATGTAAATATCACAACATAGAGTGATACAGAATAGCCCCAATTCATCAACCATATATGTAAGCATGTATTTCATATATAGTCATATGTGCTTGCGGTAAGAACTTGCATGACATCTTTTGTCCTACCCACCCATGGTAGCGGGGTCCTAATGGAAACTAATGGTAATTAAGACACTCATTTTAATAGGGAGATGGAACAAAACATTAACACATAGTGAATACATGAACTCCTCAAATTATATTCATCCCCATAGAGTATCCAAATTAGTGTCACCTTTGGGTCTAGGGTTCAAAACAATAATAGGTGCATACAACTTGGAGGTAAGATCATGAACACAAATATATTCATGAAAACATAATAGGTTCAGATCTAAAATCATGACACTCGATCCTAGTGACAAGCATTAAGCATAGCAGAGTCATAGCAACATTAATCTCATAACATAATGGATACTAGGGATCAAGCCCCAACAAATCTAACATGATTACATACGAAATCTCATCCAAACCCCATCTACCTCTAGTATGCGTACAAGGAGATTAGTCACACATGGATGTGAGCATCATGAAATTGTTGATGGAGAAGGGTTGATGACGATGGCGATGAATCCCTCTATCGGGAGCCACGAATGGACTCCAGATTAGGGCCCGTGACAAAGAACAGGAGGTGGGGCGGATCCGTATCGTAAAACGTGATGAAACTTTATCTCCCTCTTTTCTCCGAAGATGTGAATTTATAGCGCTTGAATTAGGTCGAGGCAGTGGCCAGGGGCCCCACAAGCCCAGGTGACGCGGCCAGGGGGTGGCCATGCCCCCTGCTCTTGTGCCCCCTATGGCTCTTCTGCGGTATTTCTTCATTCCAGTATTTTTATATATTTTAAAATAATTCTCCAAAAATCTCCATCCAGTTTGGAAAAACTTTTATTTTTGCACAAAAACAACACCATGGTAGTTCTGCTGAAACAACATCGGTCTGGGTTAGCTTCACTTAAATCATGGAAATAAGAGCCCAAAACAAGAGCAAAAGTGTTTGGAAAAGCAGATAGGTTGGAGACATATCAGATACCCATTGTGCTATCGGGTGATCTATGTGGGTGTATAGAGGGGATGCGTCTCGCTACTTATCAAGCCACATCCCTAGGTGCGCTTCGGCCAAGACGGAGTCGGGGAACATTGTCGTGTATTGTGTGTCGATGTACCTAAGCCCGCCGCCAACGCATTTGGTCTCCATCATGGACATCACGTCAGTGCCTACCTCCCTCCATCCCCATCCATCTCCTCATCGCTACACAAAAGTGATTTTTTGAATTCATAGGACATTATCATCATTGCAGAAGCAATGAGAATGAAATCAAATACGCTGAACTTTGTTGTTGTAGGGTTGGTACCTTTCCCTTCAAGTATATTGGTAACTCTCATCACTATACCAAAAAACAAGGTGACTGACATGGAGGGATAGAACAGAGGGTACATATGAGAGAAGGTTGAATAGTTGAAATGATGCGAATTTACCCTATTGTGTCAAATAACTTGTTGGCTTACATGATGTCCTTTCTAGAAACACTAAGTGTGTGAAAACACCTTGATTTTGTATGAATCTTTTTTAGTGGTCCAATGATGGAAAAAAGAGAATGGCTAGGCAAATGGGGAATTCTTTACACACTACAAGACCAAGGGGCTTAGACGTACATGCTTCATCTTAAAAATAATTTCTTCACAACCAAATGACTCTTCAAAATACTTACCAGGTTGATGTTTGGTAAATATTAAAATGAGATAGACACTATTTGGGCCAGAACCTTTATTTTGGTAAAGATTAACCCCATACCCCCTTGTTAGAGTAGTCTAATGAAGGTTAAGGATGCCTTCCTCCAACTAAGATTGTTGTTCAAAGTGAAACGACTATGTTTTGGGCATAATTGGTTTGTCAATGGTCCGCTTTGCCCGAGTTTCCCATGGCATTTTCATAGATTCTAAAATGAACATGCTACTCATGTCAAGTTTTTTTGAGCAATCACCACGGGTAGAGGGTCCCAACCTAAATGCATTACTCAAAGGGCCAAAGGGTTGCGTTTACATAATACATCGACGGGAGTGGTAGTGGCTCCATGAGTAGCGCTGATGAAATCTTAATTAAGAGCATCTATAGCCAGACCTAGCTAATCTGCCCCCGCCAAACCATCCTACCAATGCAACGTATTAGCAACTACATAGATCAACACACGGACATAGTCAAACTAGCAAATGAACATCGTTCATGTAACCAAAATATATCTCAGTTCATCGCTGGACAAGACAATACATGACTACATTCATACTAAAAAGGCAAAAGATAAACGGAGACCGATAAGGGTAGATGAAATCACCATTCCTCACCGGCCCCTTCCCCTTGCCATGACCGGTGGAACTATACCCCTCTATGCAGGCATCGGTAGCAGGAGGTGTGGAGTCATCGTTTTTGGAGCCGTCAGAGTCCTCAGAGTCGTCATCGGAGGAGATGATATTAGCCATCCGACGGACCGCACGCGTCTGCTCCTTTGCTAGCCGTGCAGCATTGGTTTTGCCCACTGCTTCCCCCGCCACCTCGCGCTTCGACTGCTCGATGGCGAGTCGGAGCGCCTTGGCTTTATTGCGGAGGAGACGCCGCACATTGGTCTATGCCATGGTGAGTGAGCGTCAGAGGACCGCATCGAGGAGATGGTTGCCCGGATCGACTGTCCCGCGCATGTGGACCGATGGGAGGACATCACTTCCACCGCAGCTACCCTCTCTCTCTCCCCCCCGTTACCTCTCGTGGAGTGCGGCGCGCGCCTCAGATTCGGGAGTCCACATGCATGGAGGCGTCAGCACGAGCACAAGGACCCATCGATGGGCGAGGACGCAAATAGGAGCGCATGGAGGAGGGCTCGTAGAGGTGCGCGGAGTGCTCGAAGCTGCGGGGATGCGACGGGCCAGCGTCGTCGTCCACACTGCATCGTTGGGTAGTAGGGGACGGCGCGGATCGAGAACTTCCGATTCCGCCTGTGTCCAGCCGCAATCGGCACAACGCGATGCACACGACAAGCTTCGTGACATCGTCTACCTCAGCCTTGTGCTGCAACAACTCCCAATCGATGGGGTCGTCGCCGCCGGATCCGCCGCCGGGTGCAGCGCTGTCAGAGATCAACATCAGATTGGAATCGGATGGGGTAAGGAGAGGAAGAGATGAGAGTGAAGAGCAAAGTGGACAATGTGCTTCGACCGGGTTTTAGGATGCGTCTGGTTGGAGATATTTTTGGTGTCTAGGTGGGCCAGTGTGGGCCGGTTTGATGTGGCGGATGGGTCAGGGCCTCCCCATACATGCCCTGGATTTGGGCTGGGTATAAGTGGTGCCGCGCAGTCCAGACGTATAGGGCCAGTTTAGGGAGGCCGGCTGGGTCATGTTTTTCTGACCGGGCACTAATCGGGCCACATGTCCGTTCAATTTGGGGTGTCCGGCTGTAGGTACTGTGACTTTCTCCTAAGGTAAATATTTTTATCCGGTATTTGTGCGTAGTTGTTATGCTCACTAAACATAGTTGGCTAAAATGGTCGCAATGTGATGCACATTGTAGTTTTCGTAATGAACATGAGATAATTTAGAAAAACACGCGCCATTACGGCCACTCGCTCCAGAATCAATGGAGAAATTAGCTACATACAACCAAAAAGATTCTAAAGGGTCGATGAGCACATCAGAAAAGCAAATACTATTACGCGACAATATGCGCTTCCAGTCGTGAAATGACAAAGAAAAGGCCGCTGTCACATGCATGGGCACGGAATGCATTGAAAGCCAGCAGCATGCAACAGCCTGTTAAAGGGGAAGAGAGTACATGCATGACGATCACATGTATGCGAAACATATATGTTCTTTGCAGTTTACACACGCCGAAAATAATCCAGGGTGCCACACTGAAGCATGATTCGCATGGCTAGCTAGCTGGATCTCATGTTCGTACAAAAGGAAAATAAACGATGATCAGTTCAGACATCCACTGTCAGAAATGTACAACTAATTTGTAACGTCTTATATTATGGGATGCAGGGAGTAGGTTTTTTGCAAAATAATAATAATGCTAAATAGGCAAAGGGAAAGCGGCCCGTCGTTAGACTAGCCACAATGGATAGTAACATAGACTAATAACATGCCCATGTTCTATGTTACTGGGCATGTTATTAGTCTATGTTACTACCTCTATAGTGGGGAGTAATATATGTATGGTAACATGCAACACTTCATTTATTTGGCTATAGACAAATCTTGCCTTGATATATGTGATGTTACCCATACTATTAGTAACTAGATATGTTACTACTTTGCTTTCTTTCTTTCTTTATTGCTTGCCACATTATCTATTTTATCTACATATGTGTGATGTTACTATCTATGTTACTCCCACTATGGATAGTCTTATGGATGTACCGGAGGAAAGGAGAGACGAACGAGAGCCAACGACGAAAATCCCGACATAGCGTACATACAGTGATTAAAAATGAGAAAGATGTGCGTCCCTGTAAATCATTGAGAATGATGCATTTTCAGTAAAAAAAATGGGAAATAGAAAGATGTATGGTTTTTTTTGGAAACTTTCGATCTATTCATATTCAATCATGACAGTACAAACGTCAAAAAAAATCATGACAGTACAGCGAACACCAGAAATAATAAAAGTTACATTCAGATTTGTAGACCACCTACCGACGACAACAAGCACTGAAGCAAGCCGAAGGCGTGCCGCCGTCATATCCCCCCCCCCCCCCTCCCCCCGTCAGAGCCGGACATAACTTGTTGTAGTAGACACTCGTGAAGTCGTCGTGCTAAGGCCCTATAGGACCAACGCATCAGAACAGCAACCGCCGCCGATGAAGACAAGCTTAGATCAAAACGATCCAACCAAAAGATGCATGAAAAAAGACGAATAAAGATCGGATCCGAGCAGATCCATCAAAGTCAACCACCAATTGAATCCCACGAGATCCGCCGGAGACACACCTCCACATGCCCTCTGACGATGCTAGACGCACCACCAGGACAGGGGCTAGGCTGGGAGAACCTTATTCCATCTTCAGGGAGTCGCCGCCATCTCCTCTTCCTGAGCAGGACACAAACTGTCGGCGTTCTGGGAACCAGGGTATCCAGACTTGCCTGCCTGCGGCCCACGGCGTGGCTTCATCGGCGGCCCGGTACGGCCCATCTTCAGCACCTTTGAGACAAGACCCTCGCGAGGCGGACGATGCCAAGACCTTCGGAAGGGGCGACCTCTTCAGGACGGCCCTTGAGGAGCGGAGATTCCTATGCAAGCGCCCATCTCATGAGGTCCGGGTGACGCAAACCATGACGACCAAGGCCAGGCGGGCGTGCAGCGGGCGCAGAGCGGCAGGTTTCCTCTTCGGTGCTAAGGGAGCAAGCACAGGCGCGGAGTCCCGAGAAATCAGCCAAAGGTTTCCATTCCCGTGCTACAAGATCAAGACCGCCAGGACGGCAGGACGGATGTCATCGCCGAGCCCACCATGGCGTCACGAGCAGGAGCTTTGCAGGCGAAGACCACCTTTCGTCAGGATAAGATGTACTTCCTGTCCCCTTTTAAACTGGCCGTTGTGGAATCCCTTCCCGCCTACATTTTGGGGGAAGAGGACCGAGGCCTCTATATATATAGGCTAGCCACCACCAAAGAGAGGGGGGAACCTGACCACCACACACCCAAGCCTCAGGAACTTGTTCATCCTCTGTACTAGTTCATCCTCAGCCCTTCGCGAGGCTAATCCACACCAAAGCAGGAGTAGGGTCTTGCACCACAAGGTGGCCCGAACCTGGGTAAACTGCCGTGTCTCTTTCCTTTCCTGTTCATCGAGCGAGGCTGTGAGAGCGGCAAGTTGGTAGGCTGGGAGGTTGAGTTCTTCACACGCGCCCCAGAGTTCGAACCTTCCTCGGGTCTGCGGAGCCTTGAATCTAACACAAACCCTAACAAAACTTGAAGAAGCACCTAAAAATGAAGCTCTCCCGCCGGCAAGGACTAGGATCCACCGCGCACCCATGGCTATAGAGCCAAAGTAGACATAGCAGATCACGTCAATGGGAGGTAGAAACTGTAGCTGTCTTTCCTTAGGAGGAGAGACGTAGGGAGAAAGATGTATGGTTAGCTCACGGAATGTCTGACCGGCTTGGCCCATCTCCGATAAAGGCTCAGAATTGTTCTATGGTTGAATTTGTTGATACAATATCCTTTTTCCGGGTTGATACAATATCTTTGATAGTTCCAACTTCCTAGTTTCGTTTCATCTTGAGTGAATTCTACTTCCAGCCGTTGGAGTTATTTTAATTTTTCAGATATAAGATACCAGTGGCATAAGGGCAATGCCACGCGCCGCTGGTAAACAGGTACATGTTATCCATGGACAAATTTACCAGTTGCAGGTGCGTGACGGATGACTGCTACTAATATTTGGTAATACCCGTGGTGGAGATCTAATGACAGCAACCACTGTTAATATGGACTTGGATGTGGCCCATGTCAGTCGTGGGGCAAGCCTAACTAGTGACGGTCGCTTATAGCCGCCTATCAGTCGTATAATTTTTATGTATTTTTGTTTTTAGTGGTTTTTACTATTTCTTTAGTGTTTTACTTTCCTTCGGTATTGTATGATAAACAGTTTGAACTTTGTACATTTCATAATTTGCTATGTTTATGTATTTTAAATAAAATTCAAATTTAAAATGCAAGTATACATGTAGAAATTGTAAAAATTCAGATAAAGATAATAACTGAGGTAGTTATCACATATTTAGGTCTTATAAAACAAATATTTGGTACTTCCAAACATGCAAATGGGAAAACTGAACACAAACTTAATTTTTTGTAAATGGTTTTTTAATTTGTAAAAAGTTAAATGATGTCTGAAAACTATGAAACTTTGCATGGTGTCATTATATGACATTTAGAGTATGTGGTTTAAAATTGAAAAGGATTTGAGAAAGCTTTGATGTAGGTTGTGTAGAAAGTGAAGACAGCTTTGGGCATGCATGTTGCACTTCAAACTAATGAACTTGTTGTTTTTTGTGGCATATATGGCCTGAATACATACTCAAGAACTTGAAGGGATTGCTCTGATTGGATGATGAGCAACGACCTTGAAGCTCGGGTCAATGGTGTTTTCCATAAGATAGCCCTTATGATTGACACTATCTCCAAGAACTCTGTGCAGATTGAATTCATCATGATGGTGATCAACAAGCGGCAAAGAATAATTGCAGGGATAGGTGTGCGCTGCAATTTCATCACCACTGCATGTGACTGGGGAGAGGAAAAGGAACCCAAGGAGAATACCAGTGAGGAAGCACCCGTCGAGCCCAAACAAAACTAGGTACAAGGATCTCGTCAACTTGATTGTAAGCTTGGGAGAGATCGTGTAATGTCTTGTATCTTTACTTTTATGCTTTTGTTTTTTGCAAGTCAAGATTAGATCACCCCTTTTTGCTTAATATATTGAAATCTTTGGTCCTTTTTAAATAAGGGAAGATTCTCTTCCAATGAGTATTGGATATCAGGATGTGTGTTAGTATTGCTTGAGTTGGCAAATATATGAGATGATGATAGAATATGAGTGCTAGGACATGATCACCTATGTGATTATTATAAGGCTTCCACACCCTTGGTGTTAACTAATTAGAGAAGGAAAACTAACTGCATGTACTAGCTCATTTAATTTCAATTACTAGATAAAGTGCTTTAGTGAAAAAAGTTTGAGGCATGAAGTGCAATCAAGTTAAGTTTATAAAAGAGCAAGTGGCAAGATAAAGAAGGCCCACTTATAATTAACAAATACTCCCTCTATAAGCAAATATAAGAGCGTTTAGATCACACTTCAATGATCTGAAGGCTCTTATATTTCTTTACAAAGGGAGTATTTTCAAAAGGGGTCTTGATACGTCTCCAACGTATCTATAATATATGAAGTATTCATGTCATGTTTGCAATAATTTTCTATGGTTTTGGTGCACTTTTATATCATTTTCATGGACTAACATATTAACCTAGTGCCAAGTGCCAGTTCATGTTTCTTGCATTTTTTTTGTTTCGCAAAGAAACCATATCAAACGAAGTCCAAACATGATGAAAATTTATGATGATTTTTTATGAAATATATGTGATTTTTGGGAAGAAGAATCAACGCAAGACGGTACCATGAGCTTTGTTAATACAATGGAATCATATGGTGTTCTTCTCTCTCTATCTTTGTTGTGATGAATTGAGTCTTGCTCTTTGAGGTTTCATTGTTATCAGATTGAATACTAGATTTGAGATCACTTGATGTATGTCTTGCATGTGGATACCCTCGTGATAATGGGGTATTCTATTGAGTCACTTGATATGTGCTTTGGTAATCAACTTGGGGATTGCAGTGGTGACATTGGGGTAATCTGGGCATCGAGGTTGATACATGTTTTTGCCCTACTTTCTTCGATAGGAACTTTGGAGTGATTCTTTGTCACACAATATGGGATTGTTATATGATTCAATTATGCTAGCACTATTGAGAGACTGCACTAGTGAAAGTATGAACCCTAGGCCTTGTTTATAAGCATTGAGACACCGTTTTTACTCACTTTTGTTACTTGCTGCCTTGCTGTTTTTATTTATTAAGATTATAAAAACCTATTTCAACCATCCATGTTACACTTGTATCACCATCTCTTCTCCGAACTAGTGAACCTATACAATTGACAATTGTATTGGGTGTGTTGGGGCACAAGAGATTGCTTGTATTTGATTGTAGGGTTCTTGAGAGAGACCATATTCATCCTACACCTCCCGTAGATTAATAAACCTTAGGTCATCCGCTTGAGGGAAATTTACTGCTGTCCTACAAAACTTTGCACTTGGAGGCCCAAACCGAGTCTACAAGAATAAAGTTGTGTAGTAGACATCAAGCTATTCCTAGCGCCGTTGTCGGGAGGTGAGTGCTTGAAGGCATATATTTAGATCTTGCAATTGAATCTTTTAGTTTCTTGTTTATTCGCTAGTTTGGTTTATCAAAGAAAACTACAAAAATGGAAGCGAAGTTGCATCAAATCCTTTATCATTATGAAGTTTTTCTTGAAAATATGGATTCAGATAATTGTTATGAAGTGTTAAAAGAAGAATTTAACACAATGTTTGGTGTGAGTTCCTTGGATGATAAGAATGATTGCAATGTTGCTAGTATGAATTCTTTGAATATCCATGATGCTAATGATATGCAAAGCCATAAGCTTGGGGATGCTATGTTTGATGAATATGATATTTTTAGCCCCCCTACTTTCGACAAGCAAATTTATTATGATGATAACATGCCTCCTATTTATGATGATTACGATGATGAAAGTGGGTTTGGAAGAGTGTCGACTCTAGGTAATGATCCCACTATTTTGGAGGTTGTTGAATCTTATTACAATGTATATATAAATGTATTTGGAGAGGTCATGATTTTATTTAGTGATGATTCCACTATTTTGGAAGATGTTTCAACTAATTATTATGACAACAAAGTTGCTATCTATGATAATTATTGTCATGACATATATGTTGTAAGGAATAATGATAACCATGAAAATTTTCATTGTGATTTTAATTTTCAATTTGATTATGCCAATCAAGTATCACATGATACTTATTTTGTTGAGTTTGGTCCCATTATTATTAATGAGAAGAAATTTGCTTATGTGGAGAGAATAAAAAAATTATGCATGTGGACTCATGAAAATAACACTTTATGTGATAGTTATATTGTTGAGTTTATTCATGATGCTACTAAAAATTATTATGAGAGGGGAAGATATGCTTATATGTATTTCAACAACATCAAGTTTCCTCTCTTTATGTTGAAGTTTTGAAGCTACACTTGTTTTGCCTTCGTATGCTAATTGATTCTTGAAACAATAAATTGTTTGATTACAAAATTCCTATGCATAGGAAGTAGATTGGGCTTAAATGTGCTTTCCATATGATTCATAATGCACTCTTATATGTTTCAATTCCTCTTCCTATCTGAGCATCATTAAAATCATCATGCCAAGCTAAAAGGCTATAAAGAAAATCACTTGTTGAGAGGTAACCCAATATTTATACCTACTATTTTTTAGTTTAAGCATGATTAATCTACGGTATTAATCATGTTTTGCCTCTTTTATTTCAATAATGTGCCCACTAAAGCCTTTGGGATAGTGTGGATACTAGTTGAATTGATTCTATGCAAAAACAGAAACTTTTGCCCCCAGCATTTGAATTTAATTTTTTGACTGGAACGTGATATTGGTATGAAATTTTCACACAGTATTATGCTACAAATTTCCTACGTTGTCTAATATTTTAGAACTAATAGAATTATAGAAGTATGGTTTTAATTCATATCATTACAGACTGTTCTGTTTTTGACAGATTTTGCTTGCTTTATAGTTTCTATGGCTTATATTGGTCAATATAAATTGTAGAAATGATAGAGTACAGTAGGTATTATATGAGAAAAATTATGAATCTTTTCTTGACAATACCAAAGTGAATGATTTTCTCTTTATCATACTAACCTATCTCACAAAGTTCCATTAAATTTTGAATAATTGAAATTTTTGGGTGAGATATCAATACGAGGAGAATAAGGAGTGGCAAGACCCTAAGCTTGGAGATGCCCAAGTCTCCCCAAAGGTAATATTCATGGAATACTCAAGCATCTAAGCTTGGGGATGCCCCGGAAGGCATCCCACCTCTCTTCATCAACAACTATCGGTTAGCCTTGGTTGAGCCTAAGTTTTATTTTTTTTCACATGATATTTGCTATTCTTGGAGTGTCTTTTTTGTTTGTTGTTTCGTTAAATTATTAGATCTGAAATTTTTTATTTGGAGAGAGTCATTACATAGCTACTTAATTGATTAAGTACCCTTGGTTCTTCACTTATATCTTTTGGAGTAGATTGTCATTCATTTTTGTGCTTCACTTATATCATAAGAGTAAATTGTTGAATGAATTGAACATCATAAATCTGAAATTATATATATTCCTATGCTTAGTAATAGTTTCACATTGGGTTTAGAAAGTAGAATCTATTGAAATATGATAATCACAATATTGGCTATACAAGCAATTCATGAAAGAATAGTATAAGGAAGAGAAATTTGACATAAAAATATATTATCTTGGATATCTTTTATGATCATGAATACCCATTAATTATTTTCAAACTTGATCAAAAAAGTTGAAGTTGGAAAAGCAAGACAACGTAATGATTTATGTTTGGGTATATTTGCATAGAAATTACATTCTCATGGATCCAACAACATGTGGTGCTTGTTTATAATCTTTGCTAGCCAAAAATTTCTGTACTAAGCGGGAATACTGCTTGTGCATCCATAATTGTTTAGCTAAGTTTCTTCCATGAGTGTCCACCATATCTACCTATATACGGTCTTGCCCTGCTGTTCCGAGTAAATTTGCATGTGCCAACTCTAAATCTTTAACTGGACACCCGTTTTGTGTGCCCGTACTGCTCATGGAGCGATGGGTGTTTTACTCACTGACGAGAGTTTATTCACTCGTTAAATTAGAGGGAGCCTAGTAAAAAGGATGCCTAGTCATGAATTATTTATAAAAATACTCCTCCTGGAATGTTGAAAGTTGGCACACACCCATGGATTCGGCTAGCCATGGTTTGTGTTAGTATGGTGGAAAGGAGAGTAACATTTTTGCATTGAAACCACCATTAATCTGTTTAGCATGTAAGATATTGAAAACTTCACCAGCGCAGCAACGTGCTATACAAACGGTTTTTACCCCCTTTCCGCGACGGAGTTTTAAACCGTCGCCTTGCCTATGTGTGCGACAGGGGGGTCCTTTCCACATGACCCAGAAACCGTCGGTGATAGGTCCTTTGGTCACACACGCAGGGCAAAAAGAGCTCATGTGCGATCTGGCGAGCCATCACAGACAATTATACAGGCCCAATCATTTTCGATCGTATGTACATCCCACATAGTGAATCCAAGACAAACGTTTCGGTTCGTAGTACATCCTACACAGTGAATCCAAGACAAACGTTTCCGTTCGTATATTGATAGCCTACAAGTGCACAGGGTTTAGTTGTAGTCTTTTCAAAGTAAGAGTATCGATCCCACAGGGAGCACAAAAATCAATCTTTGGTCCTTTGCAAGGTGCAAATAATGTGCCTAGAAATTGTAAGTGATCCAGAACAGTACTAGTAATAATAATAAGGTTGCAAGTGTAAAGGTGAACAAATCCAGAACACTTCATAAATTATTTCTTTTATCCTTTACCTACTCGACGACGAGCAGGATTTAAGCTTGGGGATGCTGATACATCTCCAATGTATCTATAATTTATGAAGTATTCATGCCATGTTTACAATAATTTTATATGGTTTTGGTGCACTTTTATATGAATTTTATGGAACTAACCTATTAACCTAATGCCCAGTGCCAATTGCTATTTTCTGCATGTTTTTGGCTTTTCAAAAAATACATACCAAACAAAGTCCAAATGTCACGGAACTTTACGATGATTTTTTTGGACCAAAAGAGACCCCCGAAGCCTGGGAGGTGGACCAGACGAAGTCCAGGGGGGCGACAAGCTCAAGGGACGCCCCCCCTAGGGTGTGCCTACAAAGCTTGTTGGTCCCTCGTGGGCCCCCCTAACATGAAACCGACGCTAAAAATTCCTATAAATAGTGAAAACCCTAGAAAGAAACCTAGAACTTCCATGCCGTTGCCGCAAGCCTCTGTTCCAAAGCGATCTCATCTGGAGCCCTTTTTAGCACCCTGTTGGTGGGGGAAATCACCATCAGTGGCCATCTTCATCATTCCGGCAGTCTCCATGACGAGGACGGAGTAGTTCACCATCAGGGATGAGGGTATGTATCAGTAGCTATGTGTCTGGTCTCTCTCTCTCTCTCTCTCGTGTTCTTGATCCGGCACGATCTTGATGTAACCATGGGCTTTGTTAATATAATCGTATCATAGGGTGTTCTTCCCTCTCTATCTTTGTTGTGATGAATTGAGTCTTGCTCTTTGAGGTTTCGTTATGTTGGATTGAATATTGGATTTGAGAACACTTGATGTATGTTTTGCATATGGATACTCGTGGTGACAATGGGGTAATATATTGAGTCACTTGATATATATTTTGGTAATCAACTTGCGGATTCCCGTGGTGACATTGGGGTAATCTAGGCACATAGGTTGATACATGTTTCGTCCTACTTCTCCGATAGAAACTTTGGAGTGAATCTTTGTTCCACATGAGGGATCATTATATCATTCAATTATATTAGCACTGTTGAGAGATTGCACTAATGAAAGTATGAACCCTAGGCCTTGTTTTCAAGCATTGCAATACCATTTGTGCTCACTTTTGTTACATGCTACCATGTTGTTTTTATTTATTCAGATTATAAAAATATATTTCTACCATCCATACTACACTTTTATCACCATCTCTTCGTCGAACTAGTGCACATATACAATTTACCATTGTATATGGGTGTGTTGGGGACACAAGAGATTTCTTGTATTTGATTGCAGGGTTGTTTGAGAGAGACCATCTTCATCCTACACCTTCCATAGATTAATAAAGTTTAGGTCATCCACTTAAGGGAAATTTGCTACTGTTGTACAAAACTCTGCGTTTGGAGGCCCAACAGAGTCTACAAGAAGCAAGGTTGTGCAGTAGACATCAAGCATATGTACCTCCCTCAAACTCACTCGCTCAGACTACCGAGGAGAAAGAGTCGAAGCACCGGTGAAAGACATCGGAGTAGGAGATTTTTGGGATATAGAACTAGCAAACAAGGATCAAACAAGCAGAGATTATTATTAGGAAAAATCAAGGAGAGGAAACTATAATGACGAGGGGCGCAAACCAAATCATCAGCAAAGGGATACTAGATTTGAGAAAGGAGGCGGTCTTGGCATAGGAACTAGCTACTCCTTCCTCCCTACCTCAAACACCATCCATGAACGGTAATCTGAGCAAGAGAAGGAGAACACAATTAGTATACGTGCCTTTTATTCACTGGCAAGACACAAAACTACACTAGGTAAGCAAAATAGCTACTCAAATACTATACAGCAGAGGAGGGCCAAACCCCTCTCTCCCACTCACTCTAGCGGGCAAGCCGGCGGAGGAGAGGGAGAGAGAGGCCGGAGGCGAGCTAGGAGGGAACAAGGATACATGAGTGAGAGAACATGATAGAGAAAGGAAAGAAGCAAATGCCCTCCACTCCCCTCTTCTCCGGTTGTAGATGAGCTTCCCTTCGTAAATGGTGACTATGACGGTGGAGAATTCGTGCAAAAGAGTTGATGCCGCAAAAGTTAGGGTATTGCCTAACTATATTGACTCCACCATCTTCTTGGCCATCCTACCCATAGCTCTTTTATGTAAGAGACCTTGTGCATCTCTAGAGCCTTCCTAAATGCCCCTCGAGAATTTTCTCATACTTCTATCTTTTCATACAAGTACTTGAAAAATTGCAGCTTTACAGAATGATACCACGCCTAGCATTTATTAGTAGGTTTATCTCTGTATCATGTAGAATAACTTAATATTCATGAATACACAATTCAACTTCTAATGAAATGGTCTCCTTTTTTCGAAAACAGGGGAATGCCCTCAGCCTCTGCATCGAGTGATGCACACATCCATATCTTATTGATTATTTAATGATGTCAAACTAACATCTATTCCAAATAGACCAGCTTACAAAAATAAAGAAAATCCAAGGCCAGTTGATGTGGCTCGCGACAGGATCTTCACAACCTACCACACAAACCTTGCGACATCTTCCTCTAAAAAAAACTTGCAACATCTTAATTTTTTTTATAGCAAAGATGTTTTAAGGGATCTGTTGTCTGGAGATGCTCTAACCGCAACATGTCGTACACTACGTAAGGCTACTAACTGTTTCCCTTCCCTCTAGCTAGTTTGTAATGAACTTGTTGAACATATGTGGAAACTTCAAAAGCAACTTATTAATTTCAACAGGTCTGTATAGCTACTCCTAGTTACGCGTAAGTCCTCCCTCAGATCGAATCAAATTATAATTAATTGACTCTCCCTGAGATCAAATCAAATGAATTAGTTGACTCATCACTAACTCTCGCTCTTACCTGGAAGTGTAACAACCTCGTTTATATTTGCATTCCTTTTCAAACTAAAGGGAGTCGTTTGATTCCCATCTCTCTCTTTCCCCCTCGCTGTACAGTATAGGTACATTCATTCACTGTGTTGACGCTATCAAGTACAGGGTAGGCGCTCGTTTAGGCTAACTAGCTACGCGCCGTCCTCCAAGGGAAAAAGAAACCACGTACGGTCATATATCCTGCGCCGTTCAACCACCCCTCATCGATGCCAAACCGAGCACACGCGTAGCTATCGAGCTCGATCATGTTTCCGCCCAGGGTGGCGAGGGTACGGCGCCGGCGCCGCCCGTAGCCTTGGGCGTTCCACTTCTCCGTGCAACCTAACTAGATCCTTGGACAACCATGGGCACCGCGTCGGCTCCTTTGCAAACCTGTATCTTGGAAAAACGTGAGTCGTCTCAAACAGACGGGAGCGGATTTCGGGCATGCAAGTGTGGCGGCACCGAGTTCCTCTGCTTTTATTTATGGCTTTCCATTTTTGAATCTTTATATTTTTCAACGAGCAGTCCAAGTTAAGTTATGTTTTCATATTCATGTTTCTCGTGACAAGGGCTTGTAAATAAGATCCACTCTGAGTATGTTTAGATGAATTTTAAAAATAAATGTCAAGTTTCAACTCTTAAAAGTTAGTACGAGCGATTGATAAAATCACGATTTTTGTGTCTACAAACGACAAAAAAAAGTCTTCAAAATTAATCTGTTAAACTTGGCAAGAGCGAGCGAGAAAATCACAAGTTTCAGATAAAAAGTCCTAAGTTCCAACGACTGAAACTTAAAACTTATTGTGCCCTCGTGCAGGATTCAACTATTTTTGAATTGTGGAGCAATTGTGCAGCCGGGCAGACCTTCGCAGGTGTGTGCCCCTGCGAATTTCCGTCAAACAGCCTGCCCTCGGTGATCGAAGGCGATGCTCGGGCAGGACTATAGTGCATGTGGCGCATAAGGCGCCGCCACGACTGCCAAACCTAGGAGCGGGGAGTGCACACCTATTTTTTCGGACTGCATGTAACAAGATTGTTATGGAGCGAGTCTTTATGCGGCGTACATCTGACTGTGTTCAAACTTTTTGTCCTTTTTACCAGTAGCGGAGCATAAATTTGTGCAATATGAGTATATACTCATTGTTGGTTTGTTTAAGTGACTGATGTCTAGGTTCATCTCCAATTTGGACGCCATATGCCCATAGAAACTGGGAATTAGAGAAGACATAGAGAAGGAACCTGGTCCTGGTCGCCTACTCACCGGCTCCTCTGGCCGCTGCTTGTCTACTTGGCACCACGTCGACACCGCTGCATTTTGGTTGTGGGGCCAATTCGGGAATGGATTGGCATGGGATAAATCAATGAAAGAGTTATTTTAGGGGAATGTTTTTTCTTAGACAATCTTGCGAAGCTTTTATTCAACCGTCATCATGTTTACATGGACAAAATAAAGATCATCGGGTTGGCCTAACCAAACATGACGGCCATCCCCCAATAATAAAGCATGCCTCGCTAAACTGTGAGCTTCAAAGTTTGAACTCCTAAATTCATGGATTATATTACAAGAAGTAAAAACTGCTAATAGTTGTCTGATCCCCTGGATAATTGCGCCATAGTTTGCTGCACCTCCCTTCTTGATCTCGTCCACCACCACTTTACTATCCGATGCAATATGGATGTGTTGCACATTTAGATCCTTGGCAAGTCCGAGGACGTCTCTACGGCTAGAGCTTCTAGGGTAGTTGGGTGACCAATTATGGTGAAGACGATGGCTGAGGCACCCAAACATACCTCTCTACCAGCAGAATCAAGGTCAATCGGACAAGCTGTTCCTGCCACGTGGCCGTGGAATTTTCAATAAGTTCCGCCACCCCCCTGCTTGTAAGTTGTGTGGGCCCACGGCGTTATGGGCTGTTGAATTAATATATCTACTAAATTTGTTGAGCCAAACCTTTGATATTCACATGAATACAGTTGAATACCTCTAACACCGCCCTTGCTTCTTACAACAGTAGCATCTATTATGTAGGCATCGGGACAAGGATCGGCTAGGCAGCATGATTGATGATCCACTAGTGGCCGGCCACCGACTCACTTCGCTCCTTAGTCGCTTATCCTTTGGCTTCAAGAAGTCTTGTATCACATTTTAATTTTGTTTTCAGACGTTTTAGTGTTGTTCCTTCAATGACGTACTTTTTTCTATTTTCCAGCATTTATATACTTATTATATGTATGTGATGGTTGCTTTTTTATATAAAGCGGGATAAAAGTCCATTTCAAGAGTCATGCCATATAGATTTTGGGCGATTTGGAAGATGAAAGAAAAAGAGAACGACTATTGTATCAGCCGTTAGTGACAGGCAACCCCTGGTACTAAAAGGCACGTTTTGTGTGATATACCCACACAACTACACATGTCTCGTTTGAGTTTTAGTAACCAGTTATAGTAGAGCTCGTTACTATCAATGTGGTTGTACATACTTGTACCTCGTCATAGTAGGGACACATAAAATTAGGTGATCTCAGTCTTCTCTTAATGATATCAGAGAGAAATGAATAAAGTGTATGTACTAAAGAGATTATCTCCTACCGAGTGGACACAATCAACCAAGGTACATATGCACCCAGATGAATGGTAAAATCCAGAAAAATAGTGGTTTTTTGACAAATAACTTTCGTGTGAAGTTTTGTGAAGAAATGACATTTGTGATGCTAGGCGAAAAACACAAAATCGCTGCTCTAAAAAGTGGATGTTTAAAAAAAATGAAGGTCCAGTTTTGTTTCTTCCGCGCATAACGCCAGGGATGTCATTTTGTCACAAAATTTTACATGTGTAGAACACTAGACTATGTGTGTTACAAAAAAAACAAAGGGAGTCATTTGTTTCTCATCTCTCTCTCTCTCTCTCTCCCTATTAGCATTATTCATCACCCAGGGTGCAGAATAATTATTCTTCAGCCAAGGTAATCTTACGACCGTTTCATAAATAAATTGTATTTGGAATACAAAAATTTACATTCATATTGATTCACTACATAAATTTTGGCATAAGAAAATAAAAATATAGGTCTTTAGACCAGAAAAATTGCATTTTATGTACATTTTTCACTATATTTTTAGGTTTATAATTTTACATAACATAGAATATTTTTTACGGCGAATTTCCTACGTTCTCTTTTTACGTATGATATAAGACAAAATTTACGAAATGTAAAATTACGGTGCATTGATGTTAAGGGGTGAAGAATAATCATTCCGCACCCAGGGTGACGAATAGTCAATCCCTATATATAGTGTTCATTTGCTCTGTTGACTCTTTCAAGGACAGGGTAGTTCCACCGCAAAAAAAAGTACGGGGTAGTTGTATTGTGTGTTGCACACCCGTACCCCATCGCGCCACTACTCATGTGACCTCTAAGCTAGGGTTTCCCTGCCTCTCACCGGTGCTGCCGCCAGTCCACATTGTCTCCTGTGGTCCTTTTGTTGGTAATCGTTGCGTGGAAAAAAAAATCTAGGCACACACAATGATCTATCCATGGAGATGCATAGCAATGAGGGGGAGAGTGTGTCTACGTACCCTCGTAGACCGTAAGCGGAAGCGTTTCACGACGCGGTTGATGTAGTTGAACTTCTTCGCGCTTCAACCGATCAAGTATCGAACGCACGGCACCTCCGCGCTCTGCAGACGTTCAGCTCGGTGACGTCCCTCGCCTTCTTGATCCAGCAAGACGTCGAGGCAGTAGATGAGTTCCATCAGCACGACGGCATGGTGACGGTGATGGTGAAGTGATCTCCGCAGGGCTTCGCCTAAGCACTACGAAAATATGACCGGGGGTGTAAACGGTGGAAGGGGCGCCGCACACGGCTAGGCAATTGTTTGGTATGTGCTAGGCGCCCCCCTCCGCATATATATAGGTGGGAGGGAGAGGGGAGAGGCCAAGGGGCGCCCCAAGTAGGTCTGAATCCTACTTGGGCTCTTGCCCTTGGCCGCGCCCCCCTGCCATATTTCTCGGACGGGGAAGGAAAGAGGGGTGAGAGGGACGGAAGGAGGAATCCTATTCCACTCTTTCCTTTCCCTTCCCCTCTTTCTATCTCCTCCTAGGCCGGCCCATATGGGGGGTGCACCAGCCCCTTGTGGCTGGTGTGTTTCCCCTCTTGGCCCATAAGGCCCATATCTTTTGCCGGGGTTGCCCGGAACCCCTTCCGGTGACCCGGTACCCCCCGAAACACTTCCGGTGTCTGAATACCATCGTCCTATATATCAATCATTACCTCTCGACCATTTCTTGATTGCTCGTCATGTCCGTGATCTCATCCGGGACTCCGAACAATATTTGGTCACCAAATCACATAACTTATATAATACTATATCGTCATCGAACGTTAAGCGTGCCGACCCTACGGGTTCGAGAACTATGTAGACATGACCGAGACACCTCTCCGGTCAATAACCAATAGCGGAACCTGGATGCCCATATTGGCTCTTATTCTACGAAGATCTTTATCGGTCGAACCGTTATGACAACATACGTAATTCCCTTTGTCCATCGGTATGTTACTTGCTCGAGATTCGATCGTCGGTATCTTCATACCTAGTTCAACCTCATTACCGGCAAGTCTCTTTACCCGTTCCGTAATACATCATCTCGTGACTAACTCCTTAGTCGTTTGCTTGCAAGCTTATGATGTGTATTACCGAGAGGGCTCAGAGATATCTCTCTGATACTCGGAGTGACAAATCCTAGTATCGATCTATGCCAACTCAACGAACACCTTCGGAGATACCTGTAGAGCATCTTTATAATCACCTAGTTACGTTGTGACGTTTGATAGCATACAAGGCATTCCTCCGGTATCCGGGAGTTGCATAATTTCATAGTCGAACGAATATGTATTTGACATGAAGAAAGCGATAGCAATAAACTAAACGATAATTATGCTAAGATAACGGATGGGTCTTGTCCATCACATTATTCTCCTAATGATGTGATCCCGTTATCAAATGACAACACATGTCCATGGTTAGGAAACCTTAACCATCTTTGATCAACGAGCTAGTCTAGTAGAGGCTCACTAGGGACACGGTATTTGTTTATGTATTCACACATGTATTTAAGTTTCCGATCAATACAATTCTAGCATGAATAATAAACCTTATCATGAATAAGGAAATATAAAATAACAACTTTATTATTGCCTCTAGGGCATATTTCCTTCGGTCTCCCACTTGCACTAGAGTCAATAATCTAGTTCACATCGTCATGTGATTAACACCCATAGTTCACATCGCCATGTGACCAATACCCAAAGAGTTTACTAGAGTCAACAATCTAGTACACATCGCTATGTGATTAACACCCAGAGAGTACTAAGGTGTTATCATGTTTTGCTTGTGAGAGAGGTTTAGTCAATGGGTCTGCCATATTCAGATCCGTATGTATTTCACAAATTTCTATGTCTACAATACTCTACATGGAGCTACTCTAGCTAATTGCTCCCACTTTCAATATGTATCCAGATTGAGACTCAGAGTCATCTGGATCGGTGTAAAAGCTTGAATCGACGTAACTCTTTACGACGAACTCGTTATCACCTACATAACCGAGAAATATTTCCTTAGTCCTCTAAGGATAATTTTGACTGCTATCTAGTGATCTACTCCTGGATCACTATTGTACCCCCTCGCCAAAACTCACGGCAAGGTACACAACAGGTTTGGTACATAGCATGGCATACTTTATAGAACCTATGGCTGAGGCATAGGGAATTACTTTCATTCTCTCTCTATCTTCTGCCGTGGTCGGGCTTTGAGTCTTACTCAACTTCGTACCTTACAATACAGGCTAGAACTCCTTGTTCGACTGATCCATTTTCAACTCTTTCAAAATCTTGTCAAGGTATGTACTCATTGAAAATCTTATCAAGCATCTTGATTTATCTCTATAGATTTTGATACCCAATATGTAAGCAGCTTCACCGAGGTCTTTCATTGAAAAATTCTTATTCAAGTATCCTTTTATGCTATCCAGAAATTCTATATCATTTACAATCAGCAATATGTCATCCACATATAATATCAGAAATGCTATAGAGCTCCCACCACTTTCTTGTAAATACATGCTTCACCGTAAGTCTGTATAAAACCATATGCTTTGATCACCTCATCAAAGCGTATATTCCAACTCCAAGATGCTTGCACCAGTCCATAGTTGGATCGCTGGAGCTTGCACACTTTGTTAGCACCTTTAGGATCGACAAAAGCTTTTGGTTGCATCATATACAACTCTTCTTTGAGATATCCATTTGCTAGATTTCATAATCATAAAATGTGGCAATTGCTAAAATGATTTGGACCGACTTAAGCATCGCTAAGGGTGAGAAAGTCTCATCGTAGTCAACTCCTTGAACTTGTCGAAAACCTTTTGCGACAAGTCGAGCTTTGTAGACAGTAACATTACCATCAGCGTCAGTCTTCTTCTTGGAGATCCATTTATTCTCTATGGCTTGCCGATCATCGGGCAAGTCCACCAAAGCCCATACTTTGCTCTTATACATGGATCCTATCTCAGATTTCATGGTCTCAAGCCACCTGTCGGAATCTGGGCTCATCACAGCTTCTTCATAGTTTGTAGGTTCGCCATGGTCTAATAACATGACTTCCAGAACAGGATTACCGTACCACTCTGGTGCGGAACGTGTTCTGGTTGACCTACGAAGTTCTGTAGTAACTTGATCTAAAGTTTCATGACCATCATCATTAGCTTCCTCTCTAGTTGGTGTAGGCATCACGGGAACGGTCTTATCTGATGTGCTACTATCCAATTCGAGAGAAGGTACAATTACCTCATCAAGTTCTACTTTCCTCCCACTCACTTCTTTCGAGAGAAACTCCTTCTCTAGAAAGGACCCATTCTTAGCAACAAAGATCTTGCCTTCGGATCTATGGTAGAAGGTGTACCCAATAGTTTCTTTAGGGTATCCTATGAAGAAGCACTTCTCCAATTTAGGTTTGAGCTTATCAGGCTGAAGCCTTTTGACATCAGCATTGCATCCCCAAACTTTAAGAAACGATAGCTTAGGTTTCTTGCCAAACCACAGTTCATATGGTGTCGTCTCAACGGATTTAGACGGTGCCCTATTTAACATGAATGTGGCTGTCTCTAATGCATAAGCCCAAATGATAGTGGTAAATCGGTAAGAGACATCATAGATCGCACCATATCTAATAAATTACGGTTACGACGTTCGGACACACCATTACGCTATGGTGTTCCAAGTGGCATGAGTTGTGAAACAATTCCACATTGTAATAAATGAAGGCCAAACTCGCAACTCAAATATTCGCCTCCGCGATCAGATTGTAGAAACTTTATTTTCTTGTTACGATGATTCTCCACTTCACTCTAAAATTCTTTCAACTTTTCAAATGTTTCAGACTTGTGTTTCATCAAATAGATATACCCATACCTACTCAAATCATCTGTGAATGTCAGAAAATAACGATACCCGCCGCGTGCCTAAACACTCATCGAACCGCATACATCGGTATGTATTATTTCCAATAAGTCATTAGCTCGCTCCATTGTTTCTGGAGAACAGAGTTTTAGTTATCTTGCCTATGGGGCATGATTCGCAAGCATCAAATGATTCATAATCAAGTGATTCCAAAAGTCCATCTGCATGGAGTTTCTTCATGCGCTTTACACCAATATGACCTAAACGGCCGTGTCATAAGTATGTTGCACTATCATTATCAAATTTGCATCTTTTGGCATCAATTTTATGAATATGTGTATCACTACGATCGAGATTCAATAAACCATTCACATTGGGTGTATGACCATATAAGGTTTTATTCATGTAAACAGAGCAACAATTATTCTCTGACTTAAATGAATAACCGTATTGCAATAAACATGATCAAATCATATTCATGCTCAACGCAAACAACAAATAACATTTGTTTAGGTTCAACACTAATCCCGAAGGTAGAGGGAGAGTGCGATGGTGATCGTATCAACCTTGGAATCACTTCCAACACACATCGTCACCTCGCCCTTAACTAGTCTATGTTTATTCTGCAACTCCTGTTTCGAGTTACTAATCTTAGCAACTGAACCGGTATCAAATACCCAGGGGCTACTACGAACACTAGCAAGGTACACATCAATAACATGTATATCAAATATACCTTTGTTCACTTTGCCATCCTTCTTATCCGCCAAGTATTTGGGGCAGTCCCGCTTCAAGTGACCATTTCCTTTGCAGTAGAGGCACTCAGTTTCAGGATTGGGTCCAGCTTTGGGCTTCTTCATGGGAGCGGCAACTTGCTTGCCATTCTTCTTGAAGTTCCCTTTCTTTCCCTTGCCCTTTTTCTTGAAACTAGTGGTCTTGTTAATCATCAACAGTTGATGCTCTTTCTTGATTTCTACCTTTGCTGATGTCAGCATCGCGAAGAGCTCGAGAATCATTTTCGTCTTCCCTTGCATATTGTAGTTCACAAAGTTCTAGTAGCTTGGTGATAGTGACTAGAGAACTCTGTCAATCACTATTTTATCTGGAAGATTAACTCCCACTTGATTCAAGTGATCGTGGTACCCAGACATTCTGAGCACATGCTCACTGGTTGAGCTATTCTCCTCCATCTTGTAGGCAAAGTACTAGTCAAAGGTCTCGTACCTCTCGACACGGGCATGAGTCTGAAATACCGATTTCAGCTCTTGGAACATCTCATATGCTCTGTGGCGTTCAAAACGTTTTTGAAGTCTCGGTTCTAAGCCGTAAAGCATGGCGCACTAAACTATCAAATAGTCATCATATCGAGCTTGCCAAACGTTCATAACGTCTATATCTGCTCTTGCAATAGGTCTGTCACCTAGCGGTGCATCAAGGACATAATTCTTCTATGCAGCAATGAGGATAATCCTCAAATCACGGACCCAGTCCGCATCATTACTACTATCATCTTCCAACTTATTTTTCTCTAGGAATATATCAAAGATAAATGGGAAGCTACATCGCGAGCTATTGATCTACAACATAATTTGCATATACTATCATGACTAATTTCATGATAAATTAAGTTCAATTAATCAAATTACTTATGAACTCCCACTTAAATAGACATCCCTCAAGTCGTCTAAGTGATACGTGATACAAATCAAATAACCCGTGTCCGATTATCACGTGAGATGGGGTAGTCATCAATGGTGAACATCTCTATGTTGATCATATCTACTATATGATTCACGTTCGACCTTTCGGTCTCCAGTGTTCTGAGGCCATGTCTGTACATGCTAGGCTCGTCAAGTTTAACCCAAGTATTCCGCATGTGTAAAACTATCTTACACCCATTATATGTGAACGTAGAGTCTATCACACCCGATCATCATGTGGTGTCTCCAAACTACGAACTGTAGCAACGGTGCATACTCAGGGAGAACACTTTCACCTTGAAATTTAGTGAAGGGACCATCTTATAATGCTACCGTTGTTCTAAGCAAAATAAGATGCATATAGGATAAGCATCACATGCAATCAAAATATGTGACATGATATGGCCATCATCATCTCGTGCTTTTGATCTCTATATCCAAAGCATCGTCATGATCTCCATCATCACCGGCTCGACACCTTGATCTCCATCATTGCATTGTGGTCGTCTCACCAACTATTGCTTCTACAACTATTGCTAACGCATAGCGATAAAGTAAAGCAATTATTGGGTGTTTGCATTTCTTACAATAAAGAGACAACCATAAGGCTCATGTCAGTTGCCGATAAATTACAAACATGATCATCTCATACAATAACATATATCACATCATGTCTTGACCATATCACATCAGAACATACCCTGCAAAAACAAGTTAGACGTCCTCTACTTTGTTGTTGCAAGTTCTACGTGGCTGCTACGGGTTTCTAGCAAGAACCGTTCTTACCTACGGCAAAAACCACAACAGTGATTTTTCAAGTTTTTTGTTTTAACCTTCTTCAAGGACCGGCCGCAGTCAAATTCGATTCAACTAAAGTAGGAGAAACAGACACCCACCAGCCACCTTTATGCAAAACTAGTTGCATGCCAGTCGGTGGAACCGGTCTCATGTGCATGGACATGTAAGGCTGGTCCGGGCCGCTTCATCCCACAATGCCGTCGAATCAAAATAAGACATTAGTGGTAAGCAGTATGAACATCGCCGCCCACAACTTCTTTGTGTTCTACTCAGGCATATCATCTACGCGTAGACCTGGCTCATGATGCCACTGTTGGGAATCGTTGCATGGAATACAAAAAAATTCTACGCACACGCAACGATCTATCCATGGAGATGCATAGCAACGAGGGGGAGAGTGTGTCTACATACCCTCGTAGACCGTAAGCGGAAGCGTTTCACAACGCGGTTGATGTAGTCAAACTTCTTCGCGCTTCAACCGATCAAGTACCGAACGCACGACACCTCCGCGCTCTACACACGTTCAGCTCGGTGATGTCCCTCACCTAATTGATCCAGCAAGACGTCGAGGTAGTATATGAGTTCCGTCAGCATGACGGCATGGCGACGGTGATGGTGAAGCGATCTCCGCAGGGCTTCGCCAAAGCACTACGAAAATATGACCGGGGGTGTAAACGGTGGAAGGGGGCGCCGCACACGGCTAGGCAATTGTCTGGTGTGTGCTAGGCGCCCCCTCCTCATATATATAGGTGGGAGGGAGAGGGGAGAGGCCAAGGGGCGCCCCAAGTAGGTATGAATCCTACTTGGGCTCCTGCCCTTGGCCGCCCCTGCCATATTTGTCGGAGAGGGAAGGAAAGAGAGGGGGGAGAGGGAAGGAAGGAGGAATCCTATTCCACTCTTTCCTTTCCCTTCCCCTCTTTCCTTCTCCTCCTAGGCCGGCCCATATGGGGGCGCACCAGCCCCTTGTGGCTGGTGCGTTTCCCCTCTTGGCCCATAAGGCCCATATCTTTTGTCCGGGTTGCCCGGAACCCCTTCCGATGACCCAATAAGTACCCGGTACCCCCCGAAACACTTCCGGTGTCTGAATACCATCGTCCTACATCAATATTTACCTCTCGACCATTTTAAGACTCCTCGTCATGTCCGTGAACTCATCCAGGACTCCTAACAACATTCGGTCACCAAATCACATAACTTATATAATACTATATCGTCATCGAACGTTAAGCGTGCGGACCCTACGGGTTCGAGAACTATGTAGACATGACCGAGACACCTCTCCGGTCAATAACCAATAGTGTAACCTGGATGCCCATATTGGCTCCTACATATTCTACGAAGATCTTTATCGGTCGAACCGTTATGACAACATACATAATTCCCTTTGTCCATCGGTATGTTACTTGCCCGAGATTCGATTGTCGGTATCTTCATACCTAGTTCAATCTAGTTACCGGCAAGTCTCTTTACTCGTTCTATAATACATCATCTCGTGACTAACTCCTTAGTCGTTTGCTTCCAAGCTTATGATGTGTATTACTGAGAGGGCCCAGAGATACCTCTCTGATACTCGGAATGACAAATCCTAATCTCGATCTATGCCAACTCAACAAACACCTTCGGAGATACCTTTAGAGCATCTTTATAATCACCTAGTTATGTTGTGATGTTTGATAGCGCACAAGGCATTCCTCCTGTATCCAGGAGTTGCATAATCTCATAGTCAAACGAATATGTATTTGACATGAAGAAAGCGATAGAAATAAACTGAACGATCATTATGCTAAGCTAACGGATGGGTCTTGTCCATACCCCGTTATCAAATGACAACACATGTCCATGGTTAGGAAATCTTAACCATCTTTGATCAACGAGCTAGTCTAGTAGAGGCTCACTAGGGACTCGGTATTTGTTTATGTATTCACACATGTATTTAAGTTTCCGATCAATACATTCTAGCATGAATAATAAACCATTATCATGAATAAGGAAATATAAAATAACAACTTTATTATTGCCTCTAGGGCATATTTCCTTCACCTTCGATCATGGAGGTGTGGTGGATCCCGGCCCTTACTGGTGGGGGCGCTCCATTTTTAGGTGTTTTTGAGTTTTTTAAGGGTTTGTGTCATGCTCAGAAAGACGAGGTTGCGACGGCTTATTAAAGACGGAATAAGGTCCTCCCTGCTTAGCCCCCATCCCGTTGATGCTTCTAGTGTCGTCGGAGGGTATGTGGAGGTGTGTCTCTGGTGTATCTCTGGGATCCGGACGGCATTTTGTTGAGAAATGTAGCATGTAATTTCAAAAAAAATCCTACGCTCATGCAAGATCTATCTAGGAGATGCAAAGCAATGAGAGGGGGAGAGTGTGTCTACATACCCTCGTAGATTGAAAGCGGAAGCGTTTGACAACGCGGTTGATGTAGTTGAACTTCTTCTCGTTCCGACCGATCAAGTACCGAACGTACGGCACCTCCGAGTTCTGCACACGTTCAGCTCGATAACGTCCCTTGAACTCTTGATCCAGCAAAGTGTCGAGGAAGTAGATGATTTCCGTCAGCACGACGGTGTGGTGACGGTGATGGTGAAGTGATCAGCGCAGGGCTTCGCCTAAGCACTACGAGAATATGACCGAGGGTGTAATCTGTGGAGGGAGGCGCCGCACACGGCTAACAGATGTTGTTGTGTGTTCTAGGCGCCTCCCGTTGGCAATAATAAATGGTTATTATTATATTTCTTTGTTCATGATAATTGTCTATTGTTCATGCTATAGTTGTGTTATCCGGAAATCGTAATACATGTGTGAATACATAGACCACAACGTGTCCCTAGTAAGCCTCTAGTTGACTAGCTCGTTGATCAACAGATAGTCATGGTTTCCTGACTATGGACATTGGATGTCATTGATAACGGGATCACATCATTAGGAGAATGATGTGATGGACAAGACCCAATCCTAAGCATAGCTCAAAGATCGTGTAGTTCGTTTGCTAGAGCTTTTCCAATGTCAAGTATCTTTTCCTTAGACCATGAGATCGTGCAACTCCCGGATGCCGTAGGAGTGCTTTGGGTGCACCAAACATCACAACGTAACTGGGTGACTATAAAGGTACACTACGGGTATCTCCGAAAGTGTCTGTTGGGTTGGCACGAATCGAGACTGGGATTTGTCACTCCGTGTGACGAAGAGGTATCTCTGGGCCCACTCGGTAGTGCATCATCATAATGAGCTCAATGTGACTAAGGAGTTAGTCACGGGATCATGCATTACGGTATGAGTAAAGAGACTTGCCGGTAACGAGATTGAACAAGGTATTGGGATACCGACGATCGAATCTCGGGCAAGTAACATACCGATTGACAAAGGGAATTGTATACGGGATTGATTGAATCCTCGACATCATGGTTCATCCGATGAGATCATCGTGGAACATGTGGGAGCCAACATGGGTATCCAGATCCCGCTGTTGGTTATTGACCGGAGAGGCGTCTCGGTCATGTCTGCATGTCTCCCGAACCCGTAGGGTCTACACACTTAAGGTTCGGTGACGCTAGGGTTGTAGAGATATGAGTATGCGGAAACCCGAAAGTTGTTCGGAGTCCCGGATGAGATCCCGGACGTCACGAGGAGTTCCGGAATGGTCCGGAGGTGAAGAATTATATATGGGAAGTCCAGTTTCGGCCACCGGGAAAGTTTCGGGGGTTATCGGTATTGTACCGGGACCACCGGAAGGGTCCCGGGGGTCCACCGGGTGGGGCCACCTATCCCGGAGGTCCCCATGGGCTGAAGTGGGAAGGGAACCAGCCCTTAGTGGGCTGGGGCGCCCCCCCTTGGGCCTCCCCCTGCGCCTAGGGTTGGAAACCCTAGGGTGGGGGGCGCCCCACTTGGCTTGGGGGGGAAGCCACCCCCCTTCCCCCTTGGCCGCCGCCCCCCCCCATGTAGATGGGTTCCAGGCCGGCGCCCCCCCTCCCAGGGGGCCTATATATAGTGGGGGGAGAGAGGGCAGCAAGACAACAGCCCCTGGCGCCTCCCTCTCCCCCTGCAACACCTCTCCCTCTCGCAGAAGCTTGGCGAAGCCCTCCGAGATCCCGCTACATCCACCACCACGCCGTCGTGCTGCTGGATCTCCATCAACATCTCCTTCCCCCTTGCTGGATCAAGAAGGAGGAGACATCGCTGCTCCGTACGTGTGTTGAACGCGGAGGTGCCGTCCGTTCGGCAATCGGTCATCGGTGATTTGGATCACGGCGAGTACGACTCCATCAACCCCGTTCATTGGAACGCTTCCGCTCGCGATCTACAAGGGTATGTAGATGCACTCCTTTCCCCTCGTTGCTAGTATACTCCATAGATGGATCTTGGTGATGCGTAGGAAATTTTAAAATTCTGCTACGATCCCCAACAGTGGCATCATGAGCCAGGCCTATGCGTAGTTACTATGCACGAGTAGAACACAAAGCAGTTGTGGGCGTAGATGTTGCCAATTCTTCTTGCCGCTACTAGTCTTATCTTGTTTCGGCGTTATTGTGGGATGAAGCGGCCCGGACCGACCTTACATGTACGCTTACGTGAGACAGGTTCCACCGACTGACATGCACTAGTTGCATAAGGTGGCTAGCGGGTGTCTGTCTCTCCTACTTTAGTCGGAACGGATTCGATGAAAAGGGTCCTTCTGAAGGGTAAATAGAAATTGGCATATCACGTTGTGGTTTTACGTAGGTAAGAAACGTTCTTGCTAGAAACCTATACAAGCCACGTAAAAACTTGCAACAACAATTAGAGGACGTCTAACTTGTTTTTGCAGCATGTGCTATGTGATGAGATATGGCCAGAAGATGTGATGAATGATATATGTGATGTATGAGATTGATCATATTCTTGTAATAGGAATCACGACTTGCATGTCGATGAGTATGACAACCGGCAGGAGCCATAGGAGTTGTCTTTATTTTTGTATGACCTGCGTGTCATTGAATAACGCCATGTAAATTACTTTACTTTATTGCTAAACGCGTTAGCCTTAGAAGTAGAAGTAATCGTTGGCGTGACTACTTCATGAAGACACAATGATGGAGATCATGGTGTCATGCCGGTGACGAAGATGATCATGGTGCCCCGAAGATGGAGATCAAAGGAGCAAAATGATATTGGCCATATCATGTCACTATTTGATTGCATGTGATGTTTATCATGTTTTGCATCTTATTTGCTTAGAACGACGGTAGTAAGTAAGATGATCCCTTATAGTAATTTCAAGAAGGTGTTCCCCCTAACTGTGCACCGTTGCGAAGGTTCGTTGTTTCGAAGCACCACGTGATGATTGGGTGTGATAGATTCTAACGTTTGCATACAACGGGTGTTGACGAGCCTAGCATGTATAGACATGGCCTCGGAACACACGCAATACACTTAGGTTGACTTGACGAGCCTAGCATGTACAGACATGGCCTCGGAACACGGAGGACCGAAAGGTCGAGCATGAGTCGTATAGAAGATACGATCAACATGGAGATGTTCACCGATCTTGACTAGTCCATCTCACGTGATGATCGGACACGGCCTAGTTAACTCGGATCATGTTTCACTTAGATGACTAGAGGGATGTCTATCTGAGTGGGAGTTCATTGGGTAATTTTACTAGATGAACTTAATTATCATGAACTTAGTCTAAAATCTTTACAATATGTCTTGTAGATCAAATGGCCCACGTTGTCCTCAACTTCAACGCGTTCCTAGAGAAAACCAAGCTGAAAGATGATGGCAGCAACTATACGGACTGGGTCCGGAACCTGAGGATCATCCTCATAGCTGCCAAGAAAGATTATGTCCTAGAAGCACCGCTAGGTGAAGCACCAATCCCAGAGAACCAAGACGTTATGAACGCTTGGCAATCACGTGCTGATGATTACTCCCTCGTTCAGTGCGGCATGCTTTACAGATTAGAACCGGGGCTTCAAAAGCGTTTTGAGAAGCATGGAGCATATGAGATGTTCGAATAGCTGAAAATGGTTTTCCAAGCTCATGCCCGGGTCGAGAGATATGAAGTCTCCGACAAGTTCTTCAGCTGTAAAATGGAGGAGAATAGTTCTGTTAGTGAGCACATACTCAGAATGTCTGGGCTGCACAACCGCTTGTCTCAGCTGGGAGTTAATCTCCCGGATGACGCGGTCATTGACAGAATCCTTCAGTCGCTTCCACCAAGCTACAAGAGCTTTGTGATGAACTTCAATATGCAGGGGATGGAAAAGACCATTCCCGAGGTATATTCAATGCTGAAATCAGCGGAGGTGGAGATCAAAAAGGAACATCAAGTGTTGATGGTGAATAAAACCACTAAGTTCAAGAAAGGCAAGGGCAAGAAGAACTTCAAGAAGGACGGCAAGGGAGTTGCCGCGCCCGGTAAGCCAGTTACTGGGAAGAAGTCAAGGAATGGACCCAAGCCTGAGACTGAGTGCTTTTATTGCAAGGGAAGTGGTCACTGGAAGCGGAACTGCCCCAAATACTTAGCGGACAAGAAGGCCGGCAACACCAAAGGTATATGTGATATACATGTAATTGATGTGTACCTTACCAGTACTCCTAGTAGCTCCTGGGTATTTGATACCGGTGCGGTTGCTCATATTTGTAACTCAAAACAGGAGCTGCGGAATAAGCGGAGACTGGCGAAGGAAGAGGTGACGATGCGCGTCGGGAATGGTTCCAAGGTCGATGTGATCGCCGTCGGCACGCTACCTCTACATTTACCTACGGGATTAGTTTTAAACCTCAATAATTGTTATTTAGTGCCAGCTTTGAGCATGAACATTGTATCTGGATCTCGTTTAATTCGAGATGGCTACTCATTTAAATCCGAGAATAATGGTTGTCTATTTATATGAGAGATATGTTTTATGGTCATGCCCCGCTGGTCAATGGTTTATTCTTGATGAATCTCGAACGTGATGTTACACATATTCATAGTGTGAATACCAAAAGATGTAAAGTTGATAACGATAGTCCCACATACTTGTGGCAATGCCGCCTTGGTCACATTGGTGTCAAACGCATGAAGAAGCTCCATGCAGATGGACTTTTGGAGTCTCTTGATTACGAATCATTTGACACGTGCGAACCATGCCTCATGGGTAAGATGACCAAGACTCCGTTCTCCGGAACAATGGAGCGAGCAACCAACTTATTGGAAATCATACATACCGATGTGTGCGGTCCAATGAGTGTTGAGGCTCGCGGAGGATATCGTTATGTTCTCACTCTCACTGATGACTTAAGTAGATATGGGTATGTCTACCTAATGAAACACAAGTCTGAAACCTTTGAAAAGTTCAAGGAATTTCATAGTGAGGTTGAGAATCAACGTGACAGAAAAATAAAGTTCTTACGATCAGATCATGGGGGAGAATATTTAAGTCACGAATTTGGTACGCACTTAAGGAAATGTGGAATCGTTTCACAACTCACGCCGCCTGGAACACCTCAGCGAAATGGTGTGTCCGAACGTCGTAATCGCACTCTATTGGATATGGTGCGATCTATGATGTCTCTTACCGATCTACCGCTCTCATTTTGGGGCTATGCTTTAGAGACTGCCGCATTCACTTTAAATAGGGCTCCGTCGAAATCCGTTGAAACGACACCGTATGAATTATGGTTTGGGAAGAAACCTAAGCTGTCATTTCTAAAAGTTTGGGGATGCGATGCTTATGTCAAGAAACTTCAACCTGAAAAGCTCGAACCCAAGTCGGAAAAATGCGTCTTCATAGGATACCCTAAGGAAACTATTGGGTATACCTTCTACCTCAGATCTGAAGGCAAGATCTTTGTTGCCAAGAACGGGTCCTTTCTGGAGAAAGAGTTTCTCTCGAAAGAATTAAGTGGGAGGAAAGTGGAACTTGGTGAGGTGATAGTCACCCCTTCCGAACCGGAAAGTAGCGCAGCACGGGAAGATGTTCCTGTGGTGCCTACACCGACTGGGGAGGAAGTTAATGATGATGATCATGAAGCTTCGGATCAAGTTACTGCTGAACTTCGTAGGTCCACAAGGACACCTTCGGTACCAGAGTGGTACGGCAACCCTGTCCTGGAAATCATGTTGTTGGACAACGGTGAACCTTCAAACTATGAAGAAACGATGGCGGGCCCGGATTCCGACAAATGGCTGGAAGCCATGAAATCTGCGATAGGATCCATGTATGAAAACGAAGTATGGACTTTGACTGACTTGCCCGATGATCGGCGAGCCATAGAAAATAAATGGATCTTTAAGAAGAAGACAGACGCGGATGGTAATGTGACCATCTATAAGGCTCGACTTGTCGCTAAGGATTATCGACAAGTTCAAGGGGTTGACTACGATGAGACTTTCTCACCCGTAGCGAAGCTGAAGTCCGTCCGAATCATGTTAGCAATTGCCGCATACTATGATTATGAGATATGATAGATGGACGTCAAAACGACATTCCTTAACGGCTTCCTTAAGGAAGAATTGTATATGATGCAGCCGGAAGGTTTTGTCGATCCTAAGAATGCTAACAAGGTATGCAAGCTCCAGCGCTCAATCTATGGGCTGGTGCAAGCATCTCGGAGTTGGAACATTCGCTTTGATGAGATGATCAAAGCGTTTGGGTTTACACAGACTTATGGAGAAGCCCGTGTTTACAAGAAAGTGAGTGGGAGCTCTGTAGCATTTCTCATATTATATGTGGATGACATACTATTGATGGGAAATGATATAGAATTCTTGGAAAGTATAAAGGCCTATTTGAATAAGTGTTTTTCAATGAAGGACCTTGGAGAAGCTGCTTATATATTAGGCATCAAGATCTATAGAGATAGATCAAGACGCCTCATTGGTCTTTCACAGAGTACGTACCTTGACAAGATATTGAAGAAGTTCAATATGGATCAGTCCAAGAAGGGGTTCTTGCCTGTATTGCAAGGTGTGCAATTGAGCACGGCTCAATGCCCGACCACGGCAGAAGATATAGAAAAGATGAGTGTCATCCCCTATGCCTCGGCCATAGGGTCTATTATGTATGCCATGCTGTGTACCAGACCTGATGTAAACCTTGCCGTAAGTTTGGTAGGAAGGTACCAAAGTAATCCCGGCATGGAACACTGGACAGCGGTCAAGAATATCCTAAAGTACCTAAAGAGGACTAAGGATATGTTTCTTGTTTATGGAGGTGACGAAGAGCTCGTCGTAAAGGGTTACGTCGACGCTAGCTTCGACACAGATCTGGATGACTCGAAGACACAAATCGGATACGTGTATATTTTGAATGGAGGAGCAGTAAGCTGGTGTAGTTGCAAGCAAAGCGTCGTGGCGGGATCTACATGTGAGGCGGAGTACATGGCGGCCTCAGAGGCAGCACAGGAAGCAGTCTGGATAAAGGAGTTCATTACCGACCTAGGGGTGATTCCCAATGCGTCGGGCCCGATGACTCTCTTCTGTGACAACACTGGAGCTATTGCCCTTGCCAAGGAGCCCAGGTTTCACAGGAAGACCAGGCATATCAAGCATCGCTTCAACTCCATTCGTGAAAGTGTTCAAAATGGAGACATAGATATTTGTAAAGTACATACGGATCTGAATGTGGCAGATCCGTTGACTAAACCTCTCCCTAGAGCAAAACATGATCAACACCAGGACGCTATGGGTGTTCGATTCATCACAATGTAACTAGATTATTGACTGTAGTGCAAGTGGGAGACTGTTGGAAATATTCCCTAGAGGCAATAATAAATGGTTATTATTATATTTCTTTGTTCATGATAATTATCTATTGTTCATGCTATAATTGTGTTATCCGGAAATCGTAATACATGTGTGAATACATAGACCACAACGTGTCCCTAGTAAGCCTCTAGTTGACTAGCTCGTTGATCAACAGATAGTCATGGTTTCCTGACTATGGACATTGGATATCATTGATAACGGGATCACATCATTAGGAGAATGATGTGATGGACAGAATGATGTGATGGACAAGACCCAATCCTAAGCATAGCTCAAAGATCGTGTAGTTCGTTTGCTAGAGCTTTTCCAATGTCAAGTATCTTTTCCTTAGACCATGAGATAGTGCAACTCCCGGATGCCGTAGGAGTGCTTTGGGTGCACCAAACGTCACAACGTAACTGGGTGACTATAAAGGTACACTACGGGTATCTCTGAAAGTGTCTGTTGGGTTGGCACGGATCGAGACTGGGATTTGTCACTCCGTGTGACGGAGAGGTATCTCTGGGCCCACTCGGTAGTGCATCATCATAATGAGCTCAATGTGACTAAGGAGTTAGTCACAGGATCATGCATTACGGTACGAGTAAAGATACTTGCCGGTAACGAGATTGAACAAGGTATTGGGATATCGACGATCGAATCTCGGGCAAGTAACATACCGATTGACAAAGGGAATTGTATACGGGATTGATTGAATCCTCGACATCGTGGTTCATCCGATGAGATCATCGTGGAACATGTGGGAGCCAACATGGGTATCCAGATCCCTCTGTTGGTTATTGACCGGAGAGGCGTCTCGGTCATGTCTGCATGTCTCCCGAACCCGTAGGGTCTACACACTTAAGGTTCGGTGACGCTAGGGTTGTAGAGATATGAGTATGCGGAAACCCGAAAGTTGTTCGGAGTCCCGGATGAGATCCCTGACGTCACGAGGAGTTCCGGAATGGTCCGGAGGTGAAGAATTATATATGGGAAGTCCAGTTTCGGCCACCGGGAAAGTTTCGGGGGTTATCGGTATTGTACCGGGACCACCGGAAGGATCCCGGGGGTCCACCGGGTGGGGCCACCTATCCCGGAGGGCCCCATGGGCTGAAGTGGGAAGGGAACCAGCCCTTAGTGGGCTGGGGCACCCCCCTTGGGCCTCCCCCTGCGCCTAGGGTTGGAAACCCTAGGGGTGGGGGGCGCCCCACTTGGCTTGGGGGGGAAGCCACCCCCCTTCCCCCTTGGCCGCCCCCCCCATGTAGATGGGTTCCAGGCCGGCGTCCCCCCCTCCCAAGGGGCCTATATATAGTGGGGGGAGAGAGGGCAGCAAGACAACAGCCCCTGGCGCCTCCCTCTCCCCCTGCAACACCTCTCCCTCTCGCAGAAGCTTGGCGAAGCCCTGCCGAGATCCCGCTACATCCACCACCACGCCGTCGTGCTGCTGGATCTCCATCAACCTCTCCTTCCCCCTTGCTGGATCAAGAAGGAGGAGATGTCGCTGCTCCATACGTGTTTTGAACGCGGAGGTGCCGTCCGTTCGGCACTCGGTCATCGGTGATTTGGATCACGGCGAGTACGACTCCATCAACCCCGTTCATTGGAACGCTTCCGCTCGCGATCTACAAGGGTATGTAGATGCACTCCTTTCCCGTCGTTGCTAGTATACTCCATAGATGGATCTTGGTGATGCGTAGGAAATTTTAAAATTCTGCTACGATCCCCAAGACCTCCCCCCTCATATATATAGGTGAGAGGGAGAGGTAGCAGCCAAGGGGGGGCGCCCCAAGTAGGTCGAATCCTACTTGGGGTTCCTCCCCAATTCGCCCCGCCTTTCCTTTTTCACCGGAGGGGGAAGGAAAGAGGAAGGAGGAGGGAAGGAAGGGGGAGGCCGTATCCCTCCTCTTCCTTCTCTCTTCCCCTCTTTCCTTTCTCCTCTGGCGCTGCCCATATGGGGGACGCAGCACCCCCTGCTGGCGGCTGTGTTTCTCCTCTTGGCCCATTAGGCCCATATCTTTGTCGCGGGGTGCCCGGAACCCCTTAAGGTGACCCGATATGTACCCGGTACCCTCCGGAACACTTCGGAGATACATGTAGAGCATCTTTATAATCACACAGTTACATTGTGACATTTGATAGCACACAAGGTATTCCTCCGGTATCCGGGAGTTGCATAATCTCATAGTCAAAGGAATATGTATTTGACATGAAGAAAGCAGTAGCAATAAAACTGAACGATCAATATGCTACGCTAACGGATGGGTCTTATCCATCACATCATTCTCCTAATGATGTGATCTCGTACATCAAATGACAACACATGTCTATGGTTAGGAAACTTAACCATCTTTGATTAACGAGCTAGTCTAGTAGAGGCTTACTAGGGACACGGTGTTTTCTCTATGTATCCACACATGTATCAAGTTTCCGGTTAATAAAATTCTAGTATGAATAATAAACATTATCATGTTATAAGGAAATAAAATAACAACTTTATTATTACCTCTAGGGCATATTTCCTTAAGTCTCCCACTTGCACTAGAGTCAATAATCTAGTTCACATCGCCATGTGATTTAACACCAATAGTTCACATATTTATGTGACTAACACCCATAGTTCACATCGACATGTGACCAACACCCAAAGGGTTTACTAGAGTCAATAATCTAGTTCACATCGCTATGTGATTAACACCCAAGGAGTACTAAGGTGTGATCATGTTTTGCTTGTGAGAGAAGTTTAGTCAACGGGTCTGCCACATTCAGATCCGTATGTGTTTTGCAAATTTCTATGTCTACAATGCTCTGCATGGAGCTACTCTAGCTAATTGCTCCCACGTTCAATACCTATCTTGATTGAGACTTAGAGTCATCTAGATCAGTGTCAAAGCTTGCATCGACGTAACCCTTTACGACGAACTCTTTATCACCTCCATAACCGAGATCATGTCCTTAGTCCTCTTAGGTAACTAAGGGTAATTTTGACCGCTGTCCAGTGATCTACTCCTGGATCACTATTATACCCCCTTGCCAAACTCATGGTAAGGTACACAATAGGTCTGGTATACAGCATGGCATACTTTATAGAACCTATGGCTGAGGCATAGGGAATGAATTTCATTCTCTCTCTATCTTCTGCCATGGTCGGGCTTTGGGTCTTACTCAACTTCATACCTTGCAATATAGGCAAGAACCCTTTCTTTGATTGATCCATTTTGAACTCCTTCAAAATCTTGTCAAGGTATGTACTCATTGAAAGTCTTATCAAGCGTCTTGATCTATCTCTATAGACATTGATGCCCAATATGTAAGCAGCTTCACCGAGGTCTTTCATTGAAAAATTCTTATTCAAATATCCTTTTATGCTATTCAGAAATTCTACATCATTTCCAATCAACAATATGTCATCCACATATAATATCAGAAATGCTACAGAGCTCCCACTCACTTTCTTGTAAATACAGGCTTCACCATAAGTCTGTATATAACCATATGCTTTGATCACCTTATCAAAGCATATATTCCAACTCCGAGATGCTTCCACCAGTTCATAGATGGATCGCTGGAGTTTGCACACTTTGTTAGCACCTTTAGGATCGACAAAAGCTTTTGGTTGCATCATATACAACTCTTCTTTAAGAAATCCATTAAGGAATGCAGTTTTGACATCCATTTGCCAGATTTCATAAAATGGGGCAATTGCTAACATGATTCAGACAGACTTAAGCATCGCTACGGGTGAGAAAGTCTCATCGTATAGTCAACCCATTGAACTTGTCGAAAACCTTTTGCGACAAGTCGAGCTTTGTAGATAGTAACATTACCATCAGCGTCCGTCTTCCTCTTGAAGATACATTTATTCTCAATGGCTTGCTGATTATCGGGCAAGTCCACCAAAGTCCACACTTTGTTCTCATACATGGATCCTATCTCAGATTTCATGGCCTCAAGCCATTTGTCGGAATCTGGGCTCATCATAGCTTCTTCATAGTTCGTAGGTTTGCCATGGTCTAATAACATGACTTCCAGGACAGGATTACTGTACCACTCTGGTGCAGAACGTGCTCTGTTCGACCTACGAGGTCCAGTAGTAACTTGATCCGAAGTTTCATGATCATCATCATTAGCTTCCTCTCTAGTTGGTGTAGGCATCACGGGAACGGATTTCACTGATGTGCTACTTTCCAATTTGAGAGAAGGTACAATTACCTCATCAAGTTCTACTTTCCTCCCACTCACTTCTTTCGAGAGAAACTCCTTCTCTAGAAAGGTTCCATTCTTGGCAACAAAGAACTTGCCTTCGGATCTGTGGTAGAAGGTGTACCCAATTGTTTCCTTAGGGTATCCTATGAAGACGCACTTCTCTGATTTGGGTTTGAGCTTATCAGGCCGAAGCCTTTTGACATAAGTGTCGCAATCCCAAACTTTAAGAAACGACAGCTTAGGTTTCTTGCCAAACCACAGTTCATACGGTGTCGTCTCAACGGATTTAGACGGTGCCCTATTTAACGTGAATGCGGCTGTCTCTAATGCATAACCCCAAAACAATAGTGGTAAAGCGGTAAGAGACATAATAGATCACACCATATCTAATAAAGTGCGGTTACAATGTTCGGACACCCCATTACGCTATGGTGCTCTAGGTGGCGTGAGTTGTGAAACTATTCCACATTGTTTTAAATGAAGGCCAAACTCGTAACTTAAATATTCGCCTCCACGATCAGATCGTAGAAACTTTATTTTCTTATTACTATGATTCTCCACTTCACTCTGAAATTCCTTGAACTTTGCAAATGTTTCAGACTTGTGTTTCATTAAGTAGATATACCCATATCTGCTCAAATCATCTGTGAAGGTCAGAAAATAATGATATCCGCCGCGTGCCTCAACACTCATCGGACTGCATACATCGGTATGTATTATTTTCAATAAGTCATTGACTCACTCCATTGTTCTGGAGAACGAAGTTTAGTCATCTTGACCATGAGGCATGGTTCGGAAGTATCAAATGATTCCAAAAATCCATCCGTATGGAGTTTCTTCATGCGCTTTACACCAATATAACATAAACGGCAGTGCCACAAATATGTTGCAGTATCATTATCAAATTTGCACCTTTTGGTATCAATATTATGAATATGTGTATCACTACGAGCGAGATTCAATAAACCATTTACATTGGGTGTATGACCATAGAAGGTTTTATCCAATCATATTCATGCTCAACGCAAACACCAAATAACACTTATTTAAGGTTCAATACTAATCCCGAAGATAGAGTGAGTGTGCGATGGTGATCGTATCAACGTCGGAATCAATTCCAACACACATCGTCACCTCGCCCTTAACTAGTCTTTGTTTATTCTGTAACTCTTGTTTCGAGTTACTAATCTTAGCAACTGAACCGGATCAAATACCCAGGGGTTGCTATGAACACTAGTAAAGTACACATCAATAATCTGTATATCAAATATACTTTTGTTCACTTTGCCATCCTTCTTATCCGCCAAGTATTCGGGGAACTTCCACTTCCAGTGACCATTTCCTTTGTAGTAGAAGCACTTAGTTTCAGGCTTGGGTCTAGCTTTGTGCTTGTTCATGGGAGTGGCAACTTGCTTGCCATTCTTCTTGAAGTTCCCTTTCTTTCCCTTTGCCCTTTTTCTTGAAACTAGTGGTCTTGTTAACCATCAACAATTGATGCTCTTTCTTGATTTCTACCTTCGTCGATTTCAGCATCACGAAGAGCTCGGGAATTGTTTTCGTCATCCCTTGCATATTATAGTTCATCACGAAGTTCCAGTAACTTGGTGATAGTTACTACATAACTCTGTCAATCACTATCTTATTGATACGTCCATTTTGCATCATGCTTTCTTACTGTTATCTATGATGTTTTTATGAATAATAATGCTTTTTGGAGTGATTCTAATGCCTTTTCTCTCATTATTTGCAAGGTACACACCAAGAGGGAGAATTCCGGCAGCTGGAAATCTGGGCCTGAAAAAGCTACGTCAGGCTACCTATTCTGCACAACTCCAAACAAGCTGAAACTTCACGAAGAATTTTTATGGAATATTTGAAGAATATTGGAGCAAATAAGTACCAGAGGGGGCCCACCAGGTGGGCACAACCCACCTGGGCGCGCCCTGGTGGGTTGTGCTCACCCAGGCCCACCTGCGGTGCCCATCTTCTGGTATATAGGTCATTTTAACCTAGAAAAAAATTAGGAGAGGACTTTCGGGACGGAGCGCCGCGGTCTCGAGGCGGAACTTGGGCAGGAGCACTTTTGCCCTCCGGCGGAGCGATTCCGCCGGGGGAACTTCCCTCCCGGAGGGGGAAATCATCGTCATCATCATCACCAACAACTCTCGCATCTTGGGGAGGGCTATCTCCATCAACATCTTCAACAGCACCATCTCATTTCAAACCCTAGTTCATCTCTTGTGTTCAATCTTGTTACTGGAACTATAGATTGGTGCTTGTGGGTGACTAGTAGTGTTGATTACATCTTGTAGTTGATTACTATATGGTTTATTTGGTGGAAGATTATATGTTCAGATACAATATGCTATTTAATACCCCTCTGATCTTGAGCATGATTATCATTTGTGAGTAGTTACTTTTGTTCTTGAGGTCACGGGAGAAATCATGTTGCAAGTAGTCATGTGAATTTGATATGTGTTCGATATTTTGATAGTATGTATGTTGTGATTCCCTTAGTGGTGTCATGTGAACGTCGACTACATGACACTTCACCATACCTGGGCCCAAGGGAATGCATTGTGGAGTAGCAATTAGATGGTGGGTTGCGAGAGTGACAGAAGCTTAAACCCCAGTTTATGCGCTATTCCGTAAGGGACCAATTGGATCCAAAAGTTTAATGCTATGGTTAGAATTTATTCTTAATACTTTTCTCATAGTTGCGGATGCTTGCGGGAGGGTTAACCATAAGTAGGAGGTTTGTTCAAGTAAGAACAACACCTAAGCACCGGTCCACCCACATATCAAATTATCAAAGTACCGAACACGAATTAAACCAACATGATGAAAGTCACTAGATGAAAATCCCGTGTACCCTCGAGAATGTTTTGCTTGTCATAAGAGACCGTTTTGGCTTGTCCTTTGCCTCAAAAGGATTGGGCTATCTTGCTGCACTTTTGCTACTACTATTGTTACTTGCCCGTTACAAATTATCTTGCTATCAAACTACTCAGTTACTCACAATTTCAGCACTTCCAGACATTACCTTACTGAAAACTTCTTGTCATTTCCTTCTGATCCTCGTTGGGTTCGACACTCTTACTTATCGAAAAGAGCTACAATTGATCCCCTATACTTGTGGTTCATCACTTATCTGGAACATTAACTCCCACTTGATTCAAGCGATTGTAGTACTCAGACATTCTGAGCACATGCTCACTGATTGAGCTATTCTCCTCCGTCTTGTAGGCAAAGTACTTGTCAGAGGTCATACCTCTTGACACAGGCATGAGTCTGAAATACCAATTTCAGCTCTTGGAACATCTCATATGCTCCATGGCGTTCAAAACGTCTTTGAAGTCCCGGTTCTAAGCCGTAAAGCATGGTGCACTAAACTATTAAGTAGTCATCATATCGAGCTTGCCAAACGTTCATAACGTCTGCATCTGCTCCTGCAATAGGTCTGTCACCTAGCGGTGAATCAAGGACATAATTCTTCTGTGCAGAAATGAGGATAATCCTCGGATCATGGACCTAGTCCGCATCATTTCTACTATCATCTTTCAACTTAGTTTTCTCTAGGAACATATCAAAAATAGGGGAGCAACAACGCGAGCTATTGATCTACAACATAATTTGCAAATACTATCAGGACAAAGTTCATGATAAATTAAGTTCAATTAATCAAATTACTTAAGAACTCCCACTTAGATAGACATCCCTCAAGTCATCTAAATGATGTGTGATCCAAATCAACTAAACCATGTCCGATCATCACGTGATATGGAGTAGTCATCAATGGTGAACATCTCTATGTTGATCATATCTACTATATGATTCACGTTCGACCTTTCGGTCTCCAGTGTTCCGAGGCCATGTCTGTACATGCTAGGATCGTCAAGTTTAACCCGAGTATTCTGCATGTGCAAAACTATCTTGCACCCGTTGTATGTGAACGTAGAGCCTATCACACCCGATCATCACGTGGTGTCTCAGCACAAAGACTGTCGCAACGGTGCATACTCAGGGAGAACACTTATACCTTGAAATTTAGTTAAGGCATCATCTTATAATGCTACCGCCGTACGATGCAAAATAAGATGCATCGAAGATAACATCACATGCAATCAAAATATGTGACATGATATGGTCATCATCATCTTGTGCTTTTGATCTCTATCTCCAAAGCATCGTCATGATCTCCATCGTCACTGGCTCGACTCCTTGATCTCCATCGTAGCGTCGTGGTCATCTCGCCAACTATTGCTTCTACAACTATCATTAATGCATAGTGATAAAGTAAAGCAATTACATGGCGTTTGCATTTCATACAATAAAGAGACAACCATCAGGCTCCTGCCGGTTGCTAGTAACTTTTACAAAACATTATCATCTCATACAATAACGTATATCACATCATGTCTTGACCATATCACATCACAACATGCCCTGCAAAAACAAGTTAGACGTCCTCTACTTTGTTGTTACAAGTTTTACGTGGTTGCTACGGGCTTCTAGCAAGAACCGTTCTTACCTATGCATCAAAACCACAACGGTGATTTATCAAGTTTCATGTTTTATTCTTCAACAAGGACTGGCCGCAGTCAAATTCGATTCAACTAAAGTAGGAGAAACAGACACCCGCCATCCACCTTTATGCAAAACTAGTTGCATGTCTGTCGGTGGAACCGGTCTCATGAACGTGGTCATGTAAGGTTGGTCCGGGCCGCTTCATCCAACAATACCGCCGAATCAAAATAAGACATTGGTGGTAAGTAGTATGATGATCACCGCCCACAACTCTTTGTGTTCTACTCGTGCATATCATCTACGCATAGACCTGGCTCGGATGCCACTATTGGGAAACATAGTATGTAATTTCAAAAAAAAATCCTACGCTCATGCAATGAGAGGGGGAGAGTGTGTCTACATACCCTCGTAGACCAAAAGCGAAAGCGTTTGACAACGCGGTTGATGTAGTCGAACTTCTTCTCGTTCCGACCGATCAAGTACCGAACATACGGCACCTCCGAGTTCTGCACACGTTCAGCTCGATGACGTCCCTCGAACTCTTGATCCAGCAAAGTGTTGAGGAAGTAGATGAGTTCCGTCAGCACGACGGCGTGGTGACGGTGATGGTGAAGTGATCCGCGCAGGGCTTTGCCTAAGCACTACGAGAATATGACGGAGGGTGTAATATGTGGAGGGAGGCGCCGCACACAGCTAACAGATGTTGTTGTGTGTTCTAGGCGCCTCCCCCCCCATATATATAGGTGGGAGGGAGAGGGAGCAGCCAAGGGGGGCGCCCCATGTAGGCTGAATCCTACTTGGGGTTCCTCCCCAATTCGGCCCCCCTTTCCTTTTTCACCGGAGGGGGAAGGAAAGAGGAGGGGGGAGGGAAGGAAGGGGGAGGCCGAATCCCTCCCCTTCCTTCTCTCCTCCCCTCTTTCATTTCTCCTCTGGTGCGGCCCATATGGGGGGTAGAGCAGCCCTTGCTGGCTGCTGTGTTTCCCCTCTTGGCCCATTAGGCCCATATCTTTGCCGGGGGTGCCCGGAACCCCTTCCGGTGACCCGATATGTACCCGATACCCTCCGGAACACTTCCGGTGTCCGCATACTATCGTCCTATATATCAATCTTTACCTCTCGACCATTTCGAGACTCCTCGACATGTTCGTGATCTCATCCGGGACTCCGAACAACATTCGGTCACCAAATCACATAACTCATATAATACAAAATCGTCATCGGACGTTAAGCGTGCGGACCCTATGTGTTGGGGATATGACTATCTGATATGACCCGCCTAGGAGGGGCCGGGTCATCCCTATGAAGATTCATCTAAATGAAGCCCAAGAGTATATTAGAGATGGCGGTTTAATATGCAGGCTTGTTAAAGGGCCCAAACCCGAAGCGGCTCAAGGCCCATAAGTGTAAACCGCCATGTATATGCAGACTTGTATTGTAAGGCATGAAAGATGAGTCACCGAGCCGGACACGTTTGTATGAGCCGGCCGAGACTCTGTAGGCCGCAGGGCATCAACCCATGTATATAAGGGGACGACCCGGTAGCCGCTTAGGGCAAGAAACAACAACTCGAGAGCCAGGAAAAGCGTGTTTGCTCCCTGGTAATCGAAACCCTAGCGATACCACCTCAAACTGGACTAGGCCTTTACCTTCACCGCAAGGGGCCGAACCAGTATAAACTCCTCGTGTCCTTTGTCCCGTTTAACCCCTTTAAGCTAACCTTGTCACAATGGTTCCACAACTAAGTCCTTCCATGAGGACATCTGCCGTGACACTTCCACGACAGTTGGCGCCCACCTTGGGGCGAGCGCACGGTGGTTTCGAGTTCTTAAAGGGAAGCTTTGAAGGGATCAAGGGATACGCTGTGGGCTGGATGACCAAGAGTCGTCGCGGAAAGCTCTACATCGACAATGCAGGCTGGGGCCCCAAGGCCGGCTCAATTGAGTACGGGTACCAGGCCCCCTTCGGCGGAATCCATGTCTTCATCGGCAAGATCGGCGAACTGGGCCCTGAGCCAGACATATGCACCGACATCATCGAGACGGCTCAGCGTGCACGATCCGCCCGGGTTAAACCCACCGTGAAGCATGCTTTTGTTGGATGTATCCATGGGGCTGAGTTTGAAGGCTCTGTGTCTGGCGGTGAGACGGTCGTCTACTCCGATGGTGAGTCGTCAACAGGCGAAACCGATTCGATGTATCAACTGCAAGACGGATAGCTTGGGGGTGATGACCAACAAGTATAGGGGATCTATCGTATTCATTTCGATAAGTAAGAGTGTCGAACCCAATGAGGAGCAGAAGGAAATGATAAGCGGTTTTCAGCAAGGTATTCTCTGCAAGCACTGAAATTATCGGTAACAGATAGTTTTGTGATAAGGTAATTGGCAACAAGTAACAAATAATGAAAGTAAATAAGGTGCAGCAAAATGGCCCAATCCTTTTTGTAGCAAAGGACAAGCCTGGACAAACTCTTATATAGAGAAAAGCGCTCCCGAGGACACATGGAAATTATCGTCAAGCTAGTTTTCATCACGCTCATATGATTCGCGTTCGTTACTTTGATATTTGGTATGTGGGTGGACCGGTGATTGGGTGTTGTCCTTTCTTGGACAAGCATCCCACTTATGATTAACCCCTATTCCAAGCATCCGCAACTATAAAAGAAGTATTAAGGTAAACCTAACCATAGCATGAAACATATGGATCCAAATCAGCCCCTTACGAAGCAACTCATAAACTAGGGTTTAAGCTTCTGTCACTCTAGCAACCCATCATCTACTTATTACTTCCCAATTCCCTCCTATAGGCCCAAACAATGGTGAAGTGTCATGTAGTCGACGTTCACATAACACCACTAGAGGAAAGACAACATACATCTCATCAAAATATCGAACGAATACCAAATTCACATGACTACTAATAGTAAGACTTCTCCCATGTCCTCAGGAACAAACGTAACTACTCACAAATCATATTCATATTCAAAATCAGAGGGGTATTAATATGCATAATGGATCTGAGCATATGATCTTCCACCAAATAAACCAACTAGCATCAACTACAAGGAGTAATCAACACTACTAACAACCCACAGGTACCAATCTGAGGCTTTGGGACAAAGATTGGATACAAGAGATGAGCTAGGGTTTTAGAGGAGATGGTGCTGGTGAAGATGTTGATGGAGATTGACCCCCTCCCGATGAGAGGATCATTGGTGATGACGATGGCGATGATTTCCCCCTCCCGGAGGGAAGTTTCCCCGGCAGAACAGCTCTACCGGAGCCCTAGATCGGTTCTGCCAAGGTTCCGCCTCGTGGCGGCGGAGTTTCTTCCCGAAAGCTTGCTTATGATTTTTTTCTCAGACGAAAGACTTCATATAGCAGAAGATGGGCACCGGAGGCCTGCCAGGGGGCCCACGAGGCAGGGGGCGCACCCAGGGGGTAGGGAGCCCCCCCACCCTCGTGGCCAGGGTGTGGGCCCCCTCTGGTTTTTTCTTCGCTCGGTATTTTTTATTAATTCCAAAATTGACTTCCGTGAAGTTTCAGGACTTTTGGAGCTATGCAGAATAGGTCTCTAATATTTGCTCCTTTTCCAGCCCAGAATTCCAGCTGCCGGCATTCTCCCTCTTCATGTAAACCTTGTAAAATAAGAGAGAATAGGCATAAATATTGTGGCATAATGTGTAATAACAGCCCATAATGCAATAAATATCGATATAAAAGCATGATGCAAAATGGACGTATCAACTCCCCCAAGCTTAGACCTCGCTTGTCCTCAAGCGGAAGGTGATAACGATAAATATGTCCACATGTTTAGAGATAGAGGTGTTGATAAAATAAGATACGGACATGAGGGCATCATGATCATTCTTATAACAGCAACATTTATGAATATTGTCATATGATTTATTATGCTCAAGTAATAATCTATTCACAGCGTCAAGTATGAATCAGAAACTTCATTGAGAACTAACAAACTATAATCTGGGTCATTGAAGCAATTGCAATTTATCATAACATCGGAAAGAGTCAATATAAGAGCTATTCAGCAAGTCCACATACTCAACTATTATTTAGTCTTTCACAATTGCTAACACTCACGCAATATTTATGGGTATGGAGTTTTAATCGGACACAGAGAAAGATAGGGGCTTATAGTTGTCACGACCGGGTTTTCAATAAAATAATTATTGAGAGACCAATCCCTTTTACGGACCAGCGAGGAAGAATTCCTTCTCACTGGTAGACAATATCTTGGTCACAGAAGAAAAATACCAGGAGTACTAAATATAATACAGGGTTGAGCAGAGGCTGCCCAACAATTTATTACATGCACGCCGCTAAAACAATACGGCGGATAGGGTGGCAACTACTAACTCACGATAATAACGGTGGTGGAAATATCACCGCGAAGCGAGTGATATGATTCCAGAAGACTACAACTCTTCGAGCATCGGAGTGAGGCTCGATGAGACTTATTGCGGGTGGCGGAAGCGTATACAATACAAGTGACCAATAACCGGGATCGCGCAGGACTGACTGGGACTCCTCTAGGCATCGGACGCGCTATCAAACTCTTCATCCAAGAGATCGCCTTCGTCAACATCTGGCCAAATCAACAAGCCAGGTGAGTACTATGAAAGTACTCGCAAGACAGTTCGGACATAAGATATAACAAATGTAAACATGAAGCACATGAACAAGTTAACCGGTGCGATCAGACATAAGAGGTAATAAATACTGGGTGCCAAGCGAGGGTCTGAATGACGCCTCGAGCGGAAACTGCAGAATAGTAATACTGGTGCCAAACGAGTGTCTGAAAGACTCCTCGAGCGGAAAATGCAAAATAGTGATACTGGTGCCAAACGAGTGTCTGAATGACTCCTCGAGCGGGAAATGCAGAATAATAATGCCACAGTCGGGCGTCGGGGCGACACCACATAAAGGGCTTATAACAGAAAATAAATACAGTGCATGCCACAGTCGGACGTCTAAGCGACATCACAAAAGGGCTTATATTTAAAGTAAGGAACAAGAACACGCCACAGTCGGACGTCTGCGCGACGTCACATAAAGGGCTTATATCACAACTCAATAATACAACAGTTCGGGAACATAAATTATCACAAGCATGAGACAAAAATAAAGTTAGTCCATCCACAGGAATAACAATAAATCTGGATTTACCACCTGAGATTGTTCACCGGGGACAAGTTTTTTTTCACGCGGATAGATATGGATATAATGTTTTCATTACTTGGTCATGGATACGATGATTTGGAAAGAATTGACTCTGCAGAGTTTGTACTTAACCACAGCCAACGGATTTCAGTAGTCACGGGGACTAGTTCCGTCTACGGTGTTTTGGAAGAAACACGTCTAACCAGTACACACCCAATTCAACCATCCGAAGCCAGGGATCACCCTCGGCAACGTTCAAGAAAAACCTTGAGACGGGGAGGCTACAACCTCGCGTAGCATGGGATCAAATTTCTATACGCGCGCTCTAAGGGGGTGCCCCCCCCCCTCTCGGTCCCAACCGGAAACACCCATGCCCCCTGACCGGATGACTGGCTTTAATCCTGGGCCAAGGTACCATCATCCCGGCCTCTCTGTTTGGTGTGTACACGGAAAGAGGTTACCAACTTACTAAACCGCATCCTGGCAATGAGACATGTGGTAGCACGGAAGGGGGAAAGAACGATAACGTGGCTCTAACCACGTTAACGTCGGAGAAAGTCGGATGACGCAAGGCTGGTATGCTACAACAGTACCTCCTTGCTGCCCTTCATGTCACCACATGATTAGGCCATCTCTCATCAGAGATCATCGCAACTTTGGAACATGCGGGAAAAGAACGATAACGTGGCTCCGACCACGTTAACGTCGAAGAAAGTCGGATGACGCAAGGCTGGTATGCTACAATAGTACCACCTTGCTGCCCTTCATGTCACCACATGATTAGGCCACCTCTCATCAGAGGTCATCGCAACTTTGGAACAACCGGGTCGTTGCCTTACAAGCAACGAGGTATTTACCGACACTCATATGCCACGCACAAACTTTCACGCAAACATGCAAAACACCTGTCATATCAAATGTTCAAAACATGCTTGCCTGGTTCGGAGAAGTCGGAGTCTAGCTCGGCGAAGTTCGCGGCTCCGTCACCTCTTCCGGAACCTATGGCAATCACGAAACGGGTACTAACGTGAAAACCAATGGGTGCACAGAAACTTCTCCAAATATTTCAAATAAATCCCATAAAAAACTAGACAAAATTTGAAGATTGTCAGAAAAAGAATCACTCAAAAATTCCTTTTTATTAAAAAGTTATAAAGGTTTCTGTCCAGGTGTAACGCCCACGATGCGGCTATATCTCCCACGTGTCGAGGCACGACTTAGAGGCATAACCGCATAGTGGTTTTGTCTCTAAGTCGTGCCTCGACACGTGGGAGATATAGCCGCATCGTGGGCGTTACAAGTTGGTAATCAAAGCCATCCCCGACTTAGGAGCCCCTGCTTGATCGAATCGCTGACATTGTTGAGTCTAGAACAAAAATGTTTTGAGTCTTAGGATTATATATATCGGAGAGTAGGATTCTTTTTACTCCTCAGTCTCTTCGTCGCTCTGGTGAGGTCTCCTGACGTAGAAGTTTTGACTACTCTCTCCTGAAATTTCACTAAAAAAAATTTTAGGATCACGCGGGTATCTTGGAATCGTTCCGATCGATTTGTGACGAGAACATTGTTCTTGGTGCCTCCTGTCATTTAGGGGTTGTGGCAGTGTCCCGGGGAGTTGAGCTCCGAGGTGTTGTCGTCACAATTTTATCGTTGCAGTTCTGGAATACCTGAGTTTCGCCGACATCGAAATCTCTTTTATGCAGTTGTTGGTGAGATCACCTCGACGCCACCCAGTACTGGGGCGGGAGCTCGGGAGTATTGCCATAACTTGTATAACAGATGTTTTTCGAAGGTTGAGGTAAACGATTTCCGAAGGTTTCTTGGTTATGTGTTGACGGATGGATACAGCTGGATCTAGGGATTGTTAGTTTGGGTGATATATATTTGTGTCCCCTGTATCCCCTACACCAGATTGCATAACCAGAAAGTTTCGGGAGTTTATAAGTGGGAATTCAAGTAGCCTTAGGATTTCTTTCCGACAGACGCATGATATGAGATTGGGGTTCGACGTCTAGTGGTCCGCCTGTATACGGTTGATTTTACAGTGGTCTCGTTGTGTCTTAAAGAGTCCATGGCTTTGCCGACTCGGGGACGCTTCGTATGTCATGTGCACAGCCTTGTACATGATGGTGCTGTACGATTGAGCCCGTGTGGGCCCCACCACGAAAACTTCGGACAAAATATCTATCATATGTTTGTTCCGGCTTATTCTGCAAGCCAATACTTGGTTTTATTTTGTATTGTGGTATTCGAGTTCCCTTCGAATTCATATGTTCATTCCATATCTTTTTCAAGTGGCTTCTCAACTTATGGAAGTGTGATGATTTACTACGGAATTCATTCGTTCATCTTCGTTCGAATGTTTATTGTGAAGACTATATGTTGCAATTTCTATCCGTTGATTCTACTTATCTTTTGTCTATCAAGATGCTAAAGGATGTCACCCTCTTCAGGATGGCTCCGCCAACGCGTCAGAATCCGGATCGCAATGAAGGGAGTCAAGCGAACCCTCCGCCACCACCTCCACCTCCGGAGGCATGGCAAGCAATCATGGCAGCCACCAACGCCAATGCTCAGATGATTCTGCAACTCTTGCAAGAACGTACTCAAGGGCAAGGCAATCAAGGTCAAGGCAACAATCAGTTTCACTTTGCCACTCTCAACCAGTTTCTCGCAAATCAGCCCAAGTCTTTCAGCTACTGTGCCGAGGCCACGGATGCCGATGATTGGCTCGTGGACATCAACAAGCATTTTGAATGTAGCAATGTCAGGCCTGAGGACTTTGTAAAGTTCGCTTCTTTCCAGCTCAAGGACCAAGCTGCTGATTGGTTTCAACAATACAAAGTTTCCAGAGGAGGTCGTGTGATTACTTGGACTGACTTCTGTCGGGACTTCAAAGCGCACCACATTCCACAAAGTGTTGTTGAGAGCAAGCGTGAGGAGTTCCGCAATCTCAAGCAAGGAAACATGTCTGTGTATCAATACAACATTCAGTTCCAGAAACTTGCTCGCTTCGCTAAACAAGACGTTCCTGATGAGAAGAGTATGATCTATCACTTCAGAGGTGGCCTTAAAGAGGATCTGCAGTTAGCTCTCGTTCTTGTTGAGCCTACTCAGTTTGATCAATTCTACAATATGGCACTGAAGCAAGAGGCTGCTCAGCTTAAGTGTGAGGCTTCTAAGAAAAGAGTCAGGGACGCAGTTCAATCTTCTTCTTCCTCACTTGTGATAGCTAAGCAACAGAAGTTCTGGTTGCCTCCTCCTCCTCCGTTTCGTCAGCCTTACCAGCAGAAGAACAAAGGGGGCCATGGTTCTTCCAATTCTTCCAACTCTGGCTATCAGAACAAGTCTCAGAATCAAGCTCCAAAGTCCAATGCTCCTTATCACCGTTCACTCTCAGAGGTGACTTGCAACAAATGTCAGCAGAAAGGTCACTATGCTAACAAGTGCTTCAACCAGAGGCGTCTTCCTCCTCCTCCTCCTGTCAGATCTTCCAGCAATGCAGTGGTCAAGCATAATCCAAAGTCTGCCAAGGTGAACATGATGAATGCAGCTCAAGCGGAGGAATCTACTGATGTGATAATGGGTAATCTCTCAGTTAATGATATTCCTGCAAAAGTTCTTTTTGATACTGGTGCTTCGCATTCTTTCTTGTCATACCCATTTGCATCGAAGCACAATGTTGACACAGAGATTTTATCCAAAGTTATGCAAGTTGTTTCTCCGGGTAAGCTTTTGTCGTCTAGTTTGGTTGCTCCCGATGTGTCCATCAAGATGGGCGACTATAGATTCCAGTCTTCTCCAATTGTTCTTGGTGATTCGGATATTGATCTTATTCTCGGGATGGACTGGCTTTCTAAGCACAAGGCTCAACTTGATTGTGCTGCCAGAGAAATTCAATTGACACACTCGTCTGAGGATGTGATTATTTTTGCCGCTCGTGATGAAACCATTCGGTTTTTCTCTCTCAATGAGAAGGGCGAATTGGATGCCATCTCTCAAATTCCAGTCGTTTGCGAGTATCAAGATGTCTTTCCAGAAGAGCTTCTGGGTATGCCTCCTCATCGGCCAGTTGAGTTCGTTATCGAACTAGAGCCTGGTACTGTACCCGTTTGCAAGCGTCCATACAAGCTTGGACCAAACGAGCTGAAGGAATTGAAGAAGCAGCTCGATGAACAAGAACGTCTGGGTTTGATCAGACCGAGTTCTTCTCCATGGGGTTGTGGTGTTCTTTTTGTCAAGAAGAAGGATGGCACGGACCGACTTTGTGTCGACTACCGTCCATTGAACAAGAAGACAATCAAGAACAAGTATCCACTTCCCAACATCAATGAGCTATTTGAGCAACTCAAAGGTGCTAAAGTATTCTCGAAGCTTGACCTTCGTATGGGTTATCATCAGATTCGCATTCGTGAAGAAGATATTCCCAAGACAGCATTCAGAACAAGCTTTGGTTCTTATGAATATACTGTCGTGTCTTTCGGCCTTGTCAATGCTCCTCCGGTGTTCTCTCGGATGATGAATTTCATCTTCAACCCCTATACCAATGAATTCGTTCTGGTGTATCTCGATGATATCTTGGTCTTCTCCAAGGATAAGCAGGACCATGCCAAACATTTGCGATTGGTGCTCGACAAGCTCAGAGAGTATCAATTCTATGTGAAGTTCTCTAAATGTGAGTTTTGGCTCGATGAAGTTCTTTTCCTTGGTCACATCATCTCCGCCAAAGGCATCGCTGTTAACCCCGAGAAGGTGTCCGTAGTTCTGGATTGGGAACCTCCTCAAAATGTCAAGCAGCTTCGAAGTTTTCTGGGTCTTGCAAGCTATTGCCGAAGATTCGTTGAGAATTTCTCCAAGATTGCAAAACCTCTTTCCAACCTCCTACAGAAGCATGTGAAGTACGTCTGGTCTCCTGAGTGTGACGTTGCTTTCAACACTCTCAAACAGAAACTAGTCACAGCTCCTGTCTTGACTCCTCCTGATGAATCCAAGCCGTATGAAGTTTTCTGTGATGCTTCTCTCCAAGGTCTCGGTGCTGTGTTAATGCAAGAGAAGAAAGTTGTGGCCTATACCTCTCGGCAGTTGAAGCCCAACGAGAAGAACTACCCCACTCACGATCTTGAGTTGGCGGCAGTTGTCCATGCATTGATTACGTGGAGACATCTCTTGTTGGGAAGACAAGTGGACATTTTCACTGATCACAAGAGTCTCAAGTATATCTTCACGCAGCCCAACCTCAACCTCAGGCAGACTCGATGGGTCGAAATGATTCAAGAGTACAATCCGAGTATTGAATATACTCCAGGCAAAGCAAATGTCATTGCAGATGCTTTAAGCAGGAAAGCTTATTGCAACAGCTTAATTCTCAAGCCTTTCCAGCCAGATCTTTGTGAAGCTTTCCGCAAGCTGAATCTCCAAGTTGTTCCTCAAGGCGTTCTTGCCAACCTCATAGTATCTCCTACTTTGGAAGATCAAATTCGTGAGGCACAACTCCTTGATGCCATGGTGAAGAAGGTGAAACGTGGTATCGACAAGGGTCTTTCCAAATACAAGTGCTATCGCATTGATGACAGAGACACTTTGTTCTTCGAGGACCGGATTGTGGTTCCGAAAGGTGATCTAAGGAAAGTCATAATGAACGAAGCGCACAATTCTCTCCTTTCCATTCATCCTGGAAGTACGAAGATGTATCATGACCTCAAGCAGTCGTATTGGTGGACTCGAATGAAGCGAGAAATTGCTCAATTCGTGAATGAATGTGATGTCTGCCGAAGAGTGAAAGAAGAACACCAACGACCAGCTGGTCTCCTCCAACCTCTTGCTATCCCAGAATGGAAGTTTGATCATATCGAAATGGACTTCGTGACTGGTTTTCCCAAATCCAAGCGCGGAAATGATGCTATCTTTGTTGTCATCGACAAGCTCTCTAAAGTGGCTCATTTCCTTCCTATCAAAGAATCCATCACAGCAGCTCAGCTGGCAGAGCTCTACACCTCCAGAATTGTCTCTTTGCACGGCATTCCACAATTGATTTCTTCTGATCGTGGAAGCATCTTCACCTCTAAGTTCTGGGACTCCTTCCAGAAGGCCATGGGCACAAACATTCGTTTCAGCACAGCTTTCCATCCTCAAACTAGTGGCCAAGTCGAGCGAGTCAATCAAATTCTTGAAGATATGCTCAGGGCTTGTGTCATTTCCTTTGGCATGAAATGGGAAGATTGTCTTCCATATGCTGAATTCTCCTACAACAACAGCTTCCAAGCGAGTTCGGGCAAGGCCCCATTCGAGATTCTCTATGGCAGAAAGTGCCGTACTCCTCTCAATTGGTCAGAGACTGGTGAACGTCAACTTCTTGGCAATGACTTAATCACTGAAGCTGAAGAAATGTGTAAAGTCATCCGTGATAATCTCAAAGCCGCGCAATCGCGCCAGAAGAGCTACTATGACAGTAAGCATCGTGATTTGGCTTTCGAGATCGGAGACCATGTCTACCTCCGCGTCTCTCCAATGAAAGGCACTCGTCGCTTCGGTATCAAAGGGAAGCTTGCCCCAAGATACGTGGGTCCTTTCAAGATCATTGGTAAAAGAGGCGACCTCGCCTATCAACTTGAGCTTCCTTCCAACTTCGCAAACGTGCACGATGTGTTCCACGTGTCACAGCTCCGCAAGTGCTTCAAGACGCCTGAGCGCACTATCGACTTCGAAGAGATTGACCTTCAAGAAGATTTGTCTTATCATGAGCACCCAGTCGCTATTCTTGAAGAAACTGAGCGCAAGACTCGCAACAAGTCTATCAAATTCCTCAAAGTGAAGTGGTCGCACCATTCCGACCGGGAAGCCACCTGGGAACGCGAGGACCATCTCCGTTCCGAATATCCAGAGTTCTTTCAGTCCTAGATCTCGGGACGAGATCCTCTCGTAGTGGTGAAGTGTTGTAACACCCCGCATGTAACTTGCCATATTTGTAACTCCGACTCTTGCCATTTTCGGCTATGTGATATGTTTTCCCTCCGTTGTCGGGTTTTGTCTTTCGTTTTGTTTTTTGTCATGTCTTGCATTTTCATATCATGTCATCATGTGCATTGCATTCGCATACGTGTTCGTCTCATGCATCCGAGCATTTTCCCCGTTGTCCGTTTTTCAATCCGACGCTCCTATCTCCTTCGGTGCACTCCTCTTGTTTTCTTTCGTGTGCGTGTGTCAAACTTTCTCGGAATGGACCGAGGCTTGTCAAGTGGTCTTAATATACCACCCGGAGACTACCGGTCAAGTTTCGTTCCATTCGGAGGTCGTTTGGTACTCCAACGGTTAACCGGGCCTCTGCAATGTCCATTTGAGTATCCAGCAAAAACCCCCTCGAAAACCAGCCGAAAACCCACCAAACTCTCTTCCATGCTCTAGGTCGTTCGATCACGATCGTGTGGGCGAAAACCGCACCTCATTTGGAGTCTCCTAGCTCCCTCTACCTATTTATAAGTGGGCATCCCGAAAAACGGAATCGCAGTCTAACCCTAGCAAAATTCCCTCGCGCCGCCGGACAGCGTCCGCCCGCGCCGGACACGTCCGCCCGCGCCGGCGGACGAATCGCCCGTCGCCACGTCAGCGTCCGCCGCCGCCGTTCCCCGCCAGCCCGCGGGCCCGACCCCGGCCCCCGCGGCCCACGCCCGCCGCCGCGCGCCTGCCCCGCCGCCGGGCGCCGCCTCCGCGCCGACCGGCCCGCCGCCGCCGCCATCGCCACCGGCCGCCGCCGCCACGAGCTCCCCCGCCGGCCCCGCGCGCTCGCCGCCCGCCGCCGGCCACCTCCCCCGCCGGCGCAGCCCCGCCGGCCTCGTCCCTCCGCCCGAGCCCGCCGGCCTCTCCTCTCCTCCCGCCGGCGAGTCCACTGCCCGAGCCGGCGAGCTCCTGTAGCGAGGCTTCGATCCAGATCTGGTTCTCTCTCTCTCTGCCCCGTTGTCCTGTTAATTTTTCAGCATATGCACTTGTTCCCGATGCGATAACTTTGTGCATGTAGCTCCGATTCGCGCGTATAATATGTCAAAATGTTCGTCTCGTGATGCTCTTCATTTTGTTCAATTGCACCATGTTCATTAGAGGTCATATTGATGCCCAAATCTTCGTTGGAAGAGGGCTAGTTGCTGTTAATCTCTGGTTCTTATCAGAACTTGGTGATTTGTCATTTTTGTATCATTTATTCTGCGCATCTTTTGAGCATGAGCTCTACATGTGTTTTGAAGTATGCCATGCCATATTTCCAGTGGTATAGTCCATGTATTTTTGTGATCTTTGTGGTGACTAGCACAAGCATGCAAAGTAGGTCCCGTAATAATTCTGATTTTAGGAACTTAGTGATTTCTCTAAGTCTTTGTCTGCTGTAATTTTGTTGCCATGTAAACTTGATGCTACAGAGAGATCCATGCATATTTTGGAGATGTTCAGTAAGGATGTTTTGTAGCTATAGTTGTAATTGATCCATTCCTATAATTTTTTGCAATTTTAGAGTACCATAGCATGACGCAATCTTGCTCTACGTTTGCTATAAAATATTTCTGGCAGATTTCTAACATGACATGCATTTTTGCCAAGCTTATTGTAGTTGATCCATACATGCTATGTAATTGTTCTTGCCATGAATAGCTTCACAAACATACCATCTTGCTGTAGGTATGCTTGGTTTGTCATGCCTTGCTCTGTAGTGAGTGCATCAAGCTCACAAAGAGGCCTACATATTAATATTTCTGCCATGCTCTGTTTTCTGCTAAGTCTGAAACCTGATAACGGAACTTGCTATGTTTACATGCTTGCCATCATATCTTCTGGTCCTTTTTGGTTTATGGTCAGTAAGGGACTTTTGTCATGTGCATTTAGTAGAACACTACCATGCCTTATTTTGCTATGTTAAGTTTCTGTAGCATATTGACTTCATGCTCTGAACATTGCTACCTGATGCTGATTTCTGCCATGTCCAGTTTTTCACCAAGTCTGTGAACCTGTAATCTTTTGCACTTTTGCCATGCTTGTTTGAGCTTGATATGTTGTGAACTAGCAGTAGCTCAGTGTTCATCTTTTGTCAAGCATCTCCTGTAGATTTCTTCCATGTGCTTTTTTGCTATGATGGGGTGCTGTAGCATTGTTACTTGTTGTATTTTAAGTGCTATCTTGCTGTTTATCGCAGATTAGTGTCATTCTTGTTTTGCTTGCCATTTGCAAACCGTGCATCCGATTCCGGTGATCTTTATATCGATTTCGACCGAAATCATCTCATCTTTCCAGTGGCATGCTTGGTTTGCCAAGTTACTGCCATGTTCTTCATTTTCCTTCCGGAGCACGCATATGCATCGCATATCATAACTTGCATATCATACATGTCTTGCATCATGTTGCTTGCGCATTTCTCGTTGTTGATTGTGGTTCCATTTGTTTGTGTTCTTGTCTTGGGTAGAGCCGGGAGACGAGTTCGTGAATGAGGAACCTGTCGAGTACGCTTACGAGGATCAAGCTTTCGACAACTCTGAGAATCTTGCAGGCAAGATGACCACCCCTCGAAATCACTTCTATCTTTGCTATGCTAGTTGTTCGCTCTATTGCCATGCTCGCTACCTATCACTTGCTATACCATGTCTCCTATTTTAAGCCATGTCAGCCTCTAACCATCCTCTCCTAGCAAACCGTTGTGTGGCTATGTTACCGCTTTTGCTCAGCCCCTCTTATAGCGTTGCTAGTTGCAGGTGAAGTTGAAGTTTGTTCCATGTCGGAACATGGACATGTTGGGATATCACAATATCTCTTATTTAATTAATGCATCTATATATTTTGGTAAAGGGTGGAAGGCTCGGCCTTATGCCTGGTGTTTTGTTCCACTCCTGCCGCCCTAGTTACTGTTATACCGGGATTATGTTCCTTGAGTTTGCGTTCCTTACGCGGTCGGGTGATTTATGGGACCCCCTTGACAGTTCGCCTTGAATAAAACTCCTCCAGCAAGGCCCAACCTTGGTTTTACTATTCGCTACCTAAACCTTTTTCCCCCGGGTTTTCGCGAGCCCGAGGGTCATCTTATTTTAACCCCCCCGGGCCAGTGCTCCTTCGAGTGTTGGTCCGAACTGAGCAGACTGCGGGGCCACCTCCTGGAAACTCGAGGTCTGGTTTTACTCGTAGGATGTCTCATCCGGTGTGCCCTGAGAATGAGATATGTGCAGCTCCTATCGGGATTTGTCGGCACATTCGGGTGGCTTTGCTGGTCTTGTTTTACCATTGTCGAGATGTCTTGTAAACCGGGATTCCGAGACTGATCGGGTCTTTCCGGGAGAAGGTTTAACCTTCGTTGACCGTGAGAGCTTATGATGGGCTAAGTTGGGACACCCCTGCAGGGTATTATCTTTCGAAAGCCGTGCCCGCGGTTATGAGGCAGATGGGAATTTGTTAATGTCCGGTTGTAGATAACTTGTCACTTGACCCAATTAAAATACACCAAGTGCGTGTGTAGCCGTGATGGTCTCTTCTCGGCGGAGTCCGGGAAGTGAACACGGTCTGTGTTATGTTTGACGTAAGTAGGTGTTCAGGACCTCTTCTTGGTCATTGCTAGATGACGTCCGCTCCTTTGCTTCTCTTCTCGCTCTCTTTTGCGCAAGTTAGCCACCATATATGCTTTTGCCGCTGCAGCTCCACCTCTTTGCTCCTCCTTGTCCTATAAGCTTAAATAGTCTTGATCTCGCGGGTGTGAGATTGCTGAGTCCCCGTGACTCACAGATTCTACCAAACCAGTTGCAGGTGCCGATGATGCCAGTGCAGATGATGGCGTCGATATCAAGTGGGAGTTCGACGAGGAACGTGGTCGTTACTATGTGTCTTTTCCTGATGATCAGTAGTGGAGCCCAGTTGGGACGATCGGGGATCTAGCATTTGGGGTTGTCTTATTTTCATCTGGATTTTGACCGTAGTCGGTCTTTATGATTGTATTTCGGATGATGTATGAATAATAATTATGTATTGTGTGAAGTGGCGATTGTAAGCCAACTCTTTATCCCATTCTTGTTCATTACATGGGATTGTGTGAAGATGACCCTTCTTGCGACAAAACCACTATGCGGTTATGCCTCTAAGTCGTGCCTCGACACGTGGGAGATATAGCCGCATCGTGGGCGTTACACCAGGGACTTATCTGTAATGAAACAGAAAAGTTCCAGGGTTTTAACTGAGAAAACAGAAAACGGTTTGATTGGGAATGCGCAAGCGCAAAGGGGAAAGCATATTTGCCCAAAGGCGTCAACAGAAAACGGTTCGAGGTGGAATAAAACAGAGGCTGACACGCGGGGTCCACATGTCAGGTTTGAAAAGCTCGCCGGCGCCCGAAGACTGCGGTGGACGCCGGCGTCGAACCACGGCGAGTTAGGAGAAACGGAGGGTACCAAGAGCTTCAGCGTCTTCTTCCGCGTCGGTGGGTGGTGGACTCGTCCAACGGGGAGCACCACGTCGACGGCGACACTTTCTCCGGCGGACGGCGGCTCGGGTGAGGATGGGGAACTCCGGTGGAGGGCTGCAAGCTTCAAATTGAAGTGCGGGTCAGAAAGAGGGATGCATGGTGAAGCTACTGGTAAGAGAATGGAGGCGGAGGAGCGCACACGGGGGCGAATCGGGCTGGATCCCGTGGCGGGTCGCGGCGGCCGGAGTCGAGGAAGGAGACCTCCTCGGGGCTCTTCCAGTGGCTAGGCGTGCTCTAGGGGGAGTGCAGGGCTGGTCGGTGCTCGAGTTGAAGCTCGGGGCCTTTATTTATAGGCGGATCGACGGGGTGGCCGTGAACGGAGAATCTCCGGCGAGCGATTACGGCGGAGCAGTGGATTGGCAGGGGGTTTGAGCGGCCAGGCAGCATCAGTGGAGGTTACTGGAGTCGTTTTACAGCTAAACGGAGATGGTCTTGGCGTAATGGCGTCGGTCCATGGTGTGGTGACCGCACGGGCTCGACGGTGGCAGAGAGCGCGCTCCGCGCCCTGCGGTTCACGACGAGGGTGGTCAGCGCGTTCGGGGGAGTGGAAGGCCACGCGGCGAGCTCCGGTGGTTTGGGCGGCGCTGGGTGGCGTCGTCGGCGCCGTGTCTCCCGCTGGCGTCCGCAAAGCCGCCGCCGGCGTCAGTCACGGGGCGGCGCACCTTCCGCTGCTCGTCGCCGACGCCCGCAAGGCGCCAGGCGTTCGTGCGGTGCAGGAACAAGGGGGAGGGGACGAGGAGCAAGGCAACGCAGAGGCACTGGCGAGATCGACGTCCTTCTCTGAAGAAAACGACAGCAGGCCACTGACTAAATCTCTGAACTTTCTGAACTTGACATGACCATGCACTGCAGGTGTTCGACAGAGAGATTTTGCAATGAGATGAATTTTTCTGGAGCTGTAGCTTGGTGAGATGACCACTCAATGCACCCAGATGCTGCCTGATTTTACTTGGAATTTTTGGAGAAGGTTTTGAATGAATTTCACCAAATTTGACAAATCTGGTCCAAACTTGCAACAAGTGTAGTTTGAAAATTTTGAACTGAAGACCAGTGGATCTTCATGGATCTTGGTTGAGGGTTCAAAGGACTAGGGAGGAGAGTTGGTTTGGGGGCAAAAATCAAAACAGAAAATGGAGTTCCTTTGTAAATCTCCAAGTAGTAGGATAGAAGACAGAAATTTGTTTGAATAAGATTCAAATGGAAATGATCACATGGGGAGGTCCAACTTGCTGGATTTGATGCAGATCATGATCCAAAGGTGAGGGAAGGGTTAGGAGTGAGGATTTGCACTGAGGCCATGGCAAGAAGGAATTGTTGAAAGTGGCAAAGGAGTTTTCCAAAAGCCATAGTGCATTTCCAAAAAGATTTTTAAAAGTTGTTTTCCCCAAAAGAAAAAAACATTTGGTCTTGAGTCCAAATGAAAAGCAAGAACCTCCAAGACCAAAGACACATCTTGGGTGAATCCAAATAAAACTTTTGCCATAAAAAAATATTTGAGAGGGAGAGTTCTCTTAAAGGAAAATTTTAAATCACTCCCCTCAAGTCAAATAAAAATCTTTTGAAAAATCCAAATAAAAACTTGGGTGTCACAACACCTACCCCCTTAGGAAAAATCTCGTCCTCGAGATTTCTGCTGCTCCTCAAATAGATATGGATACTCTGCTCGGAGGAAATCTTCCCTTTCCCATGTGGCTTCATCCTCAGTGTGGTTGCTCCACTGAACCGTGAAAAATCTTGTCGTTTTCTGACGGGTCCTCCGTTCAGACTCTTCTAAAATCTTTACTGGCCTTTCTCTGTAGGTGAGATCTGGTTGCAAAACAATGTCCTCATGAGGTACATGTTTCTCCGGGTTACTCACGCATTTCCTCAACTGCGAGACGTGGAATACGTCATGGACGTCTGACAGCTCCTTGGGTAGGTCTAGTTGGTAGGCCACCGTGCCTCTTCGTGCCCTTACACAAAATGGTCCAATAAATCTTGGGGCTAGCTTCCCCTTAATTTTGAACCGTTGCAGACCCCTCATAGGAGATACTCGGAGGTATACGGAATCACCAGGTTCAAAGCTGACCTCACGATGCTTCTGATCATAGTAGCTCTTTTGTCGGCTCTGTGCTGTCTTCAGTCTGTCCCTGATTTGTTTAACTTTCTCCTCGGCCTCTTTAAGCATGTCTGGGCCGAAGATACGGCTGTCACCTATTTCTGACCAATTTAGAGGGGTACGACACCTTCGTCCGTACAACGCTTCAAAGGGTGCCATTTGCAAGCTGGCTTGGTAACTGTTGTTGTAAGCAAATTCGGCATACGGCAAACTCTCTTCCCAACTGGATCCATAGGTGAGCACACAGGCTCTTAGCATATCCTCTAGGATTTGGTTTACACGTTCTGTTTGTCCATCAGTCTGAGGGTGGTATGCTGTACTGAAAGCTAGTTGCGTGCCCAGAGCTTGTTGTAGGTGATCCCAAAATTTGGAGACGAATTGGGTGCCTCGGTCTGATATTATAGTCTCCGGGACTCCGTGCAAGCAAACTATACGGGAGAGATAAAGTTTTGCCAGTCTTTGTGTGGAGTAGGTAGTCTTCACGGGAATGAAATGAGCAACCTTGGTTAGTCGGTCTGTGATGACCCATATGGCGTCATTTCCGCGTTGTGATCGGGGTAATCCGACAATGAAGTCCATTCCTATTTCATCCCATTTCCACTCCGGTATCCTGTTAGGCTGGAGTAGCCCTGCTGGCTTTTGGTGCTCGGCCTTGATGCGCTGACATGAATCGCAACAAGCAATGAATGTGGCTATATCTCTTTTCATACCGTGCCACCAAAATCTTTCCTGGATGTCCTTGTACATTTTGATTCCTCCAGGATGGATCGAGTATGGGGCGGTGTGGCTTTCCGTCAAGATCTGTTGCTTGAGTTCCTCAATGTTAGGTACGCAAAGTCTGTCTCGGTACCATAATGTTCCTTCACTGTCTGTGACGAACTCTGAAGTCTTACTAAGATTCATTTTCTTCTTTATGCCTTCGATGCTGGGATGTCCCTGTTGAACCTTCTTAATTTGTTCCACCAGGGTGGGTTGTATCTCCAGGTTCGATACGGTGCCCTCAGAGACTAACATCATGTTGAGCCTAGTGAACTCTCGCTGAAACTCAGGCCTCAAATTTTGCTGACCGTCACTGTCCAAGCTGGGGTTTCGGCTAAGGGCATCGGCCACTACATTTGCTTTCCCTGGGTGGTAGTGAATACCGACGTCATAGTCCTTGACTAGTTCCAACCAGCGTCGTTGGCGTAAATTCAGCTCTGGCTGTGTGAAAATATATTTGAGGCTCTTATGGTCCGTATATATTTCACAGCGATTTCCCAACAGAAAGTGCCTCCACTCCTTGAGTGCATGTATAACTGCTGCTAGCTCCAAGTCATGTGTTGGGTAATTTTCCTCATGTTTTCGCAGCTGCCTGGAGGCATATGCGACAACTTTGCCATCCTGCATTAGCACACATCCGAGACCTTTTCGGGACGCGTCACAATACACTTCGAAGCTCTTGTGTATGTCTGGCACAGTTAAGACCGGTGCGGTTGTCAGCTTCTTCTTGAGTTCTTGGAAGCTCTGCTCACATGCTTCCGTCCATACGAATTTCTTGTCCTTCTTGAGTAACTGTGTCATAGGTTTTGCCACAGTGGAGAATCCTTCAATAAATCTCCTGTAATATCCGGCCATTCGTAGGAAACTCCGCACATCTGTAACATTGGCGGGTGGCTTCCAATCTAGTATGGCCTTGACTTTTTCTGGGTCTACGGCCACGCCTTCTTGGTTCAATATATGGCCCAAGAAACCAACTTGTCTTAGCCAAAATTCGCATTTGCTAAATTTGGCGTACAACTGATGTTTCCTCAATTCTCCCAAAACAATCCTGAGGTGCTCAGCATGCTCTTCTGGTGTCCTTGAGTAAACCAGAATATCGTCAATGAATACCACCACAAATTTGTCCGTGTATTTCATGAACACTTTGTTCATGAGGTGGACGAAATATGCGGGGGCGTTCATTAGTCCAAAAGGCATCACTGTAAACTCGTATAACCCATATCTGGAAGTGAATGCTGTCTTGGGGATATCTTCTGTCCGTACCTTCAGTTGATGGTATCCCGATCTCAAATCAATCTTTGAAAATACCTTGGCTTGTGCGAGCTGGTCAAACAAATCATTTATCCGTGGCATCGGATATTTGTTTTTGATGGTGACCATATTGAGGGCTCGATAGTCTATACACAGTATCAGTGTCCCATCCTTCTTCTTGGCGAACAACACTGGCGAACCCCATGGTGAGGAGCTGGCTCGAATAAATCCTTTGTCCAACAACTCCTTTATCTGCTTCTTCAACTCCACCAATTCTGAGGGTGCCATTCTATACGGCTTCTTATAGATGGGAGCGGTGCCAGGTGCTAGTTCAATGCTGAATTCTATCTCTCGGTCTGGTGGCATGCCTGGTAGTTCTTCAGGGAACACATCAGGAAACTCGCATACCACTGGAACTTTTCTCAGTTCTGCAATGTCCATTTTGTTCAGTTTTGGTTGCTGTGATCGTGGCCTTTCTTGGGCGGAAACCCTTATCGTCTTGCCGTGATGGTGGGTGAGAATCACTGTCCGATTGAAACAGTCGATGAATCCTTTGTTGGTGGTCAACCAGTCCATCCCTAAAATGACATCCAGTCCTTTACTTTCCAACACGATGAGATTCGCGTGGAATTGTAGTCCTTCGAACTCAATGACCACTCCTTAGCCCTGGGCGATTTGCTTATTTCCGGGGGACTTGATGATCATAGATTTTTCCAAGGGAAGTATCGGAAAACCATGTTGCGAAACAAAACTCTTCGAAACGAACGAATGGGAAGCTCCAGAATCAAACAAAACCGTGGCAGGTACTGTGTTGACAGGGAACGTACCGAGCACGATGTCTGGGGCATTCTGCGCTTCTTCCCTGGTCACATGGTTCAGGTGACCCTTCCTGTGGTTGTTGCTGGGGTTGAAGTTGTTGCGCTTGGGGGCTGGATTGTTTCCACCATTGTTCGGCTTGGGTGCCGAGTCTCTTGGCTTCGGGCACTGTTTAGCATAATGCCCTTGTTGACCACAAGCATAGCAGGTGACCCCTGGACGGTATGTGTACTCCTTATCCCTGGCATGAAATTGTCCGACGGGCCTTGGCTCAGTAGTCGTGGATCTCCTTGCGTCTGTCCTCGGGACCTCAGTCTTGCCTCGGTTGCTGTGAGCAAGAGTTGTCTTGTCCCTCTTTCGCTTGCGGATATCTTCCAGACTACGGCGCTTATTCTCCAGGGTGATGGCCTTGTCCACCAGCGTCTTAAAATCCGGAAAGGTGTGCACGATCAGTTGGCATCTTAACGCTGGTGGTAGGCCGTCCAGGAATTTTTCCATCTTCCTGCTTTCTGTCATGTGCTCGTCGTAGGCATAACGAGACAGTTGGGTAAACTGGCCGTTGTATTCTGTGACGGACATGCCTCTTTGCTTCAGGTCATCAAACTCTCTCTTCCTGATCTTTAGGATGCTCCTGGGGATGTGTGCCCCACGGAAGCCTTCCTTGAATTCTTCCCAGGTGATGTTGTGTTCCCTGGGATGCATGTGTAGGAAGTTTTCCCACCATGCTGCGGCTGCTCCAGTAAGGTAGTGTGGTGCATAAAGCACCTTCTCATGATCTGAGCACTGAGCAATAATCAGTTTCCTTTCAATCTCACGAAGCCAATCATCGGCTTCCAGTGGTCTATCGGTGTGAGCAAAAGTTGAGGGGCGAGTCTTCTGTAACTCAGATAACTTGGAATGTGATTGATAGGGTTCACGGTGGTTTCCCATATTGATGACATGATTCATCATCTCTTGGTGCTGTTGCTGGCTTTGCTCGAAGAGACGGCATACTTGAGACAGTGCTGCTTCGCTGTCTTGTTGGCTGGACTGACCCTGAGTGAAATTGTTGCTGGTCTGTGTCCCGTAAACCTCTTCTGGCTGATTGGGCATAGAGTGAGTCCATGGGCGAGACATTTTTCCAGTCTGGGGTATTATTTGCAAAACCCATGAGAAAACTGTGTAGCACAAGAAGAATCTTGCAAAGGCAACAATTAAAGAGGCTTCAAGGTTTTCAAAGAAACACAAATGATTTTTCACGGAGAAGAAGTGCTTAACATAAATCTTACATGCGAAAAGCAAACACATGATACATCACTCAGGATGCGTGTACACATCCTGACATGTTATTATAAAACTAGCGTACTACTCCGGAAGGCAGCAAACACACCAATACAAACTAGCGTACAGATAAAACAACACATCATACAAGCAGGCATAACACGCGGCTACTCGGTGCTCTCAGTTGGAGATGGTGAAGATCTCCTTCCCCTTGCCGATGGCAAGGCTCAGCGGTCCAGGAGAGTCAACCTCCACCTCCTCTCTAGCTGGCCCCTGGCGCGTGACGCTGCGCTGCGGTGATGGTGCGGGTGCGACTGGTGGTAGAGCGTGTGCGGCAGGCGGTGCGGCTCTGACTGGAGTAGGGGCGATGACTCGGTCGAACTCCTCAGTGGTAGGTAGACGGTGAGCAGTGGCCAAAACGGCCGGTGCATACGAGGCTGAAGACGAGACGAAAATCAGAGGCGGTGCCGTGTGGAGAAGCTCCTTCCTGCTGGCAGGACCGCCCCGGACTAAGTCCATGCGGGCAGCCACAAGATCATCTACGAGGTTGTCGAAAGACTCCTCTAGAGCCTTGAGATACTCCACAACCATCTCGATGGCTTCATCTCGTTCTCCCTGATGGCAGGCGAACGCATAGTGGCTGGTGTAAGGCACATGGCATGGGAGGTAGCGGTAGCGACGAGTCTTCATCGTAGGAAGGATGTCTCGAAGGCGAGCTATCGCCTCACGGGCAGCCATCTGCATGGCATGCCTCTCCGTAGGCATGGCCCTTCCCACGAAACGGAAGTGGCGTGCAGCGGAACGTCCTCCCTTGAACTGCACCACAGCTTGGTGCATAGACACGTCATCACTGAGCTTGTGCTGATAGAGTGAACTCCGGGCGAGCTGCTGGCCCGATCGCGAGCTTGGTGATGGAGACGAGGAGCTTGACAAACCCCTCGGGCACGCTGGTGAACACTCGATTCTCACAGCTGCTTCCAGCCATCTACAAAAGTAGGCAAAAATTCTGAGTAGTCATGTCATAAATTTATGATGACCAACAGAAAATAGCTACAATTGCAAAAATGCTGAAAAAGCACAAAAACGCTAATAACCGATTAGTGCTCGCACCTAGTGGCTTCCTACAGTCAGCCTCGCTCTGATACCAAGCTTATCATGACCGGTTTTTCAATAAAATAATTATTGAGAGACCAATCCCTTTTACGGACCAGCGAGGAAGAATTCCTTCTCACTGGTAGACAATATCTTGGTCACAGAAGAAAAATACCAGGAGTACTAAATATAATACAGGGTTGAGCAGAGGCTGCCCAACAATTTATTACATGCACGCCGCTAGAACAATACGGCGGATAGGGTGGCAACTACTAACTCACGATAATAACGGTGGTAGAAATATCACCGCGAAGCGAGTGATATGATTCCAGAAGACTACAGCTCTTCGAGCGTCGGAGTGAGGCTCGATGAGACTTATTGCGGGTGGCGGAAGCGTATACAATACAAGTGACCAATAACCGGGATCGCGCAGGACTGACTGGGACTCCTCTAGGCATCGGACGCGCTATCAAACTCTTCATCCAAGAGATCGCCTTCGTCAACATCTGGCCAAATCAACAAGCCAGGTGAGTACTATGAAAGTACTCGCAAGACAGTTCGGACATAAGATATAACAAATGTAAACATGAAGCACATGAACAAGTTAACCGGTGCGATCAGACATAGAGGTAATAAATACTGGGTGCCAAGCGAGGTTCTGAATGACGCCTCGAGCGGAAACTGCAGAATAGTAATACTGGTGCCAAACGAGTGTCTGAAAGACTCCTCGAGCGGAAAATGCAAAATAGTGATACTGGTGCCAAACGAGTGTCTGAATGACTCCTCGAGCGGGAAATGCAGAATAATAATGCCACAGTCGGGCGTCGGGGCGACACCACATAAAGGGCTTATAACAGAAAATAAATACAGTGCATGCCACAGTCGGACGTCTGAGCGACATCACAAAAGGGCTTATATTTAAAGTAAGGAACAAGAACACGCCACAGTCGGACGTCTGCGCGACGTCACATAAAGGGCTTATATCACAACTCAATAATACAACAGTTCGGGAACATAAATTATCACAAGCATGAGATAAAAATAAAGTTAGTCCATCCACAGGAATAACAATAAATCTGGATTTACCACCTGAGATTGTTCACCGGGGACAAGTTTTTTTTCACGCGGATAGATATGGATATAATGTTTTCATTACTTGGTCATGGATACGATGATTTGGAAAGAATTGACTCTGCAGAGTTTGTACTTAACCACAGCCAACGGATTTCAGTAGTCACGGGGACTAGTTCTGTCTACGGTGTTTTGGAAGAAACACGTCTAACCAGTACACACCCAATTCAACCATCCGAAGCCAGGGATCACCCTCGGCAACGTTCAAGAAAAACCTTGAGACGGGGAGGCTACAACCTCGCGTAGCATGGGATCAAATTTCTATACGCGCGCTCTAAGGCGGTGCCCCCCCTCTCGGTCCCAACCGGAAACACCCATGCCCCCTGACCGGATGACTGGCTTTAATCCTGGGCCAAGGTACCATCATCCCGGCCTCTCTGTTTGGTGTGTACACGGAAAGAGGTTACCAACTTACTAAACCGCATCCTGGCAATGAGACATGTGGTAGCACAGAAGGGGGAAAGAACGATAACGTGGCTCTAACCACGTTAACGTCGGAGAAAGTCGGATGACGCAAGGCTGGTTTGCTACAACAGTACCTCCTTGCTGCCCTTCATGTCACCACATGATTAGGCCATCTCTCATCAGAGATCATCGCAACTTTGGAACATGCGGGAAAAGAACGATAACGTGGCTCCGACCACGTTAACGTCGAAGAAAGTCAGATGACGCAAGGCTGGTATGCTACAACAGTACCACCTTGCTGCCCTTCATGTCACCACATGATTAGGCCACCTCTCATCAGAGGTCATCGCAACTTTGGAACAACCGGGTCGTTGCCTTACAAGCAACGAGGTATTTACCGACACTCATATGCCATGCACAAACTTTCACGCAAACATGCAAAACACCTGTCATATCAAATGTTCAAAACATGCTTGCCTAGTTCGGAGAAGTCGGAGTCTAGCTCGGCGAAGTTCGCGGCTCCATCACCTCTTCCGGAACCTACGGCAATCACGAAACGGGTACTAACGTGAAAACCAATGGGTGCACAGAAACTTTTCCAAATATTTTTCAAATAAATCCCATAAAAACTAGACAAAATTTGAAGATTGTCAGAAAAAGAATCACTCAAAAATTCCATTTTATTAAAAAGTTATAAAGGTTTCTGTCCAGGGACTTATCTGTAATGAAACAGAAAAGTTCTAGGGTTTTAACTGAGAAAACAGAAAACGGTTCGATTGGGAATGCGCAAGTGCAAAGGAGAAAGCATATTTGCCCGAAGGCGTCAACAGAAAACGGTTCGAGGTGGAATAAAACAGAGGCTGACACGCGGGGTCCACATGTCAGGTTTGAAAAGCTCGCCGGCGCCCGAAGACTGCGGTGGACGCCGGCGTCGAACCACGGCGAGTTAGGAGAAACGGAGGGTACCAAGAGCTTCAGCGTCTTCTTCCGCGTCGGTGGGTGGTGGACTCGTGCAACGGGGAGCACCACGTCGACGGCGACACTTTCTCCGGCGGACGGCGGCTCGGGTGAGGATGGGGAACTCCGGTGGAGGGCTGCAAGCTTCAAATTGAAGTGCGGGTCAGAAAGAGGGATGCATGGTGAAGCTACTGGTAAGAGAATGGAGGCGGAGGAGCACACACGGGGGCGAATCGGGCTGGATCCCGTGGCGGGTCGCGGCGGCCGGAGTCGAGGAAGGAGACCTCCTCGGGGCTCTTCCAGTGGCTAGGCCTGCTCTAGGGGGAGTGCAGGGCTGGTGGGTGCTCGAGTTGAAGCTCGGGGCCTCTATTTATAGGCGGATCGACGGGGTGGCCGTGAACGGAGAATCTCCGTCGAGCGATTACGGCGGAGCAGTGGATTGGCAGGGGGTTTGAGCGGCCAGGCAGCATCAGTGGAGGTTACTTGACTTGAGGGGAGTGATTTAAATTTTTCTTCAAGAGAACTCTCCCTCTCAAATATATTTTTTATGGCAAAAGTTTTATTTGGATTCACCCAAGATCTGTCTTTGGTCTTGGAGGTTCTTGCTTTTCATTTGGACTCAAGACCAAATGTTTCTCTTTTGGGGAAAACAACTTTTAAAAATCTTTTTGGAAATGCACTATGGCTTTTGGGAAAACTCCTTTGCCACTTTCAACAATTCCTTCTTGCCATGGCCTTAGTGAAAATCCTCTCTCCTAACCCTTCCCTCACCTTTGGATCATGATTTGCATCAAATCCAGCAAGTTGAACCTCCCCATGTGATTATTTCCATTCAAATTCTATTCAAATAAATTTCTGCCTTCTCTTCTAGCACTTGGAGATTTACAAAGGGACTCCACTTTCTGTCTTGATTTTTGCCACCAAACCTTTTTTCCCTCCTAGTCCTTTGAACCCTCAACCTAGGACCATGAAGATCCACTGGTCTTCAGTTCAAAATTTTCAAACTACACCTGCTGCAAGTTTGGACCAGATTTGACAAATTTGGTGAAATTCATTCAAAACCTTCTCCAAAAATTCCAAGTAAAATCAGGCAGCCCCTAGGTGCTTTGAGTGGTCATCTCACCAAGTTACAGCTCCAGAAAAATTTATCTCATAGCCAAAACCTTCTGTCGAACACCTGCAGTGCACTGTCTATGTCAAGTTCAGAGAACACTGAAGTGGCTGCTGTCGTTTTCTTCAGAGAAGGACATCGATCTCGCCAGTGCCACCGCGTCGCCTTGCTCCTCGTCCCCTCCCCCTTGTTCTTGCACCGCACGAACGCCTGGCGCCTTGCGGGCATCGGCGATGAGCAGCAGAAGGTGCGCCGCCCCGTGACCGACGCCGGCGGCGGCTTTGCGGACGCCAGCGGGAGACACGGCGCCGACGACGCCACCCAGCGCCGCCCAAACCACCGGAGCCCGCCGCGTGGCCTTCCACTCCCCCGAATGCGCTGCCGCTCTCGTCGTGAACCGCAGGGCGCGGAGCACGCTCTCTGCCGCCGTTGAGCCCGTGCGGTCACCTCACCGTGGACCGACGCCATTACGCCAAGACCATCTCCGTTTAGCTGTGAAACGACTCCAGTAACCTCCACTGATGCTGCCTGGCCGCTCAAACCCCCTGCCAATCCACTGCTCCGCCGTAATCGCTCGCCGGAGATTCTCCGTTCACGGCCACCCCGTCGATCCGCCTATAAATAGAGGCCCCGAGCTTCAACTCGAGCACCCACCAGCCCTGCACTCCCCCTAGAGCACGCCTAGCCACTGGAAGAGCCCCGAGGAGGTCTCCTTCCTCGACTCCGGCCGCCGCGACCCGCCACGGGATCCAGCCCGATTCGCCCCCGTGTGCGCTCCTCCGACTCCATTCTCTTACCAGTAGCTTCACCATGCATCCCTCTTTCTGACCCGCACTTCAATTTGAAGCTTGCAGCCCTCCACCGGAGTTCCCCATCCTCACCCGAGCCGCCGTCCGCCAGAGAAAGTGTCGCCGTCGACATGGTGCTCCCCGTTGGACGAGTCCACCACCCACCGACGCGGAAGAAGACGCTGAAGCTCTTGGTACCCTCCGTTTCTCCTAACTCGCCGTGGTTCGACGCCGGCGTCCACCGCAGTCTTCGGGCGCCGGCGAGCTTTTCAAACCTGACATGTGGACCCCGCGTGTCAGCCTCTGTTTTATTCCACCTCGAACCGTTTTCTGTTGACGCCTTCGGGCAAATACGCTTTCCCCTTTGCGCTTGCGCATTCCCAATCGAACCGTTTTCTGTTTTCTCAGTTAAAACCCTGGAACTTTTCTGTTTCATTACAGATAAGTCCCTGGACAGAAACCTTTATAACTTTTTAATAAAAAGGAATTTTTGAGTGATTCTTTTTCTGACAATCTGCAAATTTTGTCTAGTTTTTTATGGGATTTATCTGAGAAATATTTGGAAAAGTTTCTGTGCACCCATTGGTTTTCACGTTAGTACCCGTTTCGTGATTGCCGTAGGTTCCAGAAGAGGTGACGGAGCCGCGAACTTCGCCGAGCTAGACTCCGACTTCTCCGAACCAGGCAAGCATGTTTTGAACATTTGATATGACAGATGTTTTATATGTTCACGTGAGAGTTTGTGCGTGGCATATGAGTGTCGGTAAATACCTCGTTGCTTGTAAGGCAACGACCCGGTTGTTCCAAAGTCGCGATGATCTCTGATGAGAGATGGCCTAATCATGTGGTGACATGAAGGGCAGCAAGGTGGTGCTGTTGTAGCATACCAGCCTTGCGTCATCCGACTTTCCCCGACGTTAACGTGGTTGGAGCCACGTTATCGTTCTTTTCCCGCATGTTCCAAAGTTGCGATGATCTCTGATGAGAGATGGCCCAATCATGTGGTGACATGAAGGGCAGCAAGGTGGTACTGTTGTAGCATACCAGCCTTGCGTCATCCGACTTTCTCCGATGTTAACGTGGTTGGAGCCACGTTACCGTTCTTTCCCCTTTCCGTGCTACCACATGTCTCATTGCGAGGATGCGGTTTAGTAAGTTGGTAACCTCTTTCCGTGTACACACCAAACAGAGAGGCCGGGATGATGGTACCTTGGCCCAGGATTAAAGCCAGTCATCCGGTCAGGGGGCATGGGTGTTTCCGGTTGGGACCGAGAGGGGGGGGCACCCCCTTAGAGCGCGCGTATAGAAATTTGATCCCATGCTACGCGAGGTTGTAGCCTCCCCGTCTCAAGGTTTTTCTTGAACGTTGCCGAGGGTGATCCCTGGCTTCGGATGGTTGAATTGGGTGTGTACTGGTTAGACGTGTTTCTTCCAAAACACCGTAGACGGAACTAGTCCCCGTGACTACTGAAATCCGTTGGCTGTGGTTAAGTACAAACTCTGCAGAGTCAATTCTTTCCAAATCATCATATCCATGATCAAGTAGTGTAAGCATTATATCCATATCTATCCGCGTGGAAAACTTGTCCCCGGTGAACAATCTCAAGTGGTAACTCCAGATTTAATGTTATTCCTGTGGATGGACTAACTTTATTTTTGTCTCATGCTTGTGATAATTTATGTTCCCGAACTGTTGTATTATTGAGTTATGATATAAGCCCTTTATGTGACATCGCGCAGACGTCCGACTGTGGCGTGTTCTTGTTCCTTACTTTAAATATAAGCCCTTTATGTGGTGTCGCCCCGACGCCCGACTGTGGCATTATTATTCCGCATTTTCCGCTCGAGGAGTCTTTCAGACACTCGTTTGGCACCAGTATTATTATTCCGCATTTTCCGCTCGAGGAGTCTTTCAGACACTCGTTTGGCACCTGTATTATTATTCCGCATTTTCCGCTCGAGGAGTCTTTCAGACACTCGTTTGGCACCAGTATTACTATTTTGCATTTTCCACTCGAGGAGTCTTTCAGACACTCGTTTGGCACCAGTATTATTATTCCGCATTTTCCGCTCGAGGAGTCTTTCAGACACTCGTTTGGCACCTGTATTATTATTCCGCATTTTCCGCTCGAGGAGTCTTTCAAACACTCGTTTGGCACCAGTATTACTATTTGGCATTTTCCGCTCGAGGAGTCTTTCAGACACTCGTTTGGCACCAGTATTATTATTCCGCATTTTCCGCTCGAGGAGTCTTTCAGACACTCGTTTGGCACCTGTATTATTATTCCGCATTTTCCGCTCAAGGAGTCTTTCAGACACTCGTTTGGCACCAGTATTACTATTCTGCAGTTTCCGCTCGAGGCGTCATTTAGACCCTCGCTTGGCACCCAGTATTTATTACCTCTATGTCTGATCGCACCGGTTAACTTGTTCATGTGCTTCATGTTTATATTTGTTATATCTTATGTCCGAACTGTCTTGCGAGTACTTTCATAGTACTCACCTGGCTTGTTGATTTGGCCAGATGTTGACGAAGGCGATCTCTTGGATGAAGAGTTTGATAGCGCGTCCGATGCCTAGAGGAGTCCCAGTCAGTCCTGCACGATCCCGGATATTGGTCACTTGTATTGTATACGCTTCCGCCACCCGCAATAAGTCTCCTCGAGCCTCACTCCGACGCTCGAAGAGCTGTAGTCTTCTGGAATCATATCACTCGCTTCGCGGTGATATTTCCACCACCGTTATTATCGTGAGTTAGTAGTTGCCACCCTATCCGCTGTTTTGTTTTAGCGGCGTGCATGTAATAAATTGTTGGGCAGTCTCTGCTCAACCTTGTATTATATTTAGTACTCCTGGTATTTTTCTTCTGTGGCCAAGATATTGTCTACCAGTGAGAAGGAATTCTTCCTCGCTGGTCCGTAAAAGGGATTGGTCTCTCAATAATTATTTTATTGAAAAACCGGTCGTGACAAGCTTGGTATCAGAGCCAGGCTGACTGTAGGAAGCCACTAGGTGCGAGCGCTAATCGGCTATTAGCGTTTTTGTGCTTTTTCAGCATTTTTGCAATTGTAGCTATTTTCTGTTGGTCATCATAAATTTATGACATGACTACTCAGAATTTTTGCCTACTTTTGTAGATGGCTGGCAGCAGCTGTGAGAATCGAGTGTTCACCAACGTGCCCGAGGGGTTTGTCAAGCTCCTCGTCTCCATCACCAAGCTCGCGATCGGGCTAGCAGCTCGCCCGGAGTTCACACTCTATCAGCACAAGCTTACTGACGACGTGTCTATGCACCAAGCTGTGGTGCAGTTCAAGGGAGGACGTTCTGCTGCACGCCACTTCCATTTTGTGGGAAGGGCCATGCCTACGGAGAGGCATACCATGCAGATGGCTGCCCGTGAGGCGATAGCTCGCCTTCGGGACATCCTTCCTACGATGAAGACTCGTCGCTACCGCTACCTCCCATGCCATGTGCCTTACACCAGCCACTATGCGTTCGCCTGCCATCGGGGAGAACGAGATGAAGCCATCGAGATGGTTGTGGAGTATCTCAAGGCTCTGGAGGAGTCTTTCGACAACCTCGTAGATGATCTTGTGGCTGCCCGCATGGACTTAGTCCGGGGCGGTCCTGCCAGCAGGAAGGAGCTTCTCCACACGGCGCCGCCTTTGACATTCGTCTCGTCTTCAGCCTCGTATGCACCGGCCGTTTTGGCCACTGCTCGCCGTCTGCCTACCACTGAGGAGTTCGACCGAGTCATCGCTCCTACTCCAGTCAGAGCCGCACCGCCTGCCGCACGCGCTCTACCACCAGTCGCCCCCACACCATCACCGCAGCGCAGCGTCACACGCCAGGAGCCAGCTAGAGAGGAGGAGGTTGATTCTCCTGGACCGCTGAGCCTTGCCATCGGCAAGGGGAAGGAGATCTTCACCATCTCCGACTGAGAGCACCGAGTAGCCGCGTGTTATGCCTGCTTGTATGATGTGTTGTTTTATCTGTACGCTAGTTTGTATTGGTGTGTTTGCTGCCTTCCGGAGTAGTACACTAGTTTTTAATAACATGTCAGGATTGTGTACGCGCATCCTGAGTGCTGTATCTTGTGTTTGCTTTTCGCATGTAAGATTTATGTTAAGCACTTCTTCTCCATGAAAAATCATTTGTGTTTCTTTGAAAACCTTGAAGCCTTTTGATTATTGCCTTGCGAGATTTTTTGTGCTACACAGTTTTTCTCATGGGTTTTGCCAATAATACCCCAGACTGGAAAAATGTCTCGCCCGTGGACTCGCTCCATGCCCAATCAGCGAGAAGAGGTTTACGGGACACAGACCAGCAACAATTTCACTCAGGGTCAGTCCAGCCAACAAGACAGCGAAGCAGCACTGTCTCAAGTATGCCGTCTTCGAGCAAAGCCAGCAACAGCACCAAGAGATGATGAACCATGTCATCAACATGGGAAACCACCGTGAACCCTATCAACCCCATTCCAAGTTATCTGAGTTACAGAAGACTCGCCCCTCAACTTTTGCTCACACCGACAGACCGCTGGAAGCCGATGATTGGCTTCGTGAGATTGAAAGGAAATTGATTATTGCTCAGTGCTCAGATCATGAGAAGGTGCTTTATGCACCACACTATCTTACTGGAGCAGCCGCAGCATGGTGGGAAAACTTCCTACACATGCATCCCAGGGAACACAACATCACCTGGGAAGAGTTCAAGGAAGGCTTCCGTGGGGCACACATCCCCAGGAGCATCCTAAAGATCAAGAAAAGAGAGTTTGATGACCTGAAGCAAAGAGGCATGTCAGTGACAGAGTACAATGGTCAGTTCACTCAGCTGTCTCGTTATGCCTACGACGAGCACATGACGGAAAGCAAAAAGATGGAAAAATTCCTGGACGGCCTGGCACCAGCGCTAAGATGCCAACTGATTGTACACACCTTTCCGGATTTTAAGACGCTGGTGGACAAGGCCATCACCTTGGAGAATGAGCGCCGTAGTCTAGAAGATATCCGCAAGCGAAAGAGGGACAAGACGACTCTTGCTCGCAGCAACCGAGGCAAGACTGAGGTCCCGAGGACAGACGCAAGGAGATCCACGACTACTGAGCCAAGGCCCGTCGGACAATTTCATGCCAGGGATAAGGAGTACACATACCGTCCAGGGGTCACCTGCTATGCTTGTGGTCAACAAGGGCATTATGCTAAACAGTGCCCGAAGCCAAGAGACTCGGCACCCAAGTCGAACAATGGTGGAAACAATCCAGCCCCCAAGCGCAACAACTTCAACCCCAGCAACAACCACAGGAAGGGTCACCTGAACCATGTGACCAGGGAAGAAGCGCAGAATGCCCCAGACATCATGCTCGGTACGTTCCCTGTCAACACAGTACCTGCCACGGTTTTGTTTGATTCTAGAGCTTCCCATTCGTTCGTTTCGAAGAGTTTTGTTTCGCAACATGGTTTTCCGATACTTCCCTTGGAAAAATCTATGATCATCAAGTCCCCCGGAAATAAGCAAATCGCTCAGGGTTACTGCCAAGGAGTGGTCATTGAGTTCGAAGGACTACAATTCCACGCGAATCTCATCATGTTGGAAAGTAAAGGATTGGATGTCATTTTAGGGATGGACTGGTTAACCACCAACAAAGGATTCATCGACTGCTTCAATCGAACAGTGATTCTCACTCACCATCACGGCAAGACTATAAGAGTTTCCGCTCAAGAAAGGCCACGATCACAGCAGCCAAAGCTGAACAAAATGGACATTGCAGAACTGAGGAAGGTTCCAGTGGTATGCGAGTTTCCTGATGTGTTCCCTGAAGGACTACCAGGCATGCCACCAGACCGAGAGATCGAATTCAGCATCGAACTAGCACCTGGCACCGCTCCCATCTATAAGAAGCCTTATAGAATGGCACCCTCAGAATTGGTGGAGTTGAAGAAGCAGAAAAAGGAATTGTTGGACAAAGGATTTATTCGGGCCAGCTCCTCACCATGGGGTTCGCCTGTGTTGTTCGCTAAGAAGAAAGATGGGACACTGAGGCTGTGTATAGACTATCGAGCCCTCAATATGGTCACCATCAAAAACAAATATCCGATGCCACGGATCAATGATTTGTTTGACCAGCTCGCACAAGCCAAGGTATTTTCAAAGATTGATTTGAGATCGGGATACCATCAACTGAAGGTACGGACAGAAGACATTCCCAAGACAGCTTTCACTTCCAGATATCGGTTATACGAGTTCACAGTGATGCCTTTTGGACTAACGAACGCCCCCGCATATTTCGTCCACCTCATGAACAAAGTATTCATGAAATTCATGGACAAATTTGTGGTGGTATTTATTGACGACATTCTGGTTTACTCGAGGACACTAGAAGAGCATGCTGAACACCTCAGAATTGTTTTGGGAGAATTGAGGAAACATCAGTTGTACGCCAAATTTAGCAAGTGCGAATTTTGGCTAAGACAAGTTGGTTTCTTGGGCCATATACTGAACCAAGAAGGCGTGGCCGTAGACCCAGAAAAAGTCAAGGCCATACTCGGCTGGAAGCCACCCGCCAATGTTACTGATGTGCGGAGTTTTCTGGGAATGGTCGGGTATTACAGAAGATTTATTGAAGGGTTCTCCACTGTGGCGAAACCTATAACACAGTTACTCAAGAAGGACAAGAAATTCGTATGGACGGAAGCATGCGAGCAGAGCTTCCAAGAACTCAAGAAGAAGCTGACAACCGCACCAGTCTTAACTGTGCCAGACATACACAAGAGCTTCGAAGTGTATTGTGACGCGTCCCGAAAAGGTCTCGGATGTGTGCTAATGCAGGATGGCAAAGTTGTCGCATATGCCTCCAGGCAGCTGTGAAAACATGAGGAAAATTACCCAACACATGACTTGGAGCTAGCAGCAGTTATACATGCACTCAAGGAGTGGAGGCACTTTTTGTTGGGAAATCGCTGTGAAATATATACGGACCATAAGAGCCTCAAATATATTTTCACACAGCCAGAGCTGAATTTACGCCAACGACGCTGGTTGGAACTAGTCAAGGACTATGACGTCGGTATTCACTACCACCCAGGGAAAGCTAATGTAGTGGCCGATGCCCTTAGTCGAAACCCCAGCGCGGACAATGACGGTCCGAAAAATTTGAGGCCTGAGTTTCAGCGAGAGTTCGCTAGGCTCAACATGATGTTAGTCTCTGAGGGCACCGTATCGAACCTGGAGATACAACCCACCCTGGTGGAGCAAATCAAGAAGGCTCAGCAGGGACATCCCAGCATCGAAGGCATAAAGAAGAAAATGAATCTTCGTAAGACTTCCGAGTTCGTCACCGACAGTGAAGGAACATTATGGTACCGAGACAGACTTTGCGTACCTAACATTGAGGAACTCAAGCAACAGATCTTGACGGAGAGCCACACCGCTCCATACTCGATTCATCCTGGAGGAACCAAAATGTACAAGGACATTCAGGAAAGATTTTGGTGGCACGGTATGAAAAGAGATATAGCCACATTCATTGCTTGTTGCGATTCGTGTCAGCGCATCAAGGCCGAGCATCAAAAGCCAGCAGGGCTACTCCAACCAAACAAAATACCGGAGTGGAAATGGGATGAAATAGGAATGGATTTCATCGTCGGATTACCCCGATCACAACGTGGGAATGACGCCATATGGGTCATCACAGACCGACTAACCAAAGTTGCTCATTTCATCCCCGTGAAGACTACCTACTCCACCCAAAGACTGGCAAAACTTTATCTCTCCCGTATAGTTTGTTTGCACGGAGTCCCAAAGACTATAATATCAGACCGAGGCACCCAATTTGTCTCCAAATTTTGGGACCACCTACAACAAGCTCTGGGCACGCAACTAGCTTTCAGTACAGCATACCACCCTCAGACTGATGGACAAACAGAACGTGTAAACCAAATCCTAGAGGATATGCTAAGAGCCTGTGTGCTCACCTATGGATCCAGTTGGGAAGAGAGTTTGCCGTATGCCGAATTTGCTTACAACAACAGTTACCAAGCCAGCTTGCAAATGGCACCCTTTGAAGCATTGTACGGACGAAGGTGTCGTACCCCATTGAATTGGTCAGAGACAGGTGACAGCTGTATCTTCGGCCCAGATATGCTTAAAGAGGCCGAGGAGAAAGTTAAACAAATCAGGGACAGACTCAAGACAGCACAGAGCCGCCAAAAGAGCTACTATGATCAGAAGCACCGTGAGGTCAGCTTTGAACCCGGTGATTCCGTATACCTCCGGGTATCTCCTATGAGGGGTCTGCAACGGTTCAAAATAAAGGGGAAGCTAGCCCCAAGATTCATTGGACCATTTTGTGTGAAGGCACGAAGAGGCACGGTAGCCTACCAACTAGACCTACCCAAGGAGCTATCGGACGTCCATGACGTATTCCACGTCTCACAGTTAAGAAAATGTGTGAGCAACCCAGAAAAACATGTACCTCATGAGGACATTGATATGCAACCAGATCTCACCTACAGAGAAAGACCAGTAAAGATTTTAGAAGAGTCTGAACGGAGGACCCGTCAGAAAACGACAAAGTTTTTCAGGGTTCAGTGGAGCAACCACACTGAGGATGAAGCTACATGGGAAAGGGAGGATTTCCTTCGAGCAGAGTATCCATATCTATTTGAGGGTCAGCAGAAATCTCGAGGACGAGATTTTTCCTAAGGGGGTAGGTGTTGTAACACCCAAGTTTTTATTTGGATTTTTCAAAAGATTTTACTTGACTTGAGGGGAGTGATTTAAATTTTTCTTCAAGAGAACTCTCCCTCTCAAATATTTTTTTATGGCAAAAGTTTTATTTGGTTTCACCCAAGATCTGTCTTTGGTCTTGGAGGTTCTTGCTTTTCATTTGGACTCAAGACCAAATGTTTCTCTTTTGGGGAAAACAACTTTTAAAAATCTTTTTGGAAATGCACTATGGCTTTTGGGAAAACTCCTTTGCCACTTTCAACAATTCCTTCTTGCCATGGCCTTAGTGCAAATCCTCTCTCCTAACCCTTCCCTCACCTTTGGATCATGATTTGCATCAAATCCAGCAAGTTGAACCTCCCCATGTGATTATTTCCATTCAAATTCTATTCAAATAAATTTCTGCCTTCTCTTCTAGCACTTGGAGATTTACAAAGGGACTCCACTTTCTGTCTTGATTTTTGCCACCAAACCTTTTTTCCCTCCTAGTCCTTTAAACCCTCAACCTAGGACCATGAAGATCCACTGGTCTTCAGTTCAAAATTTTCAAACTACACCTGCTGCAAATTTGGACCAGATTTGACAAATTTGGTGAAATTCATTCAAAACCTTCTCCAAAAATTCCAAGTGAAATCAGGCAGCCCCTAGGTGCTTTGAGTGGTCATCTCACCAAGTTACAGCTCCCGAAAAATTTATCTCATAGCCAAAACCTTCTGTCGAACACCTGTAGTGCACTGTCTATGTCAAGTTCAGAGAACACTGCAGTGGCTGCTGTCGTTTTCTTCAGAGAAGGACGTCGATCTCGCCAGTGCCACCGCGTCGCCTTGCTCCTTGTCCCATCCCCCTTGTTCCTGCACCGCACGAACGCCTGGCGCCTTGCGGGCGTCGGCGACGAGCAGCGGAAGGTGCGCCGCCCCGTGACCGACGCCGGCAGTGGCTTTGCGGACGCCAGCGGGAGACACGGCGCCGACGACGCCACCCAGCGCCGCCCAAACCACCGGAGCCCGCCGCGTGGCCTTCCACTCCCCCGAATGCGCTGCCGCTCTCGTCGTGAACCGCAGGGCGCGGAGCGTGCTCTCTGCCGCCGTTGAGCCCGTGCGGTCACCTCACCGTGGACCGACGCCATTACGCCAAGACCATCTCCGTTTAGCAGTGAAACGACTCCAGTAACCTCCACTGATGCTGCCTGGCCGCTCAAACCCCCTGCCAATCCACTGCTCCGCCGTAATCGCTCGCCGGAGATTCTCCGTTCACGGCCACCCCGTCGATCCGCCTATAAATAGAGGCCCCGAGCTTCAACTCGAGCACCCACCAGCCCTGCACTCCCCCTAGAGCACGCCTAGCCACTGGAAGAGCCCCGAGGAGGTCTCCTTCCTCGACTCCGGCCGCCGTGACCCGCCACGGGATCCATCCCGATTCGCCCCCGTGTGCGCTCCTCCGACTCCATTCTCTTACCAGTAGCTTCACCATGCATCCCTCTTTCTGACCCGCACTTCAATTTGAAGCTTGCAGCCCTCCACCGGAGTTCCCCATCCTCACCCGAGCCGCCGTCCGCCGGAGAAAGTGTCGCCGTCCACGTGGTGCTCCCCGTTGGACGAGTCCACCACCCACCGACGCGGAAGAAGACGCTGAAGCTCTTGGTACCCTCCATTTCTCCTAACTCGCCGTGGTTCGACGCCGGCGTCCACCGCAGTCTTCGGGCGCCGGCGAGCTTTTCAAACCTGACATGTGGACCCCGCGTGTCAGCCTCTGTTTTATTCCACCTCGAACCGTTTTCTGTTGACGCCTTCAGGCAAATACGCTTTCCCCTTTGCGCTTGCGCATTCCCAATCGAACTGTTTTCTGTTTTCTCAGTTAAAACCCTGGAACTTTTCTGTTTCATTAGAGATAAGTCCCTGGACAGAAACCTTTATAACTTTTTAATAAAAAGGAATTTTTGAGTGATTCTTTTTCTGACAATCTGCAAATTTTGTCTAGTTTTTTATGAGATTTATTTGAAAAATATTTGGAAAAGTTTCTGTGCACCCATTGGTTTTCACGTTAGTACCCGTTTCGTGATTGCCGTAGGTTCCGGAAGAGGTGACGGAGCCGCGAACTTCGCCGAGCTAGACTCCGACTTCTCCGAACCAGGCAAGCATGTTTTGAACATTTGATATGACAGATGTTTTACATGTTCACGTGAGAGTTTGTGCGTGGCATATGAGTGTCGGTAAATACCTCGTTGCTTGTAAGGCAACGACCCGGTTGTTCCAAAGTCGCGATGATCTCTGATGAGAGATGGCCTAATCATGTGGTGACATGAAGGGCAGCAAGGTGGTACTGTTGTAGCATACCAGCCTTGCGTCATTCGACTTTCCCCGACGTTAACGTGGTTGGAGTCACGTTATCGTTCTTTTCCCGCATGTTCCAAAGTTGCGATGATCTCTGATGAGAGATGGCCTAATCATGTGGTGACATGAAGGGCAGCAAGGTGGTACTGTTGTAGCATACCAGCCTTGCGTCATCCGACTTTCTCCGATGTTAACGTGGTTGGAGCCACGTTACCGTTCTTTCCCCTTTCCGTGCTACCACATGTCTCATTGCGAGGATGCGGTTTAGTAAGTTGGTAACCTCTTTCCGTGTACACACCAAACAGAGAGGCCGGGATGATGGTACCTTGGCCCAAGATTAAAGCCAGTCATCCAGTCAGGGGGCATGGGTGTTTCCGGTTGGGACCGAGAGGGGGGGCACCCCCTTAGAGCGCGCGTATAGAAATTTGATCCCATGCTACGCGAGGTTGTAGCCTCCCCGTCTCAAGGTTTTTCTTGAACGTTGCCAAGGGTGATCCCTGGCTTCGGATGGTTGAATTGGGTGTGTAATGGTTAGACGTGTTTCTTCCAAAACACCGTAGACGGAACTAGTCCCCGTGACTACTGAAATCCGTTGGCTGTGGTTAAGTACAAACTCTGCAGAGTCAATTCTTTCCAAATCATCGTATCCATGATCAAGTAGTGTAAGCATTATATCCATATCTATCCGCGTGGAAAACTTGTCCCCGGTGAACAATCTCAAGTGGTAACTCCAGATTTAATGTTATTCCTGTGGATGGACTAACTTTATTTTTGTCTCATGCTTGTGATAATTTATGTTCCCGAACTGTTGTATTATTGAGTTATGATATAAGCCCTTTATGTGACGTCGCGCAGACGTCCGACTGTGGCGTGTTCTTGTTCCTTACTTTAAATATAAGCCCTTTATGTGGTGTCGCCCCGACGCCCGACTGTGGCATTATTATTCCGCATTTTCCGCTCGAGGAGTCTTTCAGACACTCGTTTGGCACCAGTATTATTATTCCGCATTTTCCGCTCGAGGAGTCTTTCAGACACTCGTTTGGCACCTGTATTATTATTCCGCATTTTCCGCTCGAGGAGTCTTTCAGACACTCGTTTGGCACCTGTATTATTATTCCGCATTTTCCGCTCGAGGAGTCTAGAGGAGTCCCAGTCAGTCCTGCGCGATCCCGGATATTGGTCACTTGTATTGTATACGCTTCCGCCACCCGCAATAAGTCTCCTCGAGCCTCACTCCGACGCTCGAAGAGTTGTAGTCTTCTGGAATCATATCACTCGCTTCGCGGTGATATTTCCACCACCGTTATTATCGTGAGTTAATAGTTGCCACCCTATCCGCCGTTTTGTTTTAGCGGCGTGCATGTAATAAATTGTTGGGCAGTCTCTGCTCAACCTTGTATTATATTTAGTACTCCTGGTATTTTTCTTCTGTGGCCAAGATATTGTCTACCAGTGAGAAGGAATTCTTCCTCGCTGGTCCGTAAAAGGGATTGGTCTCTCAGTAATTATTTTATTGAAAAACCGGTCGTGACACAAAGCCGCCGCCGGCGTCGGTCACGGGGCGGCGCACCTTCTGCTGCTCGTCGCCGACGCCCGCAAGGCGCCAGGCGTTCGTGCGGTGCAGGAACAAGGGGGAGGGGACGAGGAGCAAGGCGACGCAGAGGCACTGGCGAGATCGACGTCCTTCTCTGAAGAAAACGACAGCAGGCCACTGACTGAATCTCTGAACTTTCTGAACTTGACATGACCATGCACTGCAGGTGTTCGACAGAGAGATTTTGCAATGAGATGAATTTTTCTGGAGCTGTAACTTGGTGAGATGACCACTCAATGCACCCAGAGGCTGCCTGATTTTACTTGGAATTTTTTGAGAAGGTTTTGAATGAATTTCACCAAATTTGACAAATCTGGTCCAAACTTGCAGCAAGTGTAGTTTGAAAATTTTGAACTGAAGACCAGTGGATCTTCATGGATCCTGGTTGAGGGTTCAAAGGACTAGGGAGGAGAGTTGGTTTGTGGGCAAAAATCAAAACAGAAAATGGAGTTCCTTTGTAAATCTCCAAGTAGTAGGATAGAAGACAGAAATTTGTTTGAATAAGATTCAAATGGAAATGATCACATGGGGAGGTCCAACTTGCTGGATTTGATGCAGATCATGATCCAAAGGTGAGGGAAGGGTTAGGAGAGAGGATTTGCACTAAGGCCATGGCAAGAAGGAATTGTTGAAAGTGGCAAAGGAGTTTTCCAAAAGCCATAGTGCATTTCCAAAAAGATTTTTAAAAGTTGTTTTCCCCAAAAGAAAAAAAACATTTGGTCTTGAGTCCAAATGAAAAGCAAGAACCTCCAAGACCAAAGACAGATCTTGGGTGAATCCAAATAAAACTTTTGCCATAAAAAAAATATTTGAGAGGGAGAGTTCTCTTAAAGGAAAATTTTAAATCACTCCCCTCAAGTCAAATAAAAATCTTTTGAAAAATCCAAATAAAAACTTGGGTGTCACAATAGTGTTGCCTCCCAACCTTTTACCTCAAGGGTAATGTCAACAATAATAATTCATGTTAACTTACATCCAATTGGATATATATATCAGGATCTTTCCAACACAATGTGCTTGCCAAAGGATAAAATGTAAAAAGGAAAGGTGAAGATCACCATGACTCTTGCATAAGGAATAAGACAAAAGTAAAAGATAGGCCCTTCGCAGAGGGAAGCAGAGGTTGTCATGCGCTTTCATGGTTGGATGCACGAAATCTTAATGCAAAAGAATGTTACTTTATATTGCCACTTGTGATATGGACCTTTATTATGCAGTCCGTCGCTTTTATTTCTTCCACATCACAAGATCGTATAAAGCTTATTTTCTCCACACTAATAAATCATACATATTTAGAGAGCAATTTTTATTGCTTGCACCGATGACAACTTACTTGAATGATCTTACTCAATCCATAGGTAGATATGGTGGACACTCATGGCAAAACTGGTTTTGAGGGTATTCGGAAGCACAAGTAGTATCTCTACTTGGTGCAAAGAATTTGGCTAGCATGAGAGGGAAAGGCAAGCTCAACATGTTGGATGATCCATGACAATATACTTTATTTCAAATATAAGAAAACATAACCCATTAAGTTGTCTTCCTTGTCCAACATCAACTCTTTAACATGTCATATTTTAATGAGTGCTCACAATCATAAAAGATGTCCAAGATAGTGTATTTATATGTGAAAACCTCTCTTTCTTTATTACTTCCCATTAATTGCAACGATGACCAAAACTGGGTTTGTCAACTCTCAACAACTTTTATTCACCATACTCTTTGTATGTGAAGTCATTACTCTCCATAAGATCAATATGATCTCTTTATTCTTTTTATTCTTTCTTTTTCTTTTATTCCCTCGGGATCATAGCAAGATAATCAAGCCCTTGACTCAACACTAATCTTTATTATAAATAGCTCTCGGACTCGATTACATAGAAGGGATCATAAGTCAAAACTCAAAATTAAATCTACTAAAACTTTATTCTACTAGATCAAGATATTACTAAAAGGATCGAACTAAGAAAAACGGTAAAGATAGGAGTGTGATGGTGATACGATACCGGGGCACCTCCCCCAAGCTTGGCAGTTGCCAAGGGGAGTGCCCATACCCATGTGATTATGTCTCCTTCTTCGGAGGTGATGAAGGTGGTGATGATGATGGGTAGTCGCACATCGAGCGTAGGAGATCCTCCAATTTGCGGATAATGCCTTTGAGTGCGATGATATGATCCTTCAACAAAATATTTTCACGTGTGAGATACTTGTTTTGTATACGAGCTAACTCAATCATCTTGAAAGCTTCAATATCGGTTGGGGTAAAGAGAGGTGGAAGGATGTCTTCTTCTTCTGCTGTCGGCCCTTGATCCTCCTTGGCCTTCTTGATTCCTTCATCCTTGTTGATCCCAACGGGTTCTTCTCTCTTCAGCTCTATCTTCATTAGCCAAGCATCGTTGCCCTCATTGTTGGAGGAGGGGGACGACATGATGCCTGGCCTTGAGAACTCTGGTAGAAAACAGCTCGAAACAAAAACATAGGATATTTGCGTGGTACGGTGGTCAAAACCTTCGGGAGATTATATAATGAATTTTTACCGACCAAAAGAATTATTGTGCAAGAAAACGGAGTCCGGAGGGCACACGAGGTACCCACGAGGCGGGGGGCGCGCCCAGGGGGGTAGGGCGCGCCTCCCACCCTCGTGGAAGCCTCGTGTCCTTCCCGGACTACTTCTTTTTTCCTATTTTCTTAAATATTCCAAAACGGAGAAAAATTGCCATTTGAACTGTTTTGGAGTCGGTTTACTTACTGTACCACGTACCTATTCCTTTTCGGAGTCTGAAACGTTCTGGAAAGTGTCTCTTATGTATTCCTTCGGGGTTACGGTTTCAATAACGTTAGTTTCAACATTTATAGGATTACCTGAGATATAATGTTTGATTCTTTGACCGTTCACCACCTTCGAATTTGTGCCTTCGAAGTTGTTGATTTTTATGGCACCAGAACGATAGACCTCCTCGATAACGTAAGGACCTTCCCATTTAGAGAGAAGTTTTCCTTCAAAAAATCTTAAAGGAGAGTTGTATAGCAACACATAATCACCTATATTAAACTCACGCTTTTGTATCCTTTTGTCATGCCATCTTTTAACCTTTTCCTTGAACAGTTTGGCATTCTCATAGGCCTGGGTTCTCCATTCATCAAGTGAGCTAATGTCAAATAGCCTCTTTTCACCGGCAAGTTTGAAATCATAGTTGAGCTCTTTAATAGCCCAATATGCCTTATGTTCTAGTTCGAGAGGTAAGTGACATGCTTTTCCATAAACCATTTTATACGGAGACATACCCATAGGTTTTTATATGCGGTTCTATAGGCCCATAGTGCATCATCAAGTTTCTTGGACCAATTCTTTCTTGATCTATTAACAGTCTTTTGCAAAATTAATTTGAGCTCTCTATTACTCAATTCTACTTGACCACTGGACTGCGGGTGATATGAGGATGCAATTGTATGATTCATACTTAGCAAGCATTTTACGAAAGGCACCATGAATAAAATGTGAACCACCATCAGTCATTAAATATCTAGGGACTCCAAACCTCGGAAAAATAACTTCTTTAAGCATCTTAATAGAGGTGTTATGATCAGCACTACTAGTTGGAATAGATTCTACCCACTTAGTAACGTAATCAACAGCAACTAAAATATGTGTATACCCATTAGAGGAAGGAAACGGTCCCATGTAATCAAAGCCCCAAACATCAAATGGTTCAATAACAAGTGAATAATTCATAGGCATTTCTTGACGTCTACTAATATTACCAATTCTTTGACATTCATCACAAGATAAGACAAACTTACGGGCATCTTTGAAGAGAGTAGGCCAATAAAAACCGGATTGCAATACCTTATGTGCAGTCATATCTCCAGCATGGTGTCCTCCATAAGCTTCGGAGTGAGACTTGCATAAGATCTGTTCCTGTTCATGCTCAGGTATACAACGTCTAATAACACCATCTACTCCTTCTTTATAAAGGTGTGGGTCATCCCAGAAGTAATGTCTTAAATCATAGAAAAACTTTTTCTTTTGCCGGTATGTGAAACTAGGTGGTATAAATTTAGCAACAATGTAATTAGCATAATCAGCATACCATGGAGCAGTACGAGAAGCATTTATGACAGCTAATTGTTCATCAGGAAAGCTATCATCAATAGGTAGTGCGTCATCAAGAACATTCTCTAACCTAGACAAGTTGTCTGCAACAGGGTTCTCAGCTCCCTTTCTATCAATAATATGCAAATCAAATTCTTGTAGCAAGAGAACCCATCTAATAAGTATAGGCTTAGCATCTTTCTTTTCCATAAGGTATTTAATAGCAGCATGATCAGTGTGAATAGTTACTTTAGAATCAACAATATAAGGTTTGAACTTATCACAAGCAAAAACAACTGCTAAAAATTCTTTTTCAGTAGTAGCATAATTTCTCTAGGCATTGTCTAGAGTTTTACTAGCATATTGAATAACATTTAATTTCTTATCAACTCTTTGCCCTAGAGGAGCACCTACAGCATAATCACTAGCATCACACATAATTTCAAAAGGTAAATTCCAATCTGGTGGCTGAACAATAGGTCCAGAAATCAAAGCTTTCTTAAGTATTTCAAATGCCTCTACACAATCATCATCGAAGACAAAAGGAATATCTTTTTGTAACAGATTAGTCAGAGGCCGAGAAATTTTTGAGAAGTCCTTAATGAACCTCCTATAAAAACCGGCATGACCCAGAAAACTTCTTATACCTTTGATATCCTTAGGACACGGCATCTTTTCAATAGCATCAACTTTAGCTTTATCAACTTCAATGCCTCTTTCAGAAATTTTATGCCCCAAGACAATGGCTTCATTAACCATAAAGTGGCATTTCTCCCAATTTAAGACAAGATTAGTTTCTTCACATCTCTGCAAAACTCGATCAAGGTTGCTCAAGAAATCATCAAAAGAGGATCCATAAACGGAGAAATCATCCATGAAAACCTCACAAATCTTTTCACAAAAGTCAGAGAATATAGCCATCATGCATCTTTGAAAGGTAGCAGGTGCATTACATAAACCGAAAGGCATACGTCTATAAGCAAAAGTACCGAAAGGGCAAGTAAAAGTGGTCTTTTGTTGATCCTCAGCTGACACATGTATTTGAGAGAAACCGGAGTAACCATCTAGAAAGCAAAAATGTGTATGTTTGGATAATCTTTCTAGCATTTGGTCAATAAAAGGCAAAGGGTAATGATCTTTTTTAGTAGCTTTATTTAGTTTGCGGAAATCAATTACCATCCTATAACTTGTAATAATTCTTTGCGGGATCAATTCATCTTTATCATTAGGAACGACAGTAATACCTCCGTTCTTAGGGACACAATGGACAGGACTTACCCACTGACTATCAGCAACGGGATAAATTATACCTGCCTCAAGGAGCTTTAATATTTCCTTTCTTACCACTTCTTTCATCTTAGGATTTAGCCGTCGTTGGTGATCAATAACTGGTTTGGCGTCTTTCTCCAAATTTATTTTGTGTTGACATAGAGTGGGACTAATGCCCTTAAGATCATCAAGGGTATATCCAATAGCAGCATGGTGCTTCCTCAGACTTTTCAATAATTTCTTTTCTTCATGCTCTGAAAGGTTAGCACTAATAATAACAGGATATATCTTCTTTCATCAAGATAAGCATATTTAAGAGTATCAGGTAATGGTTTAAGCTCAAACACTGGATCACCCTTGGGTGGAGGAGGATCCCCTAGAATTTCAACATGCAAGTTGTGTTTCAGAATAGGTCCCTGTTTAAAGAATACTTCATCTATTTCCCTTCTTTCATTCATAAACGTATCATTTTCATGGTGTAGCAAATATTGTTCTAAAGGACTAGGAGGCACGGCAATAGAAGCAAGACCAATAATTTCATCTTTACTAGGCAATTCCTCATCACGGGGTTGTCTACTAAATTTAGCAAAATTAAACTCATGAGACATATCACCCACACCAATAGTAACAACATCCTTTTCACAGTCTATCCTAGCATTAACAGTGTTCAAGAAGGGTCTACCAAATATAATGGGACAAAATCTATCTTGTGGGGAACCAAGAACAAGAAAATCAGCAGGATATTTAACCTTCCCACACAAGACTTCAACATCTCTAACAATCCCAATCGGTGAAATAGTATCTCTATTGGCAAGCTTAATGATAACATCGATATCTTCTATCTCAGCAAGTGCAATATCATGCATAATTTCTTCGTATAAAGAATGAGGTATTGCACTAGCACTAGCACCCATATCACACAAGCCATGATAACAATGATCTCCTATTTTAACAGAAATAGCAGGCATGCCTACCACAGGTCTATGTTTATCTTTAGCACCAGGTTTAGCAATTCTAGCAGTCTCATCACAGAAGTAAATAAAATGCCCATCGATATTATCAGCTAATAGATCTTTAACCATAGCAATTTTAGGTTCAACTTTAACTTGCTCAGGGTGTCCTAATATTACTTTTGTTGACTACAGTTGAAGCTTTAGCATGATCCTTTATTCTAACAGGGAAAGGTGGTTTCTCAACATAAGCAGTAGGAACAATAGGATCATTATAAGTGATAGTCTTTTCTTCAACTTTAATAGGTGCAACTAACTTTACTTCAATGGGAGGATTATATTTAAACCACTTCTCCTTAGGGAGATCAACATGAGTAGCAAATGATTCACAGAAAGAAGCTACTATCTCAGAGTCAAGTCCATATTTAGTGCTAAATTCACGGAAAGCGTCGGTATCCATAAAAGATTTGACACAATCAAACTTAGGTGTTATACCTGACTCCTTACCTTCATCGAGGTCCCAATCGTCAGAGTTACGTTTAATTCTTTCCAATAAACCCCATTTGAATTCAATAGTCTTCATCATAAAAGAGCCAGTACAAGAAGTATCGAGCATGGAGCGATTATTGAGAGAGAGCCGAGCATAAAAATTTTGAATAATCATTTCTCTTGAGAGCTCATGATTGGGGCATGAATATAACATTGACTTAAGCCTCCCCCAAGCTTGAGCGATGCTTTCTCCTTCGCAAGGCCAAAAATTATATATATAATTACGATCATGATGAACAAGATGCATAGGATAAAACTTCTGATGAAATCCCAATTTCAATCGTTTGTAGTTCCATGATCCCATATCATCACATAGCCTAAACCATGTCAATGCATCTCTCTTCAAAGATAAAGGGACAACTTTCTTCTTGATAACATCCTCGGGCATACCTGCAAGCTTTAATAATCCACGAACTTCATCCACATAGATTAAGTGTAAATCGGGATGCAATGTTCCATCTCCTGCAAAAGGATTAGCTAGCAGTTTCTCTATCATACCCGAAGGAATTTCAAAGTAAACTTTTTAGTAGGTTCAGTAGGTTGAGGGGTAGCTAATTATGGTTTCGGACGGGGTGAAGATACCCCGAACAAACCCCTCAAAGGATTGTTTTCCATAGTAACAAGTGACGGTAAATTTCAGCACACTATATAAATTTTTCCTTACCAAATTCCACCTACCAAAGGAGCTTCACTCCCCGGCAATGGCGCCAGAAAAGAGTCTTGATGACCCACAAGTATAGGGGAGTATCGTAGTCCTTTCGATAAGTAAGAGTGTCGGACCCAACGAGGAGCAGAAGGAAATGATAAGCGGTTTTCAGCAAGGTATTCTCTGCAAGCACTAAAAATATCGGTAACAGATAGTTTTGTGATAAGGTAATTGGCAACAAGTAACAAATAATGAAAGTAAATAAGGTGCAGCAAAATGGTCCAATCCTTTTTGTAGCAAAGGACAAGCCTGGACAATATCTTATATAGAGAAAAGCGCTCCCGAGGACACATGGGAATTATCGTCAAGCTAGTTTTCATCACGCTCATATGATTCGCGTTCGTTACTTTGATAATTTGGTATGTGGGTGGACCGGTGATTGGGTGTTGTCCTTTCTTGGACAAGCATCCCACTTATGATTAACCCCTATTGCAAGCATCCGCAACTACAAAAGAATTATTAAGGTAAACCTAACCATAGCATGAAACATATGGATCCAAATCAGCCCCTTATGAAGCAACTCATAAACTAGGGTTTAAGCTTCTGTCACTCTAGCAACCCATCATCTACTTATTACTTCCCAATGCCCTCCTCTAGGCCCAAACAATGGTGAAGTGTCATGTAGTCGACGTTCACATAACACCACTAGAGGAAAGACAACATACATCTCATCAAAATATCGAACGAATACCAAATTCACATGACTACTAATAGCAAGACTTCTCCCATGTCCTCGGGAACAAACGTAACTACTCACAAATCATATTCATATTCAAAATCAGAGGGGTATTAATATGCATACTGGATCTGAACATATGATCTTCCACCAAATAAACCAACTAGCATCAACTACAAGGAGTAATCAACACTACTAACAACCCACAGGTACCAATCTGAGGCTTTGGGACAAAGATTGGATACAAGAGATGAGCTAGGGTTTTAGAGGAGATGGTGCTGGTGAAGATGTTGATGGAGATTGACCCCCTCCCGATGAGAGGATCGTTGGTGATGACGATGGCGATGATTTGCCCCTCCCGGAGGGAAGTTTCCCCGGCAGAACAGCTCTGCTGGAGCCCTAGTTCGTTCCGCCAAGGTTCCGCCTCGTGGCGGCGGAGTTTTTTCCCGAAAGCTTGCTTATGATATTTTTTCTCAGACGAAAGACTTCATATAGCAGAAGATGGGCACCGGAGGCTTGCCAGGGGGCCCACGAGGCAGGGGGCGCGCCCCCCACCCTCGTGGCCAGGGTGTGGGCCCCCTCTGGTATTTTCTTCGCTCAATATTTTTTATTAATTCCAAAATTGACTTCCGTGAAGTTTCAAGACTTTTGGAGCTGTGCAGAATAGGTCTCTAATATTTGCTCCTTTTCCAGCCTAGAATTCCAGCTGCCGGCATTCTCCCTCTTCATGTAAACCTTGTAAAATAAGAGAGAATAGGCATAAGTATTGTGGCATAACGTGTAATAACAGTCCATAATGCAATAAATATCGATATAAAAGCATGATGCAAAATGGACGTATCAGGGGGCTGTTCCGATGGCGACAGTATTCCGGACCCCCACGAGCCACCGAACAGAGTGGCGATCTTCATGGCCGGCACCCAGCCGGTTCTCGGTTCAACGGCCGCCGCGGCCATGACTTCCAGTGCGGCGGCGGTAACAGCGGCTGGTGCTGGCGGGTCAGCTCGCCCGCCGGCTCAAGTTTTAACAAATATGTTGGACGATCTAGCGATTCTGATGGGAGTGGAGGTAACCGCAGACAACCAGGAACAACATAAGGTGGATGTGGCTAAGTTGCGTGATGAGATAGCGCAAGCTAAGGCGGAATTGGCAGCGGAAAACACTAGGATGGCTGCAGAGCGGGCCATCTTAAATGCCCAAGCACAGCGGATTCAAGCAGATTCTTACCGGCTTATGGTGGATCAGAACGCTTCGAACAAAGTCTTGAGGAGAAAACGCCAGAGTCGTCTACCCTCGATTTATGAATCAAGGAACCTCTTCAACACACCCGGAGCGGGGGCCAATAACCCGCCGGTAATAAACCAGACGCTTGAGGCGCCAGGGGGTGGGGCGACAGGTCAGCCGCACATAGTAGGTTCTCCGCATATGAATAACACCTTGTCTCAGCATGTAGTGACGCCGCCGGGTCATTACTCTACCCCTCTAGACAACATGATTGCGGCAGCAACGCGATTGGCGGCTCTACCGGTCGAGGGCGAGACACCAACGGTGATTGAAACCAGAAGGGCCAGGGAGCTTCTTCAAACGGCTTTGGTGCAGCAGCAGGCTTATTCCTATAGTCGTGACCGGATTCACTCGACCCCTCGTCCAAGCCAGAGTTACAGTAGGCACATTGACTCGCCAGCAGTCTCAAGTACTGAGCAGCGCCGTAATCAGCCTCATGGACATAACCCGGCGCGCAATGGGGCCAATGCGTAGGATTTGGTGGACCAGGGCAGAACGCGCCGGTTTACCCGACGGCTTCAGTTGAGGCGGGTGTAACTTCTAGAGCTTTCGGTGTGCCGTGCCTAACGGCGGATTTACGGAACGAGTGTTTGCCCAAGGACTTCAAAGGCCCTCGCAAGGTGCCCAATTACACAACAGATCAGCCCCCAGAGGCTTGGGTGGAGAGTTATGAGATGGCTATGAAGATGCTAGATGATAGCGAGGCTGCATACGTTGAGTACTTCACCATGATGCTGGAAGGGACGGCTCGTACCTGGTTGAAGGGGCTGCCGGCTAACTCCATCAGGTCATGGGCAGAGCTGAAAGCCCGGTTTATCCAGAATTTCAAAGATACATGCAAGCAGCCTATGTCGATTGTGGATCTGGTTTCTTGTGTTCAAGCTGAGGGCAAGTCAACGACCAGCTGGGTGCGTCGGGTCTCGACTATCATACATTCTTTAGATGACATCAACGTCGGCTCAGCGGTTCTAATGTTGGAGAAAAATTGTCGTTTTGTTCCACTCAAGCAGAAGCTTGGGCGGCTTAAGCGTCATCGCAACGACATGGGGGGGCTTATGGCGGCTCTTGTTAAGTATGCTGACTCTAATGGTACCAAGGACCCCGACTCTGAGGATGAAAGATCGGGAAAGGGAAAGAGGAGTATGATCTTGAAGCTGCCAAGAAGGCCAGGGCTGTCAAGAAAGCCGCCAAGAAGACAACCAAGAAAAAGAAGAAACCAAGCGCTTCTGATATGCTTAGTCTGGATGACACCTCTGAGTCGGAGGTAGCCCTTGACTCTCTTAGCTTGTTTTCCAATCATCTTATTGACACTGACTATTATCAGGATGACACTGGAGCCAGCCAAGCAGTTGAAGAAGAGGTAACTATTATTTCCTCCGGTTCTGAACCTTTGCCAAGACAGAAACTTCGGCAAGTAACCCGGAAAGTAAGGTTTTCACACCCCTTGGCTTATTTAGATCGGCAAGTACTACGGGTTCGAGAACTATGTAGACATGACCGAGACACCTCTCCAGTCAATAACCAATAGTGGAACCTGGATGCTCATATTGTTTCCTACATATTCTACGAAGATCTTTATCGGTCGAACCATAATGACAATATACGTTATTCCCTTTGTCATCGGTATGTTACTTGCCCAAGATTTGATTGTTGGTATCTTCATACCTAGTTCAATCTCATTACCGGCAAGTCTCTTTACTCGTTCCGTAATACATCATCCTGCAACTAACTCATTAGTTACTTTGCTTGCAAGGCTTCTTATGATGTGCATTACCGAGAGGGCCCAGAGATACCTCTCCGATACTCGGAGTGACAATTCCTAATCTCGATCTATGCCAACCCAACAAACACCTTTGGAGATACCTATAGAGCATCTTTATAATCACCCAATTACGTTGTGATGTTTGATAGCACACAAGGTATTCCTCCGGTATCCGGGAGTTGCATAATCTCATAGTCAAAGGAATATATATTTGACATGAAGAAAGCAGTAGCAATAAAACTAAACGATCAATATGATAAGCTAACGGATGGGTCTTGTCCATCACATCATTCTCCTAATGATGTGATCTCGTTCATCAAATGACAACACATGTCTATGGTTAGGAAACTTAACCATTTGATTAACGAGCTAGTCTAGTAGAGGCTTACTAGGGACTCGGTGTTTTGTCTATGTATCCACATATTTATCAAGTTTCCGGTTAATACAATTCTAGCATGAATAATAAATATTTATCATGATATAAGGAAATAAAATAATAACTTTATTATTGCCTCTAGGGCATATTTCCTTCACATTTGCCTTTGGTAGATCCGCTTGGATCCGGTCTTCGTTTGACTATATATGTGTGTCTGCAGGTTAGATCCTTCAGGTCATGGATTCTCTTGATCGATGGTGGTTGTTGTTCTGGTGTGCCGGTCCTATGGGCCCTTAGCACGACGACTTCCTGACTTTCTACTACAACAATGTTTGCCCAGCTCCGATGAGGGAGGGGTGATGACGGCAGCATGCCTTTTTCGGCTCGCTTCTGTGCTTGTAGTTGTCGCTAGGTAGTCTACAGACCTGGATGTTATTCTTACTTCTGGTGTTCTTTGTACTATCTTGACAGTTAATGGATAAATCGAAAGTTTCTCCCAACAAAACTATAGGGTAGCTGTCTATTAAAGATAGAGCATTTGTGGCATGCAGGTGCAGAGGCACCGAGCCCCTCGCTCGGCTAAAATTAGCTTAAAGTTTCAGCTTCGAAACTTGATGCAAGCGATCGAGAAAATCGTAAGTTTCTGATGAAAAGTCGTAAGTTTCAAAGATTAAACTTAAAATTTAGTGTGCCCTCTTGCGGTATCCAACTACTTTACGGGTCGTGAAGCAATCGGACAACCAGGTAGGACTCGACAGGTGCGTGTTCCTGCGAATTTCCGCCTTCTGTAGTTCTCTCTAAGGTGTAAGCGTGCACACGAAAAGCTCGATACTTCGTGGATTATATTGACTACTCCCTCCGAATTGGATTGTAAGTTGGCCTATCAGTCCCAGATATTTCGAATGGAATTTTCTCAACAACAAAAAATGATATTTCGAATGAAATAGAAAGTTGGCAACCATATCGTTGACTAGTCAACTTATGAATTAAAGAGAAGGCCAGAAATCGCTTAACTACAATTCTAATTCTATAACATTTGTGTGGAGAACATTCTTTTTTATTTTTCCTTTTTGATTTTGAGGTGCTCGGCATTTTTTATTCTTCCTTTTCTTTGGTGGAGGGGAGGGGGAAGATATCTGGTGCTCCGGGAGCACCTAAACTTAGGTGCTCCGGGAGCTTCTCAGCTGTTGGATCTATAATCTGACGGTCATCTAGGGATGCGCTGGATCTGGTTGTAATAACGGATTTCTAGGTGTGTGTTTTTGAATAAATGCGCGAGCTCTCTCCATGGCCTTTGGATTTTAGATTCAACGGCTAAGAAGCTCCAGGAGCACCTAAGTTTAGGTGCTCCCGGAGCACCAGATATCTTCCCGGAGGGGAGGGGGGTCATCACCAGCATTCAGTATTGTTGGTTTAAAAAAAAACATTCAGTATTGTCTGACGTGTCTTCTTACCTTTCATGTGAAAAGAGAAGATAAGAGGGAGCATCTTAAAATTGCTCTTCTTAGAAGGATATCGTAAGCGAGGAAAAAGATCACTCAAGGATGGAGAACGTCATTAACAAACTACTTTACAAAATTAATGGGCCAAGTAAAGGCCCGTTGGACCACCTGTACACGTGGTAAGAAGCTGTATACAGTGGGGGCTACTTATTATTTATCGCCTTGTCTCAGAAGAAACTTATTTATCGCCTTTGTCTCAGAAAAAACATCACCTGCTTTCTTTCGAAAACAGGTTTCAACATCACGTGCTGGGCGTTGTACGCGTCATAGACAGTGGCATACTTAGCGACTGGCAAAGTGGCAACATTTATTTAATTTTCTTACTTATCTCTTTTTGCGAAATCATGTGCATTGTACTCTCTTTTTTTCATATGATTGGCGATTGAATTACAGTCATCCCATTTCCGATGCATTAATGGTGTTCTAGAATACGCACTATACCATCACCTTTGCTTCCAAAAATAGGTCATGAAGCACATGCTTCTGAGATTGAACAGTTAATTTATTTGGAGTTTTAAAATACCAACATAATATCTAATTTTCATATATATGCTTGTGTTTTCATTTGCTGTGAAAGACTGTTTTCTTTTCCTGGAAAAAAAGGAAGTATGTTTAAGCATAACATATTTTTTTATAATAAACACTGTGCAGACACTCACAACACGCAGAAGCACTTATCATTATGAACACACGCAAGCAACCTAACCGTATGAGCACCATCAAGAGACTAAGCCGGCAGGTTTTGAGGTTGACGAAGTCAGGACAAGCATCTCGTAATCGACGGGCACGCCATAGCACTGAAAGAATAGCACCGAAGAACCTGGAATAAATTCAGACAATATGCGAGACCCATGTCAATTCTAGGTTATAAACTTAGGGGGGCGGTTCCACCACAAGGAACCTAACCATCTAAGCTAGGCTTAGTTCATATTTAGGCTAAAGTTGTTTCTTAACACATAACACAAATGTTTTATTTTGCCATAAACTTTATATGCACACAAAGACATAATTGTTTACATGTGTAAAATTTATCAAGCTTTTATGACAATTGGAAAATTATGATTTCACCTGGTAGGATGTGCTTTCGGATGCAACTTTGTTTAACGTGACTTTGAGGGGCCTGCTAGCTGTGGAGAGATATTCCCCCCTATCCTAGAAAATGTTGATGGAAATGCATGTATGTGAGATGAAATGTAAGAAAAATGTTAACTTGTCGCAATTATCTAATTTAGTCTAATGTGCAAAATGGTGTTTTACCCCTGGCTCCGCCCCATATTTGTTACTCTTTAGTTTCACCCCTTTGCACACCATTTTACCTTGTACAACTTTCTCCTCTATCAATGAAAATATGTAGCCCTCATGCTATGTCATAAGAAAAACTATGTTCCACCAGCAATATTTTCTTGCACATCCATAAGTTGAATGCATTGAACATACGAAGGTTCGTAAGTCAAATCGAATGTTGGTTCAAACTTCATTATCTTATTTTATGGTTACATCCCCATAGACCATATGCTGTATTTCCTGGGACCAGGACAAGAGCAATGAGGACACGACGACGAAGTGGTGTTGTCAGCATACAAGAAACTTGGCAACGTACGTTCATACGCAACAAACAAACAACAGCCATGCATGCATGTGGATGCGGCCATGCATATACCTATACATATACGTACAAATTAACGTATAAATAGTCTCCAACCGTTCATGGATGGACAGTAGACTTTTGCGGTACACTGAGGGATATCCAAGACTGCGCACCACCGCCGCCAGCAAAACGAAATCAGTTCTGGTTTGCAATCAAGAGGGTAGGCGCCACGCCGCTACACTACATATGAATTTTTAGGGGATTGCAGTCATATCTTTAAAAAAATCATGTGACAAGTACTTTTTTCATCTCAAAATAAGTGTGTTGAATAGTACAAAGTTACGTGTGGCGCTTCGACGCAAAGATGTTCTTTGTGAGAAAGAATCAAAGACGAAGACGATCGAGCTGAGGCCCCATTAATCGCCACAATCCGGCGCACAAATTCTTCATAAACTCGCTCAACCGTAAGAAGGACGAAAAGTTAAGGAGGTTTGTCAACAGGATTTCAATGGAAAAGCACCGCACGACGCACGGAGGATAACAGCATGAAAAGGACCCCCGCGGATGGATCAGCTGTCGGCTCGCGAAAGGCACGGCACGGGCACGAGCTACAGCTACAAAGGCGAAGTGTGAAACGAAACGAAACGAAACGAAACGAAGCTTAGACCGTGGCGTGGCCGCGGCGCGCGCGCTGGACGTGTCGACTCGCCGGTGCGCAGAGGTCGCGCTTTTCACTTGATTCAAGCCCGAAAGCGACCGACCGATCGGTCTGGCGCCGAGCGCCGCGAATGCTCCTGAGCGCGCCCGAGGCAGCCACGTCCATCTCGCCACGGACGCCGTAAATCTCGATCGATCAGGTTATGTGCGTTCGTGGTCGTGGAGTCAGTAGCGACTGTGGTCCGGACGCAGCTTATCTGAGCTCCGATTAATCGTAAAATACAAAAAGTTAAAAAGGTTAAAATTTTGAAATTATTTTCCAATAAACGTTGAGAAAATTTTCACATGCATACAAAATTTCGTGAAGGGATTACTTTGGTGGAGGTGTGGTAAAAAAAATTGATGCTAAAGAAAAAGACTGTGTTTGGAAGCATTTTTATTTTCTAGAACGGAGGCATCTACCCGGCCTTAATCTAAGGCCCTTACAAGTTTGTGTAACACAAGTCTAAGAGGAGTACAAAGCAAAGTAAAAGAAAAGAATTTTGGAGCATTGATTTTTTTTCACGCCTCCACGAATGTGATTCCACCGTGAAAATTTGCACGCATATGAAAAATTTCTCGATGTTTGTTGCACAAAAAGATAGTATTTTTTGAATTTTCTTTCAATTATTTCAGATTTTACCGTTCGCCGAGCTCATTTGAGCTCGAGCTAGAAGGGCACTTTCAGTGTGATGGACCCACTTATTACTGGTGTCAGTGCCCTTGATATTGATGTCTCTAGTTCGATCAGCATGTGTCCTTATGACCTGACCACTGCGATACTGCGATGTTAGTTCGCGGCTGTTGTGTTTGGGCTTAGGCGTGTTGTGAGGTCTATTTGATTAGGAGAACGACTTACTTATTAATTTCCATTTTCTTTTATTTTTCTTTCTTGTGTAGCTCTAAAAAAGTATACTCTACTAAACCTGAAGCATTTGGTCCATGACCAGCGGTGCAGCACACGGGTGCTTCATGTGGTCGATGGCAAAATTTACTGACCTGAAACCAATGGTTTGGGTAACATAGGTGAAAGTTGTAAGTCCTATTCCAACAATACTTTGCGTTTCACAATTCTCCTTGCTCTTGAGATTTTGTTTTAGGTACCTAGGCATCTCATGTAGTTCAAACCATTGTCGTTATCCATGTGTCTAATTTCCGTCTGTCTTGGCGTGTGTATTGTGTTATGAAATGAAAGGAGGTTAGTTGGGATGATGCTTTATTGATTGAAAAAAGCTTCCTCAAGTAAAAGCTAACTTTGTGGCATTGACTCATCTTGAGATTTTTGTGTATCATGGGAGTAAATTCGAGTGCTCTGTTTCTTATTGGTGTTAACATCCTAGGGCACCTACGTATCACCTCTGATTCTGAGAGTGAGCCTTATTGATGCATTTTGATGTTACTAGGTATTCTACAGAGTGTGCCTCACTTCTTACCAGTGCCAGCATCTTCGATCTAGACAAGTAGACATTCATAGCATCATAATCACCTCTGATTCGATCGAAACTTGTCGTTCTTAACTGACCACTCCAATGCTACTCGTTGCTAGTTCCGGAGTTGTTGTGTTGGGCTTAGACGTGTTGTGATCATGTGTGAAATCTAATTGGTTAAGGCAACAACTTACTTATTAGATTTTTTATTTGCTTTCTTCCTTTTATAATGTAGCACTGAAAAATGTACTATCCCCAAAGCATTTGGTTTGTGACTAGTGATGCAACATGTGGGTGCTTCATGTAGACTATGGTAAGTGCCTTAATTAGTAAGTCTTACTTGTGTCACCATGAGCTAGGGTACCTAGGCATCTCATGTAGTTCGAACTATTGTTTTCATCCATGTGTCTGATTTTCGGTTGTCTTGGTGTGTATATTTCATTATAAAATGAAACAAAATTAGTTGGGAAGATGGTTTAGTTATTGCATAAAAGCTTCTTCGAGTAAATGCTAACTTTATAGCATTGGTTCACCTCAAGATTTTTTGTGCTTCACGGAATAAATTTGAGTGCTCTGTTTCTTATTGCTGTTAACATCCTAGGGCACCTATTTATCACCCCTGATTGGGGGACTAGTCATTCTATGTCCATTTTGATGTTACTAGGCATCCTAGGGAGTTTTTCCACTTCTTAGTGGCGTTAACGCCCTCGTTCTAGTGGTTCATAGCGCCATAACCACCTCTGATTCGATCGGTTTTACGTCACCACTTCAGTGCTACTCGTTGCCAGCCCATGGGAATTCCTTACTGGTCAGTTTTCCTTTTCATTTTTTGATATTGTTTCTCTATATAAGGTAGCTTGCGGAGATTTTGGTTTGTCGCCAGCGATGCAACACGTGGGTGCTTCATGGAGCCGATGGCGAGTGACTTACATCTTGCATGTGTCAGCATCCTAGGGATTTTTCTTGTGAATAAAAATTTCTATTACCCATCCATCAAAACTACAATCCAAGCAACACAACTCTTGTACATCATCAGGCCAGATCGGAGCTAGGCAACTATGTGAGCTAGCAAACATGCGTAATTCGTCATAAAGTGACCTATAGAAATTTGATGATGCCTAAAAGGAGTAATACAAAATTGTCTACTAGTCATCTTACTTGTGTCAAAATCCTACATGTGGGTGCTTCATGGAGTCAATGGTAAGTCTTGATTTCATGCTCCAACCAACTCATCCAAAATTTCGAACTGATGGAGAGACGCGGCCAATATATTTCAACGGTAGTCCGTAGACGTGGGATCGATGTAGGTCGCACAATCATTTTGTTAATCCTGCATTGGCAGAGTCTTGAACTCAAGACCTCTTGGCTCTGATACCATATTGAATTCATACTCCAGCCAACTCATCCAAAATTCTGAACTGGTGGAAAGAGGTGGGCAATGTATTTCAATAGTAAGTACCCTACTATATCATTTCACCTATATATGTCCACATCCTAGGGTTACTGATAGGCATCTCATCTAATTCAAACTATTGTTGTCAGCGCCTTTTTCTGGTGTTATAGGGGCTAATTCCGTTTTTCTTGGTGCATATGTTGTTTTAGAGAATGAAATGAAGTTAGTTGGAATAATGGTTATCCGATTACAAAAAATCTTCCTCAAGTAATGCTAACTTTCTAGCGTTGGTTCACCTTAAAAAAGTGCTTCGTGGAGTAAATTTGAGTGATCCGTTTCTTTTTGGAGTTAACATCCTAGGGCACCTATGTATCACTTTTGATTAGGAGAGTAGTCCTTTTCTGTGCATCTTTGATGTTGCTAGGCATCCTAGGGTATGTGCTCCTCTTACCAATGTCAACATCCTCGGTCTAGTAGTTCATAGCATCATAACCACCTTTTCATTCGATCAGAGTGTGTCGTTCTTAAGTGACCACTTTGATGATACTCATTGCAATTTGGGGTTGCTAACTTATTGTTGTGTAAAATCCGATTGATTAGGGGGATAGCTTACTTATTAGAGCATGTACAATGGTTGATAAGATAGCCTTATCTTAAGTTTTGCATGTAATTTAGAGATAACAAAAAAAATGTCTACAATGGGTCATCTCTTAGCCTTATCTTCAATAACTAGCTATTCCTAAAAACGTCGTGAGACATATTATGCTAAGAGATCATCTTTTGTCTTCTCTTAAATAGAGAAGACAAGCCTTTTCTTATGAGTTCTTTCTCCTCCACCTCATCATTTATCCTACGTGGCACTCCTAAGATAGCACCATTGTACATGCCCTTAGATTTCCTTTTATTATTTTATATTGTTAAACTATATAAGGTACACGTCGAAGATTTTAGTTTGTGACCAGCTGTTCAAGACATGGGTGCTTCATGGAGTTGATGGCGAGTGCCTTACATCTTACATGTGTCATCATCCGGGTTAGTTAAGCATGTCCTCTAATTCAAACTATTATTGTCATCCATCCTTTCTCGTATTGTGAGCACTAATTCTCATTTGTATTATATTGCGTTTATTGTTTTACGGAATGAAATAAAGTTAGTTGGGATAATCTTTTATCGATTAGAAAAAAGCTTCCACGAGTAAATGTTAACTTTGTAGCACACTGGTTCATCAACAGTTAAATATATTTTTTGTGCTTGATTCAGTAAGTTCGAGAGCTCCATTTCTTATTAGTGTCCACATCCTATGGCACCTCTGATTCGAAAAGTAGTGCCTTTTCTCGATAAAGGGTGTTTTTATTGATTCTGATTCTGAAAGTAGTACCTACCCGTGTATTTTGACATTACTAGGGATTGATTCATCTTTGTCAGGTTGTGTGTATTAAATTCGCTGTCAAATGCAGTAGTTAGGAGAATGGTGTACTGATTATAGAAAATACTCACCGATATAGCTCTGTAGAAAGTGCCCTCAAGCAAAACTTGTAACTGTGTAGCATTTGGTTGCGATCAACGGTTCACGCATAGTGAAGTATGACTGCGCCACTTCTGTATGGTGTTACATCCTAGGGTTCCCTCTCCTTTGATTCTTACAATTCTCATCCATGTATTTTGACATTAATCAGCATCGCTTTTTGTTTCTCATGTTGCGTATATCGTGTTCTACCGTGAAACATAGTTAGGACAGTGGCTTCCATATATATAATTTTCTGCTATTGTAGCTTTTGAAGATGTTCTTTCAATAGTATATTATGAAGTAGTTTGTGTGCAGCCAACAGTTCAAGATTGTTGTGCTTCAGGGAGTAAATAACAAAATAATGAAAGCAAATTTTAAAAGCTCCCTCTGACCCCCTCCTTTATATGTGAGGTAAGAAAGTACATTAATCAGACCACCAATTAATGAGATCAGTGGCTCAGATCTATTAAGTAGATACTCTTACCTCTCATGTGAAAGAGGAGGTAAGAGGGACCATGTTAAGACTGCTCAATAATGAATGATGCACTTCTTAATAATGTGAATCTCTTAGGATATCCATCACCACTGATTCAGAATATCCTTATGTTCATCCGTTTTGATATTACCTGGTGTTGATTCAAGTTTGTCGTGGTGTGCACATTGTGTTTGTACTACAATGTTAATGGTTCACCTGTTACAGAAAAGTTTCCTATTATCTCGGAATATGTACCCTCGATTAAGAACTTACTCGTCGTCAACAAAAAGAACGGTAGTAACTTACTCCTATCTATCTACCATTTGATTTACAACACGCGGTTTGAAGAAGATATGCTTCCCAAACAGCGCTCCACCTTTTCCCGCGAACTTGTCAGAAGCGCTGCCTTTGTCATTAGAAAGGAATGTGAACTGTTGTTAATGTTGTTATCGGCCCAGGTTACCTATATAACCATTCCTTTTGGTTCAGACTATTGTTATCATCTGTCTTTCCATTTCATTTCCACTCTATTGCATCTGTGCACCGCTCTCCCGATTTGCCGTACAACTAAAAGGTGTCGTTGTTCTTCGACCATAGTATTACACTACCCTGAGAATGAGACAATCACCGCAACAAGAATAACTATCTTGAAGAGAAAACATTGCATGCCAAAGTGAAGTGAAGTCATCTGAAGGAACTTCTTACTCAAATTTGGAGAAATCGGTTGCAGCGCGAGTCTCATGACCGATTTATAGCAGGCTTATGGTGCACGCCGCTTGCATCTTAAATCTGAAGCCGTGAACCGAAGAGGAAACTCGGTGCCGAGAGCCCGTCCGAGACGACGGGAGCAACCAGAAAAGGTTACTGGGATCGCGAAGCAAACTTGGACTTGTTAGGAGTCGGCGGGCATCGGCATCGGCATGGATGGCGGTTGCTTGCATGGCCCTAACAGCTCACGCGTGTCCCCATGCGGAAGAGTTGATAAACAAGCTCGTTCGCTGCCTATTTTTCGCATTGTTGATGATGTCCTGTCCCTGCTCCTAGTGGACTTTTCGTAGACGCACTGGCACCAAACAAGTGATGCTTTTTTGTCACGGCTATACGTGGGGGTGAAGTGAACTAGTAAGCTGGAGATCGGTGACATGTGCCTGAATTTTTCCGTTCTCGTTCTGCCTGGTCCTTCTAGCTTATGCCTGAAATCCTCTTGTTCTGGTGTTTCGGTTGCGCACGACAGAACACCGGAGTGCCATCGTCCGGGCTCTAGATGCCTTGAGCCCGAACACTCCACGCAATCTTAAACAGCCACAATGGGAGAAACGCATCGCGCACACGCATACAGGCGTGTTCGTCCTACCACTGCCACAGTCCAGTACACATCCAGGCATATACCCACCCAAGACCCTACCAATCTCGCGGCATTGAAGCCCCGGACCGGACGACGCTACGACTCCACAGTGGCCAGCGCCCACACTCTTGCATTGCATGGACCGTCATCAAGCGATCATGATGCAAGACGACGAGCACCGGCGCACAGGAAATCCACCTCCGGAACCGGGACACCTCACTTGCCACTTTGAATGCCCGTCCCTCTCAGGCCCCGTCGGGCGCCACGTGGGCGCCCTCGACGGCGACCTGGTCGACCATGCCGACACCGCCGCGTAGCTCTCAGGGTTTCACGGCGGCCGGGACCGAGCCCGGCGAGGGCGCGCGCGGTGAGGTTGCGTGCCGGAGGTCGCCGCTGGCCTCGGGAGGCTTCACTAAATGCGGCATTGATGGCCGCGGCACGGCCAGCCGCTGGGATCACGCCCCAATTATTACTGATCAAGAATCTGCCTGTACGACCACCCTCCGCAACGTGCGTGCGTACCGGACTGAGCTTCTGGTTCCAGATAGGAGTACGTACAGCAGCGAGCGAGCGAGCGAGCACCTCTCAGCTTCAAGCATTGATTCGCCGGCGGCGAAAGAGCGCTGCTCAATGACGCCGCCGCCGCGCTCAGCACGCCGTGGTCGCCTAGGTGAGACGTACGGGTCGGACAAGGAAGAGCGAAGAGACGTTTACCTGTGGAGACCCAGTGCCTAGCTTGCAGTAGTAGGGCATGTACTTGCCATCAATGAGAAGAAAACCGGGGGACTTGAGAGAGCTACTACCTCCATGTGCAATGAATGGACGCCATCGGGTGATGATGCAAGGTTAACTGTGAACTGGAACCACGAGGATGGGCTTAACTGTGACGAACTGCAATTATTGATCAGGGCAGTGTGCTTTTTTACACAAATTGAAGCTGTATGTATGGACGTCAGCTCCGTCAGAAGCAGGCTCCGTCCGGTATGTGTGGTGGCACCCAGGAGCTGATGGTGCTGCTTTACTGCTTCTAAAAAGTTCAGGTGCAACAACATGGCGCGTCGATGGATTTACCGGCAAAAGGCGATACGAGTCGATGAACTCAGTCAGGGTCACCCCAGTGTAGTTTCCTCACACATGCTGACATGCGGCTCATCTTCCTGACGAGAGTGATCCCTGCAGGAAGTCGTAGAGCTCCTCTGCGACTGCCAAGGGGTACTCTTCCTGCGGCAGAAGCGCGCCCGGGACCTCCACGAATTTGGTCACGCCCTTGGCGCCCTTGAGAGCCTCCATCTCGGCCTTGGACCTCTTGGGGGAATTCAGCGTCGACACCACTAAGACGGAGACATCTCCATCCAACTTGGCAAACAGCTCCAGGAACTCTTCCCTCGACTGGACAGGGTCGAGAAGGCCCGTCAGGAACGCGGCAGGGACGTATCGCGCGCCTTTTCTTTTTGTCAATTCGTAGCGGCTCTCGACGATTTCCGGTGTCACATTCTCAGGGTTGGCATACACATGGGACTTGTACTGGGACTGGATGGACTTTTCGTTGCTCACCAGAACATTGTACATCATCCAGCCGATGGCGGGGGCCCTGAGGGTTCCTCGTAGAAGCCCGTACCTGTTATTGACAGGTCAAAAGTTATTTTTAGTGCGGTCAGCTTGAATCTTATGCACTAGCAGACTAGAAAAATGGCTGATAGGGGTGATCATATCACGTATTATCTAGTACTGTACATCAGTATTCATTCTGTGTGATTTCAATGCATACTGCTTTAGGTCACACCTACAATCCTCCATCACAGGCTTCACTAATCAGTTATACATATATATCAACATTAGTTAAACGTGTGAGGCTACACATGAAAATCAGTACCAGAGCACAGAAATGATCCTTTCTCATAAAGCCGTTAGACCAATTTGGAAAACGAAGTGCCTGCAAATGGTGCTGTACTTTCCATGTGCAGCGACATAGACAATTCCATACTGACAGCCAAGGCCAAACATAACTAATGAAATCACTGCATATGGCAGAAAAAACAATTTGGAAAATGAAGCCATAAAACCAATTTGGAAAATGAGTGCCTGCAAATACTACTGTACTTTCTCTGTGCAACCACATAGACAATTCCATAATGACAAACAAGGCCAAACATAACTAATGAAATCACTGCATAAGGCAGACTCGTTCGTACACAAACAATTTCTCAATTGCACCCTAGCTGTGGGGCATACACATCACCATGTTGCAACTGCCTATGATCGAAAAGATATGTATGCAAAACAGTGCTGCAACTAAATGCAGATATGTACTAAACCACGTAGAAGATTTTACTAACAGTGCTGCAACTGAAAGATTTGTACTGAACCAACTAGCAGATTTACTGTTTGTTGAATGAGATACTCCAACCCACCTAAAGGCATTTGATAGCACTGCTGATAGGCATGAACATTACAGAATAGAAGGCAGGATGAGGTACACAAGCATGCTTTGATACAGTATAATGATGATCAAAAGGGAGTATTTTCTCCTATAGTCCGGTTGCATCTAAGGACTATCAAGATCATCTTAATGTTTCCACAGCTTCACAAACCTCACGATTCCGGGAATGTTTCATGCCTATCACATCTGTATACCACATTTTGTATATTCACCCTTGACAATTGACACACAATGAACAACAAATATTGTGAGGAAAGGGTCAGGGAATATAGCCATAGCTCACAGGCATGAGGCTTGTAAATGGAGTGTCTACAGATTTTGTAGTCAAGACAGCACAAAAAAATGCAAACTGAGTGCATTGGTAGTGGTGATCATGGTATTATGCTATTATCTTTAAAAAAGCTCTTAACAAAATGAATGTCCTGCCTCCACCTGATTTGAGCATACACAAAGTTGCACAGATGACAGAACACAGAGTGCCTATAAAAGTATTCTCTGGCAAATATACGTAATACCATAAGAATTAATGAGTTCAAGTTTAGTACCTTGTTTCCATATCAGAACCTCGGCCAAATACAATGGGAAGGGGTCCAGCCCAAGTAGGTGCAACAGCAGCAACCGCAGATGGTCTGATAAGGCCCTTCCCAGCTGCACGGATAGCTATGGTTGCTGCATGACCACCTCCAACAACTACCAGTTCGCCATCTGAACATAGTGTAGACAGTGCAAGTGTACACCCACATCGTTAAGTCACTACTGAGATTCAAACAGAACAAAAATTTCAAAGTGATTGCTGTTACTGAATAATTGAAAATCGTACTTGCAACAGCAGTCAATCTGACAAACATCGACCAACTAGAATTTGTTTTCTGCTTTCTGGCATATGTTCTACGAGTACTTGTTAACATTGACAAGAGAATATTCCCATGGTGGCTTTGGCTGTTCTGCTGAATTCTATAAGCTTCCTTTAACTACATTGCTACTCTACCCACGAAGTACTAACATACGATAATTATGTTCAGAACCGTAACCGTAAGATGCCAGTATAAAGTGGCCAGCCAGCTTTCATGTACTAGCCAAGAAGAATGTAACCTGGAAACACTTTCTCTACAATATTTCAGTTGGATATGAATGATAACGTTGGGCAAGCATAATTTTGTGCACAAACATACTACTTCAGAGCTCTGGTTGAACCAATAAACAGTCTGAACCATACATATACTTTTCATAACAATGGTTACAATAAGCATATGCAGGTAAAGTAGTAAGCTACCAATGAAGAATAGAAGAATGGGTCATATTAGTGAACCAAATAACCACAATGAAAGCAAAGTGTGTAGAATCAAGTACTAATTCCAGGGAAGATGCTTGCAATGACAGACTACCAGTTGACTGGAAGAGTAAAATCTGATTTACCTGCATCCGCTACAGGACTATTTGGTGAGTTCAGTAGTTGAACCAGAAAATTCTCCATCACATCAGCATTATAGTTCAGAGATGGCCTGTCTGAATAGCCCAGACCAGGCCAATCAACAATAGTAGCACGGTAGCTGAGTTCTCCTTTCCGTGTCACAATATCTTTGGCGACCACCCTCCATTCCTCCACTGTGCTAACATCAGAAATCGTAGGGATCATAAGGATGTTCTTCACATTCTCAGCAGTCCCCTGCTCATGTTCCTCATAGTAAACGCTTACTGGTTTATCCTCAAATGTCCACTGCCACTTCCCAGTCTAGAAAAGCATACCAAATAATGTTACAGACAGATAATACCACAGAGACAAAATAAAGTTGCTCGTATGACCACAGTTGGGATTATTTCCTCTTAAGTAGCCGATATTCACTAAGGACCTTTAACTTTAACAAATGGATGCACAAACAATTGTATTAGCGGAATCTGTTGGAGTAAACATGGTATCACGAACTTCAGTAATATTTTGTGCATATTAGTACTAAGTTCAGCACAATGTGGTCCACTGTTTGTCTGCCATTGCCTAAGAGGGACACCATTGCCTTGCCTAAGAGGGACACCTTCCGATACTTGGGATCAACGCTACAAAGTAATGGTGGTATAGATGAGGATGTTAGCCACAGAATCAAAGCAGGGTGGATGAAGTGGTGGCAAGCATCTGGCACCCTCTGTGACAAGAAGGTCCCACAAAAGCTCGAAGGTATGTTCTATAGGACGGCTGTCTTATATGGAGCAGAGTGTTGGCCTACTAAGAGACAACACATCCAACAAATGAGTGTCACTGAGATGCGCATGCTAAGGTGGATGTGTGGCCATACAATAAAGGGCCAGATTAGGAACGAGGGAATACGTGATAAGGCAGGGGTGGCACCAATTGAAGAGAAGCTTGTCCAACAGCGACTAAGATGGTTTGGACATATCCAACGGAGACCTGCAGAAGCACCAGTGAATAGCGGTATTCTAAAGAGTAGCGAAAATACTAGGAGCGGTAGGAGGGCGACCAGAATTGGCACGGGAGGAGGCCGTAAAAAGAGACTTACAGGACTGGAATGTACCCAGAGATTTGGCTCTTTATAGGACTGCATGGAATTCAGCAATCCATGCACCAGAACCTTAATTTACATTCCTTCACTTTGTTTACATGTACTTGATCACTTCTTTTATGGGTTCTCATAGGTTTCTATTGGGTTTTATCTATAGCTTACCCCAACTTTCTTGAGTCAAAAGGCTGTTGTCGTAGTACTAAGTTCAGCGCAATGTGGTCCACAGTTCAAGTCTTCAAGGTCATCAAGAAAAAACTTAGCAACTCTGTTTTGTTTGCCTCGCAATTCCTATTTCCTTTTTTTTCCTGTAAAGTCAATTCCTCATGTCCCAACCTCTCATCATTGTTACTATGGGAGCAATATGACATCAACTTTGCTCTATCTTAGAGGACAAGCCAGTATATGCATAAACTCAGCCATACACGCCTATTAATGAAATCGACATAGCAAAATCACTGCACTAGCAATCAAATAGGTAGAACCAAAGATAGGGCCATGGTATGACACTGAATGTGAATAAGAACTAGAAAGAAAGTAAATGTGCCAGACCAATTAGGGAACACTGAACCAACTACCACTGGATAAGCAGATGAAGGGGAGATAATAAAGGAGGAAACATCGGTGCATCCTCCTTTTAAAAGTGTAACGTTTTCAAACAGTTTGCACACAATGGCAATGTAGGGAGCGCATATTTTATTTACATTTAAAATTGCAAGAACCAGCTCAATTGATTTGGAAGATATGAAATTGACAACTAGAGAAAACATATACTGATGGTCAGCGAAAAATCACCAGTCATGCACATTTTTTTTCCTTTCCATCCCTTCAAGCTGAGGTCGAATTGGTCTTGTGCATGACTTTAGACATGGGAAGCAAGGAGGTAGCACGAAACCTCATATACATGTGAGAGGGGAGAGAGAGGACAGAGAGCAGGCTTACGGGGTCCATAATGTGAGCCAAAGAGGTTAAAGAATTCTGGCTATGAAACACAACACCTCATATGCATGTGGACAACACCACACTACTGAAAATACTTCTTCCATTCCATACTGTAACTAGTATAGACTCCAATTCTTTCATGTTGTAGCGATTCCACCTTGGCAAGAAAAATCTACAACACTGTTTTGATAATTTGACCCGACAGTCATCAATCGATAGCGTCAACTTAGATTTGAGATTTTCTCTACTTCCATTCCATACTGTAAGTAATATAGACTCCATTTGTTTCACATTGCAGTCATTCCACCTTGTCAAGAAAAATATACAACAGTGTTCTAATAATTTGGCCCAAGAGTCATCAATCGATAGCGTCAACATAGATTTGAGATTTTCTCTAGGGCTAAACATCTCGCACAAAGTTAAACTGATCATTCAATCCAATTATTAATCTCTGTGCTACCGCAAAAATAATAATCTATGTGATAACAGTCTTGAAATAGCAATCAATAGGATGAAGTATAATTGGTTTTACCAAGGAGGAAGGATATTGTGGTACAGGATATATATTGATTCAGTCTCTTACAGATGTGAACAGGTATCTGACCAATGATCACTAGATTCTCCCTCCCTCTCTCCACTTCGTAACTGAAGGGTTCAAGATAAGCTCCATGTAAAGTAGAACAGAGGACGGATCAAAATTGGACAAGCACCCACGCATGCCTCATATTTTTGAATAAATTAGGTATGCCACATGTGATGTGTGCCAACAGCTGTGAATCAAATTCAACCCGAAAAAATTGCTACTCCGTATATAGGAGTGTATAAAACCAAATTTATGACAATTTAGGTGGCACGTAAATTCTTGCTGCGCATTGTTTTTTCTTTTCCTTATAAGCAATATATGGAAGTTTCTTGCGACTGAAAACCTACCAAACAACTCGAGATCTAAATCCGAGTGGAATAAGTTCGCGAACCTCAATCGTGGTAAGACTTGCGGCATATTCAACGGATCCCCCAGCCACCCGATATACAACGATTCCGATGAGCCCAACTCCGGCAGCCAGACACAGCAGCGATATATGTCCATACTTGTACTCGGCGACCAATTGTTCGGCGAACTCACCTTGGAGGGCGAGTACGCGGGCTTGGGGGCGGGAGGGGCGGCGACGCAGCGTACAGCGAAGCGCCTCGCCCGCCGGAGCGGAACCAGGCGGCTGGAGGCCGTGACGGCGGGGGCTAGGAAGGCGGCCGCGGCCGCCGCGGAGGGGCGCATGAGGGGAGTGGGAGCCGGAGGCGGGCGCGACGGGGTGTGTGGAGAGGAGGCGGACGACGTGGGCTGCGGTGGACTCCGGAGCTCGACGACTGGAGCCCCGCCGTCGTTTTGTTGCGCCCATGCCTTTCCCCTACAGCTCTTTTTTTTTCACGCCACTACTTAAACTCCTTATTTCAAACAACAATTTAAATTACTTAGACCACTTACTCTCTTTTTAAGAAACTTAGACCACTTACAGTTCAAACGTACTATACGTACTCGAATTGACAGACGTTTTTTGACACTAATATAATGTCAAAAATTGTTTTACATTACGGGACGGAGGAAATAGATTTGAAATCCTACAATAATTTGGGACCCTTTTGTGCAGTGTGCAGATTGACGAGATTAGCAGCGTGTAGAGTAATGGAGCTGGTACTAGGTCGGGGCCGGATTAACCATTTCGCCTCTGTCCAAGAATTTCCACGTCTCTCCTGCAACCACGTTTATACCTGTGAAAAATTCCTTCTTGTGAAACCACTTTTTTTTTTGAAACCACTTTCTTTCGTGGAAGCCATGCATTCACGTGGGCGCTTCGCATCTGCACAATTCAATCAAAAAGATCAGTTAAAAAAAGACGAGCGTCCTGATCAGTCTACCTTTGGGCCTGGCCCATATTACTTACTCTCTTGCATCTGATGGGCCCATGAGGTAGAACCAGTAGTACGAAAACCGGCGAGAGCAACTGGTTAACTAGCGTTCCTTCGGGAGCATCGCAACGATCAGCGCCACTTGGCGCGCTCTCAGCCATTCGCCATGTGTCGCGCTCTGGCACTCTCTCTGAATTTTTTTTCCGCACGCGTTTTTGGCTTTTTAAACGGTTTTTTTTCTACGTTTTGATTTTCCATCAGCCTTCCTTAGCTTTTGATCAAATTTTATTTTTTCGAATTTTTTTTTGCGAAAAAAACACGTTTTTTCCTTTCGCGTGAGTCACGGTTTTGCTTACGCGAGAGGTACGGTTTTGCTTTCGCGAGAGTCACGGCCGTGCCTCTCGGAAACGAAAAAAAAACGTCACAAGAGTCACGGCCATGCCTCTCGAAAACAAAAAACACATTTTCTGTTTTTTTTTCTTTTGCGAGAGTCACGGTTTTGCTTTCGCGAGAGGTACGGTTGTGCTTTAGCGAGAGTCACGGCCGTGCCTCTCGGAAATGGAAAAACAATGCGTTTCCTGATTTTTTTCGCGAGAGTTACGATTTTGCTTCCGCTAGAGGCACGGTTGTGCTTTCGCGAGACTCACGGCCGTGCCTCTCGGAAATGAAAAAAATCATGTTTTCTGTTTTTTTTCTTTCGCGAGAGTCACGGTTTTGCTTCCGCGAGAGGCACGGTTGTGCTTTCGCTAGAGTCATGACCGTGCCTCCTCGGAAACGCAAAAAAAAAGTGTTTTCTCTTCTTTTGTTTTCTTCCGCTAAAGGCACGGTTGTGATTTCATGAGAGGCACGGGCGTGCCACTTTCGGAAAGGAAAAAAACTCATGCTCCTGGTTTGGTTTTTTCGTCTGGTTTTTTCGTGAAAAAAATGTTCGTCAAAACCTATAAACATGGGATCTAGTTTTGAAGATCTCGACGCGAGGAATCCAACCGTGAAAACGGTTCAAAATTTGGACGCACGGTTTAAGAGATAAAACATTTTGAATAAGCGGATCTAAAAAAAAGGGAAAACTCCCTGGTTGCGACAAGTGGCGCACGTGCAGCTCGCCACTTATTGCAACCTAGGAAGTTGGAGTGATCTTTGCAACGAGTACTCCTTCGCTAGTGATTTCGAAAACCGGCCATAGCGCTCTCCCTGGGGCGCATCTATACCTCACTTCAAGCGAGTCAGATCAATCTCTGGCTGAAGCAAACTCACGAGTGGGCCGGTCCGCGAGGTATTTATATAGAGCTAGTGGAACACACCGAGAAAGTAAAAATGGAGTAGCAGGGTTCTAACCCTAGTCGATTCTCTAGGAGCGGCTGCTGCTAGCCATCCTAGCAAGCGCTTGGGACGTATTGTAGTAACAGATCGAGGACACATGAACTAACTGTCAATCAAACTTTAAATAAAAACATTTAAAAAAATATTAACCGTGAATTAAAAAAATGTTAAATGCATACAGAAAAAAATGTTTCTCATGTATGCACAAAGTTTATGAAGAAAAGTACAAATGTTTATGGAAAAGGATGATCATGTATTTAAAAATGTTAATTAAGCATCTGAGAAGAATGTGCATCTTGTATTTGAAGAATGTTAATCAAGAATTTCAAAAATGATAAATGTGTATTAAAAAAATGTTGACCATGTATTAAAAAACTGTTAATCTTGTATTTGAAAAATGTTAATATAGCATTAAAAAATACTAAATGTGTATAGAAAAATGTTGATCAAGTATTAAAAAAGTTAATCTTGTTTTTAAAATGTTAATTAAGCATTTGAAAATGTTAAATTGTATAGAAAAATGTAGGCCATCTATTAGTAAAATGTTAATCTTGTATTTGAAAATGTTAGTCCAACATTTGCAAAATGTTAATGTGTACAGAAAAAATCTTGACCATGTATTCAAAAAATGTTAATCTTGTATTTGAAAAATTGTTAATCAAGTACTTGAAAAATATTAAATATGTATAGCAAAATATTGACCACGTATTCAAAAACAAATTAATCTTGTATTTGAAACATGTTAATAAAAACATTCAAATAATAAAAAATGTGTAAAAACTGTTGATCATGTATTAAAAAATATTAATCTTATATTCAAAAAATGTTAAACGTGTATTAAAAAGATGTATTAGATATATACCAAAAATTTACGATGTAGACATTAAAAAGTTTTCAAGAAATATAAATCATGTATTTAAAAAATGTTTAACATGTATTTAAAAACTATTTCTGATGTATACGAACAATGTTGATTGTGTAGTGATATTTTTTTAACATCTTTTGAAAAAAATGATGAAAATCAATAAAAAGTAAAAGCGAAAGAAAAATAAAAACCAAAGAAAAAATAAAGAAAAAAAATAATAATAATAATGAGAAGGAACAAATAAAACTGTAGAAAAACAAAAGTAAAAGAAATAAAAGAAAAAACTAGTGAAAACGGAGAAAGAAAGTCGGTGAAAAAATAAAGAAAAACAAAACAAGAAAATAGTGGAAAACTGTGTCATTGCCCTCAAGAAGGTCACGCCTTCTATTTTAGCACGAAGCCGACCGTGCCTCAATGGATGGCTGCACTAGCTATCAGCCAGGAGACCCAGGTTTGAATCTTAACAAACTCCCTTTTTTCTATAGCATCTTTTTTTCTTTTTCCTAATGTTTATTATTTTTGTTTTCTGATTTAATTTTTTACTTTTATTTATACTTTAAAATATTTTTATATATATTACAAAAAGACTGTACAACAACATTTTAAAAGTGTTGACCAAGCATTTGAAAAATGTTAAATGTGTATAGAGAAAATGTTTATCATCTGTACAAAAAATGTTAAAAAAAACAATGTGTATGAGAAAAATTGATCATGTATTTCAAAAGTGTAATCAAGCATTTAAAAAATGTTGAACAAGCATTTAAAAATATTAATCTAGCATTTGAAAAATGTTAAATGCGAATAGAAAAGATGTCGACCATCTATTAAAAATGATAAAAAATTTGATCACGTATATAAAAATGTTAATCAAGCATTTGAAAAAATGTTCGACGGGTATTTAAAAAATATTAATCTAGTTGACCATGCATTAAAAAAGATGAAACAATTTGTCCATGTATATAAAAATGTTAATCACACATTTGAAAAAAAGTTAATCAAGGATTTGAAAAATCTTGAACAAGTATTTGAAAAATGTTAATCCAGCATTTGGAAAATATTAAATGTGCATAGAAAACATATTGAGCATGTATTAAAAAATATTAATATTTTATTTATAAATATAATCAAGCATTTAAAAAATCTAAAAAATGTGTAGAAAAATGTTGACTATGTATTAAGAAAATGTTAATTTTGTATTTGAAAAACGTTAACTAAGTATCTAATTTTTTCTTAATGTGTATTGAAAAGATGTTGATCATATATTCAAAAAATATTAAACTTGTATCTGAAAATGTTAAACGAGTATTAGAAAATGTATTAGATATATATATAAAAAGTGTTTATACAAAGACAATGAGAGACCGAGTGAAAAGAAAAAGAAAAATGGATGAAAACAAGAAATAAACAAAACAAAACCGAAGAAAAATGAAGAAGCAGGGAAAGAAAAGAAAAAAGAAACAAAGAAAACCGAAGAAAAAGGAAGAAAAAGAAAAAACAATGAGAAGCATGAAAATAAATAAACAAAACCGAAGAAAAACCAGAAAAAAGTGAAAATGAAGAAATGAACGAAGAAAAACCAGTGAAAAACCAGAAAAACGAAGATAGAAAACCGAATGGAAAACCGGTTCTTTTTCCCTTAAGTAGGTCGCACCCTACTATTTTTCACAAACCCGACGCTAACTCGCTGGATAAGCGTTACGTCCATGACAAGTATACCGTTAAGCCAATTGCATATATTATTATTACTTCACCCCAAAACCGCTATACAACATGAATCTCAAAGTATTAAGTTCATGATAAACAGAGTAACGCATTACGCAAGATGGCATAATGTAGCCAGAGTAAGACCAATCAATATGACCGAACCCTGTTGTTTTATCCTCGTCGCAAAGTCTTTTCCGTTGTTGTCACATGGCAAGATTACCGAAAGATTGAACCTACTACAAAGCACATCTCCCGCTGAAGAGAAAGAGAAAACAATCTAGCTAAATGACTTTATTTCTCTCTCTTTTGATCTTCTATACAATGATCTCCTCTGAGATCAATGCGATGTAACCTTTTACGTGTATTTGTTGGGATCCGATGAATTGTGGATTTATGATCAGATTATTCATTGAAACTATTTGAGTCTCTTGAGATTTATTTGTTGCGTAATTTTATAGTCTTGTATTTCTCTCCGATCTATTCGTCTACTTTGGCCAAGTTAGATTGATTTATCTTCAGCGGGAGAAGTGCTTTGTAGATGCTTAAATCTTGCGGTGATCTTGCCCTGTGACTGGAAGAGCAAAGACATGTATTTGCATTATTGCTAATAAGGATAAAATGACAGGGTTCGGTCATATTAATTGGTCTTACTTTGTCTACATCATGTCATCTTGTTTAATGTGTTACTCTGTTTATCATGAACTTAGATGCATGTTGGATACGGTCTTGAGGTGGAGTAATAGTATTAGATGCAGTTGGATTAACGGTGTACTTGTGATGGACGTAATGCCTATATATTGATTATAGTTGGGAAACGTAGCATGCAATTTCAAAAAAATTCCTACGCTCATGCAAGATCTATCTAGGAGATGCACAGCAATGAGAGAGGGAGAGTGTGTCCACGTACCCTCGTAGACCGAAAGCGGAAGCGTTAGGTTAACGCGGTTGATGTAGTCGAACGTCTTCGTGATCCAACAGATCAAGTACCGAACGCACGACACCTCCGAGTTTTGCACACGTTCAGCTCGATGACGTCCCTCGAACTCTTCATCTAGCAGGGGGTCGTGGGAGAGTTTTGTCAGCACGACTGTGTGGTGATGGTGACGTGATCCGCGCAGGGCTTCGTCTAAGCACTACATGAATATGACCGGAGGAGTAAACTGTGGAGAAAGACGCCGCGCACGACTTTGAACAATTGGTGTGTCTCCAAGGGGTGCCCTACCCACGTATATAAAGGAGGGGGAGGAGGAGGCCGGCCACCAGGGGCGCACCATGAAGGGGAGAGTCCTACTAGGACTCCAGTCCTAGTAGGATTCGCCCCCCCCCCCCTTTTCCTTCTCATGGAGGGGGGAAGAGGGAAGGAGAGGGAGAGGGGGGAAGGAAAGGGGGGCCGCGCCCCCTTCCTCTTGTCCAATTCGGACAGCCCATGGGAGGGGCGCCACCCCTTGTGGGCTCCCCTCTCTCTCCCCTATGGCCCATGTTGGCCCATTACTTTCCCGGGGGGTTCCGGTAACCCCTCGGTACTCTGATAAATATCTGAAACGTCCCGAAACCATTCCTGTGTCCAAATACTATCGTCCAATATATCAATCTTTACCTCTCGACTATTTCGAGACTCCTCGTCATGTCCGTGATCTCATCCGGGACTCCGAACAATCTTTGGTCACCAAAACACATAACTCATAATACAAATCGTCATCGAACGTTAAGCGTGCGGACCCTACGGGTTCGAGAACTATGTAGACATGATCGAGACACATCTCCGATCAATAACCAACAGCGGAACCTGGATGCTCATATTGGTTCCTACATGTTCTACGAAGATCTTTATCGGTCAAACCACAATAACAACATACGTTATTCCCTTTGTCATCGGTATGTTACTTGCCCGAGATTCGATTGTCGGTATCCTCATACCTAGTTCAATCTTGTTACCGACAATCATTCCGTAATGCATCATCCCGTAACTAACTCATTAGTCACATTGCTTGCAAGGCTTATAGTGATGTGCATTACCGAGAGGGCCCAGAGATACCTCTCCGATACACGGAGTGACAAATCCTAATCTCGATATATGCCAACCCAACAAACACCTTAGGAGACACCTGTAGAGCATCTTTATAATCACCCAGTTATGTTGTGACTTTTTATAGCACACAAGGTGTTCCTCCGGTATTCGGGAGTTGCATAATCTCATAGTCAGAGGAATATGTATAAGTCATGAAGAAAGCAATAGAAATATAACTTAACGATCATTATGCTAAGCTAACAGAGGGGTCTTTTCCATCACATCATTCTCCTAATGATGTGATACCATTCATCGAATGACAACACATGTCTATGGTCGGGAAACTTAACCATCTTTGATTAACGAGCTAGTCAAGTAGAGGCATACTAGGGACACTTTGTTTTGTCTATGTATTCACACATATATCAAGTTTCCGGTTAATACAATTCTAGCATGAATAATAAACATTTATCATGATATAAGGAAATATAAATAACAACTTTATTATTGCCTCTAGGGCATATTTCCTTCAGTCTCCCACTTGCATTGGAGTCAATAATATAGATTACATTGTAATGATTCTAACACCCATGGAGTCTTGGTGCTGATCATGTTTTGCTCGTGGAAGAGGCTTAGTCAACGGGTCTGCAACATTCAGATCCGTATGTATTTTGCAAATCTCTATGTCTCCCTCCTCGACTTGATCGCGGATGGAGTTGAAGCGTCTCTTGATGTGTTTGGTTCTCTTGTGAAATCTGGATTCCTTCGCTAAGGCAATTGCTCCATTATTGTCACAAAAGATTTTCATTGGACCCAATGCACTAGGTATTACACCTAGATCGGATATGAACTCCTTCATCCAGACTCCTTCATTTGCTGCTTCCGAATCAGCTATGTACTCCGCTTCACACGTAGATCCCGCCACGACGTTCTGCTTGGAACTACAGCAACTGACAGCTCCACCATTCAATATAAATATGTATCCAATTTGCGACTTAGAGTCATCCGGATCAGTGTCAAAGCTAGCATCGACGTAACCATTTACGACAAGCTCTTTGTCACCTCCATAAACGAGAAACATATCCTTAGTCCTCTTCAAGTATTTCAGGATGTTCTGACCGCTGTCCAGTGATCCACTTCTGGATTACTTTGGTACCTCCCTGCTAAACTTATAGCAAGGCACACATCAGGTCTGGTACACAGCATTGCATACATGATAGAACCTATGGCTGAGGCATAGGGAATGACTTTCATTTTCTCTCTATCTTCTGCAGTGGTCGGTCATTTGAAGGAAATATGCCCTAGAGGCAATAATAAAGTTGTTATTTATATTTCCTTAAATCATAATAAATGTTTATTATTCATGCTAGAATTGTATTAACCGGAAACTTAGTACTTGCGTGAATACATAGACAAACAGAGTGTCCCTAGTATGCCTCTACGTGACTAGCTCGTTAATCAAAGATGGTTAAGTTTCCTAGCCATAGACATGTGCTGTCATTTGATCAACGGGATCACATCATTAGAGAATGATGTGATGGACAAGACCCATCCGTTAGCTTAGCATTATTGATCGTTTAGTTTTATTGCTATTGCTTTCATCATGACTTATACATGTTCCTCTGACTATGAGATTATGCAACTCCCGAATACCGAAGGAACACCTTGTGTGCTATCAAACGTCACAACGTAACTGGGTGATTATAAATATGCTCTACAGGTGTCTCCGATGGTGTTTGTTGAGTTGGCATAGATCGAGATTAGGATTTTTCACTCCGTGTATCGGAGAGGTATCTCTGGGCCCTCTCGGTAATGCACATCACTATGAGCCTTGCAAGCAATGTGACTAATGAGTTAGTTACAGGATCATGCATTACAGAACGAGTAAAGAGACTTGCCGGTAATGAGATTGAACTAGGTATGAGGATACCGACGATCGAATCTCGGGCAAGTAACATACCGATGACAAAGGGAACAACGTATGTTGTTATGCGGTTTGACCGATAAAGATCTTTGAAGAATATGTAGGAGCTGAAGGAAATATGCCCTAGAGGCAATAATAAAGTTGTTATTTATATTTCCTTATATCATGATAAATGTTTATTATTCATGCTAGAATTGTATTAACCGGATACTTAGTACATGTGTGAATACATAAACAAACTAAGTGTCACTAGTATGCCTCTACTTGACTAGCTCGTTGAATCAAAGATGGTTAAGTTTCCTAGCCATAGACATGAGTTGTCACTTGATTAACGGGATCACATCATTAGAGAATGATGTGATTGACTTGACCCATTCTGTTAGCTTAGCATTTGATCATTTTGTATATTGCTATTGCTTTGTTCGTGACATATACATGTTCCTATGACTATGAGATCATGCAACTCCCGAATACCAGAGGAACACTTTGTGTGCTACCAAACGTCACAACGTAACTGGGTGATTATAAAGGTGCTCTACAGGTGTCTCCGATGGTACTTGTTGAGTTGGTATAGTCAAGATTAGGATTTGTCACTCCGATTGTCGGAGAGGTATCTCTGGGCCCTCTCGGTAATGCACATCACAATAAGCCTTACAAGCAATGCAACTAATGAGTTAGTTGCAGGATAGTGTATTATGGAACAAGTAAAGAGACTTACCGGTAACGAGATTGAACTAGGTATTGAGATACCGACGATCGAATCTCGGGCAAGTAACATACCAATGACTAAGGGAACAACGTATGTTGTTATGCGGTTTGACCGATAAAGATCTTCGTAGAATATGTAGGAGCCAATATGAGCGCCCAGGTTCCGCTATTGGTTATTGACCGGAGATGAGTCTCGGTCATGTCTACATAGTTCTCGAACCCGTAGGGTCCGCACGCTTAACGTTCGGTGACGATCGGTATTATGAGTTTATGTGTTTGATGTACCGAAGGTAGTTCGGAGTCCCGGATATGATCATGGACATGACGAGGAGTCCCGAAATGGTCGAGACATACAGATCAATATATTGGAATCCTATATTTGGACATCGGAATAGTTCTGGGTGAAATCGGGATTTTACCGGAGTACCGGGAGGTTACCGGAACCCCCCGATAAGTGTATGGCCTTATTGGGCCATAGTGGAGAGAGAGAGGAGACGAGGGCAGGCCGCGTGCCCCCTCTCCCTCTGGTCCGAATTGGACTAGGAGGGGGGCGACGCCCCCCTTTCCTTCCTCCCTCTCCCCCCTTCCTTCTCTCCTAGTCCAACTAGGGAAGGGGGGGGGGCAATCCTACTCCCGATGGGAGTAGGACTCCTCCAGGGGGCGCCATAGAGGGCCGTCCCTCCCCCCTCCACTCCTTTATATACGGGGGAGGGGGCACCCCATAGACACACAAGTTGATCATTGATCTTTTAGCCGTGTGCGGTGCCCCCCTCCACCATAATCCACCTCGGTCATATCGTAGCGGTGCTTAGGCGAAGCCCTGCGTCGGTAGCAACATCATCACCATCATCACGCCGTCATGCTGACGAAACTCTCCCTCGAAGCTCTACTGGATCGTGAGTTCGCGGGGCGTCACCGAGCTGAACGTGTGCAGATCGCGGAGGTGTCGTACGTTCGGTACTAGGATCGGTCGATCGTGAAGACATCCGACTACATCAACCGCGTTGTCATAACGCTTCCGCTTACGGTCTACGAGGGTACGTGGACGACACTCTCCCCTCTTGTTGCTATGCATCACCATGATCTTGCGTGTGCGTAGGAATTTTTTTGAAATTACTACGTTCCCCAACAGTGGCATCCGAGCCAGGTTTATGCGTAGATGTTATATGCACGAGTAGAACATAAGTGAGTTGTGGGCGATACAAGTCATACTGCTTACCAGCATGTCATACTTTGATTCGGTGGTATTGTTGGATGAAGCGGCCCGGACCGACATTACGCTACGCTTACGCGAGACTGGTTCTACCGACGTGCTTCGCACACAGGTGGCTGGCGGGTGTCAGTTTCTCCAACTTTAGTTGAATCGAGTGTGGCTACGCCCGGTCCTTGTGAAGGTTAAAACAACACATACTTGATGAAATGTCGTTGTGGTTTTGATGCGTAGGTAAGAACGGTTCTTGCTCAGCCCGTAGCAGCAACGTAAAACTTGCAACAACAAAGTAGAGGACGTCTAACTTGTTTTTGCAGGGCATGTTGTGATGTGATATGGTCAAGACATGATGCTAAATTTTATTGTATGAGATGATTATGTTTTGTAACAGAGTTATCGGCAACTGGTAGGAGCCATATGGTTGTCGCTTTATTGTATGAAATGCAATCGCCATGTAATTGCTTTACTTTATCACTAAGCGGTAGCGATAGTCGTAGAAGCAATAGTTGGCGAGACGACAATGATGCTACGATGGAGATCAAGGTGTCGCGCTGGTGACGATGGTGATCATGATGGTGCTTTGGAGATGGAGATCAAAGGCACAAGATGATGATGGCCATATCATATCAATTATATTGATTGCATGTGATGTTTATCTTTTATGCATCTTATTTTGCTTAGATCGACGGTAGCATTATAAGATGATCTCTCACTAAATTTCAAGGTATAAGTGTTCTCCCTGAGTATGCACCGTTGCGAAAGTTCGTCGTGCCGAGACACCACGTGATGATCGGGTGTGATAAGCTCTACGTTCACATACAATGGGTGCAAGCCAGTTTTGCACACGCAGAATACTCGGGTTAAACTTGACGAGCCTAGCATATGCAGATATGGCCTCGGAACACTGAGACCGAAAGGTCGAGCGTGAATCATATAGTAGATATGATCAACATAGTGATGTTCACCATTGAAAGCTACTCCATCTCACGTGATGATCGGACATGGTTTAGTTGATATGGATCACGTGATCACTTAGATGATTAGAGGGATGTCTATCTAAGTGGGAGTTCTTGAGCAATTTGATTAATTGAACTTTAATTTATCATGAACTTAGTACCTGATAGTATTTTGCATGTCTATGTTGTTGTAGATAGATGGCTCGTGCTGTTGTTCCGTTGAATTTTAATGAGTTCCTTGAGAAAGCAAAGTTGAAAGATGATGGTAGCAATTACACGGACTGGGTCCGTAACTTGAGGATTATCCTCATTGCTGCACAGAAGAATTACGTCCAGGAAGCACCGCTGGGTGCCAAACCCGCTGCAGGAGCAACACCAGATGTTATGAACGTCTGGCAAAGCAAAGCTGATGACTACTCGATAGTTCAGTGTGCCATGCTTTACGGCTTAGAACCGGGACTTCAACGACGTTTTGAACGGCATGGAGCATATGAGATGTTCCAGGAGTTGAAGTTCATATTTCAAGCAAATGCCCGGATTGAGAGATATGAAGTTTCCAATAAGTTCTATAGCTGCAAGATGGAGGAGAATAGTTCTGTCAGTGAACATATACTCAAAATGTCTGGTTATAACAATCACTTGATTCAACTGGGAGTTAATCATTCGGATGATAGTGTCATTGACAGAATTCTTCAATCACTGCTACCAAGCTACAAAAGCTTCGTGATGAACTATAATATGCAAGGGATGGATAAGACAATTCCCGAGCTCTTCGTGATGCTAAAGGCTGCGGAGGTAGAAATCAAGAAGGAGCATCAAGTGTTGATGGTCAACAAGACCACCAGTTTCAAGAAAAAGGTAAAGGGAAGAAGGGGAACTTCAAGAAGAATGGCAAGCAAGTTGCTGCTCAAGTGAAGAAGCCCAAGTCTGGACCTAATCCTGAGACTGAGTGCTTCTACTGCAAAGGAACTGGTCACTAGAAGCAGAACTGCCCCAAGTATTTGGTGGATAAGAAGGATGGCAAGGTGAACAAAGGTATATGTGATATACATGTCATTGATGCATACCTTACTAATGCTCGCAGTAGCACCTCGGTATTAGATACTGGTTCTGTTGCTAATATTCGCAACTTGAAACAGGGACTACGGATTAAGCAAAGATTGGCTAAGGACGAGGTGACGATGCGCGTAGGAAATGGTTCCAAAGTCGATGTGATCGCGGTCGGCACGCTACCTCTACATCTACCTTCGGGATTAGTTTTAGACCTAAATAATTGTTATTTGGTGCCAGCGTTGAGCATGAACATTATATCTGGATCTTGTTTGATGCGAGACGGTTATTCATTTAAATCAGAGAATAATGGTTGTTCTATTTATTTGAGTAATATCTTTTATGGTCATGCACCCTTGAAGAGTGGTCTATTTATATTGAATCTTGATAGTAGTGATACACATATTCATAATAGTGAAGCCAAAAGATGCAGAGTTGATAATGATAGTGCAACTTATTTGTGGCACTGCCGTTTGGGTCATATTGGTGTAAAGCGCATGAAGAAACTCCATTTTGATGGACTTTTGGAATCACTAGATTATGAATCACTTGGTACTTGCGAACCATGCCTCATGGGCAAGATGACTAAAACTCCGTTCTCCGGAACAATGGAGCGAGCAACAGATTTGTTGGAAATCATACATACCGATGTATGTGGTCCGATGAATATTGAGGCTCGCGGCGGGTATCGTTATTTTCTCACCTTCACAGATGATTTGAGCAGATATGGGTATATCTACTTGATGAAGCATAAGTCTGAAACATTCGAAAAGTTCAAAGAATTTCAGAGTGAAGTGGAAAATCATCGTAACAAGAAAACAATGTTTCTACGATATGATCGTGGAGGAGAATATTTGAGTTACGAGTTTGGTCTTCATTTGAAACACTGCGGAATAGTTTTGCAACTCACGCCACCCGGAACACCATAGCGTAGCGGTGTGTCCGAACGTCATAATCATGCTTTACTAGATATGGTGCGATCTATGATGTCTCTTACTGATTTACCGCTATCATTTTGGGGTTATGCTTTAGAGACGGCTGCATTCACGTTAAATAGGGCAACATCTAAATCCGTTGAGATGACGCCTTATGAATTGTGGTTTGGCAAGAAACCAAAGTTGTCGTTCCTTAAAGTTTGGGGTTGCGATGCTTATGTGAAAAAGCTTCAACCTGATAAGCTCGAACCCAAATCGGAGAAATGTGTCTTCATAGGATACCCAAAGGAGACAGTTGGGTACACCTTCTATCACAGATCCGAAGGCAAGACATTCGTTGCTAAGAATGGATTCTTTCTAGAGAAGGAGTTTCTCTCGAAAGAAGTGAGTGGGAGGAAAGTAGAACTTGATGTGGTAACTGTACCTGCTACCTTATTGGAAAGTAGTTCATCACAAAAAACTGTTCCTGTGACTCCTACACCAATTAGTGAGGAAGCTAATGATGATGATCATGTAACTTCAGATCAAGTTACTACTGAACCTCGTAGGTCAACCAGAGTAAGATCCGCACCAGAGTGGTACGGTAATCCTGTTCTGGAGGTCATGTTACTTGACCATGACGAACCTACGAACTATGAGGAAGCGATGATGAGCCCAGATTCCGCGAAATGTCTTGAGGCCATGAAATCTGAGATGGGATCCATGTATGAGAACAAAGTGTGGACTTTGGTTGACTTGCTCGATGATCGGCAAGCCATCGAGAATAAATGGATCTTCAAGAAAAAGACTGACATTGACGGTAATGTTACTGTCTACAAAGCTCGACTTGTTGCAAAAGGTTTTCGACAAGTTTAAGGAGTTGACTACGATGAGACTTTCTCACCCGTAGCAATGCTTAAGTCCATCCGAATCATGTTAGCAATTGCCGCATTTTATGATTATGAAATTTGGCAAATGGATGTAAAGATTGCATTCCTGAATGAATTTTTGGAAGAAGAGTTGTATATGATGCAACCTGAAGGTTTTATCGATCCAAAGGATGCTAACAAAGTGTGCAAGCTCCAGCGATCCATTTATGGACTGGTGCAAGCATCTCGGAGTTGGAATAAACGTTTTTATAGTGTAATCAAAGCATATGGTTTTATACAGACTTTTGGAGAAGCCTGTATTTACAAGAAAGTGAGTGGGAGCTCTGTAGCATTTCTAATATTATATGTGGATGACATATTGTTGATTGGAAATGATATAGAATTTCTGGATAGCATAAAAGGATACTTGAACAAGAGTTTTTCAATGAAAGACCTCGGTGAAGCTGCTTATATATTGGGCATCAAGATCTATAGAGATAGATCAAGACGCTTAATTGGACTTTCACAAAGCACATGCCTTGATAAAGTTTTGAAGAAGTTCAAAATGGATCAAGCAAAGAAAGGGTTCTTGCCTGTATTACAAGGTGTGAAGTTGAGTCAGACTCAATGCCCGACCACTGCAGCAGATAGAGAGAAAATGAAAGGTGTTCCCTATGCTTCAGCCATAGGCTCTATCATGTATGCAATGCTGTGTACCAGACCTGATGTGTGCCTTGCTATTAGTTTAGCAGGGAGGTACCAAAGTAATCCAGGAGTGGATCATTGGACAGCGGTCAAGAACATCCTGAAATACCTGAAAAGGACTAAGGATATGTTTCTCGTTTATGGAGGTGACAAAGAGCTCTTCGTAAATGGTTACGTCGATGCAAGCTTTGACACTGATCCGGATGACTCTAAGTCACAAACCGGATACGTATTTATATTGAACGGTGGAGCTGTCAGTTGGTGCAGTTCTAAGCAAAGCGTCGTGGCGGGATCTACGTGTGAAGCGGAGTACATAGCTGCTTCGAAAGCAGCAAATGAAGGAGTCTGGATGAAGGAGTTCATATCCGATCTAGGTGTCATACCTAGTGCATCGGGTCCAATGAAAATCTTTTGTGACAGTACTGGTGCAATTGCCTTGGAAAAGGAATCCATATTTCACAAGAGAACGAAGCACATCAAGAGACGCTTCAATTCCATCCGCGACCAAGTCAAGGAGGGAGACATAGAGATTTGCAAGATACATACGGATCTGAATGTTGCAGACCCGTTGACTAAGCCTCTCTCACGAGCAAAACATGATCAGCACCAAGACTCCATGGGTGTTAGAATCATTACTGTGTAATCTAGATTATTGAGTCTAGTGCAAGTGGGAGACAGAAGGAAATATGCCCTAGAGGCAATAATAAAGTTGTTATTTATATTTCCTTATATCATGATAAATGTTTATTATTCATGCTAGAATTGTATTAACCGGATACTTAGTACATGTGTGAATACATAAACAAACTAAGTGTCACTAGTATGCCTCTACTTGACTAGCTCGTTGAATCAAAGATGGTTAAGTTTCCTAGCCATAGACATGAGTTGTCACTTGATTAACGGGATCACATCATTAGAGAATGATGTGATTGACTTGACCCATTCCGTTAGCTTAGCATTTGATCATTTTGTATATTGCTATTGCTTTGTTCGTGACATATACATGTTCCTATGACTATGATATTATGCAACTCCCGAATACCGGAGGAACACTTTGTGTGCTACCAAACGTCACAACATAACTGGGTGATTATAAAGGTGCTCTACAGGTGTCTCCGATGGTACTTGTTGAGTTGGTATAGTCAAGATTAGGATTTGTCACTCCGATTGTCGGAGAGGTATCTCTGGGCCCTCTCGGTAATGCACATCACTATAAGCCTTGCAAGCAATGCAACTAATGAGTTAGTTGCAGGATAGTGTATTATGGAACAAGTAAAGAGACTTACCGGTAACGAGATTGAACTAGGTATTGAGATACCGACGATCGAATCTCGGGCAAGTAACATAGCGATGACAAAGGGAACAACGTATGTTGTTATGCGGTTTGACCAATAAAGATCTTCGTAGAATATGTAGGAGCCAATAGGAGCATCCAGTTTCCGCTATTGGTTATTGACCGGAGATGAGTCTCGGTCATGTCTACATAGTTCTCGAACATGTAGGGTCCGCATGCTTAACGTTCGGTGATGATCGGTATTATGAGTTTATGTGTTTTGATGTACCGAAGGTAGTTCGGAGTCCCAGATATGATCCCAGACATGACGAGGAGTCTCGAAATGGTCGAGACATAAAGATCGATATATTGGAAGCCTATATTTGGACATCGGAATAGTTCCGGGTGAAATCGGGATTTTATCGGAGTACCGGGAGGTTACCAGAACCCCCCGGTAAGTGCATGGGCCTTATTGGGCCATAGTGGAGAGAGAGAGAGGAGACCAGGGCAGGCCGCGCGCCCCCTCTCCCTCTGGTCCGAATTGGACTTGGAGGGGGGCGGCGCCCCCCTTTCCTTCCTCCCTGTCTCCCCCTTCCTTCTCTCCTAGTCCAACTTGGGAAGGGGGGGAATCCTACCCCGGTGGGAGTAGGACTCCTCCAAGGCGCGCCATAGAGGGCCGGCTCTCCCCCCTCCTCCACTCCTTTATATACGGGGGAGGTGGGCACCCCATAGACACACAAGTTGATCATTGATCTTTTAGCCATGTGCGGTGCCCCCCTCCACCATAATCCACCTCGGTCATACCGTAGCGGTGCTTAGGCGAAGCCCCGCGTCAGTAGCAACATCATCATCGTCATCACGTCGTCGTGTTGACGGAACTCTCCCTCGAAGCTCTACTGGATCGTGAGTTCGCGGGACGTCACCGAGCTGAACGTGTGCAGATCGCGGAGGTGCCGTACGTTCGGTACTAGGATCGGTCGATCGTGAAGACGTATGACTACATCAACCGCGTTGTCATAAAGCTTCCGCTTATGGTCTACGAGGGTACGTGGACGACACTCTCCCCTCTCGTTGCTATGCATCACCATGATCTTGCGTGTGCGTAGGATTTTTTTTTGAAATTACTACGTTCCCCAATAGGAACAAATATGAGCATCCAGGTTCCACTATTGGTTATTGACCGGAGATGTGTCTCGGTCATGTCTACATAGTTCTCGAACCCGTAGGGTCCGCACGCTTAACGTTCGATGATGATTTATATTATGATTTATGTGATTTGATGTACCTAAGTTTGTTCGGAGTCCCAGATGAGATCCCAGACTTGACGAGGAGTCTCGAAATGGTCGAGACATAAAGATTCATATATTGGAAGGTTACATTCGGACACCGGAATGGTTTGGGTCGTTTCGGATAAGTTTTGGAGTGCCGGGGGTTATCGGAACCCCCCCCCCCCCCCCAGAAGTTCATGGGCCTTCATGGGCCTTAGTGGAAAGATGAGGAGGGCCACAAGGGAGGCCGCACCCCCCATGACCAGTCTGAATTGGACTAGGGAGGGGGGCGGTGCCCCCTCTTTCCTTCTCCCCTCTACCTCCTTCCCTCTTTCTCTCTCTCTCTTGGAAGGAAGGGGACTCCAACTAGGATAGGGAATCCTAGTTGGACTCCCCATGGCGCCCCCCTTGTCCGGCCTCCTCCTCCCCTCCTTTATATACGTGGGAGGGGGAACCCCAAAGACACACAAGTTTCTCTTAGCCGTGTGCGGTGCCCCCCTCCACAGTTACACACCTCAATCATATCATCGTAGTGCTTAGGTGAAGCCCTACGCTGGTAACTTCATCATCACCGTCGCCACGCCGTCGTGCTGACGGTACTCTCCCTCGGCCTCAACTAGATCAAGAGCTCGAGGGACGTCATCAAGCTGAACGTGTGCTGAACGCGGAGGTGCCGTACGTTTGGTGCTTGGATCGGTTGGATCGCGAAGACGTTCGACTACATCAACCGCGTTACTAAACGCTTCCGCTTTCGGTCTATGAGGCTATGTGGACATACTCTCCCCGCTCGTTGGTATGCTTCTCCTAGATACATCTTGCATGGTCGTAGGAATTTTTTTGAAATACTACGTTCCCCAACAGTGGCATCCGAGCCAGGTCTATGCGTAGATGTTATATGCACGAGTAGAACACAAAGAGTTGTGGGCGATAATAGTCATACTGCTTACCAGCAACGTCTTACTTTGATTCGGCAGTATTGTTGGATGAAGCGGCCCAGACCGACATTGCAGGAACGCGTTCGTGAGACTGGTTCTACCGACGTGCTTCGCACACAAGTGGCTAGTGGGTGTCTGTTTCTCCAACTTTAGTTGAATCATGTTTGACTACGCCCGGTCCTTGTTGAAGGTTAAAACAACACACTTGACAAAAAATCGTTGTGGTTTTGATGCGTAGGTAAGAACGGTTCTTGCTAGAAGCCTGTAGCAGCCACGTAAAACTTGCAACAACAAAGTAGAGGACGTCTAACTTGTTTTTGCAGGGCTTGCTGTGATGTGATATGGTCAAGACGTGATGACATATAAATTGTTGTATGATATGATCATGTTTTATAAAAGTTATCGGCAACTTACAGGAGCCTTATGGTTGTCGCTTTATTGTATGCAATGCAATTGCCATGTAATTGCTTTACTTTATCACTAAGCGGTAGCGATAGTCATGGAAGCAATAGTTGGCGAGACGACAACGATGCTACGATGGAGATCAAGGTGTCAAGCCGGTGACGATGGTGATCATGACTGTGCTTTGGAGATGGAGATCAAAGGCACAAGATGATGATGGCCATATCATATAACTTATTTTGATTGCATGTGATGTTTATCCTTTATGCATCTTATTTTGCTTAGTACGTCGGTAGCATTATAAGATGATCTCTCACTAAATTTCAAGGCACAAGTGTTCTCCCTGAGTATGCACCGTTGCTACAGTTCATCGTGCCGAGACACCACGTGATGATCGGGTATGATAAGCTCTACATTCACATACAATGGGTGCAAGCCAGTTTTGCACACGCAGAATACTTGGGTTAAACTTGACGAGCCTAGCATATGCAGATATGGCCTCGGAACACTGAGACCGAAAGGTCGAGCGTGAATCATATAGTAGATATGATCAACATAGTGATGTTCACCATTGAAAGCTACTCCATCTCACATGATGATCGGACATTGTTTAGTTGATATGGATCACGTGATCACTTAGATGATTAGTGGGATGTCTATCTAAGTGTGAGTTCTTGAGTAATTTGATTAATTGAACTTTAATTTATCATGAACTTAGTACCTGATAGTATTTTGCATGTCTATGTTGTTGTAGATAGATGGCCCATGCTGTTGTTCCGTTGAATTTTAATGCGTTCCTACAGAAAGCTAAGTTTAAAGATGATGGTAGCAACTAAACAAACTGGGTCCATAACTTGAGGATTATCCTCATTGCTGCACAGAAGAATTACGTCCTGGAAGCACCGCTAGGTGCAAGACCCGCTGCAGGAGCAACACCGGACGTTATGAACGTCTGGTAGAGCAAAGCTGATGACTACTCGATAGTTCAGTGTGCCATGCTTTACGGCTTAGAATCGGGACTTCAACGACGTTTTGAACGTCATGGAGCATATGAGATGTTCCAGGAGTTGAAGTTAATATTTCAAGAAATGCCCGAATTGAGAGATATGAAGTCTCCAATAAGTTCTACAGCTGCAAAATGGAGGACAATAGTTCTGTCAGTGAACATATACTCAGAATGTCTGGGTACCACAACCACTTGACTCAACTGGGAGTTAATCTTCCTAACGATAGTGTCATTGACAGAGTTCTTCAATCACTGCCACCAAGCAACAAAAGCTTCGTGATGAACTATAATATGCAAGGGATGTATAAGACAATTCCCGAGCTCGTCGCCATGCTAAAAGCTGCGGAGGTAGAAATCAAGAAGGAGCATCAAGTTTTGATGGTTAACAAGACCACTAGTTTCAAGAAAAAGGGCAAAGGGAAGAAGGGGAACTTCAAGAAGTGTTGGGGAACGTAGTATTTCAAAAAAACGATCACGCAAGATCTATCTAGGAGAAGCATAGCAACGAGCGGGGAGAGTGTGTCCACGTACCCTCGTAGACCGAAAGCGGAAGCGTTTAGTAACGCGGTTGATGTAGTCGAACGTCTTCGCGATCCAACCGATCAAGTACCGAACGCACGGCACCTCTGCGATCTGCACACGTTCAGCTCGGTGACGTCCCTCGAACTCTAGATCCAGCTGAGGCCAAGGGAGAGTTTCGTCAGCACGACGGCATGGTGACGGTGATGATGAAGTTACCGACGCAGGGCTTCGCCTAAGCACTACGACAATATGACTGAGGTGGAAAACTGTGGAGGGGGCACCGCACACGGCTAAGAAATCAACTTGTGTGTCTATGGGGTGCCCCCTCCCTCGTATATAAAGGAGGGGAGGAGGGGGCTGGCCGGCCTCAAGGGGCGCGCCCAAGGAGGGGGAATCCTACTCCTACTAGGAGTAGGTTCCCCCTTTCCTAGTCCAACAAGGAGGGGAAGGAAGGAGGAAGGGGAGAGAAGGAAGGAGGGGGCGCCGCCCCCACCCCTTGTCCAATTCGGACTGGGGGCGCGACCCACCTCCTGGCCGTCCCTCTCTCCTCTAAGGCCCATGGTGGCCCATTAACTTCCCGAGGGGGGGGGTTCCAGTAACCCTCCGGCACTCCGGTTTTATCCGAAACTCTCCGGAACACTTCCAGCATCCGAATAACATGGTCCAATATATCAATATTTATGTCTCGACCATTTTGAGACTCCTCGTCATGTTCGTGATCTCATCCGGGACTTCGAACTACCTTCGTTACATCAAAACACATAAACTCATAATATCGATCGTCATCAAACGTTAAGCGTGCGGACCCTACAGGTTCGAGAACTATGTAAACATGACCGAGACTCATCTCCGGTCAATAACCAATAGCGGAACCTGGATGCTCATATTAGCTCCCACATATTCTACGAAGATCTTTATCGGTCAAACCGCATAACAACATACGTTGTTCCCTTTCTCATCGGTATGTTACTTGCCCAAGATTCGATCGTTGGTATCACCATACCTAGTTCAACATCATTACCGGCAAGTCTCTTTACTCGTTCCATAATGCATCATCCCGCAACTAACTCATTAGTCACATTGCTTGCAAGGCTTATAGTGATGTGCATTACCGAGAGGACCCAGAGATACCTCTCCGACAATCGGAGTGACAAATCCTAATCTCGATATGTGCCAACTCAACAAACACCATCGGAGACACCTGTAGAGCATCTTTATAATCACCCAGTTACGTTGTGACGTTTGATAGCACACTAAGTGTTCCTCCGGTATTCGGGAGTTGCATAATATGATAGTCATAGGAACATGTATAAGTCATGATGAAAGAAATAGCAACAAACTAAACGATCACAGTGCTAAGCTAACGGATGGGTCTTGTCCATCACATCATTCTCTAATGATGTGATCCCGTTCATCAAATGACAACACATGTCTATGGTTAGGACACACAACCATCTTTGATAAACAAGCCAGGCAAGTAGAGGCATACTAGGGACACTCTGTTTGTCTACGCATTCACACATGTACTAAGTTTCCGGCTAATACAATTCTAGCATGAATAATAAACATTTATCATGATGTAAGGAAATGTAAATAACAACTTTATTATTACCTCTAGGGCACATTTCCTTCAGTCTCCACTTGCACTAGAGTCAATAATCTAAATTACACAGTAATGATTCTAACACCCATGGAGTCTTGGAGCTGATCATGTTTTGCTCGTGAGAGAGGCTTAGGCAACGGGTCTGCAACATTCAGATTCGTATGTATCTTGCAAATCTCTATGTCCCCTTCCGATACTTGATGACGGATGGAATTGAAGCGTCTCTTGATGTGCTTGGTCTTCTTGTGAAACCTGGATTCCTTTGCCAAGGCAATTGCACCAGTATTGTCACAAAATATTTTCATTGAACCCGATGCACTAGGTATGACACCTAGATCGGATATGAACTCCTTCATCCAGACTCCTTCATTTGCCGCTTTCGAAGCAGCTATGTACTCCGCTTCACACGTAGATCCCGCCACGACTCTCTGTTTTGAACTGCACCAACTGACAGCTCCACCATTCAATATAAATATGTATCTGGTTTGAGACTTAGAGTCATCCGGATCAGTGTCAAAGCTTGCATCGACGTAACCATTTACAACAAGCTCTTTGTCACCTCCATAAATGAGAAACATATCTTTAGTCCTTTTCAGGTATTTCAGGATGTTCTTGACCGCTGTCTAGTGATCCACTCCTGGATTACTTTGGTACCTCCCTACTATACTTATAGCAAGGCACACATCTGGTCTGGTACACAGCATTGCATACATGATAGAACCTATGGCTGAGGCATAGGGAATGACTTTAATTTTCTCTCTATCTTCTGCAGTGGTCGGGCATGGAGTCTCACTCAAGTTCACTACTTGTAATACAGGCAAGAACCCTTTCTTTGACTGATCCATTTTGAACTTCTTCAAAATCTTATGAAGGTATGTGCTTTGTGAAAGTCCAATTAAGCGTATTGGTCTATCTCTATAGATCTTGATGCCCAATATGTAAGCAGCTTCACCGAGGTCTTTCATAGAAAAACTCTTATTCAAGTATCCTTTTATGCTATCCAGAAATTCTATATCATTTCCAATCAGTAATATGTCATCCACATATAATATTATAAATTCTACAGAGCTCCCACTCACTTTCTTGTAAATACAGGCTTCTCCAAAAGTCTGTATAAAACCATATGCTTTGATCACACTATCAAAATGTTTATTCCAACTCCGAGAGGTTTGCACCAGTCCATAAATGGTTCGCTGGAGCTTGCACACTTTGTTAGCACCCTTTGGATCGACAAAAACTTCTAGTTGCATCATATACAACTCTTCTTCCAGAAATCCATTCAGGAATGCAGTTTTGACATCTATTTGCCAAATTTCATAATCATAAAATGCGGCAATTGCTAACATGATTCAGACAAACTTAAGCATCGCTACGGGTGAGAAAGTCTCATCGTAGTCAACTCCTTGAACTTGTCGAAAACCTTTTGCAACAAGTCGAGCTTTGTAGACAGTAACATTACCGTCAGCGTCGGTCTTCTTCTTGAAGATCCATTTGTTCTCTATGGCTTGCCGATCATCGGGCAATCAAGCAAAGTCCACACTTTGTTCTCATACATGGATCCCATCTAAGATTTCATGGCCTCAAGCCATTTCGTGGAATCTGGGCTCATCATCGCTTCCTCATAGTTCTTAGGTTCGTCATGGTCAAGTAACATGACTTCCAGAATAGGATTACCGTACCACTCTGGTGCGGATCTTACTCTGGTTGACCTACAAGGTTTGGTAGTAACTTGATCAGAGGTTTCATGATCATCATCATTAGCTTCCTCACTAATTGGTGTAGGAATCACTGGAACAGATTTCTGTGATGAACTACTTTCCAATAAGGGAGCAGGTACAATTACCTCATTAAGTTCTACTTTCCTCCCACTCACTTCTTTCGAGAGACACTCCTTCTCCAGAAAGGATCCATTCTTAGGAACCAATATCTTGCCTTCGGATCTATGATAGAAGGTGTACCCAACAGTCTCCTTTGGGTATCCTATGAAGACACATTTCCCCGATTTGGGTTTGAGTTTATCAGGTTCAAGCTTTTTCACATAAGCATCGCAGCCCCAAACTTTAAGAAACGACAACTTGGGTTTCTTGCCAAACCACAGTTCATATGGTGTTGTCTCAACGGACTTAGATGGTGCCTTATTTAATGTGAATGCAGTCGTCTCTAAAGCATAACCCCAAAACGATAGCAGTAAATCGGTAAGAGACATCATAGATCGCACCATATCTAATAAAGTGCGGTTACGACGTTCAGACACACCATTTCGCTGTGGTGTTCCGGGTGGCGTTAGTTGCGAAACTATTCCGCATTGTTTCAAATGAAGAAAAAACTCGTAACTCAAATATTCTCCTCCACGATCAGATAGTAGAAACTTTATTTTCTTGTTACGATGATTTTCCACTTCACTCTGAAATTCTTTGAACTTTTCAAATGTTTCAGACTTATGTTTCATCAAGTACATATACCCATATATTCTCAAATCATCTGTGAAGGTAACAAAATAACGATACCCGCCGCGAGCATCAACACTCATCGGACCGCATACATCAGTATGTATTATTTCCAATAAGTCTGTTGCTTGCTCCATTGTTCCGGAGAACGGAGTCTTAGTCATCTTGCCCATGAGGCATGGTTCGCAAGCATCAAGTGATTCATAATCAAGTGATTCCAAAAGCCCATCAGCATGGAGTTTCTTCATGCGCTTTACACCAATATGACCTAAACAGTAGTGCCACAAATAAGTTGCACTATCATTATTAAACTTATATCTTTTAGCTTCAATACTATGAATATGTGTATCACTACTATCGAGATTCAATAAAAATAGACCACTAATCAAGGGTGCATGACCATAAAAGATATTACTCACATAAATAGAACAACCCTTATTCTCTGATTTAAATGAATAACCGTCTCGCATCAAACAAGATCCAGATATAATGTTCATGCTTAACGCTGGCACCAAATAACAATTATTCAGGTCTAGAACTAATCCCGAAGGTAGATGTAGAGGTAGCGTGCCGACGATGATCACATCGACTTTGGAACCATTTCCCACGTGCATCGTCACCTCGTCCTTAGCCAATCTTCGCTTAATCCGTAGCCCCTGTTTCGAGTTGCAAATATGAGCAACATAACTATCAAATACCCAGGCGCTACTACGAGCATTAGTAAGGTACACATCAATAACATGTATATCAAATATACCTTTCACTTTGCCATCCTTCTTATCCGCCAAATACTTGGGGTAGTTCCGCTTCCGGTGACCAGTCCCTTTGCAGTAGTAGCACTCAGTTTCAGGCTTAGGTCCAGACTTGGGCTTCTTCACTTGAGCAGCAACTTGCTTACCGTTCTTCTTGAAGTTCCCCTTCTTCCCTTTACCCTTTTTCTTGAAACTAGTGGTCTTGTTGACACTTGACCATCAACACTTCATGCTCCTTTTTGATTTCTACCTCCGCGGCCTTTAGCATCGCGAAGAGCTCGGGAATTGTCTTGTCCATCCCTTGCATATTATAGTTCATCACGAAGCTTTTGTAGCTTGGTGGCAGTGATTGAAGAACTCTGTCAATGACACTATCAACAGGAAGATTAACTCCCAATTGAGTCAAGTGATTGTGGTACCCAGACATTCTGAGTATATGCTCACTGACAGAACTATTCTCCTCCATTTTGCAGCTATAGAACTTATTGGAGACTTCATATCTCTCAATCCGGGCATTTGCTTGAAATATTAACTTCAACTCTTGGAACATTCATATGCTCCATGACGTTCAAAACGTCATTGAAGTCTCGGTTCTAAGCCATAAATCATGGCACATTGAACTATCGAGTAGTGTCGTGGTGGGCGCACGGCAGATGCCAAGGGATGGCTAAAGATAGGAGGAGGCTTGAGGGCACTGGTGGGCTCCAGAGGCGAGGTCGGCACGAGCGAGTGTGGGACGCAAGACATACCCAGGTTCGGGGCTCTCCGGAGAGATAACACCCCTAGTCCTGCCGAGTGTGGTTTATATGTAACAGTACAGAGTCGCTCCTAGAGCTGTGTGGAGGAAGAAGGAAGGCAAGCCAAGGCTTAGGCTGCTTCCTCTCCTTGGGTGTGGCTTGCTACGTGTGTGTGAGCGTGTGAGAGTTGCCCGTATGCATGAGGGCTCCTGGGGGTTTTATAGGTCAACCACACAGGGGTACAATGGTAATGTTACAAGGCCATAGGGCCGGGTCGTCAGTGTCCGGGAACCCGGTGCTGGGGCCCGCCGGGTGTCAGGGCTCGCCGGGTTCGCCGGGCGTGGGCCCAATGCGCCTAGGGGGCACTGTGTGCCATCTTGTCGATCGTCAGGGCGAGGCCGAGTCGAGTTGGCTACAGTGGCGCTCCGTCAGGTCGCCGCTTGCCGGCGTCATGGGTGACGTCGGGTGCACTGTTGCCACACCAGCCCTGGTCAGTGGGTAGGTGGGGGCACTGTTGCCTCGTCCGGCTGACTAAAGGCATGGGCGGGGTACTGTGGCTTCTGCATCAGTTGGTGGAGTCTCATCCCATCGTACGACTGGGATGGGACGGTCGCTGACCCTTGGCCGGGTTTGGAGAACACGCCAAGGGCGGTGCTGGCTTGTTGGAGAAGTCTTGAGCTTGGTTGTTGGGGCCGTGTTGAGGAGCCTGGCCGGGTTGCAGAGCCTGGCCGGGCCGCAGGGCCTGGCCGGGTTGGGTGACCCGGCCAAGGGTGAGCCGGATCGAGGGGCGATGCTGGCCCCGTTGTTTTTGAAAAGGATCCGGGTTTCGTTGCCCGCTTGGGGTTCATCCCCCCGACAGTAGTCCTCGAAGCTGTGAAGGTCCGCCGTCTTCAGATGGGAGGGCCTTCGCAGTTTCCCCCTTGTAGGGGCGGATTTGGTGACCGCCGGGTTCGGCAACACCCACTGTGTGCCGGCTTCCGGAAGCCGGATCGCGGCATCCCGCCCGCGGTGGGAAACTGAGGAGTTCGATGAATCTTGGGCAATCTTTCGGGCTTCGCGCAGCCGCCACGTGGCGCCTGGGAGCCGGAGGGGCCTGACAGGCCACGCACATGACGGGACTGGGCGACGGCCCGGGGCCCGCCGCCGCGCACCCTCGGCCCACGCGCGCAGATTTATTGCGGCGTCCGCGGGTCGGTTGCCATTCCCCAAGCAGTTATTGTGTGCATACGTGCACACTCATTGCGGGGAAGTGGGAGGGGCGAGCGCAAACGATCCCACTTCCCCACGTTTCAAACCATGGCCTATAAATTGGGGGCGAAGGGGGCGGCGGAGATCATTCATGCTCGCGCTTCCCTGCCTCTTCATCCTCCCTCTGCATCCGACGACCGCCGCTAGCTGTGACGCCCGCTGTCTTGAGCAGAGCTTTCTCGTCATCCTCTTCCTTCTCTCCTCCTTCTTCTTCCGCGCTTGGGTCGATGGCGCTGCCGTCAGGATTGTGGATGGGTTCGACCGTCACCCCTGATGACATCGCCTACCACCGCGACACCAGGCGCCTGCCGAGGGCGGAGGAGGTCGAGGTGCGCCTCCCGCAGGGCGAGCGGGAGCCGCGGCCCGAGGGCTCGGAGTGGGTGGTCTTCCTGCCGCACTTCAAGCGCGGGTTTGGGCTTCCTGCGAGCGGCTTCTTTCGTGACTTTCTGGAGTTCTTCGAGCTCCAGCCCCACCATCTTGGCGCCGGCGCCATCGTGCAGGTGTCCGGCTTCGTCACCCTCTGCGAGGGGTACCTGGGGGTCGAACCTTCGATCGACCTCTGGGTGCACTTCTTCTCCCTGAAACAGCAGGGGCCAAAGGCCGGAGAGATGTCTGAGTGCGGGGCGGCTGTCATCTCCAAGCGGTCGGGCGCCGACTGCCCGAAGGTGCCACTGGAGGATTCTGCCAAGAAATGGTAGAATTCTTTCTTCTACGTCCGCAACCTTGGCGAGGACCGCATCAACCTCCCTCCGTTCATCAACTCGCCGCCGTGGGGGAAGCAGAACTGGGGGTACTACCCCAAGCACCCGTCGCAGGAGGTGCTCAACCTGTGCGAGCTTGTGTCAGTGATGAAGCAGCGGGAGAGGCTCACTAACACCGACCTCATCACCGCCTTCATCATCCGACGGGTGCTGCCGCTACAGCAGCGCAGCCATCTCATTGGTCAGATGACCGGCCTTCAAGACCCCAACCGCATGGCAAATACGCGGCTGGCGGTGGATCAAGTCGCGCGCCGGGTCAACGACATCTCCAAGGCCAACTTGGGGGTTGACTGGGAGTTCGGGAAGGCCCTGTGCAGCCGTGCGAACCCGGCACCGTTGGTGAGTCCCTGGTCTCCGTACTTCGCTGCTGCTTATCTTCTTATCTGCCCCGACGTGATGCGAGAGGTGCTTCTGAACGCCGTCCGGCATCCTTACGACCGGGCACGGGCGCAGGTGGTGCGGGTCGCCTCGGAGGAGCCCGAGGCCCATGGCGCAGGGGAGGCGGCGGCGGCCGACACGGGCGCAGGGCGCCGAGTGGGTGAGTCTTGTTTATATTCCTTGAGTCACCAGTTGTGGGACGGCTTTGGGGATGCTGACGTGAGCTGTTGATGTAGCGGCGCCGGGTGGAGGAGGCGGCGGCGCGGCCGGAGCCGGGTGGTCCCGAGGGGCGGCGACGGCGAGGCGCCCGCATGGGAAGGACAGCGTCCCGCCGCGGGCCCCGTCCACGAAGCGCGCGGTGGACTCGGCCGGGGGTGCGAAGCCGCCCGCCAAGAGGAGGCGCAGCACTCCGCGGGAGAGGGCGGCAAGGCCCGTCGTTCCGGTGATGCCGGGGTAAGTGTTGTTTCGTTCGAGTCGAATTGCTGAGCGGCTCTGCTCGACCTGGCGTAATCATTTTTTGTCTTGTACTTCTGGTCGCCGATCTCGTTGGCGTTGGCGGTGGCAGATGCCGCGTCCATCGAGGGTGCCGTTTTCTGGAGGAACCGATCCGGCACCATGGACCGGGACGAGGAGGAGGCTCCGGTGGATCCGGACCTTGGTCTAGAGCCGGCCGATGCCAAGGGCTTGGCCTGGCGGGACCGGAACCGGGCCGAGGCGGAGCTGGAGGCGGCGTCGACCCAGGCCTGGGTCAGCGCCGTGACGGTGTGGGCGCGAGCCGGCGAGGAGGCGGCGTGGCCGGAGAAGCCGACGGGGACGGTGGCGGCGACGACGGTCTTCGTGCCGGCAGGGAGCAGGGCCAAGGCGGCCGTGCGGACATGATGGACCTCGACTGGCAGGTCGTGGTTGTCAAGGACGGCACCCCATCGCGGATCGACGTGGTTGAGCCGGAGGGGGCCGAAGGAGGCGGCGGCGATGCCGTCTTGGAGGAGGCGGCGCGGACGGCGCCGGAGGGGGCATCACGGACGCCGGCCAACGAGCCGCCGCTGGTGGTGGAACCTCAAGCCGCTCCGCCACCGAGCCGGTGTTGGTGCCGGAGAGGACGCCGGAGAAGGCGCCGGCTTCAGGGGAGGCGGCCGGTGGAGAGCACGCCCTGGTGCTCAGGTCCGGAGGGCGCCGGGTCGCCGAGCCGCGGCCGTCACGGGGCGGGACCAGTGAGGTCCCCTTCGGTCCTCTGACCCAGGAGGAGGCGGCGATGGCCGCCGTGACCTGCCGCCTGCGGGGGCGGACGGACCGGATCCAGGCCTTCGGCCAGGCCGAGGTTGAGGCGACGCAGGAGCTGGAGCGCGCCGTCTTCGTAAGTTTCTGTTTGCGTTCTACTTTTCTTTTTCATCGTTTTCTCCTTCGCGGGGCGCACCAGCGCACCCACTGGGTGTAGCCCCTGAGATTCGGGCCAACTGCGTAGCAGGGTTGAATCTTATCTTGCCGTCTTGCGCCGATCGTCGTCTTTCGTAGCAACTGGACTCCTACCGGGTCACCGTCTTATACCGGCTCCTTGAGATGCACCGGCGTCTCAAGGAGAGGCTCGCCGCCAAGGAGGAGGAGCTCCGCGCTGCGGCAGGTACTTCTTTTTCATGCTCTTTTCTAGTGGGTCGCGCTAGCGCACCCACTGGGTGTAGCCCCCGAGATTTGGGCCAACTGCGTAGCAGTTGGGTCGAATCTTAAAATAGTACTTTGTTGCTGAGTTTTTCTTCTGCAGCCGAGGTGCTCTCTTGGAGAACCCGGCTGATTCGGGCCGGTTTTCACTATGACCGGCTTGTCGCAGACGTCGGCCGGCTCGGGGCCGAGGTGGAGAAGGCGAAGGCGGAGACGACGGGAGCCCGGCAGGCGCTCAACGAAGCCGGCCAGCTGCAGGAGCAGCTGGTGGGCGACAAGAGCCGCCTCGAGGCCGAGGTGGAGCGCCTCAAGGCGGAGGCCGCCAAGGTCGTGGAGGTGCAGCAAGCCCTTGCCGAGGCGGACCAGCAACGCGGCAAGCTGGCCGACGACAAGGGGCAGCTCCAGGCCGAGGTGGAGCGCCTGAAGGTGCTGGTGGCCACGGTGGAGGAGACCCGGCAGGGGGAGACCCGGCTCCGCGAGGAGGCCGTGAAGGCGGCCGAGGACAAGGATGCCGAGCTGAAGGCGGCCCTTGCTAAGGTCGCCGACTTGGAGAAGGCGCTGGAGGAGCGTGACTGCACTATTGCCCGGGAGCGGCGCGGTAAATTGCTCGAAGCGCAGCACCTGCAAGAGTCCTTCTGCAGTAAGTGCTTTCCCTTGGTTTTGTTGTTGCCGGGTTGGGACTCCGGCTCTTCTTCCTTAGTAGTTTTCTTCTGACTTGCTTTCCTTCTTGGCAGGGGCCTTTGCGGAGACGCGTCAGCTGGCGGAGGAGGCGGTCCGCTTTCAGCGTGACCCGCAAGGGATCGTCGGCTCCAGGACGGACTCGCGGGTGGCCTGGACCTTCCCGGAGATCATTGCCGCTGCTGAGGCCCGTCTGCGAGTCTTGAGCGAGCAGATGGGGCGGCTCTCTAAGGCCGGTGCGGCGATGACGGCGGCCCTCTGGTCGGATGCCGTCGCACCGACCAGCTTCACGCGGCTGGCGCGGTGGTTGGAGGCGGTCCTGGACCGCCTTCACGAGTGGCGGGTTTCCGCCGCTCGTGCCGGCGCCGAGATGGCGCTCCGATTCGCGGTGTCGTGGCATCCAGACTTGGCGTTGGATGCGCTGATGAGCCAGCGAGCCGGCTCGGAGAGCCAGCTGCAGGCGGAAGCCGGACAGATCACCGCCCGAGCCAGCTACATCGCCGGGTTCAACTTCCACGATGAGTTCCAACCGGAGCGGGCGGAGGACGGCGGGGTCGTTCCTGCCGACGACTACAGCCTGCTTCTGGACGAGCCGGAGGGCAGCTCCGAGGAGACGAACGTCTACCGCGACGCGGACACCGGGGAGGAGGATACCGGCACCTCGGCGGACCCGGGGGCTGCGCGCTCTGGCGGAGGCGATGCCTGATTTTAACTTATAAAAAGTTTCTGTTAGGTAGCGGGTCCACCCACCCACTGGGGGTTGACTGGGTGTAATGAATTCTGGCCTTGGGCCTGTTTGAATTTGTGATGTATGAGCTGTGTGAAAGTCTGCGCCTCTGCTTCTCGTTTTTGGAGCCGTTTTCTTGCACCCTTCCTCCTTTGGGCCTCCCCCTCGCGAGTCTGATGGCCGAGGCTCCGGTCCGTGACAAGGGGTTCGACTTTGGAGAGGAGCGTACATTACTTGGGCCTTCGAAACGTTGAGCGTGAGCGAAACACCCACTAGGCCGGTTGGCGGCAGTCCGACGGGGCTGGGTTGGCGAGCAGCCGGTCGTGTGGCAACTTAAAATGGTGAGGCCGGTTCGAGCGATCCGGCGGTATGCAGAAACTTCATGGATGCCTGCGCTTTTGCTTTTCGTCTTTAGAGCCGTTTTCTTGTAACTCTCCCCCTTTGGGCTCCCCCCCCCGCGAGTCTGACGGCCAAGGCTTTGGTCCGTGACAAGGGGTTCGGCCTTTGAGAGGAGCATTCAATACTTAGTCTTTGAAAACGTTGAGCGCGAGAGAAACACCCACTGGGTCGGCTGGCGGCAATCCGGCGGGGCCGGGTTGGTGAGCAGCCGGTCGTGCGGCAACTTAAAATGGCGGGGCCGGGTTGAGCGACCCGGAGGTTCTAGACTTAGTGTTCGTGGTGCGCTGGTGCTTTGGGTCTCATGTGCTTGCCGACCAACAACCGAAGCCGGATCTGCGGCTTAGGGCGAAGCGAGAGGCTATGGCGATCCAACGCGTTTGAGAACCGCTAAGAAAAAATGACGTGGCCAAGGCGGCCAGCCCCCGGGTCGAGCGAGTCGGCCCGGTGGCCGAGTTTGGCTTAAGAGTAAAGTAGTGCACAAATATAGGAGACACAATAGCTTGGTCACAAAAGGGGCAGCCCCCGAGCGTCGTTCGGGGACCCCATAGTTTCAGACGGTTACAAAAGGCAGCGATACATACGTGCACTCGGCTAACTGTAAAACGGGCGGAGGAGCTCTGCATTCCATGGCCGGGTTGTTTCTTCGCCGGCGGTGTCCCTCTTGCGCTTGTTTGTCTTGCGGGCGTCGATGAGGTAGTACACGTTGCGGTCGCATAAGGCCTTGCTGATGATGAAGGGGCCCTCCCATGGGGAGGATAGCTTGTGTTGGCTGTCGGGTGGTTGGTACGACATATGCCAAGGGATGGCTTATCATTGTGGGAGCCAATAAAACGTCGCCGGTGCCTGGAAACGGGATGAGGCGAAGACATGCACGCCGGCGAATCTTACCCAGGTTCGGGGCTCTCCGAGGAGATAACACCCCTAGTCCTGCTCTGCGGGGTCTCCGCATGATCACTAGCTCGATAAAGAGTAGTTACAATCGCTCCTAGAGCTGTCGGGATCAAGGGAGAAGAAGAACAAGGCTAGCTCTTGCTTCTCTCTATCTATGGTGTGTGTGTGTGTGCTATGCTTGGAAGCCAAACATGCAGAGGGGCCAACCAGAAGCGAACTATGCTCAGTGGCCAACTATGCTTGGGTGCGAACCCTTTGCATGGGTGCTCCGGGGGGTTTATATAGGCCTACCCCCCGGGGGTACAATGGTAATCCGGCTGGGATCTGGTCCCAGCCGTCAGTGTCTATGCTCGCCGGCTTCTCCGCCGGCTGGTGGGTCCCGCCGGCTGCCGGCTACTCGGTCGACAGGCCGGCCCCACCGCCTAGGGTCTTGTCGGCGGCTGCTTACTGTAGCCGCGCCTCTGATGATGAGGGCTTTGTCGAGGTGAGCATGGCTACAGTGGGCCGCCTCGGGAGCTATTACTGTAGCCTCACCTCGTCTTGTCTCCTTAATGGGGCTCCTGCTTCGAGGAAGGGAGTAGCCGGCTTCCGGAGGCCGGCTATGCTCCCGGCCGACTAGGGAAAGCCGGGCCGCCTTCACGCCTCTCTCTGGCTGAAGGGGCCCGCAATCCTTGAGCCGCACAGGAGGGGGTCGTGGATGACGTCGTAGCTGGCGTGGCTACAGTGCCGGGCCGCACGGGAGACATCCCTCCCGTACGGCCTCCTGTAGCCATGCCCGCCTCGGGCTTCGGGGGTCGTGGGCCGCACTGTGGCCATGCCCTGTCAGGTCGCCGTTATGTAGGAGTGGTTGTGGTCTTGGCCGGCTTCTAGGAGTCGGCGTCTTTCTTGGCCGGCTTCTTGGAGTCGGTGAGGCTGGGTCGCCTTCCGGGAGTCGGCTTTAATGGTAGTCGGCCCGGGAAGGCAGCCCAAATGCTTGGAGTGCTTGAAGGCCCAAAGGCCTGATAAATTTTCTGAAGAGCCAGGGGTAGCCGGCTTAGCTACCCGTGGCCACTTACTCCGATAGTAGTCCCCGAAGCTGATCGGGCTTCGAGGGGGAGTAGGGTTCGAGAAGCTCGATCAGCTTCCCATCGCGACAAGCCGGCAGCTGGGAGCCGGCCTTGGTCAGGCATGTCGCCTGAGCCGAAATCTTCTGGAGTCGGAGGGCGGGAATCCGCTGGCATGCGCGCCGGGCCGCGGGCCGGCCGCGGGCCGACGGCGCGCCACGTAGCCGGAAAGCCTGCCAGCCCACGCGCGAGACGGGACGTTGCCGCAGAGAGGGGGCCCGCCACGTCCGCGCCCCGGCCCAGGCGCGGATCTTTTGTATCCCGAAACCGCCCGCGCGTTCCGTGCGGCAGTTTCGGCTCGCACTTATGCGTAGTAAACGCGAGACGTGGGGGGAGTGGGCGCAGTTAATCCCACGTCTCCCCCCCACGTCCGGCCTCTTCGGCCGCGTGAGGCTATAAGTAGGGGGAGGTGAAGGGCGGCAGACCCTCGCACGCTCCTCCTACTTCCTTCGTCTTCTTGCCTTGCTCGTTCTCGCAACAGCTCCTCGCCGCCGCGCTCTTCCTCCGCACGCTCCTCCGCCGCCGTGCTAGCTTCCGCCATGCCTCCCCACGTAGAGCAGCGCGGCGGGGATTGGGATGGCTCCATCGTCCACAACGACCACATCGACTTCCTCCGCGACACACGGCGTCTTCCCAGTGCGGACAAAGTGGAGGTCCGCCTCGCGCCGGAGAAAGAAATCAGGCCGGCGCCGCGGGATGGCGAGCGGGTAGTCTTCCGCTCGCACTTCCTGCGCGGCTTCGGCTTGCCAGTGAGCGCCTTCTTCCGCACCTGGCTGGACTTCTATCAGCTCCAGCCGCACCACCTCACCCCCAACGCGGTGGTGCTGCTGTCGGCCTTCGTCATTCTGTGCGAGGGCTATCTCGGCGTCCTCCCCACCCTTGAGCTCTGGGGGGAGTTCTTCCAGTCAAAGCTGGGTACGCGCAGCCAGGGCGTGCCGGCCCACACTGGTGCCTTCATCGCGTCGCGGAGATCGGGCGCCGACAACCCCTTCCCCGTCATCACGCTGATCCAATCGGTGAAGAAGTGGCAGAAATCATACTTCTACGTGCGGAACATCGCTCCACGGGGCGACTACGTCAACCTGCCGGCTTACGTAGCCGGCCCGCCGGCGGGTAGGCTGCCCCAGTGGTCCTTCCGGGCGGTGACGCTGTCGCAGGGAGGAAACGCCGCCATCGCCCGCCTGCGGGTGATGGTCCAGACGGAGGGCCTGACGGGGCCCGACCTCCTGGCCGCGTTCGTCACGCGCCGGGTCCTCCCGCTCCAGAGCCGGCCTCATCTGATCTGTCAGATGAGCGGCCAGCTCGACCCGAGCCGGATGTGCACCAAGGAGATGCCGCAGGCCGACGCGGCCGACATGGTGAACTACCTCGCGAACTGCCAGCTTCCCGACGACTGGCAGTTCGGCAAGGAGCCATACAGCCGCGCCAATCCTCCGCCTACGGTACGCTCCCCTTCTCTTTTTCTCTCTTTCTCTCTCAACTTTGTCGCCGAGTTCCTCCGGGCCGACTCTAACTCAGTCGGCTCGCTCTTTTGACAGAATCCTCTGCTTCGGCCGGCCAGCGGGGCGGACGTGGAGCGCCGTTTCGTCCCCGACCGGACCGAGCACGACCAGGAGGACCCCGATCTGGGGACGGTCCATATGGAGGAAGCCGCCGAGCCGGCTGGTGGCCAAGCCGGCGGCGAAGCAGGCGGCGCCGGGTTCTCCGCGACCTTCGATGATTGGCCAGACGAGGACGAAGCCGAAGTCGTCCCGCCCCGCCAGCCAGCCTCCGGACGCGGCGCGGGCTCCTCCGGCGCGCAGCCTGCTCGGGGTAGAGGCCAGAAACGTCGCGCCACCCAGGGCATGTTCGGTAGCCGGACGAAGAAGCCGAGGGGTGGGGCGGCAGCCACTAGGCGGGAAGAAGCGGCCGCGAAGGCGGCTCGCTTCCGCAAAGTGGTGAAGCAGCCGCAGGCTGTGTCAGCGTAAGCTTTCTTTCTTTCTGTGTATTCTCTTTCTTTCTTTTCTTGGGTGGTCTTCTGAACCTTTGTCTTCTTTTCTTTGATCAGAGCTCCACTGTCACTCGAGCGGGCGGCCGCCGGCTCCGTCATCGAGTCGCCAGGGGGCTCTGGGAGCACCACCCGCCGCGTAGATCCCCGCGCCGCCCTCCTGGAGGCGACGGAAAGGAACGCGCGGGAGGTGCGGGAGGAGCAGGAAGCGCGGGAGGCGGAGGCACGGAAGGCAACCGCCGCCCAGGCAGCTCGGGACGAGGAGGCGGCGAAGGCGCTCGCCGAGGCTGCAGCCAAGGCCCAGGCAGAGGCCGAGGCCGAAGCGGCGGCAGGGGAGGCCTTGATGGTCACCCCCTTGCGCGCCATGGCGCCCGGGGACGCGGATCCCTCGCCAGGGGGAGCCAGCGGTTCCCAGCCGGGTCCGGACGGGAGCGGCGACGACGTCATCTTCGTGAGGGAGGCGCCGGGGCCGACTCCTCCGACTAGGGCGTCCCAAGGCGGTCAGACCGAGCCTGCGCCCGCACAGTCGGCGGAAGGCGAGCCGGCCGCGGGAGCTGCGGTGGCGGTCCGGGTTCCGCCAAGCCGGCGCGCAGGGAAGGCCGCGTCGGAGCCGCAGAAAGCGGCGTCGGAGCCACGGCCGGCCGTGGGCTCCAGCTCGTCGGCCCGAGACGCGGAGGCGGCCAGCGCTACCTCCGGGTGGACGCCAGGCGGAGGGACAGCCGTAGTGAACATCGCCGCGCAAGACGTCCGGACCCGGCTCCAGGGCCAAGCCGCGGCGCTGCGGCAGTTCACCGACGAATTCCTCGCCACGCGGGCTGCCATCCAGGTTAGTATTCTCATCTTCTTCTTGGTTTCTCTCGTGGGGGCGCGTCAGCGCACCCACTGGGTGTAGTCCCCGAGATTCGGGCCGACTGCTGAGCAGTCGGCTCGGATCTTCCTTGCTGATTTCTCGTCGTTGCTTTCGTTCTCACGTCGATCTTCTGTCCATCTTGCAGGACTATCACAACCTCCGAGCGGCCGCCTTCAACTCCCAGGCTCAGGAGCTGACGCAGAAGACCGCCGATCTCACTGAAAGCCGAGGTATGTGACTTGATCTCTATCTCATGTGGGGGCGCGTCAGCGCACCCACTGGGTGTAGTCCCCGAGATTCGGGCCGACTGCTGAGCAGTCGGCTCGGATCTTCCTTGATGATTTCTCATCGTTCTTCTTCTTCTGTCTCTGCAGCGGCCAACGCCAGTCTGAGGGCACAGCTGGGGGAGTCCCAGACTGCTCTTCGTGCCAAGGACGCGGAGCTCGCCGCCTTGGTGCAGGAGCGTGACCGCCTGGTCAAGCAGCTGGCCGACCAGGAGGAAAGCCACAAGGCGGCGCTGAAGGCCGCGCAGGACCACGAAGCCGCCCTCCAGGCCGAGTTCGAGACGGAGGCTGCTGCCTGGGACGAAGCCAGGCAGACTCTGGTCTCCGGCTATGGCCAGATTGAGGATCTGGTTGACGGTAAGTTGTCTACCCCTTCGTCCTTTCTTGCCATCTGTCATTTTGACTTGTTTTTCTGACTTGGGGTTCTTCTTTTCTTTTCTGCGCAGAGTACTTCCCTGGCTATTCCACTACCGCCAACCAGGCCATCGAAGCTCGTCGCCAGGCGAAGAGGCAAGCCGGCTTCGAGATTTCGCCGACTGCCGGCCGCTCGCTGGCGGAGCCGCTCCTGGCGATCCAGGCTCGTATCCAGCCGGCTCACAGGCTGCTCCGCCGGCTTCAGCGTGCCGGGTCGCAGGTCCTGGCCGCCCTCTGGCCCGGCCAAGTGATCCCGCGCACTCCCAGTCGGACCGCCGACTGGCTGGAGGTGGCCGTCGGGCGCTTCGAGGCTTGGAAGGCGTCAGCGGCTCGCTCCGGCGCCGGACGGGCGCTGGAGTTCGTCAAGGCCTGGTACCCAGGCCTGAATCTGTACCAGCTGGCCACCTGGCGGCAGCAAGCCGACGCGGAGCTGGAGCCGGCGCGGCCGGCCATCATTCGACGGGCCTCGGCGATCGCCGACTACACCGACACCAACGTCTTCGCCCCCGAGGTGGACGACAATGGAGTCGCCCAGCCGGAAGATTGGTTCGGGCTGGACCCGGCGCACAGCGAGGACTCGGCGGAGGAGATCGACTCCAGCGACGAGGGCGAAGAGGAGGAAGAGGAGGGTGAAGACGTCGAGCCGGCTGGTGGAGCCGCCGGCCAGCCTGACCGCGCCTCCAGCACTACGCTGCGTGCGAGTGCGTCTCCTGTTGCGGGAGGCGGTCAAGCCGGGACCAGCTAGGCGGCCACTCCTTCAGCCGGCGAGCTGCCTTCACCGACCAACTCGGCCTTCGCGCCTTTGTCTTCTTTCTTTTGTTTCCTGTCTTGTTACTTTTGAACAATGTTCAGTTAAGTCTGCGCAATTCCACCCACTGGGTGTATTGAAACTCAAGTCTGTTGCCGCCTATCGGGGGCTTTTATGTATATAAGTTATGCAATCGGTCTTTCCTTGTACTTTCGCTTTTTGTCCTTCTGCTTTTTTCCTTTGCCACCCTCCCTTGGTTGCCGCCTCCCTAGTCAAACAGTTGCTCTGCAATCTGTAGCCGGGGAGTGCCTGGCCGATTGGGGAGGAGGAAGTACTTTTAGCTCGGTCGGACTTAAGCTAAGTTTTTAGGAAGCCGGCCAGCCGGCTGTTGTGACAGTCGGCAGGCGTATATAGAGGCCGTCTTTTTGCTATATAGGTTAGTTGTTCCTTAGCCGTTTTCGTGTGGGCGTCCTTTCTGTCTTCTCTCTTGCTAGTCGGACAGTCAGTTCTTTGAGCTGCGACTTTCAACAAGAGAGGACTGGGGGGCCGGCGCACTACTTTGCTGACTTCGGGAAGAACTTATAATATAGCTTAAGGCGGCCAGCTGTCGGGACCCCGATTCCAAGTCACACCGATCTAGCCTGTAACACCTCATATCACTTTGCGGCCTCACGCACGGTACTCCCACGGGTGTCGCCATACCATGGCCCGGGACCGTTTGCGCCTTTTGGCTCGCGTATATGACAATGTCGCTAGCATCCATATGACAGAGAACCCGGGCCGACATGACTAGTCGTGAACCCAAAGCGGCACTAACGTATGGGGACAGGCATACGTGAATCAACATCGAACGTGTCGGTCAGCAGCGTGAGAGTCCGGGCTGTAGCACTGGGCTAACAGGACTCCGGGAACCCGGGCTGTAGCAGGCTAGGCAGGACTCCGGATGTCACCGCGTGACATTTCCCCGAGGGGACAGACACAGGAACGATATGAAACACATGCCGGCCAGTCAAGTGTCCAGAGCAGTAGTGCTGGGCTAGCAGGACTCCGGTGGACCGGGCTGTAGCGGACTACTATGGCTCAAGGAGGCACTAGACTACATTTCCCCATAAGAGAGGCTGCTAAGGATAAACAACTAGATTGTCGAATCCCACACATACCAAGCATTTCAATCATACACACAATATGCTCGATATGTGCAAATACAACATGGCATCACAACAAGACTCTACGACTCAGAGTATTTATTCATTAGGCTTCGAAGAGCCAGATATTACAAACATGGGTCTCATGACCCAACATTCAGAGCATACAAGTCAAGCACATGCGGAAGCTTAACATGTCTGAGTACAGACATCTACAAATGAAAAAGGCTGAGAAGCCTGACTATTTACTAGATCCTGCCGAGGGCACAAGATCGTAGCTGAGGTATCAAGCTAAACGTCGAAGTCCACACGGAACTACTAGCGAGACCGACGTCTCTCTGCAAAACATAAAATAGGCAAACGTGAGTACAAATGTACCCAGCAAGACTTACATCAGAACTAGCTACATATGCATCGGTATCAACAAAGGGGGTGGTGGAGTTTAACTGCAGCAAGCCAGCTTTGACTCGGTGGCTATCCTAACTACGACAGCAAGTAACTCTTTTGAGGTGGCGCACACGAGTCCACATATTCACCATATCAATACTCCACTATGGACCCGCTCCCGTCTCCCTACGAGAACGCCATCCATAGCACTCACGCTTATCTTGCGCATTTTAGAGTATCCACTTTCACTTGTCTATGAACTGTTATAGGCAACCCAGAAGTCCATTTCTGCGGACACGGCTATTCGAATAGATCATATTAACCCTGCAGGGGTGTACTTCGACACACACGCTCTCACCACTTACCGCCGTTTACACGACATGTACTCGGCAACCTTCAAGCGGAGGCCCAGCGAGGGTGTCGGCCACAGCCTACCTAAACACTCAAGTCTCTAGTCCAGGTTTATCGCCTATTCAGGTTCCATCCGCAGGGAGTCCGGCCGAGGTTTCCACATACGGCCCCGAACGATGTGTGCGGGGTTCCGGGACACCAAACGGGCGCCCGGCATGCCCGGCCACGTGCCTACCGCATCACAGCCCACCCCTCCGGTCAGCGCTGCCCACGGCCTCCAGCATACTACAAACACCAGAAACTACTTGCAACTCCTGGACAGAGGACAAGGGTGATTAAGAAGCCGAGAGGGTCCATTGGTTTCGGGCCCAATGCGTGGTAGTAACTGTATCATGGATCACAAACACAGAACTCAGTTCCTGAGGACGGCTGCAATGAGACAACCCACCATGTACTCCTACATGGCCTCTCACCGCTACCTTTACCAAATCGTGTTCACACACTTAGCTCACACACAGTAGGACATGTTCATCACCATTCCAACTCATCCCCGATGAATCAGACCTGACACAACTCTAAGCAATAGCAGGCATGACAAACAAGCATGAATGAGTAGGCACACCAGGGCTCAAACAACTCCTACTCATGCTAGTGGGTTTCATCTATTTACTGTGGCAATGATAGGTCATGCAGAGGATAAGGGGTTCAACTACCGCAGCATGTAACAGTTGAATCGTTGTTGTCCTAATGTAGTAAAAGAGAGCAGGAGCGAGAGAGTGGGATTGTATCGGAATGAACAAGGGGGTTATGCTTGCCTGGCACTTCTGAAGATAGTATAGTTCTTCATCGGTGTCATCGAACTCATCGTCGGAATCACGGCTATCGAGAGGGGACAATACCGGCAACAGAGAGGAAACACAAGCAATGCAATGCACAATATGATGCATGATCATGACATGGCAATATGAATGTGTTTTGAGCTAATGCAGCTAGCAACATATTAAATGGAGTTGGTTTGAACCTTAGGTTCAAATTCAAACTCCATATAAGACATTTCAAATGCCATTTATTCAAATTGTCATATACAGTGGCTGTAAGTTGTTCAAACATGCATGAGGATGCCATAAACAGATTCTTTGGATTTTTCTGATAATTTTTCATATATAAATCATTTCATTTGGAGCTACGGTTGAATTTCTATGAATTTTAGAAGTTAGGGCATTTTCTGGAATTTTCTTAATTATTTCAAAACCAGAAAATGATTAACTGCGTCAGCATTAGGTCATGCTGACCTCAGCAGGTCAACGGACCCGTTCCAGGTCAAACCTGACCAGTGGGGTTCACTGGTCAGTGAGACAGTCACTAATCCCGCGTTGACTAGTACTTTGACCTGCTGCGGGGCCCATTGTCAGTGGCTAAGGGCGGCTGAGCTGGCAGGGATTAGCGCTAATGGCTACGCCACGTCGGTCCTCGCCGGAGTTTCGCCGGCGACAACCAAAACTGCGGCGGCAACTCGCCGGACTTGAGCTACAGACGGCGGTTGAACGCGCGGGAACCACCAGGAGGTAGCCCACGCTCTTCCGCATCCAGGGGAGGTGTCAGAAGGTCGCGGGGTGGCCTGGTTCGCCGGCGGCGAGCACTTGGGCGGCCGCCGGAGCTCGGGTGGGTGCGGGGGTTAGCGCTGCGGCTTGCAAACAAACGGGCTATCGCGCTAGAGTTGCTCTACGGAACGTCGCGAGTGCAACGGACGCACGCGCGGGGCCATTTGGTCGCCGGAGCCACGACGGCGACGAGCTCATGCGGCGGCGAGCTTCGGGCACGGTGGCTAGTCTAGCTAAAGCTCGCAATCGAGCCTGGAGTAGGGGGAAACGGTTCAGGGGCTCACAGTGATCTCAGGGGAGGACTCAGCGGGCTCGGGGACGCTCTGGTCGAGGCGAATCGACACCGGCGATCTCCGGCCAGAGGCGGCGGGGACAAGCTCGATGGCGACGCTTCCGGGCGTCGGGGCTTGCTTCCTTCGTCGAGGAGACGTAGGAGACGATGGCGGTTCCTCTGGATATCCTAGCTAGGCGAGGGGGGGCTCGGTGGCCACGGCAACGGCGACGGTGGCGACGGCTCCGTTCGGTGGTGCTGTGGGGAGAGAGACAGAGGGCGAGGGAGAGAGCAGAGAGTGAGGGAGAGGAGCGAGGAGCTTCGGGGCGTCGTCGTGGCATCGCCAGGAGGGGCCGGGGAAGCAGGAGGTGGCGCGGGCGCGTGCTCGGCGGCGGTGCGCTGTCCCCCTCCTCTGCCTACTGGCAAAGGTGGGTGGTGACTGGCATGGGCCAGGTGGGCCGGCCCAGTCAAGGTAAGCGCCAGGTAATACTCCTTTCTCTCTCTTTCCTTTAATTGTTTCTGTTTTCTATTTATTTGATCTATTTTGAATTAGTAAAAATACTAACTCATTTTGTAAAATCCTGATAAAAATTGTGGGCACTTTTGAAAATATTTCCAACAGCCCTCAACTAGTTTCAGAATTATTAGAGCATTTAAAATATTTATAGGATTTAAATGCCCCAATTCAAATACAATATGAGTTAATTCAAAAATCCAAAAATGACCTAGAAATATGTTTATCATTTTTGGCAGAGGTTTTTACCTTTATCGAAAATCATGAACTTTTCTAAAGGGCATTTGGGTTCATTGAAAATGTTTTTAAGTTGAACCTAGTTGAGTTCTTTTGGGTGCTAGGGATTGATCACCCCTATTTCAAGTTTAAGCAAAATTTAAACATGATGCATGAGGAACAAGCAAAGTCAGACAAGGGCTGATCTGGGGCTGTGACAGCTCACCCCCACTAAACAAGAATCTCGTCCCGAGATTCAAGACGTGAGGTAAGAAGACAGAGGGTACAAGCTAACACCATCTTCATTATCCAATTGCTCTTCGCGAAGATGTTGATCCGTTGCTTCAATTAATGTTGACGTCTTTGCTTTCGAGATCTTCATCCAACACGATGACGACAAGGGAAAACTCTATAGAAATCGATCTCCTTAAAGATCGAGCAACTCACGATCAACTCACGGAATGCGACGTTGAGTATCTCTTGAGCTGAGACTCAACACATACATCGAGAGAGGGATGAAGTGAAACAGAGAACGAAGATTCAAGTTGATAAGCACAATTCCACGCTGAATAAGACGGTGCATGGTTTCAAAGTAGCGAGGAGATAATTGCCATGATTCCATAGAGGCACCTTAGGGAAGGTGACTTGTAGAAATATTCCCTTAAGTGGCAAAAGGAATTACTTTTGATATAAATATCATTGAAACTCTTTATGCCAGCCTAAGGCAATCACAAACGATCGTTCGAGGGAGTTCGGGAGAACGACACACTCGGGCTAGGATGGACGATGTGGACTACCTTGTTGAAGACAACACAAGGGGTGATTTGCTTATCACCGGAAATGGTCGGAACCCCTGGTGGGACCACTTTCGAAGATGGTCCTTATCAGTAATTACTGGGAAGGGTAATCCAAGGTAGGATGGCACAATGACGGTGCAAGCTGGGAACAAAAAATGCAAATGCTAGGAATGATTCTAGTAACTGGGGGGAAGCTCAACAGTAGAGAGTGAATCTACTGTTTGAAAGGTTTAGCATAACCGAAGGAAACTGGGAGCAATTCTAGTTAGTGCTGATGATAACACCTAGTGCTTGTGCGTGCTCTCAAGAACTTGAGCATTTCCATATTCATCAAGGTTTTACCAACATCCGTGTCGAGGATCCTGGCAACACATCATACTACCATGATGAACGGTGATGGAGGATGCAGGTGCAAAGGAGGACAACACTTTCTCAGATTTCACCTTAGCGAAGCCAAGGGAGCAAAATCTGGATGATCGACCGAGAGACATTTAGCACTCCGCTTCTAATGTTCTCCTTGATGTTCTAGCGTAACCCATTAGATGTGGTTTGGTATCTAGAACATCAAGTAAAAGGTCGGACTTCAGGAGCACAAGAATCCATAAGGAATAACTACGGAGGTAAGTCCTACGAAATCCTTATGGGGAGGTGGCCAACTTTATCAATCAAGATACTACAATAATAGGCCTTCCGGCTGGATGTGTTGGCCACGACATCCACTTTACCGGTTATCGAGAGGGCAATATTATAATTCTTGGAGAATGTTCCAACCATCATGTCTGCCTGAGATTTAGATCTGGTTGGTGTCAGAATATTCCAGACTCGTCAAGTCTAGGAAGAAAAATGAAGGTTTGCAACACAAATCGACGAGATGACGTTGCGAGATTCTCAGGGGATGAACTACGATAGCAAGCTCCAAAACACGAGCTGGTTCTGCTACAAACATGTGAACACGTTGTCCCAGACAAGCATGCCCACATGGTAGTCTTACAATGAAACACTACCGAGTTCTGGTTTGGAACCATCAACGAGGATATCGAAGTTCTTTCATAAGTCCGGATTAGCTCTTATGAAGGAACTCCTTCTCCTTGAACAAATCAATCAGTGGCTTGGTGTGCTAGGGATACATATAGAATGAAGGTTGCAAGTCTCCAAACCGCGGTATACTTCGCACATATGCATGACTGACTTGGGACGATTCCAGAGGAGGCAAAACAAACTTTCTCGAATTCACGGCGGCAACTTGCATCTAATGCACATGAATTAGAGTAAGTCACTTCTTCCATCCAACATATGCTTCATAACAGAACACGAAGATAATGCTTATAAAGTTTCCAATACTAGCTGGATGTTCAACACGAGTCATGGAGAAGGTAGCAGTGTTGCTGATGGGCTCAACAACAATGCATCCAGGTTTCCATGGAGATGGAATTCCATAATTATGTGAACAAGTGATAGCATTGGTCAGACCCAAAGATATAATGGTGTATGCTCGAGGGATCAACCACGAGTAAGACAACATTATGAACATCGCTGGTCCTGATTTGATTTGATGATAGCCCATACTCAAATCAAAGTCTTGATACGACAATAGGTCCAACAACTGACCACAGGGACCAATCGATGAAGATATCATCTATCTTCAACACACGCAAATATATCCCTTAACATGAACTAAGTTAGACGAGCTTTTATCTTTCAACTCTCCAAGTTGTTGTTTAGCTTGACCAACTAGCTAAGGGGTATCCAACACGGATTCTTGGAGAAGGGGTAGTTTACAGGAACCCAACTTGATCACGAATTCAACATAGCGGTCAGGTGACAACCTGGTGATACTTCCGAGAAGATATTCGGGAAATCACGCACCACCGATATGTTGCTAAGCTCGAGAACAATCTTGCTTTTCAGGGCAAGACGATATGACCGAATAAGCAAGGACTGACACTATCCTAACTCATTGATCGAAGAGTGCACCGGAAATAAGGACTGGTAGCACGATCAATCTTAGGATGATGATTCAATAACCAGCACGATAGGAATGAGAGTATTGCCATTAACTACCAAGCAACGGAGTTGCTAGGAGTATAGATTTCACACATCACAGCTCGCTTGTCGGTATTCCGGTTATAATAACACGGAGACCGAGGAATGAATAACGATGGCCAGAAGTATCACTGCAACAAGAATTCATAAGGGTTGGTGCAATCCTCATGACATTCCTGACATAAAGAGGGTAATACTCGTAGGTAGAACAGAACAAAAGCTGGTTGGGCATTTGATCTGCGGAATACAACTACTTTGACCCAATCCCAGAGATGGACGAGGTACTGGAGTTTGTTTCTCCTAGTCATTCCGGAATAGAATGGCTTGACGGACCACAAGAATAATAGGCATTGATAACACAAATGCACAATTACTCCTGACTATCAATTGATAGACGAGGGCCAGAAAATAACTAAAGAGGGACAACCCAAGGAACATATGTTTTTCTGAGTTGTGGATGCATGAATTAGTATGTCGAACAAATTCAACATATTTCTTCCGGATAACCCATGCAGAGGAGGAAGGACTGGCAGAGTCACAATATGAATGGAGTACTCCTCAAGAGCACTCTAGTTGTGATCTTTCGGTTCCGCGAGGAACTTCTTCCATAAGCAGTTCATGATATTTGGAAGAAGGATATACCATGAACCTCGAGGACTATCACAAAGGTTACTAATATCCTAAAGGAACGAGCAAACACTATCAACAGGAGGTAAGTGGAGTGAATCTCGAGTTTAGAAACCTGGGAATAGAATACCTACTAACTAAATGGCATCACGGGATGCTTTCGAGAATAGTGGCCAGAATCATCACACTGGGGATGCAAGCATTGCTAGATTACTAAGTGGTCCTCTAAGACACCTAGGGTCATAATAATAACTCCAACATACACGACGAGGTAACGGAGTACCTCAACAGACCGATCAGTGTGCTTAATCCGGCCCCAAAGGACATCAGGTACGGGAGGACGGGATTTGCAAATGCATCAGACTGTTTAGGAACCTGGGATGACTCGGACAGCTTAACGACTGTAAATGCTCAAAAGAATTGAGACATCCTGCAAAATGGTGGCGTAACTACCCAGAAGCACAATATCAAGGTTCCGAGATCAACAGTTAACATATGGAAGTAGTAGAGACTGAACTGAGGCTTGAAACCAACAATCCTATAAGTCTACGGATTAGTAACACGTGATCCTGATAGAAAGATGAGAAGGCCTAGTTCTTAATCCCCGTAGAAGAGAAGAGGGTGACTCAGATCAGAAGGGCATAAGTTAAAGGAGTAAAAAGAGCCTTACGTTCCCTTCCACAATCAATTCCCTTATATAACTAAAGCATTTCTAGACTCAACTTCGACCAGTTTGGCTTGGTAATCCTACAGGCAGTCAGGCTCTGATACCAACGCTGTCGGGACCCCGATTCCAAGTCACACCGATCTAGCCTGTAACACCTCATATCACTTTGCGGCCTCACGCACGGTACTCCCACGGGTGTCGCCATACCATGGCCTGGGACCGTTTGCGCCTTTTGGCTCGCGTATATGACAATGTCGCTAGCATCCATATGACAGAGAACCCGGGCCGACATGGCTAGTCGTGAACCCAAAGCGGCACTAACGTATGGGGACAGGCATACGTGAATCAACATCGAACGTGTCGGTCAGCAGCGTGAGAGTCCGGGCTGTAGCACTGGGCTAACAGGACTCCGGGAACCCGGGCTGTAGCAGGCTAGGCAGGACTCCGGATGTCACCGCGTGACATTTCCCCGAGGGGACAGACACAGGAACGATATGAAACACATGCCGGCCAGTCAAGTGTCCAGAGCAGTAGTGCTGGGCTAGCAGGACTCCGGTGGACCGGGCTGTAGCGGACTACTATGGCTCAAGGAGGCACTAGACTACATTTCCCCATAAGAGAGGCTGCTAAGGATAAACAACTAGATTGTCGAATCCCACACATACCAAGCATTTCAATCATACACACAATATGCTCGATATGTGCAAATACAACATGGCATCACAACAAGACTCTACGACTCAGAGTATTTATTCATTAGGCTCCGAAGAGCCAGATATTACAAACATGGGTCTCATGACCCAACATTCAGAGCATACAAGTCAAGCACATGCGGAAGCTTAACATGTCTGAGTACAGACATCTACAAATGAAAAAGGCTGAGAAGCCTGACTATTTACTAGATCCTGCCGAGGGCACAAGATCGTAGCTGAGGTATCAAGCTAAACGTCGAAGTCCACACGGAACTACTAGCGAGACTGACGTCTCTCTGCAAAACATAAAATAGGCAAACGTGAGTACAAATGTACCCAGCAAGACTTACATCAGAACTAGCTACATATGCATCGGTATCAACAAAGGGGGTGGTGGAGTTTAACTGCAGCAAGCCAGCTTTGACTCGGTGGCTATCCTAACTACGACAGCAAGTAACTCTTTTGAGGTGGCGCACACGAGTCCACATATTCACCATATCAATACTCCACTATGGACCCGCTCCCGTCTCCCTACGAGAACGCCATCCATAGCACTCACGCTTATCTTGCGCATTTTAGAGTATCCACTTTCACTTGTCTATGAACTGTTATAGGCAACCCAGAAGTCCATTTCCGCGGACACGGCTATTCGAATAGATCATATTAACCCTGCAGGGGTGTACTTCGACACACACGCTCTCACCACTTACCGTCGTTTACACGACATGTACTCGGCAACCTTCAAGCGGAGGCCCAGCGAGGGTGTCGGCCACAGCCTACCTAAACACTCAAGTCTCTAGTCCAGGTTTATCGCCTATTCAGGTTCCATCCGCAGGGAGTCCGGCCGAGGTTTCCACATACGGCCCCGAACGATGTGTGCGGGGTTCCGGGACACCAAACGGGCGCCCGGCATGCCCGGCCACGTGCCTACCGCATCACAGCCCACCCCTCCGGTCAGCGCTGCCCACGGCCTCCAGCATACTACAAACACCAGAAACTACTTGCAACTCCTGGACAGAGGACAAGGGTGATTAAGAAGCCGAGAGGGTCCATTGGTTTCGGGCCCAATGCGTGGTAGTAACTGTATCATGGATCACAAACACAGAACTCAGTTCCTGAGGACGGCTGCAATGAGACAACCCACCATGTACTCCTACATGGCCTCTCACCGCTACCTTTACCAAATCGTGTTCACACACTTAGCTCACACACAGTAGGACATGTTCATCACCATTCCAACTCATCCCCGATGAATCAGACCTGACACAACTCTAAGCAATAGCAGGCATGACAAACAAGCATGAATGAGTAGGCACACCAGGGCTCAAACAACTCCTACTCATGCTAGTGGGTTTCATCTATTTACTGTGGCAATGATAGGTCATGCAGAGGATAAGGGGTTCAACTACCGCAGCATGTAACAGTTGAATCGTTGTTGTCCTAATGTAGTAAAAGAGAGCAGGAGCGAGAGAGTGGGATTGTATCGGAATGAACAAGGGGGTTATGCTTGCCTGGCACTTCTGAAGATAGTATAGTTCTTCATCGGTGTCATCGAACTCATCGTCGGAATCACGGCTATCGAGAGGGGACAATACCGGCAACAGAGAGGAAACACAATCAATGCAATGCACAATATGATGCATGATCATGACATGGAAATATGAATGTGTTTTGAGCTAATGCAGCTAGCAACATATTAAATGGAGTTGGTTTGAACCTTAGGTTCAAATTCAAACTCCATATAAGACATTTCAAATGCCATTTATTCAAATTGTCATATACAGTGGCTGTAAGTTGTTCAAACATGCATGAGGATGCCATAAACAGATTCTTTGGATTTTTCTGATAAGTTTTCATATATAAATCATTTCATTTGGAGCTACGGTTGAATTTCTATGAATTTTAGAAGTTAGGGCATTTTCTGGAATTTTCTTAATTATTTCAAAACCAGAAAATGATTAACTGCGTCAGCATTAGGTCATGCTGACCTCAGCAGGTCAACGGACCCGTTCCAGGTCAAACCTGACCAGTGGGGTTCACTGGTCAGTGAGACAGTCACTAATCCCGCGTTGACTAGTACTTTGACCTGCTGCGGGGCCCATTGTCAGTGGCTAAGGGCGGCTGAGCTGGCAGGGATTAGCGCTAATGGCTGCGCCACGTCGGTCCTCGCCGGAGTTTCGCCGGCGACAACCAAAACTGCGGCGGCAACTCGCCGGACTTGAGCTACAGACGGCGGTTGAACGCGCGGGAACCACCAGGAGGTAGCCCACGCTCTTCCGCATCCAGGGGAGGTGTCAGAAGGTCGCGGGGTGGCCTGGTTCGCCGGCGGCGAGCACTTGGGCGGCCGCCGGAGCTCGGGTGGGTGCGGGGGTTAGCGCTGCGGCTTGCAAACAAACGGGCTATCGCGCTAGAGTTGCTCTACGGAACGTCGCGAGTGCAACGGACGCACGCGCGGGGCCATTTGGTCGCCGGAGCCACGACGGCGACGAGCTCATGCGGCGGCGAGCTTCGGGCACGGTGGCTAGTCTAGCTAAAGCTCGCAATCGAGCCTGGGAGTAGGGGGAAACGGTTCAGGGGCTCACAGTGATCTCAGGGGAGGACTCAGCGGGCTCGGGGACGCTTTGGTCGAGGCGAATCGACACCGGCGATCTCCGGCCAGAGGCGGCGGTGACAAGCTCGATGGCGACGCTTCCGGGCGTCGGGGCTTGCTTCCTTCGTCGAGGAGACGTAGGAGACGATGGCGGTTCCTCTGGATATCCTAGCTAGGCGAGGGGGGGGCTCGGTGGCCACGGCAACGGCGACGGTGGCGACGGCTCCGTTCGGTGGTGCTGTGGGGAGAGAGACAGAGGGCGAGGGAGAGAGCAGAGAGTGAGGGAGAGGAGCGAGGAGCTTCGGGGCGTCGTCGTGGCATCGCCAGGAGGGGCCGGGGAATCAGGAGGTGGCGCGGGCGCGTGCTCGGCGGCGGTGCGCTGTCCCCCTCCTCTGCCTACTGGCAAAGGTGGGTGGTGACTGGCATGGGCCAGGTGGGCCGGCCCAGTCCAGGTAAGCGCCAGGTAATACTCCTTTCTCTCTCTTTCCTTTAATTGTTTCTGTTTTCTATTTATTTGATCTATTTTGAATTAGTAAAAATACTAACTCATTTTGTAAAATCCTGATAAAAATTGTGGGCACTTTTGAAAATATTTCCAACAGCCCTCAACTAGTTTCAGAATTATTAGAGCATTTAAAATATTTATAGGATTTAAATGCCCCAATTCAAATACAATATGAGTTAATTCAAAAATCCAAAAATGACCTAGAAATATGTTTATCATTTTTGGCAGAGGTTTTTACCTTTATCGAAAATCATGAACTTTTCTAAAGGGCATTTGGGTTCATTGAAAATGTTTTTAAGTTGAACCAAGTTGAGTTCTTTTGGGTGCTAGGGATTGATCACCCCTATTTCAAGTTTAAGCAAAATTTAAACATGATGCATGAGGAACAAGCAAAGTCAGACAAGGGCTGATCTGGGGCTGTGACACCAGTCCCCGGGCCGACTAGTCGGACCCGGTGCCGGACAAGAATTCAAAATGCAATAAGACATTCATGGATATGACACTCGTCATCCATAGATAAATAAAAGGCAGTCCCCGAGTACTGTTCGGGGGGCCTGTTGGTTTGTAACTTAATACAAAAGGGGTAGCGTGATACATACTGCTTTTCAGCTGTAAAATCGTCTTAGGAGGTTTGCGTTCCATGGTCGCTCCGACTCCTTGCCGGAGTCGTCTCTCTTGCGTGCTCTTGGCTTTTGCGCGTCGATCAAGTAGTAGGAGTCGTTGCCGAGTGCCTTGCTGACGACGAAGGGGCCTTCCCAAGGGGCCGAGAGCTTGTGCTGGCCGGCTGTTCGCTGGATCAGCCGGAGCACAAGGTCGCCCTCTTGGAAGGATCTTGGCTTGACCTTGTGGTTGTAGTAGCGGCGCAGGCCTTGCTGGTAGATGGCGGACCGGCTGAGGGCTAACAGCCGGCCTTCTTCCAGTAGGTCGACGCCGTCTTCTCTTGCTTCTTTGGCTTCTTCCTCCGTGTACATGGTGATCCGAGGCGAGTCGAACTCGATGTCTGTTGGGATGACAGCCTCGGCACCATACACGAGGAAGAATGGAGTGAAGCTGGTTGACTTGTTGGGTGTAGTGCGCAGACTCCAGAGGACAGCCGGCAGCTCTTCGAGCCAGCAGCCGGCCGATCGCTCCAGTGGTACAACCAGTCGGGGCTTGATGCCGGAGAGGATAAGTCCATTTGCTCGCTCGACCTGGCCGTTTGACTGCGGGTGGGTAACGGACGCTAAGTCCAGTCGGATGCCCTGTGTCGCGCAGAAACGTGCCAGCGCGCCTTTGGCGAAGTTCGTGCCGTTGTCGGTGATGATGCTGTGCGGCACACCGTACCGAGTAGTGATGTCGGTGATGAATGTCACGGCAGTCGGCCCGTTCAGCTTCTTGATGGGCTTGGCTTCGATCCACTTTGTGAACTTGTCCACCGCAACGAGCAGGTGTGTCATGCCACCGCGGGCCGTCTTGAAAGGGCCCACCATGTCCAGTCCCCAGACGGCGAAAGGCCAGGTGAGGGGAATGGTCTTGAGGGCAGAAGCCGGCAGGTGTTGTTTGGAACTGAAGACTTGACATCCTCTGCAGGTCTTGACTATTTCTTTAGCATCCTCCAAGGCAGTCGGCCAGAAGAACCCATGGCGGAAAGCCTTGGCCACGAGGGATCTTGAGGCGGCGTGGTGGCCGCATTCGCCTTGGTGGATGTCTTTGAGGATTGCCACTCCTTTTTCTGGCTCGACGCAACGCTGGAAGACTCCAGTAACGCTGCGCTTCACCAGCTCCCTGTTGATTATTGTGTATGCTGCGGCTCGTCGTTGCACTAGTCTTGCTGCGATCTCATCAGTCGGCAGCTCTCTGCTTACTAGGAACTTGAGGATGGGCTGGGCCCATGAGGGAGCTGTGACTTCTTCTGCTATTATCGTGGCCACCATGACTCGGGTGGGTGGGTTGGGTGTTGCGTTGGGGTCGACCACCACTTCTTGCGTCGTTGCAGTCCCCGGGCCGACTGCTGCAGTCCCCGGGCCGGGCTCTGAGGTCCCTGGGCCGGGTGCGACTACGTCGGTTCCCGGGGCAGTCGTCGAAGTCCCCGTGCCGCCTACGGGATTTCTTGAGCCGGATCCGGCTGTTTCTGGCGCAGGCGGTACGAAGATGGAATCCGACTCTGGAGACGGCTTGATGGACGGCTTGAGGAGGCGCTGGAGGGAGACGCCAGTCGGTATGGCTTGTCGGGTGGAGCCGATCCGTGCTAGGGCATCTGCTTGGTCGTTGTCGGCCCTTGGCACGTGAAGGAACTCGCACCCTTCGAAGTGTCCGCTCATCTGCTGGACGAGGAAGCGGTAGCTCGCCATGTTCGCGTCCTTGGCGTCCCAATCGCCAGATGATTGCTGGACCACTAAGTCGGAGTCGCCGTAGCACAGGATCCGGCGTATGCCGAGCTCTTTGGCTAGCCGGAGCCCATGTACGAGCGCCTCGTACTCGGCCACGTTGTTGGAGGCGGCGAAGTGGATCTGCAGCGTGTACTTGAGCTTGTCGCCTTTGGGAGAGGTGAGGACGATGCCGGCTCCCAAGCCGGTGCGCATCTTGGACCCGTCAAAGTGCATCCGCCAATGGGTGGAGTCGGGAGCCGGCGGTAGGTACTGGGTCTCGGCCCAGTCGACGAGCAAGTCGGCCAATGCTTGCGACTTGATGGCGGTGCGGGGTTGATAGAAGATCGTGTAGGGCGCCAAGGCAATGGCCCATTTGGCCACCCGGCCGGATGCATCCCGGCTGCCTATGATCTCGGCGAGCGGGGCAGTGCACACGACCGTGATGGGGTGCTCTTGGAAGTAGGGCTTCAATTTCTTGGCAGCGAAGTACACCCCATAGCACATCTTCTGGTAGTGCGGGTAGTTTTGCTTTGAGCTGGATAGTACTTCGCTGAGATAGTAGACCGGCCTCTGGACCAGCTGGGCTCGGCCTTCCTCCGGGCACTGGACCACAACAACAGTGCTGACGACTCGGCTTGTCGCGGCGATGTAGAGGAGCATGGGCTCCTTCTCAGTTGGCGCGGCCAGGACAGGCGGAGTGGTCAACATTTTCTTCAACTCATGGAAGGCTTGGTCGGCTTGATCATTCCACTCAAAGTGAGTGGACTTCTTCATGAGTCGGTACAGGGGGAGAGCCTTCTCTCCTAGTCGGCTGATAAAACGGTTCAGGGAGGCTAAGCAGCCAGTGAACTTCTGCACATCTCGCAGCTTGGTGGGTATCTCCATCCTCTCGATGGCCTTGATCTTGACAGGGTTGCACTCAATGCCGCGTTCGGAGACCAGGAAGCCGAGCAGCTGGCCGGCTGGCACTCCAAACACGCACTTCTCGGGATTGAGCTTGATCTGGAATCGGCGCAAGTTGGCAAATGTTTCCTTCAGGTCTTCCAGCAAGGTACCGCGCTTCTCTGTCTTCACCACAATGTCGTCTACGTAGACGTGGGCATTTCTGCCGAGTTGTTTCAAGAGACATTTCTGCATGCAACGCTGAAAAGTGGCACCGGCTTTTCTCAAGCCGAATGTCATTGTCAGGTAGCAGAAAGCTCCAAAGGGTGTGATGAAGGCAGTCTTCAGGCGGTCGGCTGGGTCCAACTTGATCTGATGATACCCTGAGTATGCATCCAAAAAACACAACAGCTCGCATCCGGCTGTAGAGTCTATTACTTGGTCAATCCGTGGCAAAGCAAACGGATCCTTTGGGCAGGCCTTGTTCAGACTTGTGTAGTCTATGCACATGCGCCACTTGTTATTCTTCTTCAAAACCAGAACTGGATTGGCAAGCCATTCTGGAAAGAGCACTTCCATGATGAAGCCGGCTGCAAGGAGCCGGGCTATCTCTTCTCCCACGATTCTTTGCTTCTCTTCTGATAGTCGGCGGAGGGGTTGCTTGACCGGCTTCGCATCAGCTCGGACATGTAATTTGTGCTCGGCGAAATCCTTCGGGACACCTGGCATGTCCTTTGGGGACCATGCAAAGATGTCTCGATTCTCACGGAGGAAGTCGGCGAGCTTGCCTTCCTATTTACTGTCCAAGTTCGCCCCAATCACGGCGAACCTCTCCGGGTGCTCCGGGTCTAGAGGTATCTTCTTCATCTCTTTTGCAGGCTGGAAGGAGCCCTGCGCATCACAGTCCTTGGGGTTGGGGGACAAGGTCGGCTGCTTGCCGGCCATGGCCACAACCCGTTCCAGCATCTTCTTCTCTTCCGCCACCACGAGGGACTCGGCCAGCCGGCTGCTGGCCGTGGCACACTCGATGGACTTCTTGTAGTCGCCGGCTACCGTGATGATCCCCTTCGAGCTCGGCATCTTCATCTTCAGGTAGGCATAGTGGGGCACAACCATGAACTTGGCCAAGGCAGGTCGGCCAAGTAGTGCATGATAGGGGCTCTCCAGGTCCACCACCTCGAACCATATTGCTTCCCGGCGGAAGTGATCTTTGTCTCCGAAGAGAACATCCATTTTGATCTTGCCGATTGGAGAGCAAGATAGGCCGGGTACGATACCATGGAAGACAGTGCGGCTCGGCATGAGCTGCTTTGCTTTGATGTTCAGCTTGTCCATGGTGTCGCGGTACAGTATGTTGATACTGCTTCCGCCGTCTATCAGGACGCGGGAAAATCTGGCAGCTCGCCTCTCCGTCGCAAGGGTGACGTCCAAGACCATAGCATAGGAGCCAGGCGAAGGCATCACCTCTGGGTGGTCGGCCTGGCTCCAGCTGATGGGCTTTTCCGACCAATGCATGAACTCGGCGGTGCTAGAGGCGACTGCGTTTACTTCTTGGTGCTGCCGGCGTCGGCTGCGCTTGTCGTCGACTTGACTCGTAAAGACGACGTAGGTGTCGTGCGCTTCGGGGAACTCGTCTTGGATGCCGACTGCCGGCCGGGCCACCGGCTGCTGGGGAGCTGGAGGCGGCGGGCCGGGAGGCGGAGGCGGCACGATCCCTTCGCCCTTGGTGATGCGGGTGAGCCAGTGGCATTTCCATGTTGTATGGTTGGACGGCTTCGCGCCGCTGTGGAACTTGCAGGGGGCATCGAGTGCTTGTTCGTAGGAGAAGGACGGCTGCCAGGGCGGCCGGCCTCCCTTCTTCTTGGGAGCGGGCCGCTCCTCGGGCTGCTCGTCTTCAACTGTGGCCACCTGCCGACTGGAGGAAGTCGGCATGGGGCCCTTGCGCTTGTGGTCGTTCTGGTAGGGGCGCCAGTTGGGGTCGCCAGCCGGCTGCTTGGGAGCCGGGGCGACCACTTTCCCCGAGGCGTCCACTCGGAGCTCGGCCTTCATGGAGGAGTTGGCAGTGATGAGTAGCTCGTCGAGGGTGGCGGGCTCGTCGAGGGTGGCGGGCTCGTCGTAGAGGAGTCGGTGCTTGAGGAGGGTGCCCTCTCGGCACCCGGCAGTGAAGTACTCGATGGCCTGGACCTCATGCACTCCCTCGCAGGAATTGCGGAGCTCGGCCCATCGCGTGAGGTAGTCGCGGGTTGACTCGTTGGGCCCCTGGACGCAGAGGGAGAGCTGGCGAGGCTTGGGAGGCCGCTTGTAGGTGCTAGTGAAGTTGCGGACGAAAACCTCGGTGAAGTCCAGCCAGCTGTTGATGCTGTATGGCTTGAGGCTGTTGAGCCATGTGCGCGCCGTGCCCTGCAGCATCAGGGGGACGTACTTCACGGCAACGCGCCGGTTGCCGTTGGCGATGCTGATGGCTGTGGAGTAGTCGATGAGCCAATCTTCCGGCTTCACCGAGCCATTGTACTTGGGCGTGTCTCTGGGGAGCGAGAACCCTTTGGGGAAGGGCTCGTCGCGGATGCGGGGGCCAAAGCATGGCGGGCCGACATCGACTTCTTCTTCTAACGCCAGGGACCGAGCAAGGCGGTCGATCCTGTGGCGGGCGTCACTCTCGCCGATTCCTTCTCGGCGGCCGAGTCGGTCGCCAAGAGTCGGATGTGTGACAGGCGGTGGAGTGAGGCGTCTTTCTCTTCGAGGCGGAGGAGGAGGCAGGTTTCCCTGATGTTCAACCGCCGAGGGCGGCCTTCCGCGTCGCGCTCGATAGTGATGCGGGTCCGGCTGCGGCTGGGAGCCGGCTCCTTGTCTTTCTTCTGGCGCGTGCCGCTCGCAGTCGGCGAGCGGGACGTTGCGGCGTGCTCCCGGCGCGGGGGATGGCTATCAGCTCGGGCGCCGGCTTCGTGCCGTTCTGCAGCCGCGTCGATCAGCTGCTGGATCCGTCTTGTCATGTAGGGGAGCTCATCGGCTCCCAGCCCATTGAGCTCCTCTGCTGCCGCCTGAGCGGCTCACAGATTCTCGAGCGGGGTGGCGTAGACGGGGCGATCTGCGCCCAGCATGCTGGCAACGGCTGCGCCGCGCTTCTGGACGAAGCCGGCTCGGCTCGGGCCGCTCGGCGGCGGCGTCCCGAAGGCGGCGCGGTCGACTTCGCGCTGGTGGGCCTCGGTGAGGCGTCTCATCGAGGCTATCTTCTTGCTCTCCGTGATGAGGGCAAGACGGCGTGCTTCCAGGGTCTCGGCGTCGGCGTCAGCCGGGAGGGGGATGGAGAGGTCGTGCATCGCTGCTTGCTGGGCGTCGCGGGCGCTCCCGCCCGAGTTGGAGACGTGGCTGATGACCAGCACTTCGGTGACAGCGCTGCTGCCGCTATCAGCTCGAGGGAGTGGGTCGTCGAAGACCACCACGTCGGAGGGGTAGGCGTCGAGCGACGCGGTGTCGGAGTCGATGAGCATCGGGTCGGTGGAGCCGACAGACTCCATGTCCGCAGCAGGCTCGCTGGAGACGTGAAGTTGGTCGAGGAGGCCGACGAGGCGGCTCTCGGGGTAGTCGGTGCCTGCGTCGGACGCAGGCTCGTCGGAGATGCGAGTCTCGCCGAGCTGATCGGCGAGGCGGCTCGCTGCGCAGGCGTCGTCGACGCCTTGCAGCGCGTCGGGGCAAGCGCCATCGGGCGCAGCAGGCTGGCTGCGCTCGCGGGGAAGGAAGAAGGTTCTCGTCCAGAACAGGTCTCCGGACGACGGTGCACCTGGCCCCACGGTGGGCGCCAAATGTCGGGTGGTTGGTACGACATATGCCAAGGGATGGCTTATCATTGTGGGAGCCAATAAAACGTCGCCGGTGCCTGGAAACGGGATGAGGCGAAGACATGCACGCCGGCGAATCTTACCCAGGTTCGGGGCTCTCCGAGGAGATAACACCCCTAGTCCTGCTCTGTGGGGTCTCCGCATGATCACTAGCTCGATAAAGAGTAGCTACAATCGCTCCTAGGGCTGTCGGGATCAAGGGAGAAGAAGAACAAGGCTAGCTCTTGCTTCTCTCTATCTATGGTGTGTGTGTGTGCTATGCTTGGAAGCCAAACATGCAGAGGGGCCAACCAAAAGCGAACTATGCTCAGTGGCCAACTATGCTTGGGTGCGAACCCTTTGCATGGGTGCTCCGGGGGGTTTATATAGGCCTACCCCCCGGGGGTACAATGGTAATCCGGCTGGGATCTGGTCCCAGCCGTCAGTGTCTATGCTCGCCGGCTTCTCCGCCGGCTGCTGGGTCCCGCCGGCTGGTGGGTCCCGCCGGCTGCCGGCTACTCGGTCGACAGGCCGGCCCCACCGCCTAGGGTCTTATCGGCGGCTGCTTACTGTAGCCGCGCCTCTGATGATGAGGGCTTTGTCGAGGTGAGCATGGCTACAGTGGGCCGCCTCGGGAGCTATTACTGTAGCCTCACCTCGTCTTGTCTCCTTAATGGGGCTCCTGCTTCGAGGAAGGGAGTAGCCGGCTTCCGGAGGCCGGCTATGCTCCCGGCCGACTAGGGAAAGCCGGGCCGCCTTCACGCCTCTCTCTAGCTGAAGCGGCCCGCAGTCCTTGAGCCGCACAGGAGGGGGTCATGGATGACGTCGTAGCTGGCGTGGCTACAGTGCCGGGCCGCACGGGAGACATCCCTCCCGTACGGCCTCCTGTAGCCATGCCCGCCTCGGGCTTCGGGGGTCGTGGGCCGCACTATGGCCATGCCCCGTCAGGTCGCCGTTATGTAGGAGTGGTTGTGGTCTTGGCCGGCTTCTAGGAGTCGGCGTCTTTCTTGGCCGGCTTCTTGGAGTCGGTGAGGCTGGGTCGCCTTCCGGGAGTCGGCTTTAATGGTAGTCGGCCCGGGAAGGCGGCCCAAATGCTTGGAGTGCTTGAAGGCCCAAAGGCCTGATAAATTTTCTGAAGAGCCAGGGGTAGCCGGCTTAGCTACCCGTGGCCACTTACTCCGACATTGGCCAGTCTGCTCTTGGACGAGTCGGAGGACGAGGTCTCCCTCTCGGAAAGCGAGGGGCTTGATCTTCTTGCTGTGGTAATGCCTCAGACCTTGTAGATGGCTGAGCGATTGAGCGCTAGGAGACGTGCTTCTTCGAGCAGGTCGACGCCGTCTTCGTGGGCTTCTTTTGCTTCGGCTTCCGTGTACATCGTGACGCGCAGCGAGTCAAACTCGACGTCGGTCGGGATGACGGCTTCTGCTCCTTAGACGAGGAAGAACGGGGTGAACCCGGTTGACTTGTTTGGCGTGGTGCGGAGACTCCAGAGGACGGCCACCAACTCATCAAGCCAACTGTCGGGTGAACGGATGAGCGGATCGACGAGTCGCGGCTTGATGCCAGATAGGATGAGACCGTTGGCCCGCTCGACCTGGCCGTTGGACTGTGGATGTGCAACGGAAGCCAGGTCGAGGCGGATGCCGGAGACGGAGCAGTACTACATGAGCGCGCCTTTGGCGAAGTTGGTGCCGTTGTCCGTGATGATGTTGTTTGGCATGCCGTAGCGCACCGCGATGTCCTTGATAAATTGGGCAGCTGTTGGACCGTCCAGCTTCTTGATTGGCCTTGCCTCAATCCACTTGGTGAACTTGTCCACCACCACCAGCAGATGCGTCATGCCACCTCGAGCGGTCTTGAAGGGTCCCACCATGTCAAGTCCCCAGACCGCGAAGGGCCAGGCGATCGGGATGGTCCGGAGTGCTGACGCCGGCTGGTGGCTGCGCTTGCTGAAGCGTTGGCATCCCTCACACCTGAGGACGAGTGACTATGTGTCTTCGAGGGCCGTGGGCCAGTAGAAACCATGGCAGAAAGCCTTGGCCACCAGGGACCGCGAGGCGGCGTGGTGCCCGCACTCGCCCTGGTGTATGTCGAGGAGGATCTCAATGCCCTTGTCCTACTCGACGCAGCGTTGGAACACGCCGGTGGAGCTGCGCTTGACGAGCTCATTGTTGATGATGCTGTAGGCGGACGCTCGGTGCTGCACTTGCCGGGCTTCGGTCTCGTCCATGGGAAGGACCCCGTTTTCCAGGAACTCCGAGATGGGCAGGGCCCAGGATGGTGCCGCAACCCCGGCGAGGACGGCCATCACGACGGGTTCTGGGGTGGCAGCCCCCGAGCCGGGTTCAGCGGCCCCAGGGCCGGGTTGGGGTGTGGTCGGGCTGGCTGGAGCAGTCCCCGGGCTAAGTTGAGGCGCGGCCAGGTTGGTTGGTGCAGTCCTTGGGCCGGGTTGAGGCGCGGCCGGGTCGGTTGGAGCAGTCCCCGGGCCGGGTTGAGGCGCGGCCGGGTCGGTTGGAGCAGTCCCCGGGCCGGGTTGAGGCGCGGCCGGGTCGTCTGGGACATGGATGGACTCGGAGTCCGGAGATGGCTTGATGGATGGCTTGTGTAGATGCTCGAGGGAGACGCCGAACGGAATGGACTGCCGGGACGAGGCGATCTTGGCGAGCGTGTCGGCTGCTTCATTTTCTGCGCGCGGGACGTGGAGGAACTCGCAGCCCGCGAAGAATCTGGACAGCTTCTGGACGAGGAAGCGGTAGCTCACCATGTTGGAGTCGTGGGCGTCCCACTTGCCCGAGCTCTGCTGCACCACCAGGTCCGAGTCGCCGTAGCACAGGATGCGCCGGATGCCGAGTTCCTTGGCAAGCCGGAGGCCGTGCACGTACTCGGCGACGTTGTTGGAGGCGGCGAAGTGGATCTGCAGCGCGTGCTTGAGTCGGTCGCTCTTGGGGGAGGATAGCACGATGCCGGCCCCTAGGTCGAGTCGCATCTTCGAGCCGTTGAAATGCATGTGCCAGTGCGTCGAGTCCGGTGGTGGCGGCAGGTAGTGGGTCTCGGTCCAGTCGACGAGGAAGTCGGCCAAGGCCTGGGACTTGATCGTGGTGCGAGGCTTGTAGAGGATGGTGTGGCCGGCTAGCTCGAGTGCCCACTTGGCGACCCGACCAGAAGCATCCCGGCACCCGATGATCTCGCCGAGGGGGGCCGTGCTGACCACAGTGATGACATGCTCTTGGAAGTACTGCTTCAACTTCTTGGCGGTGAAGTACACGCCGTAACACATTTTCTGGTAGTGCGGGTAGTTCTTCTTCGAGGTGGAGAGCACCTCGCTCAGGTAGTAGACGGGACGCTGGACGGCTTGGACCTTGTCCTTCTTTGGTCGCTCGACCACCATCACCGTGCTGACCGACCGCGAGGTTGCGGCGATATAGAGCAACAGCGGCTCCTTCTCGGCCGGTGCGGCCAGGACTGGTGCGGTGGAGAGCATGCGCTTGAGATCCCGGAAAGCTTCGTCCGCCTGGTCGTTCCACTCGAACGGCGTCGTCTTCTTCATCAGCTGATACAGGGGCAAGGCCCCCTCGCCCAGCCGGCTGAGAAACCGGCTGACCGAGGCCAAGCAGTCGGTGAACTTCTGGACATCGCGCAGCCGAGCCGGCTTGCGCATGCGCTCGATGGCCTTGATCTTCTCCGGGTTTTCCTCAATGCCACGCTCCGAGACGAGGAAACCGAGTAGCTTTCCGGCCGGGACGCAAAAAATGCATTTCTCCGGGTTGAGCTTGACCTTGTACTCGCGCAGGTTGGCGAAGGTTTCCTTCAAATCGTCGAGGAGCTGAGGTGCTGCTTGGTCTTCACCACGATGTCGTCCACGTAGACGTGGATGTTGCGGCCGAGTTGCGGCAGCAAGCATTTCTGCATGCAGCGCTGGAAAGTGGCGCCGGCGTTCTTCAAGCCGAACGACATGGTGATGTAGCAATACGCCCCGAAGGGCGTGATGAAGGACGTCTTCAGGACGTTGGCCGGGTCCAGCTTGATCTGATGATAGCCGGAGTAAGCATCCAGGAAGGACAGGAGCTCACACCCGGCAGTGAAGTCGATGACTTGGTCGATCCACGGGAGGGCGACCGGGTCTTTGGGGCAGGCCTTGTTCAGGCTGGTGTAGTCGATACACATGCGCCAGGTCTTGTTCTTCTTCAAGACGAGGACTGGGTTGGCCAGCCACTCGGGGTGAAACACTTCCATGATGAAGCCGGCCGCCAAGAGCTTGGCGACCTCTTCATCGATGGTCCTTCTCTTCTCTTCGGAAAAACGCCGTAGGGGTTGACGGACAGGCTTGGCATCCTTGCGGACGTGGAGTTTGTGCTCGGCGTACTTCCTCGGGATACCCAACATGTCCTTGGGGGTCCATGCGAAAATATCCCAATTCTCGTGGAGGAAGTCGACGAGCTCGCCTTCCTATTTGCTGTCGAGGCGGGTGCCCACGACAACGTACTTGCTGCAGCTGGGGTCTTCCGGGTTCAGCTTCACCTTCTTGGTCTCCTTGGAGGGCTTGAACGCGGCCTCGTCGGCTGGCTCCTCAGTCGGGATTTGTGTGGCCGACGCCTCCTGGGCCAGGGCGACGATCCGGTCAAGTTGACGCCGCTCTTCGGCTATGACCAGCGACTCGGCTAGCTTGGCGCCGTCTCGGGCGCAGTCCAGGGACTTGCGGTAGTCGCCGGTGACGGTGATGAGGCCCTTCGGACCCGGCAGCTTCATCTTCAGGTAGGCGTAGTGGGGGACCGCCATGAACTTGGCGAGCGCGGGCCGGCCCAACAGCGCGTGGTACGCGCTGGACAAGTCCACCACCTCGAACCAGATTGGCTCGCGTCAGAAGTGGCTATTGTCGCCAAACAAGACGTCGAGCCGGATCCGGCCGATCGGGGAGCAGGAGAGGCCGGGTACGATGCCGTGGAAGATCGTCCGGGTCGGCTCCTGGTCCTTGGCCTCGAGGCCGAGCTTGGTCCTGGTGTCGCGGTAGAGGATGTTGAAGCTGCTGCCACCGTCGACGAGAACCCGGGAGAATTTGCACGTGCGCCGGGGTGCGACGATGGTGGGGTCGAGGACGAGGGCAAAACCACCTGGGTTCGGCATGACGGCCGGGTGGTCCTCCCGGGTCCAGGTGACCGGGCGCTCTGACCAATGCATGTACTCCGCCTTGGCCGGGATGACGGTGTTCACCTCCTACCGAAGGAGGCGCTCGCTGCGCTTGTCGTCGCCGAGGCTGGTGAAGACGATGTAGGTCGCGTTCTGGGCTGGGTAGGGGTCGTCGCGCATCGCGCCGCCGACCGGAGGCGGTGGCGGAGGCGGAGGCGGCTGCCCTGCTCCCGGTGCCAGGGCCGGAGGCGGTGGGATGTCGCCCCTGGCGATGCGCTTGGTGTGCATGGACGACCTCACACCGTTGTGGTGCTTGCAGGGTGCGTCTAGCATCTCCTCGAAGCTCATGGCGGGCTGCCATGTCATTTTGCGAGTGTTCCGGCGTTTGGCGGCCGGCTCGGCCGTGGGCGCCTGCTCGTTGGCCGCGACGAGCCGGTTGTCGTAGCGCTGAGCCGGTTGATCGGCTTTGCGCTTGTTGTTCTGCTGGTTGTGCTGCTGCCGGCTTCCCTCGCCGGCCGGCTTCGGAGGCGGCACCGGCTTGGCCTTGCCGGCTTCGTCCAGTGCCACCTGGATCTTCATGGCGGAGTCGGCGTTGGCGTACTTGTCCGCCGTTACCATGAGCGCGGCCATGGTGGCCGGCTCAGAGCGCAAGAGCTTGTGCTTGAGGAGGATGCCGTCTCATCACCCGTTGACGAAGTACTGGATTGCTTGGACCTCGTGGACGTCCTCGCAGCTGTTCCGGAGCTCGGTCCAGCATGCGAGGTACTCGCGGCCGATTTCCGCCGGCCCCTGCACACACATGGCAAGCTGACTGGGGCGACCGGGTCGCTTGTAGGTGCCGGTGAAGTTGCGTACGAAGGCCTGCTCAAAGTCGACCCACATGTTGATGCTGCCAGCCGGCAGACTATTCAACTAGGTGCGGGCCGACCCCTGGAGCATGAGGGGTGCGTAGCGTACGGCAAGGCGGTGGTTACCGCCGCCAATGCCGATGGCGGTGGTGTAGTCGGTGAGCCAGTCCTCCGGCTTCACGGTACCGTTGTACTTGGGGATGTCGCGGGGGAGCGTGAACCCTTTGGTGATGGGATCGCCCCGGATGCATGGCCCAAAGCACGCTGGTCCAACGGAGCTGGTCTCCTCCAGCTCCTGGGAAAGGGCGAGTCGGTCGAGGCGGTGGCGAGCGTCGGTGTCGTCGATGGCGCGCGGGCCCAGCCGGTCGGTGACCGCGCCACGGGGGGCCGGGTCGCCTGCAGCCGGACGTCGGCCGGGTTGGAGCAGGGGGTCGAGGCGGCGCCGGGCCTCCGAGGCCGGCTCGTCCGCCAAGCTGCCAGCAGCCGTCAGGGCGATGTAGCGCCGTGTCCCGGTGCGGCTAGAGTGCGCCTCGCCGGGTGGTGAAGACGCCGTGTGCTGGTTGTCACCGGGTCCGGCGACTTGGACGGAGCCGGATCCGGCTGGCTTGGCGAGCTGGTTGAGGCGGTCCTGTTGTGCGTTGGCCGTGATGAGGAGGTCGTTCACCCTCTTGAGGCGATCCTGGAGCTCCTCGCCCGCGAGCTGATCCAGGCCGACCGCGGCCGCTGGGCAGCACGCATGTTCTTCAGGGGAGTCTCGTAGATGGGAGGGAGGGCGTCGAAGGCGCGCCCGATCGCGCCACCCCGGGCTCGCACGTCGGCGACCTGGCTGGGCTCAGGCGCGGCAGGCGTGAAGCCATAGGTGGCGTCACGCTCCAGCTAGGCGGAGTTGAGGCGACACTGCATGGCGGCGAGCGTCTCGGTGAGGTCCAGCAGGCGCTGGCGATCCTCGTCGAGACGAGTCCGGGCCTCGGCGATGTTGGAGGCGTCGATGTCGGTGCCGATGGGAATGCGAAGGCTCTGCATCATGGCGCGCAGCGGGTTTTACGAGCCGGCCCTATCCGCCGCGGCCTTAGCTTCAGCGGCCTTCCTTGCCACGCTCGACGAGGAGGAGGCGTCGGTGTCGGTGACGAAAACCTCCACGCAGAGGTCCATCGCTCTGGCGGGAGCGTCGTCATTGACGAAGAGCGGAGAGTCAGAAAAGCTAAGTACCTCGCGGGGGTACTCGTCGTCCGTAGGCGCGTCGGAGATGCGCAGCGTGGCGAAGGAGGCGGCGAGCGCGTCGATGACATCGTCAGCCAGTGTGACGGGCTCGTCGGAGTCGGAGAAGATCCCCGTCCGACGCATGCTCCCGGCTAGGGCCTCGAGCTGCCCCACGGTGGGCGCCAACTATCATGGTGGGCGCACGGCAGATGCCAAGGGATGGCTAAAGATAGGAGGAGGCTCGAGGGCACTGGTGGGCTCCAGAGGCGAGGTCGGCATGAGCGAGCGCGGGACGCAAGACATACCCAGGTTCGGGGCTCTCCGGAGAGATAACACCCCCAGTCCTGCCGAGTGTGGTTTATATATAACAGTATAGAGTCGCTCCTAGAGCTGTGTGGAGCAAGAAGGAAGGCAGGCCAAGGCTTAGGCTGCTTCCTCTCCTTGGGTGTGGCTTGCTACGTGTGTGTGAGTGTGTGAGAGTTGCCCGTATGCATGAGGGCTCCTGGGGGGGTTTATAGGTCAACCCCCAGGGGTACAATGGTAATGTTACAAGGCCATAGGGCCAGGTCGTCAGTGTCCGGGAACCCGGTGCTAGGGCCCGCCGGGTGTCAGGGCTCGCCGGGTTCGCCGGGCGTGGGCCCCTACGCCTAGGCGGCACTGTGTGTCGTCTTGTCGATCGTCAGGGCGAGGCCGAGTCGAGTCGGCTACAGTGGCGCGCCGTCAGGTCGCCGCTTGCCGGCGTCATGGGTGACGTCGGGTGCACTGTTGCCACGCCAGCCCTGGTTAACGGGTAGGTGGGGGCACTGTTGCCTCGTCCGGCTGACCAAAGGCATGGGCGGGGTACTGTGGCTTTGGTCATCAGTTGGTGGAGTCTCGTCCCATCGTACGACTGGGATGGGACGACCGCTGACCCTTGGCCGGGTTTGGAGACACGCCAAGGGCAGTGCTGGCTTGTTGGAGAAGTCTTGAGCTTGGTTGTTGGGGCCGTGTTGAGGAGTCTGGCCGGGTTGTAGAGCCTGGCAGGGTCGCAGGGCCTGGCCGGGTTGGGTGACCCGGCCAAGGACGAGCCGGATCAAGGGGCGATGCTGGCCCCGTTGTTTTTGAAAAGGATCCGGGTTCCGTTGCCTGCCTGGGGTTCATCCGCCCGACAAGTAGTCATCAGCTTTGCTCTGCCAGGCGTTCACAACGTGTGGTGTTGCTCCTGCAGCGGGTCTTGCACCTAGCGGTGCTTCTAGGACATAATTCTTCTGTGCAGCAATGATGATAATCCTCAAGTTACGGACACAGTCCGTGTAGTTGCTACCATCATCTTTCAACTTAGCTTTCTCTAGGAACGCATTAAAATTCAACAGAACAGTAGCACGGGCCATTTATCTACAACAAACATAGACATGCAAAATACTATCAGGTACTAAGTTCATGATAAATTAAAGTTCAATTAATCATATTACTTAAGAACTCCCATTTATATAGACATCCCTCCAATCATCTAAGTGATCACGTGATCCATATCAACTAAACCATGTCCGATCATCACGTGAGATGGAGTAGTTTTCAATGGTGAACATCACTATGTTGATCATATCTACTATATGATTCACGCTCGACCTTTCGGTCTCAGTGTTCCGAGGCCATATCTGCATATGCTAGGCTCGTCAAGTTTAACCCGAGTATTTTGCGTGTGCAAAACTGGCTTGCACCCGTTGTATGTGAACGTAGAGCTTATCATACCCGATCATCACGTGGTGTCTCAGCACGACGAACTGTAGCAACGGTGCATACTCAGGGAGAACACTTGTACCTTGAAATTTAGTGAGAGATCATCTTAAGATGCTACCGCCGTACTAAGTAAAATAAGATGAATAAAGGATAAACATCACATGCAATCAATATAAGTGATATGATATGGCCATCATCATCTTGTGCCTTTGATCTCCATCTCCAAAGCACCGTCATGATCACCATCGTCACCGGCTTGACACCTTGATCTCCATCGAAGCATCGTTATCGTCTCGCCAACTATTGCTTCTACGACTACCGGTACCGCTTAGTGATAAAGTAAAGCAATTACATGGCGATTGCATTTCATACAATAAAGCGACAACCATATGGCTCCTGCCAGTTGCCGATAACTATTACAAAACATGATCATCTCATACAGCAATTTATATATCATCACGTCTTGACCATATCACATCACAGCAAGCCCTGCAAAAACAAGTTAGACATCCTCTACTTTGTTGTTGCAAGTTTTACGTGGCTGCTATGGGCTTAGCAAGAATTGTTCTTACATACGCATCAAAACCACAACGATTTTTCGTCAAGTGTGATGTTTTAACCTTCAACAAGGACCGGGCATAGTCACACTCGATTCAACTAAAGTTGGAGAAACAGACACCCTCTAGCCACCTGTGTGCAAAGCACGGTGGTAGAACCAGTCTCATGAACGCGGTCATGTAATGTCGGTCTAGGCCGCTTCATCCAACAATACCGCCGAATCAAAGGATGACATGTTGGTAAGCAGTATGACTATTATCGCCCACAACTCTTTGTGTTCTACTCGTGCATATAACATCTACGCATAGACCTGGCTCGGATGCCACTGTTGAGGAACGTAGTATTTCAAAAAAAATCCTACGATCACGCAAGATCTATCTAGGAGAAGCATAGCAATGAGCGGGGAGAGTGTGTCCACGTACCCTCGTAGACCGAAAGCGGAAGCGTTTAGTAACGCGGTTGATGTAGTCGAACGTCTTCGCGATCCAACTGATCAAGTACCGAACGCACGACACCTCTGTGATCTGCACACGTTCAGCTCGGTGACGCCCCTCGAACTCTAGATCCAGCTGAGGCCGAGGGAGAGTTTCGTCAGCACGACGGCGTGGTGACGGTGATGATGAAGTTACCGACGCAGGGCTTCGCCTAAGCACTACGACAATATGACCGAGGTTGAAAACTATGGAGGGGGGCACCGCACATGGCTAAGAAATCAACTTGTGTGTCTATGGGGTGCCCCCCTCCCCCGTATATAAATAAGGAGGGGCGGAGGGAGCTGGCCGGCCTCAAGGGGCGCGCCCAAGGGGGGGGGGAATCCTACTCCTACTAGGAGTAGGTTCCCCCCTTTCCTAGTCCAACAAGGAGGGGAAGGAAGGAGGAAGGGGAGAGAAGGAAGGAGGGGGTGCCGCCCCCACCCCTTGTCCAATTTGGACGAGGGGGGCGGCACCTCCTGGCTGGCCCTCTCTCCTCTAAGGCCCATGGTGGCCCATTAACTTCCGGGGGGTTCCAGTAACCCTCTGGCACTCCGGTTTTTTCCGAAACTCTCTGGAACACTTCCTATGTCTGAACAACATGGTCCAATATATAAATCTTTATGTCTCGACCATTTTGAGACTCCTCGTCATGTCCGTGATCTCATCCGGGACTCCGAACTACCTTCGGTACATCAAAACACATAAACTCATAATACCGATCATCATCGAACGTTAAGCGTGCGGATCCTACGGGTTCGAGAACTATGTAGACATGATCGGGACTCATCTCCTGTCAATAACCAATAGCGGAACCTGGATGCTCATATTAGCTCCCACATATTCTACGAAGATCTTTATCGGTCAAACCGCATAACAACATACGTTGTTCCCTTTGTCATCGGTATGTTACTTGCCCGAGATTCGATCGTCGGTATCACCATACCTAGTTCAATCTCGTTACCGGAAAGTATCTTTACTCGTTCCGTAATGCATCATCCCGCAACTAACTCATTAGTCACATTGCTTGCAAGGCTTATAGTGATGTGCATTACCGAGAGGGCCTAGAGATACCTCTCCGACAATCGGAGTGACAAATCCTAATCTCGATATATGCCAACTCAACAAACACCATTGGAGACACCTGTAGAGCATCTTTATAATCACCCAGTTACGTTGTGACATTTGGTAGCACACTAAGTGTTCCTCCGGTACTCGGGAGTTGCATAATCTCATAGTCATAGGAACATGTATAAGTCATGATGAAAGCAATAGCAACAAACTAAACAATCATAGTGCTAAGCTAACGGATGGGTCTTGTCCATCACATCATTCTCTAATGATGTGATCCTGTTCATCAAAACAAGCTAGTCATGTAGAGGCATACTAGGGACACTCTATTTGTCTATGTATTCACACATGTACTAAGTTTCTGTTTAATACAATTTTAGCATGAATAATAAACATTTATCATGATATAAGGAAATGTAAATAACAACTTTATTATTGCCTCTAGGGAACATTTCCTTCAAGAAGAACGGCAAGCAAGTTGCTGCTCAAGTGAAGAAGCCCAAGTCTAGACCTAAGCCTGAGACTGAGTGCTTCTAGTGCAAAGGGACTGGTCACTGGAAGCGGAATTGCGCCAAGTATTTGGCGGATAAGACGGATGGCAAAGTGAAAGGTATATTTGACATACATGTTATTGATGTGTACCTTACTAATGCTCGTAGTAGCACTGGGTATTTGATACTGGTTCTGTTGCTCATATTTGCAACTCAAAACAGGGGCTATGGATTAAATGAAGATTGGCTAAGGACGAGGTGACGATGCGCATGGGAAATGGTTCCAAAGTTGATGTGATCGCCGTCGGCACGCTACCTCTACATCTACCTTCGGGATTAGTTTTAGACCTGAATAATTGTTATTTGGTGCCACATTAAGCATGAACATTATATCTGGACCTTGTTTGATGCGAGATGGTTATTCTAAATTAGAGAATAATGGTTGTTCTATTTATATGAGTAATATCTTTTATGGTCATGCACCCTTGATGAGTGGTCTATTTTTGTTGAATCTCGATAGTAGTGATACACATATTCATAATATTGAAGCCAAAAGATGCAAGGTTAATAATGATAGTGCAACTTATTTGTGGCATTGCCGTTTAGGTCATATTGGTGTAAAGCGCATGAAGAAACTCCATGCTGATGGGCTTTTGGAATCACTTGATTATGAATCACTTGATGCTTGCGAACCATGCCTCATGGGCAAGATGACTAAGACTCCGTTCTCCGGAACAATGGAGCAAGCAACAGACTTGTTGGAAATAATACATACTGATGTATGCGGTCCAATGAGTGTTGAGGCTCGCGGCGGGTATCGTTATTTTCTGACCTTCACAGATGATTTGAGCATATATGGGTATATCTACTTGATGAAACATAAGTCTGAAACATTTGAAAAGTTCAAAGAATTTCAGAGTAAAGAGGAAAATCATCATAACAAGAAAATAAAGTTTCTACTATCTGATCATGGAGGTGAATATTTGAGTTACGAGTTTGGTCTTCATTTGAAACAATGCGGAATAGTTTCACAACTCATGCCACCCGGAACACCACAGCGTAATGGTGTGTCCGAACGTCGTAACCGCACTTTATTAGATATGGTGCGATCTATGATGTCTCTTACTGATTTACCGCTATCGTTTTGGGGTTATGCTTTAGAGACGGTTGCATTCACGTTAAATAGGGCACCATCTAAATCCGTTGAGACGACACCATATGAACTGTGGTTTGGCAAGAAACCTAAGCTGTCGTTTCTTAAAGTTTGGGGCTGTGATGCTTATGTGAAAAAGCTTCAACCTGATAAGCTCGAACCCAATTCGGAGAAATGTGTCTTCATAGGATACCCAAAGGAGACTGTTGGATACACCTTCTATCACAGATCCGAAGGCAAGATATTTGTTGCTAAGAATGGATCCTTTCTAGAGAAGGAGTTTCCACTGGTGCGCGTCAATGCTATACAAACGGTTTTTAACCCCTTTCCGCGACGGCATTTGGAACTGTCGCCAAGTGGGTGTGGGCGATAGGGGGGTCCTTCCCACACGACCCAGAAACCGTCGGGGATATGCCCTCCTGGCACACACGCTCGGCAAAATGAGGTCGTGTGCGACCGGCGAGCGCTCAAATATGGAAATACGTGCAGTAGAGCTAAAAAATACAATTATACAAGCGAAATTGTTTCTGGTCACAAGTACATCCCACACAGTCAGTACCTGCTAAAATGTTTCTGTTCGTATGTACATCCCACATAGTCACTCCAAGGAAAACGTTTCCGTTCACAGGTACATCACACACAATTTTTCCCGTTAAATCGTTTGTGATAGCATTGCCATTGCACACGATATTAATAATTTTATCGTTTGTGTTATTGAATGCATCACACATGGTGCGTAGAAGAAACTGTGTGACAAAGGCTGTCCATCACACACAGTTTTTATGTGGTAAATGTTTGCGCAAGGTGGCCTAACGCAAATAGTTTTTCAAGAGAAAGTCGTGTGTGTAGTGGAGATTGATCGTACACGTAGTGGATCCTAGAAACGTTTTTGATCTCCACGTATATCGCAGACGTTTTGCTTTACCAAACTATGTGCAGTGTAATCCCTAATTAATACCTAATTTAAAAATCACATGTTTTGAATTTGAAATTAGGCAATCACTTATTTCATATCCAACCATGTTTATTACAAATATAGGTTCAACCACGAATGCATAATTCGATGCACAGGTACATATACTAAAGAACTACAGAAGCACCAAGTAAAGAATGATGAACCACGGTTGTACTAAAGACTGTAAAGAGAGAGGCGAAAGACATTCTGGTTGGTGGAGAAGGTGAAGTGGAATGCCCATATTGTGCCCTCCTCCATGCCTAATGCGCGCACGACTCTAGGCCAACCCCTTGTGATGGCTGCCCGTCCATCCTTCACTGTCTTCATTAGGACTTCTCGATGCTCATTGTAGTCTGGATGAAATACTTTAACCTTCATTGCATGTCCACCAATCATGTACTTTGCAAGGTAATCTTGAGTGAACTACTTCGGGAACCACTGGGAACGAAAAAGATTCAGACATTGTTGTCTAACAACTCATTATGGGCAGTAAAAAGAGAAGGCTGCAGAGTTTGTAGTTACCATCCTACAGCTCACTATTGTGTTGGAGCATAAACAAATAATTTGCTTGCCACCATTCGTATCTTTTTGCTAATAATCCTTATCAGTTTCCTCACTTGATGCTTGTTCATCAATATCTCATTGCCCCATACACAAAAAGGGTCGATGCATGGATCCTTGCCAAGGGCATATGTACCTACAAGCAACAAGTCAATATTAGAAGCTAACTAGTGTCCAGGCCTGGATCTATATGCACTACATTATGGAACGACGGGGGGAGTACAAGCCGAGGGATGAAGCTAACTTCGGCGCGAAATGGTGGCCACCCCCATTGTTGTCCTGCATAAGTAGTGGAAAGGCATGATAAGTACAGCAACCTTAACATCAAACAAATATAGCAAAGGTAAACAACATCATCTCCAAATGATAGCTTGAATGTGTTGGTTTCAGCATGCTGTTAAAGCAAATATAAAATGGAAGGCAATGTTACCGACAGCAGGCTTAACAACCATCAAATATTGCAATTCATACTGGTATTGTTGAAAATGAATAGAACGTAGGTAATGCTTAAACATCACACTGGATAAATGTGTAAAACTGAAATAAAGGGCATGTGTTAACTACACCAGGAATAACTGGAACCAAATATAGCCGTTCAAACTGGTATTGATGTAGTCGAGCGGCACAGTTCCGACTTGCACATAATGAACAACACATTGTGAGTGATTGAAATAAACAAGGCATAAATTACCAATATAACAACCAAATATAGCCATTGAAAACTGGACAGAGTCTCACTGCAACCAACCTAACAAGCAAATATAGATAAACAGGGCATATGCTTGAAAACTGGACAAATGCTCACTGCAACCAACCTAACAAGCAGATAAAGATAAACAAGGCATCTGCTTGATAATTGGACAATTGCTTAAAAAGCAACCTAACAACCAAATACAGATACACTGCAACCAAACTAAGAACCAAATACAGATAAACAAGGCATCTGCTCGATAACTGGAAAAATGCTCACTCCAACCAACCTAACAACCAAATACAGATAAACAAGGCATCTACTCACTATAAACAACCAAATATAGCCATTCGTGAAACTGAAGTGGACAATTCATACTTAAACATCACATAGACCTACTGAACAATACATTTTTGCATAACTGAAATAATTAAACACAGCACAGTTAAAGCACTGCACGGAAAATGCTACTACAACAAAGGGTATGGGTTGGCAAGCTAGAAAAGGTAAGATTTGCTGATAGAATGTTGCCTCACATTTCATGGATGGGATCCTTCTAGTTGGAAGAGCACATACCCATGGCGCGCTCTCTGATGTCACAGATGGCTGTTTTACCTTGGAAGAACCTTCGTGGGTGCCCTCCTCGTGGTCATGGTCGTGGTCGTGGTCGATGAGATCTGAGTTGGCAATTGAGGATCCCAAGCCGCCGCCGTAGAACGTGTCCTTCAGAAATGACAAAATGGGCTCGATGGTGTATAAAGCTCGCAAATCCTTGACCGCGGAGGAGATCAGCGGTAGGGCCGCCGAAGAGATCGACGACGGTTGAACCAGAGGGGTTGGGGATGGACCACTTAACCTGTGACATGGCCCGCGTGAAGCCGTCGGTGTGGACGAGCTTGATGTCGTAGCCAGCTTTCCCGATATACATTAATACGCTAGCCCGCTGACATGAAGCCTTCGGCATGGCAACGTAGTCAACGTCTTCACCGGCTTCCGCGGCGACGTGTTGCTCCGGGATCGACAGGTCGGGGCGAACGGCGGCCACCTCTCCAACGTCCACCGGAGAGGCCATGATAAACCTCTTCTTGGCCGAACGCTCGTTGGGCTCCCCGGGATATGTGGTCGAGCTTAGGCTGCGACATTCTGGAGCAGGGGATGTGGATCTGGCGGGGAGGGACACCGCAGGCCTCATCTAAAAAATCAGGGGAGTGGGGCGACGGTATGGGGATCGCTGGGTAACCTGAACTTTATTATCTAAGCTAGGAGGAACGGGCAGACCGACAGGGGTTGGCGGCGGCACCGGCGGCGGCCGCGAGCTAGGGTTCGAGGGGGGGAGGGGGCTGTGGAGGGGGTGGTGTTTGAGGATACGCCGCGGCTACTGAAAATTTTAGTAATGGTGGGTGGAGATGGTGGTGGACGAGGGAGGGCGACGGTTCAAATGCCTCGGCTACTGCAATTTTACTATAAGGTCGGTGCTGGAGGAGTGTTGGTGACGGTTGAAGTACGGCGGCTACGAAAATTTGGGTAAAGGAATTGATGCGGGGCGGGAGTGATGACGGGAAAATGGCGGGCGTGAAAACACGCGTCCACGTCATTGATACAGAGTGAAATTTAGATGCATAAAATAAAAATAGAATCAAACATTGTAGGTACTTTATTTCCAGAACTCTTACATTTACATAAAAATTCTTTTAATTACATCTCCGAAGAGAAAACCCCTGATTAAGAATTCCAACATATCTATTACATAGGATTACATCACATGCCTATTACAATATTCTACAAGAGAAATCCTCCTCGCGGTCGACGATGAACTCCTTCTTGGTGAACTTGAAGTTCGGTCTCATGCAAATACTCCTCCGTGATTTCATGTATATGATGTTTGGAAAATATTTTCCTAGCATGCAACAATTTGTTCGTGTTCAACCTCATTTATATGCAGAATGGAGGTTGATTTTGGCTAGGCATAGTTTTATCCTACGTTTGGCACATAGGATATGGCTTTGTATTTTCCTTTAAGAATTTTGCACGATATATTTGGTTGATGGCATGGATATATGTGACATGACAATTTTAATGAGTTCTTCATCATTACATTACTACTATCATTGCGTAGCACTAATGTGGTGCCCACGTGTAGCGTAACGGACTGAAGCTTTCTGACACAATTTTGATGCTTTTTATGGTGCATATGATATGTGCCATATTTTGTTGACTCTGAGTCCAGACAATCAAGCCTGACCTGAGTGGAATTTTCTTATGATATTTTTGTTTGTTTAAAGCCTATGTGGACTACAAGGGATATGCCTTATCATGTATTTTTGTACGAATTTTGTATGCATATGTGGATGTGGAGTGAACCTATTTTTTATTAAGTTCTGCTTTACCTGTATTACTACTAACACCGCGTAGCACTAAGATAATGCCCGCGTGCAGTGTAACCAAGCAAAAGTTTGTGGAGCAATTATGGTATTGCATGAGTCATCTGACATTTATCATTTTTGTTTATGTTTGTACCTTACATGGGATTAGCACTAACTCCACATATCATCACATCATTGACGCTCATGTGTAGCATAACCCAAGTAAAGTGAGTTTGTGATATCCATTTGTGACAATGCTAATAGTTTAGGCTCTTATAGCATTGGAGCATTTCATGCCATATCTTATTTGACTTTGGACAAAATATGTGACCTCGATATTTTCTTTAGTTTTCTCTCGCTTGTAATATCACCAACATAGCATAGATCGTATGCTTGTAGTGTATATATCAATTTCTATTTTGCATGAACATGATGGGTCAATGAAAATTGTTATTTCAAGTTTAGCTATGTAGGACTAAACTATGTATGTTCCATGATCATATCTATTTTGGACATTTCCATCTCGTATACGCACTATGTTATACCTAGTGCAAATCAGTATCGGGAAATTCATCTATCATTTAATTTAGTTGATACATGCATTCAAATGAAAGGAACACGTAAGTAGTCTGACTAATTTCCCGATCAAGGTTGTTAATTAGGCAAATATGACATGCCAACATTATTGAACTTTGCTTCACCGGTAGTACCTCATGATAAAACAATTACCTCAACATCTCCCAATTGAACTATATGAAGAAAATCTGCCTTGATTTCTACCGGCACGAATTTCATTTGTATTCTTGACTTGTATCCACATTGGGATGCGAGATCACCATGAGACCAAAAACAAGATGGATATAATTTGTTCTCGAGTTGTATCAACATGGAGATGCAAGATCACCATGAGACCAAAACAAGATGGATACAATTTGTTCTTGCGTTGTATCGACATGGAGATGCAAAATCACCACGAGACCAAAGCAAGAACTTTGCTTGCACATGTGCACTTTAGTTCGCATCAGTATAGGATTGAAGATCAATATATGACCGGACCCGGCATTCCATTTATCATCTTGATTTGTATCAACATGGGATCAAGATCACCATGAGACCGAACCAAGAGAGAATTAATTGGGCAGCACCGAACATATATGATGTGTACGGTGAAATGATAACATCATCGATGGATGTATTTTAGTCTTGAATTGTATCAACATGGGATACAAGATCACCATGAGACCAAAACAAGAGCGACCTAATTTAACCTTGGTTTGTATCAATAAGGGACGCTAGATCCCATGAGACCAAACAAGATGTGCTATGTGAAGTGACGTAGAACACTCATACTATTTGAGGCATGTGATTCAACAGGGATACATCAAGAATGAAGCCAGAAGGTTGCCTTGAATTCTCACCTTGCCTAGGATGTCGTCACGTACGTGTGATGTGGTGATGTAGATGAGCAGCCGCCCATGTAGAGCAGCTCGTGAGCGATGCAGATGGCGAGTAGCCGGCGGTGAATGGCGACGATGACGAGCGGTCGGCGATGTGTGTGGCCAACGAGGAGCCGCGACGGCGACGGCGACGACGACGATGAGCGGCCGGCAACGAGGACGACGACGAGACGAACGACCGGCGATGACGATAAACAGCCGGCGACGACGACGGCGAGCGGACGGTTGGCGGCGACGACGACAAGCGGTGGTGCAGCGTATGTATGTGCGTGTGAGTGATGGACAGGAGATGGAACAAGCGATGAATGGATCGATGATGAGCGAACAGCGGCGGTGCGGATGAGAAAATGAGCGACCAACCCCTTTGGCAACGTTGTGTGATGGCCTTTATATAGGTGGCCAGCGATGGATATTCCTGGGACCAACGCATGCACGTCCTAGAGATCGTGCGCAGAAACGTGGGCGTAGTGGCTGATTGCAGGCCAAGTTTCTTCGATGGTCTTCTTATACGTGCGCCTGAGTGATCGAAAGGCCGGAGCGTGGCCATCCACACGTTTGCATGGGCTTTGGCCACTAATCCATATCTATTTGATTAAAGTACCTAAGTTGGGTTTTTAGTTCTCTTTGCATGGGTTATATCTGGGAGATATTCGTGTGCGTTTGGGCCATAGGCTGGCTAATCACTCCATTACTTCTTAATCTTGCCGCATAATTAAACTAGGCATAACACATGCATGCACGTAGCTAGTACTTGCCGCATGCATGCACGTAGCAAGCTCGCTCGTACATGCACCCATGCATGTACGTATCTATTTCGTATAAGTGCACTTGGTCAAGTTTATTTTAATGACACGGGAAAACAATTTTCCATTGATAATTAGATGATGGCTTGGACATTTTCTTTATACATCGCCACACGTTATATTATTTTACAAGAACATTATTGTGCCAATATTTTATTGCGGTGACAAATAATGCTCTTAGATATGATATAATATTTTGGCAGTATCAGGTTCGTCTATAAAACTTTGAAGTTGCGTCAACGTTGGAATTTCGCCGTTGATGATGGCGTATGTGTTTGAAAGTCATATGTCCTCTAATTTATACGACGATGTGGCTCATTTTCTTCCCTTTTATTTTCGGGTCTTTTATTTTATCATTATATTTTTTATCTGTGTATTCGGCAATTCACTTTTTTTATCATTTTATGTAAATGATTTTATTTGAGTAATATCTATGCGCCATATTTTATCTTTGGCCGAAATCGGTGTCAACAGGGAGTGCCCAAGATCGCGCACTGTCCAATAACAATATGCGTGTATGATAATAAGGAAAAGTGGCGCGGATCCGCTGATTTTTCCAACGCCCAAGGCGAGTAGTTTGTTTTTTATATTTCTAGCTAGCTGGTCTATCGCACACGGTTCGTCCTAATTTCCAAATAAACTTACCCGCCTTTAGCTTGCACAGGTGGTGGTTTTACAGCGCACTTGCATCGCACACGGTTAAGCCAGTACCTCCACCCTTTTCTCGCGCTTGCGCGGTGATGACCCACAAGTATAGGGGATCTATCGTAGTCCTTTCGATAAGTAAGAGTGTCGAACCCAACAAGGAGCAGAAGGAAATGATAAGCGTTTTTCAGCAAGGTATTCTCTGCAAGCACTGAAATTATAGGTAACAAATAGTTTTGTGATAAGATAATTGGTAACGAGCAACAAGTAACAAAAGTAAATACAGTGCAGCAAGGTGGCCCAATCCTTTTTGTAGCAAAGGACAAGCCTGGACAAACTCTTATATAGAGAAAAGCGCTCCCGTGGACACATAGGAATTATCATCAAGTTAGTTTTCATCACATTCATATGATTCACGTTCGATACTTTGATAATTTGATATGTGGGTGGACCGGTACTTGGGTGCTGCCCTTACTTGGACAAGCATCCCACTTATGATTAACCCCTATTGCAAGCATCCGCAACTACAAAAGAAGTATTAAGGTAAACCTAACCATAGCATGAAATATGTGGATCCAAATCAGCCCCTTACGAAGCAACGCATAAACTAGGGTTTAAACTTCTGTCACTCTAGCAACCCATCATCTACTTATTACTTCCCAATGCCTTCCTCTAAACCCAAATAATGGTGAAGTGTCATGTAGTCGACGTTCACATGACACCACTAGAGGAGAGACAACATACATCTCATCAAAATATCGAACGAATACCAAATTCACATGACTACTAATAGCAAGACTTCTCCCATGTCCTCAGGAACAAACGTAACTACTCACAAAGCATATTCATGTTCATAATCAGAGGGGTATTAATATGCATAAAGGATCTGAACATATGATCTTCCACCAAATAAACCAACTAGCCTCAACTACAAGGAGTAATCAACACTACTAGCAACCTACAGGTACCAATCCCAGACTTAGGGGCAAGAATTGGATACAAGAGATGAACTAGGGTTTGAGAGGGGATGGTGCTGGTGAAGATGTTGATGGAGATTGCCCTCTCCCGATGAGAGGAGCGTTGGTGATGATGATGGCGATGATTTCCCCCTCCCGGAGGGAAGTGTCCCCAGCAGAACAGCTCTGCCGGAGCCCTAGATTGGTTCCGCCAAGGTTCCGCCTTGTGGCGGCGGAGTCTCGTCCCGAAAGCTTTCTTATTATTTTTCTTCAGACGAAAGACTTCATATAGCAGAAGATGGGCATCGGAGGGCCAATAGGGGGCCCACGAGACAGGGGGCGCGCCCCACCCTCGTGGCCAGGGTGTGGGCCCCCACTTGTATTTCTTCCGCTCAGTATTTTTTATTATTTCCAAAAATGACTTTCGTGGAGTTTCAGGACTTTTAGAGTTGTGTAGAATAGGTCTCTAATATTTGCTCCTTTTTCAGCCCAGAATTCCAGCTACCGGCATTCTCCCTCCTTATGTAAACCTTGTAAAATAAGAGAGAATAGGCATAAGTATTGTGACATAATGTGTAATAGTAGCCCATAATGCAACAAATATTGATATAAAAGCATGATGCAAAATGGATGTATCAACTCCCCCAAGCTTAGACCTCGCTTGTCCTCAAGCGGAAGCCGATAACGATAAAAATGTCCACATGTTTAGAGGTAGAGCTGTCGATAAAATAAAATACGGACATGAGGGCATCATGATTATTCTCATAACAGCAACATATAAGGATATTGTCATAAGATTTCTTATGCTCAAGTAATAATCTATTCACAATGCAAAGTATGAATCAAAAACTTTATTGAGAACTAACAAACTATAATCTCAGTCATTAAAGCAATTGCAATTTATCATAACATCAGAAAGAGTCTATGTCAGAGCTTTTTAGCAAGTCCACATACTCAACTATCATTTAGTCTTTCACAATTGATAACACTCACGCAATACTTGTGGTTACTGAGTTTTAATCGGACACAGAGAAAGATAGGGGCTTATAATTTCGCCTCCCAACCTTTTACCTCAAGGGTAATGTCAACAATAATAATTCATGCCAACTTACATCCAATTAGATATATATATATATATATATATATATATATATATATATATATATATATATATATATATATATATCAGGATCTTTCCAACACACTGTGCTTGTCAAAGGATAAAATATTAAAAGGAAAGGTGAAGATCACCATGACTCTTGCATAAGGTAGAAGGTAATAATAAAAGATAGGCCCTTTGCATAGGGAAGCAGAGGTTGCCATGCGCTTTTATGGTTGGATGCACAAAATCTTAATGCGAAAGAACGTCACTTTATATTGCCACTTGTGATATAGACCTTTATTATGCAGTCTGTCACTTTTATTTCTTCCACATCACAAGATCATATAAAGCTTATTTCCTCCACATCAATCACTCATACATATTTAGAGAGCAATTTTTATTGCTTGCACCGATGACAAGTTACTTGAAGGATCTTACTCAATCCATAGGTAGATATGGTGGACTCTCATGGCAAAACTGGTTTAAGGGTATTTGGAAGCACAAGTAGTATCTCTACTTGGTGCAAAGAATTTGGCTAGCATGAGGGGGAAAGGCAAGCTCAACATGTTGGATGATCCATGACAATATACTTTATTTCAGATATAAGAAAACATAACCCATTACGTTGTCTTCCTTGTCCAACATCAACTCTTTAGCATGTCATATTTTAATGAGTGCTCACAATCATAAAAGATGTCCAAGATAGTATATTTATATGTGAAACCTCTCTTTCTTTATTACTTCCTATTAATTGCAACGATGACCAAAGCTATGTTTATCAACTCTCAACTACTTTTAATCATCATACTCTTTCTATGTGAAGTCATTACTCTCCATAAGATCCATATGATCTCTTTGTTTCTTTTTATTCTTTCCTCTTTCTTTTATTCACTCAAGATCATGGCAAAATAATCAAGCCCTTGACTCAACACTAATCTTTATTATATATAGCTCACGGACTCGATTACATAGAAAGATCATAAAGCAAAACTCAAAACTAGATCATACTAAAACTTTATTCCACTAGATCAAGATACTACTAATAGGATCGTACTAAGAAAAACGGTAAAGATAGGAGTGTGATGGTGATACGATACCGGGGCACCTCCCCCAAGCTTGGCAGTTGCCAAGGGGAGTGCCCATACCCATGTGGTTATATCTCCTTTGCTGGTGAAGAGGATGGTGGTGATGATGGATAGTCGCACATCGAGCGTAAGAGATCCTCCAGCTTGCAGATAATGCCCTTGAGTGCAACAATATGCTCCTTCAACAAAATATTTTCACGTGTAAGATACTTGTTTTGTATACGAGCTAACTCAATCATCTTGAAAGCTTCGATCTCAGTTGGGGTAAGAGGATTGTGATCGAGTTGAAGGATGTCTTCTGTTGCTGGAACTTGGTCCTCCATGGCCTTCTTGATCCCTTCATCCTTGTTGATCTCCATAGGTTCTTCCCTCTTCAGCTCTATCTTCATTAGCCAAGCATCGTTGTCACCATTGTTGGAGGAGGGGGACGACATGATGCCTGGCCTTGACAAACCTGACAGAAAACAGCTCGAAGCAAGAACAGAGGATAATTGCGTGATACAGGAGTTGTTGGAAATATGCCCTAGAGGCAATAATAAATTGGTTATTATTATATTTCCTTGTTCATGATAATCGCTTATTGTCCATGCTAAAATTGTATTGATAGGAAACTCAGATACATGTGTGCATACATAGACAACACCATGTCCCTAGTAAGCCTCTAGTTGACTAGCTCGTTGATCAATAGATGGTTACGGTTTCCTGACCATGGACATTGGATGTCATTGATAACGGGATCACATCATTAGGAGAATGATGTGATGGACAAGACCCAATCCTAAGCCTAGCACAAGATCATGTAGTTCGTTTGCTAAGTGCTTTTCTAATGTCAAGTATCATTTCCTTAGACCATGAGATTGTGCAACTCCCGGATACCGTAGGAATGCTTTGGGTGTACCAAACGTCACAACGTAACTGGGTGGCTATAAAGGTGCACTACAGGTATCTCCGAAAGTGTCTGTTGGGTTGGCACGAATCGAGACTAGGATTTGTCACTCCGTGTAAACGGAGAGGTATCTCTGGGCCCACTCGGTAGGACATCATCATAATGTGCACAATGTGACCAAGGAGTTGATCACGGGATGATGTGTTACGGAACGAGTAAAGAGACTTGCCGGTAACGAGATTGAACAAGGTATCGGGATACCGACGATCGAATCTCGGGCAAGTAACATACCGATTGACAAAGGGAATTGTATACGGGATTGATTGAATCCTCGACATCGTGGTTCATCCGATGAGATCATCGAGGAGCATGTGGGAGCCAACATGGGTATCCAGATCCCGCTGTTGGTTATTGACCGGAGAGTCGTCTCGGTCATGTCTGCATGTCTCCCGAACCCGTAGGGTCTACACACTTAAGGTTCGGTGACGCTAGGGTTATAGAGATATTAGTATGCGGTAAACCAAAAGTTGTTCGGAGTCCCGGATGAGATCCTGGATGTCACGAGGAGTTACGGAATGGTCCGGAGGTAAAGATTTATATATGGGAAGTCTTATTTTGGTCGCCGGAAAAGTTTCGCACTTTATCGGTATTGTACCGGGAGTGCCGAAAGGGGTCCGGGGGTCCACCAAGGGGGTCCACCAGCCCCGGGGGGGCACATGGGCTGTAGGGGTGTGCGCCTTGGCCTATATGGGCCAAGGGCACCAGCCCCAAGAGGCCCATGCGCCAAGAGATAAGGGAAAGGGAGAGTCCTAAAGGGGGAAGGCACCTCCGAGGTGCCTTGGGGAGGATGGACTCCTCCCTGGCCGCACCCTTCCTTGGAGGAAGGGCCAAGGCTGCGCCCCCGCTCTCCCTTGGCCCTATATATAGTGGGGGGGAGGGAGGGCAGCAACATCCAAGCCCTGGCGCCTCCCTCTCCCTCCCGTGACACATCTCCCTCCTCCCGCAGCGCTTGGCGAAGCCCTGTTGGAATCCCGCTACTTCCACCACCACGCCGTCGTGCTGCTGGATCTCCACCAACCTCTCCTCCCCCCTTGCTGGATCAAGAAGGAGGAGACGTCCCTGCTCCGTACGTGTGTTGAACGCGGAGGTGCCATTCGTTCGGCGCTAGGATCATCGGTGATTTGGATCACGACGAGTACGACTCCATCAACCCCGTTCTCTTGAACGCTTCCGCTCACGATCTACAAGGGTATGTAGATGCACTCCTTCCCTCTCGTTGCTAGTAAACTCCATAGATTGATCTTGGTGATGCGTAGAAAATTTTGAATTTCTGCTACGTTCCCCAACAGTGGCATCATGAGCTAGGTCTATGCGTAGTTTCTATGCACGAGTAGAACACAAAGTAGTTGTGGGCGTCGATTTTGTCAATTTACTTGCCATTACTAGTCTTATCTTGATTCGGCGGCATCGTGGGATGAAGCGGCCCAGACCGACCTTACACGTACACTTACGTGAGACAGGTTCCACCGACTGACATGCACTAGTTGCATAAGGTGGCTAGCGGGTGTCTGTCTCTCCCACTTTAGTCGGATCGAATTCGATGAAAAGGGTCCTTATGAAGGGTAAATAGAAATTGGCATATCACGTTGTGGCTTTTGCGTAGGTAAGAAACGTTCTTGCTAGAAACCCATAGCAGCCACGTAAAACATGCAACAACAATTAGAGGACGTCTAACTTGTTTTTGCAGGGTATGCTATGTGATGTGATATGGCCAAAAGGATGTGATGAATGATATATGTGATGTATGAGATTGATCATGTTCTTGTAATAGGAATCACGACTTGCATGTCGATGAGTATGACAACCGGCAGGAGCCATAGGAGTTGTCTTAATTTATTGTATGACCTGCGTGTCAATGAAAACGCCATGTAATTACTTTACTTTATTGCTAACCGTTAGCCATAGTAGTAGAAGTAATAGTTGGCGAGACAACTTCATGAAGACACAATGATGGAGATCATGATGATGGAGATCATGGTGTCATGCCGGTGACGAAGGTGATCATGCCGCGCTTCGAAGATGGAGATCAATGGCGCAGGATGATATTGGCCATATCACGTCACTTTATGATTTGCATGTGATGTTTATCATGTTTACATCTTATTTGCTTAGAACGACGGTAGCATAAATAAGATGATCCCTCACTAAAATTTCAAGAGACGTGTTCCCCCTAACTGTGCACCGTTGCGAAGGTTCGTTGTTTCGAAGCACCACGTGATGATCGGGTGTGATAGATTCTAACGTTCGAATACAACGGGTGTTGACGAGCCTAGCATGTACAGACATGGCGTCAGAACACATGCGAAACACTTAGGTTGACTTGACGAGCCTAGCATGTACAGACATGGCCTCGGAACACAAGAGATCGAAAGGTCAAACATGAGTCGTATGGTAGATGCGATCAACATGGAGATGTTCACTGATGATGACTAGTCCGTCTCACGTGATGATCGGACATGGCCTAGTTTGACTCGGATCATGTATCACTTAGATGACTAGAGGGATGTCTATCTGAGTGGGAGTTCAATAATCAGATGAACTTAATTATCATGAACATAGTCAAAAGGTCTTTGCAAATTATGTCATAGCTTACGCTTTAGTTCTACTGTTTAAGATATGATCCTAGAGAAAATTTAGTTGAAAGTTGGTAGTAGCAATTATGCGGACTGGGTCCATAAACTGACGATTGTCCTCATTGCTGCACAGAAGGCTTATGTCCTTAATGCACCACTCAGTCTGCTGAACCTCAGTGTCGTCTGTAGATGTTGCGAAACATCTGGCATACACGTCTTGATGACTACGTGATAGTTCAGTGCGTAATGCTAACGGTTTAGAATTGTGGCACCAAAGACGGTTTTGAAACGTTGCAGAACATATGAGATGTTCCGAAGACTGAAATTGGGATTTCAGACTAGTGCCCATGTCAAGAGGTACGAGACCTCTGACAAGTTTCTTAAGCCTGCAAACTAAGGGAGAAAAGCTCAATCGTTGAGCATGTGCTCAGATTGTCTGAGTACTACAATCACTTGAATCGAGTGGGAGTTAATCTTCCAGATGAGATAGTGATGGTTCTCCATAGTCACTGCCACCAAGCTATTAGAGCTTTGTGATGAACTATAACATATCGGGGATAGACATGATGATCCTTGAGCTATTCGCGATGTTTGACACCGCGAAAGTAGAAAACAAATAGGAGCATCAATTGTTGATGGTTAGTAAAACCACTAGTTTCAAGAAGGGCAAGGGCAAAAGGGATACTTCATGAAACAACAAATCATTTGCTGCTCTAGTGAAGAATCCCAAGGTTGAACCCAAACCCGAGACTAAGTGCTTCTGTAATGAGGGGAACGGTCACTGAAGCAGAACTACCCTAGATACTTGGTAGATGAGAAGGCAGGCAAGGTCGACAGAAGTATATTGGATATACATTATATGTATCTGTACTTTACTAGTACTCCTAGCAGCACCAGGGTATTAGATACCGGTTCGGTTGCCAAGTGTTAGTAACTCAAAATAAAAGCTGCAGAATAAACGGAGACTAGCTAAAGGTGAGATGACGATATGTGTTGGAAGTGTTTCCAAGGTTGATGTGATCAAGCGTCGCATGCTCCCTCTACCATCGAGATTGGTGTTAAACCTAAATAATTGTTATTTGGTGTTTGCGTTGAGCATAAACATGATTGGATTATGTTTATCGCAATACGGTTATTCATTTAAGGAGAATAATGGTTACTCTGTTTATTTGAATAATACCTTCAATGGTCTTGCACCTAAAATGAATCTCGATCGCAGTGATACACATGTTCGTGCCAAAAGATATAAAATAGTAATGATAGTACCACATACTTGTGGCACTGCCATTTGAGTCATATTGGTATAGAACGCATGAAGAAGCTCCATGTAGATGGATCTTTGGACTCACTCGTTTTTGAAAGGATTGAGACATGCGAACCATGTCTATTGGTATATATGCGTGAAGAAACTCCATGCAGATGGATCGTTTGGACTCACTTGATTTTGAATCACTTGAGACATGCAAATCATACCACATGGGCAAGATGACTGAAAAGCCTCGTTTTCAGTAAAATGGAACAAGAGAGCAACTTGTTGGAAGTAATACATTTGATGTGTGCAGTCCAATGAGTGCTGAGGCACGCAGTGGATATCGATATGTTCTTACTTCACAGATGATTTGAGTAGATGCTGAGAATATTTACTTGATGAAACACAAGTCTGAATTATTGAAAGGTTCAAGTAATTTCAGAGTGAAGTTGAAGATCGTCGTGACAAGAGGATAAAATGTCTATGATATGATCATAGAGATATCTGAGTTACGAGTTTGGCACACAATTAAGACATTGTGGAAAGTGTTTCACAATTAATACCACGTGGAACACCACAGTGTGATGGTGTGTCCGAACATCATAACTTCACCCTATTGGATATGGTGCATACCATGATGTCTCTTATCGAATTACCACTATCGTTTATGGGTTAGGCATTAGAGACAACCGCATTCACTTTAAATAGGGCACCACGCAATTCCGTTGAGACGACACCGTTTAGAGAAACCTAAGTTGTCGTTTCTTAAAAGTTTGGGGCTGCGATGCTTATGTGAAAAGTTTCAGGCTGATAAGCTCGAACCCAAAGCAGATAAATGCATCTTCATAGAATACCCAAAACAGTTGGGTATACCTCCTATTTCAGATCTGGAAGCAAAAGTAATTGCTTCTAGAAACGGGTCCTTTCTCGAGGAAAAGTTTCTCTCGAAAGAATTGAGTGGGAGGATGGTAGAGACTTGATGAGGTTATTGAACCGTCACTTCAACCAGTGTGTAGCAGGGCACAGGAAGTTGTTCCTGTGGCACCTACACCAATTGAGTGGAAGCTTATGATAGTGATCATGCAACTTCGGATCAAGTCACTACCAAACCTCGTAGGTCGACAAGGATATGTACTACTCCTGAGTGGTACGGTAATCCTGTCTTAGATATCATGTTGTTAGACAATACTGAACCTATGAGCTATGGAGAAGTGATGGTGGGCCCATATTCCGACAAATGGTTAGAAGCCATGAAATCCGAGATAGGATCCATGTATCAGAACAAAGCATGGACTTTGGTGAACTTGCCCGATGATCAGCAAGCCATTGAGATAAATGGATCTTTAAGAAGAAGACGGACATGGACGGTAATGTTACCGTCTATGAAGCTCGACTTGTGGCAAAGAGAATTTTCACAAGTTCAAGGAGTTGACTACGATGAGATTTTCTCATCCGTAGCGATGCTTAAGTCCGTCGGAATCATGTTAGCATTAGCTGCATTTATGAAATCTGGCAGATGGATGTCAAAACAAGTTTCCTTACCAGTTTTCGTAAGGAAAGGTTGTATGTGATACAATCAGAAAGGTTTTGTCCTAAGGATGCTAAAAGGTATGCTAGCTCCAGCGATCCTTCCATGGACTAGAGCAAGCATCTCGGAGTCAGAATATACGCTTTGATGGAGTGATCAAAGTTTTTGGGTTTACACAAAGTTTGTTAGAAACTTGTATTACAATAAAGTGAGTGGGAGCGCTACAGCATTTCTGATAAGTATATGTGAATGACATATTGTTGATCCGAAATGATGTAAAATTTCTGGAAAGCATAAAGGGTTGTTTGAAAGGAGTTTTTCAAAGGAAGACCTGGATAAAGCTGCTTACATATTGGGCATCAAGATCTATAGAGATAGATCAAGACGCCCGATGATACTTTCAAAGAACGCACACCTTGACATGATTTTGAAAGAGTTCAAAATAGATCAACAAAGAAGGAGTTCTTGGCTGTGTTACAAGGTGTGAGTATTGAGTAAGACTCAAGACCTGACCACAGCAGAAGAGAGAGAAAGGACGAAGGTCGTCCCCTATGCTTTAGACGTAGGCTATACAGTATGCTATGCTGTGTACCGCACATGAACCGTGCCTTGCCATGAGTTGGTCAAGGGGTACAATAGTGATCCGGTAATGGATCACATGACAGCGGTCGAACTTATCCTTAGTATCTAGTGGACTAAGGAATTTTCTCGATTATGGAGGTGAAAAGGAGTTCGTCGTAAAGGGTTACGTTGATGCGAACTTTGACACTAATCCGGATGACTCTGAGTAGTAAACCGGATTCGTATAGTAGAGCAGTTATTTGAAATGGATCCAAGTAGCGCGTGGTAGCATCCACAAGATGACATAGATATTCGTAAAGCACACACGGATCTGAAAGGTTCAGACCCGTTGACTAATAACCTCTTTCACAAGCATAACATGATCAAACCAGAACTCATTGAGTGTTAATCACATAGTGATGTGAACTAGATTGTTGACTCTAGTAAACTCTTTAGATGTTGGTCACATGGTGATGTGACCTGTGAGTGTTAATCACATGGTGATGTGAACTAGATTATTGACTATAGTGCAAGTGGGAGACTGTTGGAAATATGCCCTAGAGGCAATAATAAATTGGTTATTATTATATTTCCTTGTTCATGATAATCGTTTATTGTCCATGCTAAAATTGTATTGATAGGAAACTCAGATACATGTGTGGATACATAGACAACACCATGTCCCTAGTAAGCCTCTAGTTGACTAGCTCGTTGATCAATAGATGGTTACGGTTTCCTGACCATGGACATTGGATGTCGTTGATAACGGGATCACATCATTAGGAGAATGATGTGATGGACAAGACCCAATCCTAAGCCTAGCACAAGATCGTGTAGTTCGTTTGCTAAGAGCTTTTCTAATGTCAAGTATCATTTCCTTAGACCATGAGATTGTGCAACTCCTAGATACTGTAGGAATGCTTTGGGTGTACCAAACGTCACAACGTAACTGGGTGGCTATAAAGGTGCACTACAGGTATCTCCGAAAGTGTCTGTTGGGTTGGCACGAATCGAGACTGGGATTTGTCACTCCGTGTAAACGGAGAGGTATCTCTGGGCCCACTCGGTAGGACATCATCATAATGTGCACAATGTGACCAAGGAGTTGATCACGGGATGATGTGTTACGGAACAAGTAAAGAGACTTGCCGGTAACGAGATTGAACAAGGTATCGGGATACCGACGATCGAATCTCGGGCAAGTAACATACCGATTGACAAAGGGAATTGTATACGAGATTGATTGAATCCTCGACATCGTGGTTCATCCGAAGAGATCATCGAGGAGCATGTGGGAGCCAACATGGATATCCAGATCCCGTTGTTGGTTATTGACCGGAGAGTCGTCTCGGTCATGTCTGCATGTCTCCCGAACCCGTAGGGTCTACACACTTAAGGTTCGGTGACGCTAGGGTTATAGAGATATTAGTATGCGGTAACCCGAAATTTGTTAGGACTCCCGGATGAGATCCCGGATGTCACGAGGAGTTCTGGAATGGTCCGGAGGTAAAGATTTATATATGGGAAGTCTTATTTTGGTCGCCGGAAAAGTTTCGCACTTTATCGGTATTGTACCGGGAGTGCCGAAAGGGGTCCGGGGGTCCACCAAGGGGGTCCACCAGCCCCGGGGGGGCACATGGGCTGTAGGGGTGTGCGCCTTGGCCTATATGGGCCAAGGGCACCAGCCCCAAGAGGCCCATGCGCCAAGAGATAAGGGAAAGGGAGAGTCCTAAAGGGGGAAGGCACCTCCGAGGTGCCTTGGGGAGGATGGACTCCTCCCTGGCCGCACCCTTCCTTGGAGGAAGGGCCAAGGCTGCGCCCCCGCTCTCCCTTGGCCCTATATATAGTGGGGGGGAGGGAGGGCAGCAACATCCAAGCCCTGGCGCCTCCCTCTCCCTCCCGTGACACATCTCCCTCCTCCCGCAGCGCTTGGCGAAGCCCTGTTGGAATCCCGCTACTTCCACCACCACGCCGTCGTGCTGCTGGATCTCCACCAACCTCTCCTCCCCCCTTGCTGGATCAAGAAGGAGGAGACGTCCCTGCTCCGTACGTGTGTTGAACGCGGAGGTGCCGTCCGTTCGGCGCTAGGATCATCGGTGATTTGGATCACGACGAGTACGACTCCATCAACCCCGTTCTCTTGAACGCTTCCGCTCACGATCTACAAGGGTATGTAGATGCACTCCTTTCCTCTCATTGCTAGTAAACTCCATAGATTGATCTTGGTGATGCGTAGAAAATTTTGAATTTCTGCTACGTTCCCCAACAGGAGTCAAAACCTTCGGGAGATTATATAATGAATTTTTACCGACCAAAATACGTATCGTGCAAGAAAACGGAGTCCGGAGAGCGCACGAGGTGCCCACGAGGCACGGGGCGCGCCCTCCACCCTCGTGGAGACCTCGTGTCCTTCCCGGACTGCTTCTTATTTTTCTATTTTTCTAAATATTCCAAAACGGAGAAAAATTGCCATTAGAACTGTTTTGGAGTTGGTTTACTTACTGTACCACATACCTATTCCTTTTCGGAGTCTGAAACATTCCGGAAAGTGTCCCTTATGTATTCCTCCGGGGTTACGGTTTCAATAACATTGGTTTCAACATTTATGGGATTACCTGAGATATTATGTTTAATTCTTTGACCGTTCACCACCTTCGGATTTGTGCCCTCGAAGTTGTTGATTTTTATGGCACCGGAACGATAGACCTCTTCGATAACGTAAGGACCTTCCCATTTAGAGAGAAGTTTTCCTGCAAAAAATCTTAAACAAGAATTGTATAGCAATACATAATCACCTACATTAAACTCACGCTTTTGTATCCTTTTGTCATGCCATCTTTTAACTTTTTCTTTAAATAATTTGGCATTTTCATAGGCTTGTGTTCTCCATTCATCAAGTGAGCTAATGTCAAATAACCTCTTCTCACCGGCAAGTTTGAAATCATAATTGAGCTCTTTAATAGCCCAATAAGCCTTATGTTCTAGTTCGAGTGGTAAGTGACATGCTTTACCATAAACCATTTTATACGGAGACATACCCATAGGATTTTTATATGCGGTTCTATAGGCCCATAATGCATCATCAAGTTTCTTGGACCAATTCTTTCTAGATCTATTAACAGTCTTTTGCAAAATTAATTTGAGTTCTCTATTGCTCAATTCTACTTGACCACTAGACTGCGGATGATAAGGAGATGCAATTCTATGATTAACATCATACTTAGCAAGCATTTTACGAAAAGCACCATGAATAAAATGTGAACCACCATCAGTCATTAAATATCTAGGGACTCCAAACCTCGGAAAAATAGCTTCTTTAAGCATCTTAACAGAAGTGTTATGATCAGCACTACTAGTTGGAATATCTTCTACCCACTTAGTAACGTAATCAACATCAACTAAAATATGTGTGTATCCATTGGAGGCAGGAAAAGGTCCCATATAATCAAAGCCCCAAACATCAAATGGTTCAATAACAAGTGAATAATTCATAGGCATTTCTTGACGTCTACTAATATTATCAATTCTTTGACATTCATCACAAGATAAAACAAACTTACGGGCATCCTTGAAGAGAGTAGGCCAATAAAAACCGGATTACAATACCTTATGTGCAGTTCTGTCTCCAGCGTGGTGTCCTCCATAAGCTTCGGAGTGACACTTGTGTAGGATCTGTTCCTGTTCATGCTCAGGTACACAACGTCTAATAACACCATCTGCTCCTTCTTTATAAAGGTGTGGGTCATCCCAGAAGTAACGTCTTAAATCATAGAAAAACTTTTTCTTTTGTTGGTATGTGAAACTAGGTGGTATAAATTTAGCAACAATATAATTAGCATAATCAGCATACCATGGAGCAGTACGAGAAGCCTTTATGACATTTAATTGTTCATCAGGAAAGCTATCATCAATAGGTAGTGGGTCATCAAGAACATTTTCCAACCTAGACAAGTTGTCTGCAACGGGATTCTCAGCTCCCTTTCTATCAATAATATGCAAATCAAATTCTTGTAACAAGAGAACCCATCTAATAAGTCTAGGTTTAGAATCTATCTTTTCCATAAGATATTTAATAGCAGCATGATCAGTGTGAATAGTTACTTTAGAATCAACAATATAAGGTCTGAACTTATCACAAGCAAATACAACTGCTAAGAATTCTTTTTCAGTAGTAGCATAATTTCTCTGAGCATTGTCTAGAGTTTTACTAGCATATTGAAAAACATTTAATTTCTTATCAACTCTTTGCCCTAGAACAGCACCTACAGCATAATCACTAGCATCACACATAATTTCAAAAGGTAAATTCCAATCAGGTGGCTGAACAATAGATGCAGAGATCAATGTTTTCTTAAGTATTTCAAATGCTTCTACACAATCATCATCAAAGACAAACACTATATCTTTTTGCAATAAATTAGTCAGAGGCCGAGAGATTTTGGAGAAGTCCTTAATGAACCTCCTATAAAAACTGACATGACCAAGGAAACTTCTTATACCTTTGATGTCCTTGGGACATGGCATGTTTTCAATAGCATCAACCTTGGCTTTATCAACTTCAATACCTCTTTCAGAAATTTTATACCCCAAAACAATGCCTTCATTAACCATAAAGTGGCACTTCTCCCAATTCAAGACAAGGTTAGTTTATTCACATCTCTGCAAAACTCGATCAAGGTTGCTCAAGCAATCATCAAAAGAGGATCCATAAACGGAGAAATCATCCATGAAAACCTCACATATCTTTTCACAAAAGTCAGAGAATATAGCCATCATGCATCTTTGAAAGGTAGCAGGTGCATTACATAAACCAAAAGGCATACGTCTATAAGCAAAAGTACCGAAAGGGCAAGTAAAGTGGTCTTTGATTGATCATCGGCTGACACAGGTATTTGAGAGAAACCAGAATAACCATCTAGAAAGCAAAAATGTGTATGTTTGGATAATCTTTCTAGCATTTGATCGATGAAAGGTAAGGGGTAATGATCTTTTTTAGTAGCTTTATTAATTTGCGGAAATCAATTACCATTCTATAACCTGTAATAATTCTTTGCGGAATCAATTCATCTTTATCATTAGGAACGACAGTAATACCTCCCTTCTTAGGGACACAATGGACAAGACTTATCCACTGACTGTCAGCAACAGGATAAATAATACCTGCCTCAAGAAGCTTTAGTATTTCCTTTCTTACCACTTCTTTCATCATAGGATTCAGCCGTCGTTCGTGATCACGAACTGGTTTGGCATCTTTCTCCAAATTTATTTTGTGCTGGCATAGAGTGGGACTAATACCCTTAAGATCATCAAGAGTATATCCAATAGCAGCACGGTGCTTCTTTAGAGTTTTCAATAATCTCTCTTCTTCATGCTCTAAAAGGTTAGCACTAATAATAACAGGATATATCTTCTTCTCATCAAGATAAGCATATTTAAGAGTATCAGGTAACGGTTTGAGCTCAAACACGGGATCACCCTTGGGTGGAAGAGGATCCCCTAGGATTTCAATAGGCAAATTGTGTTTCAGGATGGGTTCATGTTTAAAGAATACCTCATCTATTTCCCTTCTTTCATTCATAAACATATCATTTTCATGGTCTAGCAAATATTGTTCTAAAGAATCACTAGGAGGTACGGCAATAGAAGCAAGACCAATAATTTCATCTTTACTAGGCAATTCCTCTTCACGGTGTTGTCTACTAAATTTAGAAAAATTGAACTCATGAGACATATCACCTAGACCAATAGTGACAACATCTTTTTCGCAGTCTATCTTAGCATTAACAGTGTTCAAGAAGGGTCTGCCAAATATAATGGGACAAAAGCTATCTTGTGGGGAACCAAGAACAAGAAAATCAGCAGAATATTTAGTTTTCCCACACAAGACTTCAACATCTCTAACAATTCCAATGGGTGATATGGTATCTCTATTGGCAAGCTTAATGGTAACATCAATATCTTCTATCTCAGCAGGTGCAATATCATGCATAATTTCTTTGTATAAGTCATGAGGTATAGCACTAGCGCTAGCACCCATGTCACATAAGCCATGATAACAACGATCTCCTGTTTTAACTGAAATAACAGGCATGCCTACCACAAGTCTATGTTTATGTCTAGCACAAGGTTTGGCAATTCTAGCAGTTTCATCACAGAAATAAATAACATGCCCATCAATATTTTCAGCCAAGAGATCTTTAACAATAGCAATATTAGGTTCAACTTTAACTTGCTTAGGAGGTGTATAGGTTCTAATATTTCTTTTACAAACCACAGTTGAAGCTTTAGCATGATCTTTTATCCTAACAGGAAAAGGTGGTTTCTCTACATAAGCAGTAGGAACAATTGGATCATTATAAGTGATATTCTTTTCTTCAACTTTAATAGGTGCAGCTAATTTTACTTCTATGGGAGGATGATATTTAAACCACTTCTCCTTAGGGAGATCAACATAAGCAGCAAAAGATTCACAGAAAGAAGCTACTATCTCAGAGTCAAGTCCATATTTAGTGCTAAATTTATGGAAAACATTGGTATCCATAAAAGATTTAACACAATCAAACTTAGGTGTCATACCTGACTCCTTACCTTCGTCGAGGTCCCAATCTTCAGAGTTGCGTTTAATTCTTTCCAATAAATCCCATTTGAATTCAATAGTCTTCATCATAAAAGAGCCAGCACAAGAAGTATCGAGCATGGTGCGATTGTTATCAGAAAGCCGAGCATAAACTTTTTGAATAATTATTTCTCTTGGGAGCTCATGATTGGGGCATGAATATAACATTGATTTAAGCCTCCCCCAAGCTTGAGCGATGCTTTCTCCTTCGCGAGGCCAAAAATTATATATATAATTGCGATCACGATGAAGAAGATGCATAGGATAAAACTTCTGATGAAATTACAATTTCAATCGTTTGTAGTTCCATGATCCCATATCATTACATAGCCTATACCATGTCAATGCATCTCCCTTCAAAGATAAAGGGAAGACCTTCTTCTTAATAACATCATCGGGTATACCTGCAAGCTTAAATAATCCACAAACTTCATCCACATATATTAGGTGCTCATTAGGATGCATTGTTCCATCTCCTGCAAAAGGATTAGCTAGCAGTTTTTCCAACATACCCGAAGGAATCTCAAAGTAGACATTTTCATTTTCAGTAGGTTCAGTAGGTTGAGGAGAAACTCTTTGCTCTACTGGTCGGGGTGAAGATACCCCGAACAAGCCCCTCAGAGGAATACTTTCCATAGTAACAAGTGATAGTAAATTTCAGCACACTATATAAATTTTTCCTTACCAAATTCCACCTACCAAAGGCGCTTCACTCTCCGGCAATGGCGCCAGAAAAGAGTCTTGATGACCCACAAGTATAGGGGATCTATCGTAGTCCTTTCGATAAGTAAGAGTGTCGAACCCAACGAGGAGCAGAAAGAAATGATAAGCGGTTTTCAGCAAGGTATTCTCTGCAAGCACTGAAATTATAGGTAACAGATAGTTTTGTGATAAGATAATTGGTAATGAGCAACAAGTAACAAAAGTAAATACAGTGCAGCAAGGTGGCCCAATCCTTTTTGTAGCAAAGGACAAGCCTAGACAAACTCTTATATAGAGAAAAGCGCTCCCGAGGACACATGGGGATTATCGTCAAGCTAGTTTTCATCACGTTCATATGATTCGCGTTTGGTACTTTGATAATTTGATATGTGGGTGGACCGGTACTTGGGTGCTGCCCTTACTTGGACAAGCATCCCACTTATGATTAACCCCTATTGCAAGCATCCACAACTACAAAAGAAGTATTAAGGTAAACCTAACCATAGCATGAAACATGTGGATCCAAATCAGCCCCTTACGAAGCAACACATAAACTAGGGTTTAAGCTTCTGTCACTCTAGCAACCCATCATCTACTTATTACTTCCCAATGCCTTCCTCTAGGCCCAAATAATGGTGAAGTGTCATGTAGTCGACGTTCACATGACACCACTAGAGGAGAGACAACATACATCTCATCAAAATATCGAACGAATACCAAATTCACATGACTACTAATAGCAAGACTTCTCCCATGTCCTCAGGAACAAACGTAACTACTCACAAAGCATATCCATGTTCATAATCATAGGGGTATTAATATGCATAAAGGATCTGAACATATGATCTTCCACCAAATAAACCAACTAGCATCAACTACAAGGAGTAATCAACACTACTAGCAACCTACAGGTACCAATCCCAGACTTAGGGGCAAGAATTGGATACAAGAGATGAACTAGGGTTTGAGAGGGGATGGTGCTGGTGAAGATGTTGATGGAGATTGCCCTCTCCCGATGAGAGGAGCGTTGGTGATGACGACGGCGATGATTTCCCCCTCCCGGAGGGAAGTGTCCCCAGCAGAACAGCTCTGCCGGAGCCCTAGATTGGTTCCGCCAAGGTTCCGCCTCGTGGCGGCGGAGTCTCGTCCCGAAAGCTTGCTTGTTATTTTTCTTCGGACGAAAGACTTCATATAGCAGAAGATGGGCATCGGAGGGCCAACAGGGGGCCCACAAGGCAGGGGGGTACGCCCAGGGGGTAGGGCGCGCCCCCCACCCTCATGGCCAGGGTGTGGGCCCCCACTTGTATTTCTTCCGCTCAATATTTTTTATTATTTCCAAAAATGACTTTGTGGAGTTTCAGGACTTTTGGAGTTGTGCAGAATAGGTCTCTAATATTTGCTCCTTTTCCAGCCCAGAATTCTAGCTGCCGGCATTCTCCCTCCTTATGTAAACCTTGTAAAATAAGAGAGAATAGGCATAAGTATTGTGACATAATGTGTAATAATAGCCCATAATGCAATGAATATTGATATAAAAGCATGATGCAAAATGGACGTATCACGCGGTCGTGGTGATTTCAGCGCACTTGCATCGCACAGGGTTGAGCCAGTACCTCCACCTTAATTTGCTCGCGCTTGCGGCGTCGTGGTGATTTCAGCGCACTTGCATCGCACACGGTTGAGCCAGTACCTCCACCTTAATTTGCTCGCGCTTGCGCGGTCGTGGTGATTTCAGCGCACTTGCATCGCAGACGGTTGAGCCAGTACCTCCACCTTAATTTGCTCGCGCTTGCGCAGGCGTGGTGATTCACATCGCACTTGTATCGCACATGGTTAAGATATTATACCCCATGTCCGTTGAGCGTCATCAGAGTATTTGCAGCAAAAAATAACATTAGAGAGGGTCAAAAGACAGCCACACCAGCATGTGGCCCAAATATATGAGTGAAAAGGGTGGTCTGTGATGTTCAAAATTCCAATGCACAACTTTGACCGCGCGGGCCCACGGTTGGGCGCGTCGTTGAAGATCGATGAGAGGGGCCAGAAGTCAAGAACCACCTGGAAGTGGCCAAATATATGTATGAATGTTGGGGATGTTTAAAACTTTAAATACACAATGCATAACTTTGGCGTGGCACCTGCCTCGCAAACCCGAAAGCACCCTAACAACCGCCTAGCTAGGATAATGTTGTACCTAGCTAGGATGCTTGGCCCACCACCTCCCACTTCGTGTCAGCGGGGCGGATGCACGTAATGATCGATACTTTGGTCATACATGCATGTCACCATGACCTACCATAAGACGGACCAATGAATCTATCGTTTGGTCAAATGACAGTTGTTGTTGTCGATAAACCGCTTGGGCCAATAGGTTGAACCATCATAAAAATCGCACGAGAGGGACCACAAAACCAGCACCTCTTGCATGTGGCCCAAGATGATGTACGTTGGGAAGGGGTGATGTGTGTTTTCAATATAGAATAATGTACAATTTAGATGTGGTGCCTACCTCTCGATACAGACAACAACCATGAAGGCAAGGTAGTTAAGGACGAGATACGCAGGGTTTGATGTAGGTCGAACCCAGCAATCCGAGCATGTGGGAGGGAATCCTGACAACGCATGAGCTCGAGCTTTGGTTGAGCGACATGTGATAGTGACCGGCCCTAACACGAACTAGGAGGAATCCATTCATGGCCAACACATAATACCCCTCATTATTGGTCAAAGGGATGATATATATATACACTCGGGGAGCAGATATGCGTGTCATCACAAAAAAACCGCACAATGGAGACGTGGTCGATCAGAAGACCCCGTATACACTTCATGCGGCCCGAAAATATGTATGGGTACAGTGGTGTGTGATGTGTTTAAATCCCAAATGCACAACTTTGATGGGCCACCAACTACATTACAAACCGAACACCGTACCCGACTCCAAGCCTGGTTCAATACGTACGATGTCAGTTTCCCAACTTCGAGGCGGTGGCGGGGGGGGGGGGGGGTGTCGTCCCACGCATGCGCTCAAACTTTATTTGGTCTAGCATGGGACACACACACAGAGATATATATATATATACACCTATATAGTGTGCGAATAACTTTGAAAGTTGGTCGTTGGATGAAGCCAATCCGACGGTACAGAGATGGCAAATACGAGCACTACTGGTCGTTGGATATCATCTACATTCCACCAGATTCTGCCACATGCATGTACAATCTAGAAGACTCCATGGTTGAACTTAAGCATAATGCACAAACCTCAAAACACAAGCACTTCTCCTTTGTTCTCTAGAATCTTCCATATCTTAATTGCCCAAACCTATTTTTCTAAATGAATTGTCACTTTTTGTTTTTACCTTTACAATGCACAATTCCATGAATCTTAAAATAGATTTTTTTATAAAACTAATTGATTTTGAATGAGATGAACTATAAGAATTAAACGAACATCTACATATGCATATATGACTCAAAGCTTACATGTTATAGTGTGGTATTTATTCATAATTTGGTTACCAAATCTCACGCGTGCAACGCACGTGTACCTTACTAGTATCAATAGGAAATCATCATGGTCAAACCCTTCTCATTGCTGGGTCAAAGGGATAGATTGTGTGGGGCCCCGTAATTGTCGGTAAAGGATAGTATATATACCTCGGCGAGCGCACATATATGTGCCACGTCTATAAGCCGCACAAGAGAGACATGCTCGAGAAGAACGCCCTGCCCCCTATACCCTGCATGCAACCTGAAAAAGGTTTATATAATCGCCATACAGGTCAAGTCAATCATTCTTTAATTTTTTAGAGGAAAAAATAACCCATAAAAACATAGTAGGTTTATATAATCGCCATGACAAGTCCGGTCAATCATTCTTTAATTTTTTAGAGCAAAAAATAACCCATAAAAACATAGTCTACAAATTAGCAAAATAAGGATCCCAAGGTTTATATAATTGCCATGATAGGTCACTATAGAGATATATTAATATATCTCTATAATGACCGTGTCATAGAATTTAAATGAAGCTTGAGATATGCAACTTCACACCGGGTCACCCATCCTTGGACTACTCCAGCCCGAGCACGCTTAACTTCTGCGTTCTATTCGACTAGGCTAGCGGATGGGAAGCCGGCCCTTGCTGATAAGAATTGCCTCCTTGCCATTAAGGCGTTTCATGCCGTCGAAAGGGCTCAGGGTTGCCGTTCGATATGGGAGCATCCAACGGTGCACACGTACGATCCGTGGGGTTTGGGTTTTGGCCAATCAAAACGCACGACTCAGATCTCGCGCGCAGCAAAAGGGGGGCATCAGCCACGGTTTGGTAGGCACACGGCTTTCGTGTGTGAACCGTGTGCTATTTGAAAACATTTTTTTGGAGGGGCTATTTGAAAACATTTACATGTGCTGTCAAAAGGGATGAGGATCGCCGTTCGATCAAGCAGAATCCAACGGTGCAGACGTACGATCCATGGGGTTTGGGTTCTGGCCAATCAGAACGCGTGACTCAGATCGCGCGCGCGGCAGGGGGGTATCATACGGAAATCAACATTCAGTAGAAACCGGTGAAAACCACGAGAAAAAGATGTTTTGAAGTTTCAAAAAAAGTTGAAAAAATGCGGGATGTGAAGAGGATGATGTTTTATTGCCACACAAAATTTCAAGTTGAAACACATTACGAGATGTGAGCTATGAAAAAGACAAAATCATCCTTGAATAGTGCCGAATAGTAATGTCACTATTGAGGGCTGAATTTGTCTTTTTCATAGCTCACATCTCATAATGTTTTTCAACTTGAAATTTTGTGTCGCAATAAAACATCACCTTCTTAACATCCCACATTTTTTTCAGATTTTTATGAAAATTTAAACTATGGTTTCCACGAAGTTTTCATTGAATATCGGCTTTCGTGAGTGAACCGTGTGCTATTTGAAAACATTTCGTGAGAAGAATCTCGGTTTTTAAATCCCCGTAAATCCAAAACTAAGCCGAAAATCATGAAACCTGGCATGGTGTCACGACATGGCACTTATATGTCGAGGAATTTTTTTCGTCCATTGTGGCGCAAGTTTTATTACAAGCCTCTTACAAAACGGAGCTTCTCACAAAGAAGCCTCGTGGTTCCGATAGGGAAACGTGTCCCCCTTGTGGGCGCAACGTAATCACTGCCTCTTTTCGCCTTGTATTTTCTTCTACGGGCAACATGGAACGACAGGATATCTGTGCTGAAATTTAAACTTATTCAGGGTTCGTTTGACCTTTTTATACACTAATTGAGTTTCCTAGGCATCTAATGTCCATAATTCAAATCTGAACTACAAATACATGCTCCAGTTCACCAAAATGGCTAGAAAAATTATACATGTGTCCTTGGGTGCATGTTTAGGTCCCATGCCAGAAATGGGAACGAATTACAACCGTACCGGTGTCATGGCTCGTCCTCAAACATTTTGAATCTCGGTTTTTAGGTCCCCATAAATCCTAAACTCACCAGAAAGTCATCAAAGGTGGCATGGTGTCACATCATGGCACATATATGTCGTGGTAAAAACATTTTCCAATTTGGGCCAAGCTTTATTACAAACCTCTTACAAAAACCGGAGCTTCTCTCAAAGAAGCCTCGTGGTTTCGATAGGGAAACGTGTTCCCCTTGTGGGCGAAACGTAATCACTGCCTCTTTTCGCCTTGTATTTTCTTCCACGGGCAACATGGAACGACATGATATCCGTGCTGAAATTTAAACTTATTCAGGGTTCGTTTGACCTTTTTATACACTAATTGAGTTTCCTAGGCATTTAATGTCCATAATTCAAATCTGAACTACAAATACATGCTCCAGTTCACCAAAATGGCTAGAAAAATTATAAATGTGTCCTTGGGTGCATGTTTAGGTCTCACGCCAGGAATGGGAACGAATTACAACCGTACCGGTGTCCTGGCTCGTCCTCAAACATTTCGAATCTCGGTTTTTAAGTCCCCATAAATCCTAAACTCACCAGAAAGTCATCAAAGGTGGCATGGTGTCACGTCATGGCACATATATGTCGTGGTAAAAACATTGCCAATTTGGGCCAATCTTTATTACAAACCTCTTACAAACCGGAGCCTGTCGCAAGAACCCTCGTGGTTTCGATAGGGAAACGTGTCCCCTTGTGGGCCAAACGATAATCACTCCGTCTTCTAGCCTCGTATTTTTTTCTACACGTGACACGGAACAACTGGAGATTCGCGCTGAACTTTGAAATTATTTAGGGTTCGTTTGACCTTTTTTATTCATTAATCGAGTTTTCTAGGCATTTTAATGTCCATAATTCAAATCCGAACTACAAATACATGCTCCAGTGCACCAAAATGGCTAGAAAAAGCGTACATGTTTCCTTGGGGTGCATGTTTAGGTCCCATGGAACGAATGGGAATGAATTCAACTGTCTCGCCGTCCTGGCTTGGCCACAAACATTGCGAATCTCGGTTTTTAAATCTCTGTAAATCCAAAACTCACCAGGAAATCATGAAACTTGGCATGGTGTTACTACATGGTACATATAATTGTCCAATTTGGGCGAAGCTATATTACAAGCCTTTTACAAACCGGAGCCTATCGCAACCCTCGTGGTTCCGGTAGGGAAACATGCCCCTCTTGTGGGTGAAACGATAATCGCTGCCTCTTCTCGCCTTGAACTTTGTTTTCTACAGGCAACATAGGATAACAGGAGTGTCGGGCTGAAATTTGAAATTGTTCGGGGTTCGTTCGGCCATTGTATATATATTACTAATTACTAAGTTTTCTATGCATTTAATGTAGTCCATAATTCAAATTTGAACTACAACCACATGCTCCAGTGAAGCAAAATGGGTGGGAAATCGTACATGTGTCATTGGGTGCATGTTTAGGTCTCATTTAAGGAATGAGAATGAATTACAAACTTGTCGTCATCCTGAAACATTGTGAATCTCGGTTTTTAAATCCCAGTAAATCAGAAAGTCACCCAAAAAAATGAAAATTGGCATGGTTTCATGACATGGCACATATATGTCATGGTAAAAAAATCGTCCAGTTTGAGAAGAGGCACACACATTAGTAGCCAACGAAGTCCTTTTTGAAACAAAAAGCTCACACATTAATATCGCAAACGGTTGTGTTATATTAACCGTGTCAAAATTTAACCATACTCAGTGGCGTGCGTGCAGCTGTTTGATTAGACGGGATGAGCGCGAGAAGTCCGCCGTGCAGGCTCGACGGGACGCGTGCGAGCAGTCTGACGCGCAGGCTCGACGGGACGCGTGCATCCTGTCCACCTCGCAGGCTCGACGGGACATGTGCGAGCAGCAAGGCTGCCCATGCTCACCGGGAAGCGAGTTCTTTGACCTCCATGCACCAGCCGCCGCCCGCCTCGCTCACAACTTCTCCATTAATGGGTTAATTAAAGCACCTGGACAGAGGGTGTTTCCTTGTGATCCCATGGCAGCATTTGCTTTGTTCTTGTTTTCAACTCGTATTCCGCCCTAATTTAAATTACCACATAGGGCAACGGATAATACGACCACAAATAAAATGGCAACGGATAATACGACGACAAATTTACAATGGCGCAGATAATAATTGTCTTACATATTCAGGATAATTTAAAATGCCAAATGCGGCAAGGCCCAGAACACTCACGACCTACATATGCATACAATTATAATAAAATATAAGCTAAAAGGCTGAGTTGGCGGCCTTCTGACGATGGTCTTCTCGGACTCCATGATCAGATAGCACCCTTGCGGCCGTTCACTCCAAGTGTCCCGACCCGCCTCCGCCTACGGAGCTGCTGGTGCTGGGAGGCTCTTGGGGCTGTTGGGCCTCTTCGAGAAGAGCTTGACAGCGTGCAATTGCATGCATGACAACTTCGCGGAACCGCTCCATTTCCATGTCTCTGGCCTGGTAGCCAATTCCGTCGATCACCTGCATCCTCAAGATATCACGCTGGTGATGTTCTACTTCGTCAGGCACGTCAACTCTGCCAAGGATGCGCTCGAGCCTGGCCACCACATCATCAGGATCGAGGTTGACACGGCTGCCGCGGGTAATGATGAAGCCGCAGGCTGCCTTTGTCTTGACTGGATCGCAGAGGTCCTCTGCCCATTCCTTGCGGGGCATCAGGCTCTCGATGAGCACTGGTGACGGCGGCTCTTCGGGTGGGTCGTCGATCATGCCGCCGAGCAGCTCTAGATCTTTTGCATGGTGGATGGCAAATTGCTCATCACACCTCCTCTACAACATGTCGATTGTGCTCCCAAGGACTGTGACACCGATATCGCTCCAATGAGCCATGGTGCCTGCACTGACCGATGAAGCTCTTGCTCCCCGACCTGCTCCGGCTCGTTCTCCTCGCCGAAGATGTAACACAGGTAGGCGTCGACGTCGAAGCTTTGGTCGTTGCCTGGCATGCTTGGAATAACTAATGGTAGATGGGTGAGGACTAGATCTTCGCAGAGTGTCGCGGCGGTGCGTTGCCGCCTGGGTTATATGCAGCAAGCCGTTAGCTGGTGGCAGGAAACCAGTGAGGGAATGGGCATGGATTTTACAATTCACCCATGTGGAGCATGGGAAGCATTCGCTGGAGCGCGGGAAGACTAAGTGGAGCACACACACAACCCGAATACCGTACCCGGTGCCACGTGTTACTTATCACACAAGTGTTAACATAAGGAAACGTATGTGTAACTTACTAATCATCGCACACGAGTACTCGCAGACGCATCGTGTGCGATACTCCTAGCCATCGCAAGCAACTAGTTTGCATTTTTCAAAGTTTTTTGTACACACAGAATCGCACATGAACTAACTGTATTAACCGTCTGTGTTGTAATTTCTCATCACAAATAGTTCATCCGAGTCGGCTGTTTGCCACGTATCACACACTTGTTAAGTTGAACTGTTTCTGTTGCGTTCGCTAATCGAAAACAGTTCGTCCGAGTGAACCGTATGCCCTATATCACACATACCTTGATCTGGCTAACCGTTTATGTTGCACTCCCTAATAGCAAATGGTTCATCAGAGCGAACTGTATGCCGTATATTGCACACACATTGATATGGCTGCCCGTTTCTGTTGTTCTGCCTCATCGCAAATTTCGAACAGGTTAACCGTGTGCCCTGAATCGTACACGCAACTAAAATCTGAACCGTGTTTGATAGCTCCGCCATCGCAAACATTTTGCACCTTTTTTGATGGTTTTTTACATCCCCGTTTGTGATTAATGCATCGCACACAGTTTCATCAAAGGGTCTCTGATCGTAGTGTCGTGTTAGCAGCATCCTGCAGTAATGTTCTCTCGAAAGAAGTGAGTGGGAGGAAAGTAGAACTTGATGAGGTAATTGTACCTGCTCCCTTATTGGAAAGTAGTTCATCACAGAATCAGTTCCAGTGATTCCTACACCAATTAGTGAGGAAGCTAATGATGATGATCATGAAACTTTAGATCAAGTTACTAACGAACCTCGTAGGTCAAGCAGAGTAAGATCCGCACCAGAGTGGTACGGTAATCCTGTTCTGGAGGTCATGTTACTTAACCATGACGAACCTACGAACTATGAGGAAGCGATGATGAGCCCAGATTCCGCGAAATGGCTTGAGGCCATGAAATCTGAGATGGGATCCATGTATGAGAACAAAGCGTGGACTTTGGTTGACTTGCCCGATGATCGGCAAGCCATAGAGAATAAATGGATCTTCAAGAAGAAGACTGACGCTGACGGTAATGTTACTGTCTACAAAGCTCGACTTGTTGCAAAAGGTTTTCAACAAGTTCAAGGAGTTGACTACGATGAGACCTTCTCACCCGTAGGGATGCTTAAGTCTGTCCGAATCATGTTAGCAATTGTCGCATTTTATGATTATGAAATTTGGCAAATGGATGTGGATATCTTAAAGAAGAGTTGTATATGATGCAACTAGAAGGTTTTGTCGATCCAAAAGGTGCTAACAAAGTGTGCAAGCTCCAGCGATCCATTTATGGACTGGTGCAAGCCTCTCGGAGTTGGGATATACGCTTTGATAGTGTGATCAAAGCATATGGTTTTATACAGACTTTTGGAGAAGCTTGCATTTACAAGAAAGTTAGTGGGAGCTCTGTAGCATTTCTGATATTATATGTGGATGACATATTGCTGATCGGAAATGATACGAAATTTCTGGATGGCATAAAAGGATACTTGAATAAGAATTTTTCAATGAAAGACCTCGGCGAAGCTGCTTATATATTGGGCATCAAGATCTATAGAGATAGATCAAGACACTTAATTGGACTTTCATAAAGCACACACCTTGATAAAGTTTTGAAGAAGTTCAAAAGGGATCAGTCAAAGAAAGTGTTCTTGCCTGTGTTACAAGGTGTGAAGTTGAGTCAGACTCAATGCCCGGCCACTGCAGAAGATAGAGAGAAAATGAAAGTCATTCCCTATGCTTCAGCCATAGGTTCTATCATGTATGCAATGTCGTGTACCAGACCTGATGTGTGCCTTGCTATTAGTTTAGCAAGGAGGTACCAAAGTAATCCAGGAGTGGATCACTGGACAGCGGTCAAGAACATCCTGAAATACCTGAAAAGGACTAAGGATATGTTTCTCGTTTATGGAGGTGACAAAGAGCTCGTCGTAAATGGTTACGTCGATGCAAGCTTTGACACTGATCCGGATGACTCTAAGTCACAAAATGGATACGTATTTATATTGAATGGTGGAGCTGTTGGTGCAGTTCCAAGCAAAGCGTCGTGGCGGAATCTACGTGTGAAGCGGAGTACATAGCTGCTTTGGAAGCAGCAAATGAAGGAGTCTGGATGAAGGAGTTCATATCCGATCTAGGTGTAATACCTAGTGCATCGGGTCCAATGAAAATCTTTTGTGACAATACTGGAGCAATTGCCTTGGCAAAGGAATTCAGATTTCACAAAACAACCAAACACATCAAGAGACGCTTCAATTCCATCCGCGATCAAGTAAAGGAGGGAGACACAGTGATTTGCAAGATACATACGGATCTGAATGTTGCAGACCCGTTGACTAAGCCTCTCTCACGAGCAAAACATGATCAACACCAAGACTCCATGGGTGTTAGAATCATTACTATGTAATCTAGATTATTGACTCTAGTGCAAGTGGGAGACTGAAGGAAATCTGCCCTAGAGGCAATAATAAAGTTGTTATTTATATTTCCTTATATCATGATAAATGTTTATTATTCATGCTAGAATTGTATTAACCGGAAACTTAGTACTTGTGTGAATACATAGACAAACAGAGTGTCCCTAGTATGCCTCTACGTGACTAGCTCGTTAATCAAAGATGGTTAAGTTTCCTAGCCATAGACATGTGTTGTCATTTGATCAACGGGATCACATCATGTAACACCCCGGATGTAACTTTCCATATTTGTATCTCCAACTCTTGCCATTTTCGGCTATGTGTTATGATATTCCCTTCGTGGTCGGGTTTTGTTTTTCATTTTGCATTTTGTTCATGTCATGCATCTCATATCATGTCATCATGTGCATCTCATTTGCATACGTGTTCGTCTCATGCATCCGAGCATTTTCCCCGTTGTCCGTTTTGCAATCCGGCACTCCCACATGCACCGGCGCACCCCCCTTGTTTCTTTTCGTGAGCGGATTTTAAACATTCTCGGAATGGACCGAGGTTTGCCAAGTGGCCTTCGTATACCACCGGTATACCACCTGTCAAGTTTCGTTCCATTTGGAGGTCGTTTGATGCTCCAACGGTTAACCGGGCAACCGCAAAGTCCGTTTGTGTGTTGCAGCAAAACCCCCTCCAAACAGCCCAAAACCCCTCTAAGTCACTTCCATGCTCTAGGTCGTTCGATCACGATCGTGTGGGCGAAAACCGTGCTCCATTTGGAGTCTCCTAGCTCCCTCTACCTATAAAAATACCTCTCCCCTCCGAAATCTCGGGCAAAAACCACCCTAACCCTAGCAAAAATCGCCCCCGCGCCGCCGGACACGTCCGCCGCCGGCCGGACGCATCCCCGTCGCTGCACCCGGCCAACCACAGCGCGCCACGTCAGCCTCCCCGTCGCCCGTACGCCGCGGCCCGCCGAGGCCCGGGGCCGGCCCCCGCGGCCCGGTCTCCCCCGCGCCCGAGCCCCGCGCGCTCGCCCGCCCGGCACCGCCGCCCTCCTCCTGTGCCTCGCCGCGCCCGCCCGTGCCGCCATTTGCCGGCGCCGCCACCGCCCGCTCGTCGCCGCGCCTCTCGCCGCCGTCCCGCGCCGCCGTCGTCGTCCTCCTCCGCTCCGGCCCCGTCTCCCCGAGCTCTCGTCGCCTCCTCTCCACCTCCCTCCGCCGTGCGCCACTGCTCCGGCGAGCTCGCGCCGCCGCCGCGCGGGATCCCGATCCAGATCCATCCGCTGCTAGGTTGACTTTCCCCTCCCCCGATTTTCTCTAAGTATTCTGATTTTTATAGTATCTTGCTATGTTCATTGCATCATAACTCTCTGCATATAGCTTTGTTTCGTGCATGTAATATATCGAAATCTTCGTCTCGAGATGCTCTTCATTTTGTTCCATTGTGCCATGTTCATTTGAGTCCATATTGATGCCCAAATCTCTGGTGCAAGAGTGCTATATACTGTTAACTGCTGTTACTTATCAGAACTTGAGGATTTGTTATTTTTGTTGCTATTGATGTGTGCATCTTATGGGCATGAGCTCTACATGTGTTTTGATGTATGCCATGCCATCTTTATAGAGGTGTATGCCATATATTTTTGTGATCTCTGTGGTGACTAGCACAAGCATGCAAACTAGGCTTCGTGATGTTTCTGTTTTCAGGGACTTAGTAATTTTGCTAAGTCTGTGACTGCTGTTATTTTGTTGCTATGTATCCATGTGGCTACAGAGAGATCCATGCTCCTTTTGGTGATGTTCAGTAAGGATGTTTTGTAGATATAGTTGTGCTCTATCCATACATACCCCTTTTTGCAATTATGAAGTGCCCTAGCATGACTCAATCTTACTCTACTTTTGCTATAAAATATTTCTGGCAGATTGTTTACGTGTTATTCAATTTTGCCAAGGTTGTTGTAGTTGTTTCATACATGCTATGTATTTGCTCTTACCATGGATAGCTTCATAAACATGCCATCTTGCTTTAAGTATGCTTTTTTTGTCATGCATTGCTTTGTGGTGAGTGCATCAAGCTCACCAAGATGCCCTCATAATGTCTGTTTCTGCCATGCTTTGTTTTCTGTTGTCTGAAACCTGTTAACGAAACTTGCTATGTTTACATGGTTGCCATCATATCTTCTGATCCCTTTTGGCTTATGGTCAGTAAGGGACTTTTGTTCTATGCATTTAGTAGATTCATGCCATGCCTTGTTTTGCCATGTTAAGTTCCTGTAGCATGTTGATTTCTTGCTCTGAACATTGCTACCTGATGCTGATTCTGCCATGTCCAGTAATTTCAAAGTCTGTGAACCTGATATCTTTTGCACTTTTGCCATGCTTGTTTGAACCTGCTGTGGTGAGATCTAGCCGTAGCTCTGTGTTCATCTTTTGTCAAGCATCTCCTGTAGATTACTGCCATATGCTTTGTTGCTATGTTGGAGTGCTGTAGCATAGTTTCTTTGTGTATTCTAAGTGCTATCATGCTGTTAATCGCAGATTCGTGTCATTCTTGTTTTGCTTGCCATTTGCAAACCGTGCATCAGTTTCCGGTGATCTTTATATCGATTTCGACCGAAATCATCTCATATTTCCAGTGAAATACTTGGTTTGCCAAGTTACTGCCTTGTTCATCATTTTTCTTCCGGAGCACGCATATGCATCGCATATCATATCTTGCATATCGTTCGTGTTTTGCATCATGTTGCTTGTGCATTTCCCGTGATTGATTGTGGTTCTGTTGCTTGTGTTCTTGTTTTGGGTAGAGCCGGGAGACGAGTTCATGAATGAGGAACCTGTTGAGTACGCTTATGAGGATCAAGCTTTCGACAACTCTGAGAACCTTGCAGGCAAGATGACCATACCCTCGAAATCACTTCTATCTTTGCTTTGCTAGTTGTTCGTTCTATTGCCATGCCGCGCTACCTACCACTTGCTATATCATGCCTCCCATATTTGCCATGTCAAGCCTCTAACCATCTTTTCCTAGCAAACCGTTGTTTGGCTAAGTTACCGCTTTTGCTCAACCCTTCTTATAGCGTTGCTAGTTGCAGGTGAAGTTGAAGTTGGTTCCATGTTGGAACATGGATATTTTGGAATATCACAATATCTCTTATTTAATTAATGCATCTATATTTGGTAAAGGGTGGAAGGCTCGGCCTTATGCCTGGTGTTTTGTTCCACTCTTGCCGCCCTAGTTTCCGTCATACCGGTATTATGTTCCTTGAGTTTGCGTTCCTTACGCGGTTGGGTGATTTATGGGACCCCCTTGACAGTTCGCCTTGAATAAAACTCCTCCAGCAAGGCCCAACCTTGGTTTTACCATTTGTCACCTAAGCCTTTTCCCTTGGGTTTTCGCGAGCCCGAGGGTCATCTTATTTTAACCCCCCCCCCCGGCCAGTGCTCCTTTGAGTGTTGGTCCGAACTGAGTAGACTGCGGGGCCCCCTCGTGGAAACTCGAGGTCTGGTTTTACTCGTAGGATATCTCATCCGGTGTTGCCCTGAGAACGAGATATGTGCAGCTCCTATCGGGATTAGTCGGCACATCGGGCGGCTTTGCTGGTCTTGTTTTGCCATTGTCGAAATGTCTTGTAAACCAGGATTCTGAGACTGATCGGGCCTTCTCGGGAGAAGGTTTATCCTTCGTTGACCGTGAGAGCTTATGATGGGCTAAGTTGGGACACCCCTGCAGGGTATTATCTTTCGAAAGCCGTGCCCGCGGTTATGAGGCAGATGGGAATTTGTTAATGTCCGGTTGTAGAGAACTTGTCACTTGACCAAATTAAAATACATCAACCGTGTGTGTAGCCGTGATGGTCTCTTCTCGGCGGAGTCCGGGAAGTGAACACGGTTTGAGTTATGCATGAACGTAAGCAGTTTCAGGATCACTTCTTGATCATTTCTAGCTTCGCGACCGTTGTGTTGCTTCTCGTCTCGCTCTCATTTGCGTATGTTAGCCACCATATATGCTTAGTGCTTGCTACAGCTCCACCTCATTACACCATCCTTTTCCTATAAGCTTAAATAGTCTTGATCTCGCGGGTGTGAGATTGCTGAGTCCTCGTGACTCACAGATTCTACTAAAACAGTTGCAGGTGCCGACGATGCCAGTGCAGATGACGCAACCGAGCTCAAGTGGGAGTTCGACGAGGAACGTGGTCGTTACTATGTTTCTTTTCCTGATGATCAGTAGTGGAGCCCAGTTGGGACGATCGGGGATCTAGCATTTGGGGTTATCTTATTTTCATTTGGTTTTGACCGTAGTCGGTCTATGTGTGGATTTTGGATGATGTATGAATTATATTTATGTATTGTGTGAAGTGGCGATTGTAAGCCGACTCTCGTTATCCCATTCTTGTTCATTACATGGGATTGTGTGAAGATGACCCTTCTTGCGACAAAACCACAATGCGGTTATGCCTCTAAGTCGTGCCTCGACACGTGGGAGATATAGCCGCATCGTGGGTGTTACACATCATTAGAGAATGATGTGATGGACAAGACCCATCCGTTAGCTTAGCATTAATGATCGTTTAGTTTTATTGCTATTGCTTTCATCATGACTTATACATGTTCCTCTGACTATGAGATTATGCAACTCCCGAATACCAGAGGAACACCTTGTGTGCTATCAAACGTCACAACGTAACTGGGTGATTATAAAGATGCTCTACAGGTGTCTCCGATGGTGTTTGTTGAGTTGGCATAGATCGAGATTAGGATTTGTCACTCCGTGTATCGGAGAGGTATCTCTGGGCCCTCTCGGTAATGCACATCACTATGAGCCTTGCAAGCAATGTAACTAATGAGTTAGTTATGGGATGATGCATTACGGAACGAGTAAAGAGACTTGCCGGTAACGAGATTGAACTAGGTTAGAGGATACCGACGATCGAATCTTGGGCAAGTAACATACCGATGACAAAGGGAACAACGTATGTTGTTATGCGGTTTGACCGATAAAGATCTTCGAAGAATATGTAGGAGCCAATATGAGCATCCAGGTCCTCTATTGGTTATTGACCGGAGATGTGTCTCGGTCATGTCTACATAGTTCTCGAACCTGTAGGGTCCGCGCGGTTAACGTTCGATGACGATTTATATTATGAGTTATGTGATTTGATGTACCGAAGTTTGTTCGGAGTCCCGGATGAGATCACGGACATGACGAGGAGTCTCGAAATGGTCGATACATAAAGATTCATAAATTGGAAGGTTACATTCGGACACCTGAATGGTTCGGGTCGTTTCGGATAAGTTTCGGAGTACCAGGGGTTATCGGACCCCCCCCCCCCACCCAGGAAGTTCATGGGCCTTAGTGGAAAGGAGAGGAGGGCCACAAGGGAGTCCCCCCCCATGGCCATTCCGAATAGGACTAGGGAGGGGGCGTCGCCCCCACTTTCCTTCTCCCCTCTTCCTCCTTCCCTCTTTTTCCCTCTCTTGGAAGGAAGGGGACTCCAACTAGGATTGGGAATCCTAGTTGAACTCCCCATGGCACGCGCCCCCCTTGGTCGGCCTCCTCCTCCTCCCCTCCTTTATATACATGGGAGGGGGCACCCCAAAGACACACAAGTTTCTCTTAGCCGTGTGCAGTGCCCCCCTCCACAGTTACACACCTCGATCATATCGTCATAGTGCTTAGGCGAAGCCCTGCGCCGGTAACTTCGGCATCACCGTCGCCACGCCATCGTGCTGATGGAACTCTCCCTCGGCCTCAACTGGATCAAGAGCTCGAGGGACGTCATCGAGTTGAACGTGTGCTGAACGCGGAGGTGCCATACGTTTGGTGCTTGGATCGATTGGCTCGCGAAGACGTTCGACTACATCAACCGCGTTACTAAATGCTTCTGCTTTCGGTCTATGAGGGTACGTGGACATACTCTCCCCGCTTGTTGCTATGCTTCTCCTAGATAGATCTTGCGTGATCATAGGAATTATTTTGAAATACTACGTTGCCCAACAACATTGAGTCTGATTCAGCTTCACACCTTGTAACACACGCAAGAACCCTTTCTTTGACTGATCCATTTTGAACTTCTTCAAAACTTTATCAAGGTATGTGCTTTGTGAAAGTCCAATTAAGCGTCTTGATCTATATCTATAGATCTTGATGCCTAATATATAAGCAGCTTCACCGGGGTTTTTCATTGAAAAATTCTTATTCAAGTATCCTTTTATGCTATCCAGAAATTCTATATCATTTTCAATCAACAATATGTCATCCACATATAATATTAGAAATGCTACAGAGCTCCCACTCACTTTCTTGTAAATATAGACTTCTCGAAAAGTCTGTATAAAACCATATGCTTTGATCATACTATCAAAGCGTATATTCCAACTCCGAGAGGCTTGCACCAGTCCATAAATGGATCACTGAAGCTTGCACACTTTGTTAGCACCTTTAGGATCGACAAAACCTTCTGGTTGCATCATATACAACTCTTCTTTAAGAAGTCCATTAAGGAATGCAGTTTTGACATCCATTTGCCAAATTTCATAATCATAAAATGCGGCAATTGCTAACATGATTCGGACAGACTTAAGCATCGCTACGGGTGAGAAGGTCGCATCGTAGTCAACTCCTTGAACTTGTCAAAAACCTTTCGCAACAAGTCGAGCTTTGTAGACAGTAACATTACCATCAGCGTCAGTCTTCTTGAAAATCCATTTATTTTCTATGGCTTGCCGATCATCGGGTAAGTCAACCAAAGTCCATACTTTGTTCTCATACATGGATCCCATCTCAGATTTCATGGCCTCAAGCCATTTCGCGGAATCTGGGCACATCATCGCTTCCTCATAGTTCGTAGGTTCGTCATGGTCTAGTAACATGACTTTCAGAATAGGATTACCGTACCACTCTGGTGCGGAACATACTCTGGTTGACCTACGAGGTTCGTTAGTAACTTGATCTGAAGTTTGATGATCATCATCATTAGCTTCCTCACTAATTGGTGTAGGTATCACTGGAATTGATTTCTGTGATGAACCACTTTCCAATTCGAGAGAAGGTACATTTACCTCATCAAGTTCTACTTTCCTCCCACTCACTTCTTTCGAGAGAAACTCCTTCTCTAGAAAGGATCCATTCTTAGCAACAAAGATGTTGCCTTCGGATATGTGATAGAAGGTGTACCCAACAGTTTCTTTTGGGTATCCTATGAATACGCACTTCTCCGATTTGGGTTCGAGCTTGTCAGGCTAAAGCTTTTTCACATAAGCATCGCAACCCCAAACTTTAAGAAACGACAGCTTAGGTTTCTTGCCAAACCATAGTTCATACGGTGTCGTCTCAACGGATTTAGACGGTGCCCTATTTAATGTGAATGCAACTGTCTCTAATGCATAACCCCAAAACCATAGTGGTAAATTGGTAAGAGACATCATAGATCGCACCATATCTAATAAAGTAACACACCATTACGCTGTGGTGTTCCAGGTGGCGTGAGTTGTGAAACTATTCCACATTGTTTTAAATGACAGATCGTAGAAACTTTTATTTTCTTGTTACGATGATTCTCCACTTTACTCTGGAATTCTTTGAGCTTTTCAAATGTTTCAGACTTGTATTTCATCAAGTCGATATACCCATATCTTCTCAAATCATCTCTGCAGGTCAAAAAATAACGATACCCGCCGCGAGCCTCAACACTCATCGGACCGCATACATCGGTACGTATTATTTCCAATAAGTCAGTGGCTCGCTCCATTGTTCCGGAGAACGGAATTTTAGTCATCTTGCCCATGAGGCATGGTTCGCAAACATCAAATGATTCATAATCAAGTGATTCCAAAAGTCCATCCGCATGGAGTTTCTTCATGCGCTTTACACCAATATGACCTAAACGGCGGTGCCACAAATATGTTGCACTATCATTATAAACTTTGCATATTTTGGCATCAATATTATGAATATGTGTATCACTACGATCGAGATTCAATAAACCATTTATATTGAGTGTATGACCATAAAAGGTTTTATTCATGTAAACAGAACAACAATTATTCTTTGACTTAAATGAATAACTGTATTGCAATAAACATGATCCAATCATATTCACGCTCAACGCAAACACCAAATAACATTTATTTCAGGTTCAACACTAATCCCGAAGGTAAAGGGAGTGTGCGATGGTGATCTTATCAACCTTGGAATCACTTCCAACACACATCGTCACCTCACCCTTTACTAGTATATGTTCATTTTGCAACTCCTGTTTCGAGTTACAAATCTTAGCAACTGAACCGGTATCAAATACCCACGGGCTACTATGAACATTAGTAAAGTACACATCAATAACATGTATATCAAATATACCTTTATTCACTTTGCCATCCTTCTTATCCGCCAAGTTTTTGGGGCAGTTCCGCTTCCAGTGACCATTTCCTTTGCAGTAGAAGCACTCAGTTTCAGGTTTGGGTCTAGCTTTGGGCTTCTTCACGGGAGTGGCAACTTGCTTGCCATTCTTCTTGAAGTTCCCTTTCTTTCCCTTGCCCTTTTTCTTGAAACTAGTGGTCTTGTTAACCATCAACACTTGATGCTATTTCTTGATTTCTACCTTCGCTTGTTTCAGCATCGCGAAGAGCTTGGGAATCGTTTTTGTTATCCCTTGCATATTATAGTTCATCACGAAGTTCTAGTAACTTGGTGATAGTCAATAGAGAACTCTGTCAATCACTATCTTATCTGGAAGATTAACTCTCACTTGATTCAAGCGATTGTAGTACCCAGACATTCTGAGCACATGCTCACTAGCTGAGCTATTCTCCTCCATCTTGTAGGCCAAGTACTTGTTAGAGGTCTCATACCTCTTAACACGAGCATGAGTCTGAAATACTAATTTCAGCTCTTGGAACATCTCATATGCTCTGTGGCATTCAAAACATTTTTGAAGTCCCGGTTCTAAGCCGTAAAGCATGGTGCACTAAACTATCAAGTAGTCGTCATTTCGAGCTTGCCAAACGTTCATAACGTCATCTGCTCCTGCAATAGGTCTGTCACCTAGCGGTGCATCAAGGACATAATTCTTCTGTGCAGCAATGAGGATAATCCTCAGATCACGGACCCAGTCCGCATCATTGCTACTATCATCTTTCAACTTAGTTTTCTCTAGGAACATATAAAAACATAGGGTAGCTACAACGCGAGCTATTGATCTACAACATAGATATGCAAATACTATCAGGACTAAGTTTATGATAAATTAAGTTCAATTAATCATATTACTGAAGAACTCCCACTTAGATAGACGTCCCTCGAGTCATCTATATGATCATGTGATCCAAATCAACTAAACCATGTCCGATCATCACGTGAGATGGAGTAGTCATCAATGGTGAACATCTCTATGTTGATCATATCTACTATATGATTCATGTTCGACCTTTCGGTCTCTAGTGTTCTGAGGCCATGTCTGTACATGCTAGGCTCGTCAAGTTTAACCCGAGTATTCTGTATGTGCAAAACTGTCTTGCACCCGTTGTATGTGAACGTAGAGCCTATCACACCTGATCATCACGTGGTGTCTCAACATGACGAACTGTCGCAACGACGCATACTCAGGGAGAACACTTATACCTTGAAATTTTAGTAATTGATCATCTTATAATGCTACCGCCGTACTAAACAAAATAAGATGCATAAAAGATAAACATCACATGCAATCAAAATATGTGACATGATATGGCCATCATCATCTTGTGCCTTTGATCTCCATCTGCAAAGCACCGTCATGATCTCCATCGTCACCGGCTTGAAACCTTGATCTCCATCGTAGCGTCGTTGTTGTCTCGCCAACTATTGCTTCTACAACTATCGCTACCGCATAGTGATAAAGTAAAGCAGTTACATGGCGATTGCATTTCATACAATAAAGCGACAATCATAAGGCTCCTGCCAGTTGCCGATAACTTTTACAAAACATGATCATCTCATACAAGAACTTATATCACATCATTTCTTGACCATATCACATCACAACATGCCCTGCAAAAACAAGTTAGATGTCCTCTACTTTGTTGTTGTAAGTTTTACGTGGCTGCTACGGTCTTCTAGCAAGAACCGTTCTTACCTACGCATCAAACCATAACGATTTTTCGTCAAGTGTGTTGTTTTAACCTTCAACAAGGACCGGCCGTAGTCAAACTCGATTCAACTAAAGTTGGAGAAATAGACACCCGCCAGCCACCTTTATGTAAAACAAGTTGCATGTCTGTCGGTGGAACCGGTCTCATGAACATGGTCATGTAAGGTTGGTCCGGGCTGCTTCATCCAACAATACCGCCGAATCATAATAAGACGTTGGTGGTAAGCAGTATGACTATTATCACCCACAACTCTTTGTGTTCTACTCATGCATATCATCTACGCATAGACCTGGCTCGGATGCCACTGTTGGGGAACGTAGCATGCAATTTCAAAAAAAATTCTACGCTCACGCAAGATCTATCTAGGAGATGCATAGCAACGAGAGAGGGAGAGTGTGTCCACGTACCCTCGTAGACCGAAAGCGGAAGCGTTAGGTTAACGAGGTTGATGTAGTCGAACGTCTTCACGATCCAACCGATCAAGTACCGAACGTACAACACCTCCGAGTTCTGCACACGTTCAGCTCGATGACATCCCTCGAACTCTTGATCCAGCAGAGGGTCGAGGGAGAGTTTCGTCAGCATGACGGTGTGGTGACGGTGACGGTGATGTGATCCGCGCAGGGCTTCGCCTAAGCACTACATGAATATGACCGCAGGAGTAAACTGTGGAGAGAGACGCCGCCCACGGCTTGGAACAATTGGTGTGTCTCCAAGGGGTGCCCTGCCCACGTATATAAAGGAGGGAGAGGAGGAGGCCGGCCACCTGGGGCGCGCCATGAAGGGGGCGAGTCCTACTAGGACTCTAGTCCTAGTAGGATTCGCCCCCCCCCCCCTTTTCCTTCTCATGGAGGGGGAAAGAGGGAAGGAGAGGGAGAGGGGGAAACGAAAGGAGGGTTGCGCCCCCTTTCCCTTGTCCAATTCGGACAGCCCATGGGGGGGCGCCACCCCTTGTGGGCTCCCATCTCTCTCCCCTATGGCCTATGTTGGCCCATTACTTCCCCGGGGGGTTCCGGTAACCCCTCGGTACTCCGATAAATATCCGAAACATCCCGAAACCATTCCGGTGTCCAAATACTATCCTCCAATATATCAATCTTTACCTCTCGACTATTTAAAGACTCCTCGTCATGCCCGTGATCTCATCTGGGACTTCGAACAATCTTCGGTCACCAAAACACATAACTCATAATACAAATCATCATCCAACGTTAAGCGTGCGGACCCTACGGGTTCGAGAACTATGTAGACATGATCGGGACACATCTCCGATCAATAACCAACAGCGAAACCTGGATGCTCATATTGGTTCCTAAATATTCTACGAAGATCTCTATCGGTCAAACCGCAATAACAACATACGTTATTCCCTTTGTCATCGGTATGTTACTTGCCCGAGATTCGATCGTCGGTATCCTCATACCTAGTTCAATCTTGTTACCGGCAAGTCTCTTTACTCGTTCCGTAATGCATCATCCCATAACTAACTCATTAGTCACATTGCTTTCAAGGCTTATAGTGATGTGCATTACCGAGAGGGCCCAGAGATACCTCTTCGATACACGGAGTGACAAATCCTAATCTCGATCTATGCCAACCCAACAAACACCTTCGGAGACACCTGTAGAGCATCTTTATAATAACCCAGTTACGTTGTGACGTTTGATAGCACACAAGGTGTTCCTTCGGTATTCGGGAGTTGCATAATCTCATAGTCAGAGGAATATGTATAAGTCATGAAGAAAGCAATAGCAATAAAAGTTAACGATCATTATGCTAAGCTAACGGATGGGTCTTGTCCATCAAATCATTCTCCTAATGATGTGATCCCGTTCATCAAATGACAACACATGTCTATGGTTAGGAAACTTAACCATCTTTAATTAACGAGCTAGTCAAGTAGAGGCATACTAGGGACACTTTGTTTTGTCTATGTATTCACACATGTAGCAAGTTTCCGGTTAATACAATTCTAGCATGAATAATAAACATTTATCATGATATAAGGAAATATAAATAACAACTTTATTATTGCCTCTAGGGCATATTTCCTTCAATTATGCCATGGATGATCATCATAATTATGCGCAGTTCTGTCAATTGCCCAATAGTAATTTGTTTAACCACCGTTGCTATGCTTATGAGAGAGATGCCTCTAATGAACCTATTGTCTCTAGGTCCATTCTCTACTAATACTAAGAATCCTACAATTGTCTTGCATATTTTATTTTACCTTTTTGTAGTTTTACTATTTTGCCTTCAATACCAGTTTAATCTTGCAACTGGCAAGAACAAGGGGAGTGACGACCCCCTTGTCTTTGTTGGATGCAAGCATTTGTTGTATCTGTGTGCAGGTACTGTTCACGTTGCTAGCCTAGTGCCTTCTTCTAATTTGACAACCTTGGTTTTTAACTGAGGGATACTATCTTTTAATATAATGTTTCACCCTTCCTATTCTGATAAATCTAACAAGTCTTTAAAGGTGTTTCCTGGTTGTTTTTTCTATCGGTTTCTTTCATGGTTTTCTCTTTTCAATTTTTTTATTTTCTGAAAAATTCTTGTACTTTTTTAAAAACTATTCAGGTTTGGAAAATAGTCACAAATTCTAAAAAATGTTTAAAACAATTCAAAAATGCTCATAATCTTTAATAAATCTTCATGCTTATAAATATGTTTAAAAAATCAAATTCTGTTTAGAAATTCAAAAAATTGCGTATTCATAAAATACCTGTGTTTCTAAAACATATAAGGCAATTGTCTTCGTTTAAGGCATTGTTCGCATTTATAAGAAATGTTTGAAAAATTCAAAAACTGTTCATGTGTTTAAACATTTTAAAAATGTTCATATTTTCCAAAAGTATTCACAATATATTTTCTAAATAAATCTACATAATCACTTTGAAAAAAAATAAAGTTCTTCATGTTTTATTAAAAGTGAATAAGAAAACCGAGCGGGGAAATAGTCACTACAGTAGTTGAGTCACTATTGTAAGGCAAGTGGATATAGTGTCTGCTCACCAATGGGCCGCCCCAAGTCAGGTGCGCCCGTGTGAAGCCTAGCATTTATCCACCACGGATAACTCGCCAACGATGTCGCCTTCCACGACGAGAGCTCTTTCGCCAAACGATCCACCATTGTTGTTTGAATCCCCCGCCGTCGCCTTCCACAACGAGAGCTCTACCGCCAAACGATTCACCATGATTGTTTGGCTCCACTACCGCCATGGCCGCACAATGCTTCAAATAGGCGTTCCCTTTCCGTCCTAGTGCAGACTATATCTTGCTTGTAGCGAGTAAATTGTCCATCTTGTGTGAAGGATTCCCCCCACGTGTATTTACTGGGCCGGCCCATTTTTATGTTTTTTCGTTTGCTGGGGTTCCATTCAGATGCTTGTTGTTTTGTTCAGACTCGATTTTAAGTTTTTTTTTCATTTTTTTATTTGATTTTCTTTGTTTCTTCACTCACTTTCTTCGGTTTCTCACCGGGTTTCTTCATTTCTTTCCCCGATTTTCCTTTTTTCCCATCGGTTTTCTTCATTTCTTCACTGGTTTCTTCTTCTTGTTTTTCCTTTTTTCCATCGGTTTTCTTTGTTTCTCTGTCGGATTTCACTATTTTTCTTCTTCTTTCTTTTCTATGACTTCCTTTGTTTTTTTTGTTTCTTTCATCACTTTTTATTGTTTTACCTTTCTTAACACATGTCTAATTTTTCTAGCATATATGCAAAACATTTTTTATACACGTTGAACATTTTATACGTGATGTACATTTTTGTTTCAATATATGGTTTTGAACACCTTTTCGAATACATTGTCAGCATTATTCCAATACACATTGAACATTTTTAATGGCAATAAAAATATCTTCAAACAGCGCAACCACTTTTAAAAATTCCACGGACATTCTTTCGAAACACATGAATATTTTCTTTATAATTTCACATACATTTTCTTAACCTACGTGAACATCTTTTTACATCGTATAAACATTTTTTGTATACACAATGAACATTTTTTAAATACATGATTAACATTTTGTTCAAACATATATTTTGATGTCAACTTTTTTTGCATACACATTCTACATTTTACGTATACACCAAGAACAATTTTTATATACATGTTTAATATTTTTCAAATGCATTATTAATATTTTTGGAAACTTCAATTTTTTTATGTCTACTTTTTCTCATACACATTGACATATTTGGTATACGCCGGGAATATTTTTTTTATATACATCTTGAACATTTTTCAAACACATGATTAATGTTTCTTTAAACATATATTTTTTGTTGTCTACTTGTTCACATACACATTGTACATTTTTTTTTGTATACACCAGGACATTTTATATATACAGGTTTGACATGTTTTAAATACATGATTAACATTTTATATATACATGTTTGACATGTTATATATATATATATATATATATATATATATATATATATATATATATATATATATATATATATATATATATATATATATGACAAGTTACCACCACTTGAGATTTGTATGTTGTATGTAGTATCTACCAAATCAAAGAGTATATAGTATATAAGAATGTTTACGTAGTATATATAGTAATTTTTAGGAAGTATGTATCATATTTTCAATATGCTCAATTTTACATATAAATATATACGTATTTCACAAATTTAATAAAAATCATGGGCCAAATTCGAATTTTTTCATGTTATCCACTTTGTATTATCTTATATATAAGATATGAACATACTTATAATGATAATGTAGTATATAGAATATCATATGGTAGTATATGAGACATGTGGGGTAACTACCACTGAGTGGTAGGATGGATTTTCCATATATATATATATATATATATATATATATATATATATATATATATATATATATATATATATATATATATATATATATATATATATATATATATATATATATATATATATATATATATATATATATATATATATATATATATATATATATATATTTTTCTCTCTATATATATAGTATAAATTTTTTACCATCATTTGTGTTTTGTATGTTGTATGTAGTATATGTCAAAATCGAAAGTATACACGTATAGTATATAGTACATAACGATGTTTATGTAGTATATATACTACTTTTTAGGTAGTATGTACCATATTTTAAATATATTCTTTTTTGCGTATAAATATGTATGTATTTCACAAATATAACAAAAATTATGGGCTCATATACAATTTTTTAATATAACTTGCCTTGAAATATTTTAGATATAGTATATGAACAAATTTAGAATGATAAAGTAGTATATATAGTATCACATGGTAGTATATGAGATATGTGGGGTAATTACCGCTAGGTGGTAGGATGGATTTTTTTCTAATGTGTGTGTGTGTGTGTGTTGATGTCTACTTTTTCATACACATTGTATAATTTTTATATATATTAGAAAAAATTCTATACATGTTTAACATTTTTCAATTTTGTATGTAAAGTGATTTTGGTAATAGAAATATTTAGAATATTTCAAAGTATAAGAAAAAGTAAAAGAATAATAAAAAAATAAAGAAAAACCATGTGAAAATTTAACTAATGAAAAGCAGAGTGCTGAAGGCATGTGTCCGCGCTGGACCAGCCCATTCTGGCGGCCGCTTGAGACGAGACGGCGAGATAGTCGCAGCCTCGCTATTCGGCAAATCCCGTTAACGTGCATTTTCGTTAACCGGCGCCTGCAGCGCACACTACCTCCCTTGTTGGGCCGGCCCGTCGACTGAATTCGATCCATCTCCTCCCTTTTCTTTAAACCAAGAGCTACTCCTCCCTTTTCTTTTTTTATGTAATTTCAATACGATTTCGTTTATGTTCATGTTTTCAATTTAGAACCCCACGGAAGTGAATAGAAAAAAGAAAAATACCCCTGTGATACGCCTTCCTTTACCTATTTCTAGATTGATTGATGTTCAATGGAGGGAAACTTGCCATTCCTTCTTTCCTTTGAAATTGTACATTTTTTTGATTCTAAACTAATTGTATCCTTTTTGTTCCCATCGAGCTTTCTTGCCTAGTGACTAAGGATTTTCACACTTGTTGTGTCTATAAAAGATTTTCTCATAAAACACTAACAGAAGTGTTAGAGGGATTCACTTTCGATAAGAATCCAAAAGCAAGTTCCCTATACTACCTTCTTTCCCTCCTCTGTTTCTGTCTTTAAGAGGCAGTGCATCCAGCAGGAATCGAACCTACTTTTTGACCCATTTTGCCTTTCTAGGTTGGTGGGCGCTTTCACCATTCAGCCATGGATGCTTTAGCGAGTGAACTAGGTTTTTATTTGAGAGCGAACTAGGTTTTTAGTGGTATTCCTTCTCGAGCTTCTATTTCTTCCGTTAAGGGAGATTCGGGAAAAGATGGAATAGGAAGACGTGTTTCCAGAACGAACAAGATACGGGTAGAGAAGGGGAAGTTAGCAAAGTTAGACAAGATTGGAATGGGCATAGGAACATGTATTGATGTACCAGATCGGCTAATGCTCCCAGGTTGATGCGATGTATTCCACCAGTTGACTGGAGACTTTATTATTGGTATATCGATCGGTCCAGCACGGATTGAAATAGGAGCCGGTTCCCTATACTACCTTCTTTCCCTCCTCTGTTTCTGTCTTTAAGAGGCAGTGCATCCAGCAGGAATCGAACCTACTTTTTGACCCATTTTACCTTTCTAGGTTGGTGGGCGCTTTCACCGTTCAGCCATGGATGCTTTAGCGAGTGAACTAGGTTTTTATTTGAGAGCGAACTAGGTCTAGGTTTTTATTTGAGAGCGAACTAGGTTTTTAGTGGTATTCCTTCTCGAGCTTCTATTTCTTCCGTTAAGGGAGATTCGGGAAAAGATGGAATAGGAAGACGTGTTTCCAGAACGAACAAGATACGGGTAGAGAAGGGGAAGTTAGCAAAGTTAGACAAGATTGGAATGGGCATAGGAACATGTATTGATGTACCAGATCGGCTAATGCTCCCAGGTTGATGCGATGTATTCCACCAGTTGACTGGAGACTTTATTATTGGTATATCGATCGGTCACGGATTGAAATAGGAGCCGGTTCGACACTCTTCCCGTGTTAAATCCAAAAAATTTAAGGGCACTACCAGCGAATCGAACCGACGACCTCCTTAACAAACAAACACGGCACAACCACCAGGCCACTAACCAACTTGTGCACACCATCCTCGTTTTACTCTTTTATTCATTTGTCAGTTTGTTTTGTTCTGTTTCTTTTCTTTTTTTTCTAGTTCTTTTACCTTTTCTTTTATTTATTTTCTTAAATGCGGTATTTTAGTTCGTGAACTTTTTCGAAAATTCTATGAACTCTTTTCTCAAATCGATGAACCTTTTCCATTTTTTATGAACTTTTTTTTTGAAAATTGATGAACTTTTTTGAAATTTGGTGAACTTTCTTCAAATTCGATGAACTTTTTTCAAAAAAATGATGAACTCTTTTCAAATTCGATGAACTTTTTCCATTCTTGGATGAACTATTTTTGAAAATTGATGAACTTTCTTCAAATTCGATGAACTTTTATCAAATTAGGTGAACGTTTTTCAAAAAAATGATGAACTCTTTTCAAATCCGATGAACTTTTTTAAGAATCGATGAACTACTTTCAAATTCGATGAATATTTTTCAACTTCGTTCAACCTCTTTTGAAAATTTTGCGAAGTTTTGTTCAAAATCCGTGAACATTTTTGAATTCGTACACGTTTTTGTTTTTGGCGAATTTTTTGTTTTTTTGTATTAATCAACGTGAAGAAAGTTGAATATATGTTAATGTTTGTATTAAAGGAGAGCTCAAATAGAGTTTGTTTTCTAATAATAGGTAACAACCCAAGCTTGGTATAGTGGTGAAGGCCTGAAGCTGCTAATTTAGCGTTTAGAGATCGATTCCTTCTGCGCCTGAATTTAGCCTCAGCTTTTTTCACTTCCCGTTTTGCGTTTTTCCTCTGATTCATTGGGCCGGCCCGCTACGCGCCGCGTGCAGGCGCCAGGAGCGCTGGCCGGCGCTTGCAGCGCCCAATAGGGGCTCCCTCGCTATTCCGCGCGCTGAGCGTAACGGAGGCTTCAAAAGACTCGGGCTGGGCTAGGAGATCCACCAAGGCTTCCCACAGACAGACGTTCGTCCGTAGTACGTACGTTTTAGTCATTTTTCTCAAAAAAAAAAGTACGTTTTAGTCTATATAAAAAAATATACGTTTTATTTGAGAAAAAACCACTTTGCCTCAAAAAAACATTAGAAAAACCACGCCTCCGGTTTGTTTGGAGCCACGCGAATCTCACGGAAGGAATCGCGCAACCGCTCAAACGGGGAGAACAAAAAACATGGGAACCAACGGACCAACGAACAGAACGCCGCGCGCCGCCTGCGTTTCGCCCTCGACAACGGCCCGGACGTCGCTCGCGGCCGCGCCGCCGAGGCATTATCGATCACCCACACGATCATCTGCTCCCCCCATCCAACGCCGACGGCCGTGCGTGTGCTTGGCGCGGCCGCCTCGGCAGCTCACTAACGACCATGCAAAAAACAATGAGCGCCGGTCTTTCGGTTCCACTTTCCACCACCCTGACCTCATCGCGATCCCAATATTCGCCGCCCCGCTCGCTTTCCCCGCCGGCCCTCAGACGTCGGCGCGGCGCCCAACTTGCCCGTCGGCTTCACGTCATGGCCTCACTCCGCCATCATTCTCACACGCCAAGCCGCCCCGCGCGCTCCCCCGCCTCGCGTCCACACCTCCGATCAGCCGACGATTACCATCCAAGCAACGCGGCTTCTTTAACAAAGCATCCAAGTCGGCGACCAAGAAAGGCCGCTACGCTTTTGTGCCAAGTGCTGGACGCCCATGCCATTTTCAAAACTTTCTGTCGCTCCGGAGCTTTGCGCTCACCATCCAAGTATCCGACCACGACGGCACCGCCCGGGCCAGCGACAACGCCGGCCACTGAAACCTAGGCGCCATTTCTCGCCTTTGCTTCCGGGGCGCCGAGGCTGACACGAGCGACAAACGGCGCCAAAAAGAAATGAGCCGCAGGAGGCCGATCACCAGCAGAATATTTTAGCACTAGCCCCTCGGGAAAGACCGGTCACGGTCGAGGCGTTCAAATCGCCGTGCGAATCATGGCCGAATTAAGTGGTGCCGGAATCAATTTCCGGGGCCCGTACCCATCGACCGGATGGCCGTTGCTATCGCACCAGTATCTTTTTCTCTTTTGTTGTTGTTGTGTGGAGAGGATACATACATCCAGCATGATGAACATATGAATATGACGCAGAGATGAATGATAATGGTAGCTCGTGCAAGTAGAATCTTCTCTTGTCGTCGATGGCTATGGGTCAACCTTTTATTAGCAGCTGCGTTAGTAGGTTTCAATAAGTGCTGATGCAGGCTGCGGAGAAATTCCGGTCATCAAGCCAAATTTCTCGGAAGAAGGGTGGTATCCTGGATGTGTGTCAGATTTGGGCAAAGTTCAGTGGACGGTGTTTGACTTGGCGTCAGGCCTGGTTCGGCACGCAAAGAGCGCTGAACTGAATTCTGTGGACAGTGCCAAAAGTGTGAACTGTTGAGACCTTTGAACGTTTATTGCTTGGACAGAAACCATGATTTTTCAAAGTCTCGAGCTAACAAAAACTTGTCTTCGTAATTTTGTTGACTCTCCAGAGCATCATGCCGTCCAAAGTATTACTATTTTCTACACCATTTCTTCTTCTTTTCCACACTATATTTTTGTGTTCAGTGATTGGCTTGGTTTATTCTTCTGCTTGGTCTGGACGTGCAGCCAGTATATTTCCAGGTCGCTTTCAGCCGTCCCTTTCTGATCCCAAAGGGCGAAATAATGCCCATGTTCATCCCATGACAGCAAACCCCTCTTCTTTTTTTTTTCTCCCGCTGAAAGCGAGTTTCTACTGCTCTTCTATCTTGCCATCATTCGAAGGGAAGAAGAAGATCGGAGAGCAAGCTGCTGGCAAGCCAAGAACAAAGGCAGTAAATAATAACATCACAAACTTTCTCTACCATCGCATGCATATATTCCTCCAAAGTATACAGACAAGGGCCGGTCCAGATCAAGAGCCACTGAACACAGAGTGCAACGCACACAAAGGCGGCTCAGATCGATCACTCACCCGTTGAAGCGATGACCCATGGAGCAAGTAAAGTGCCGTGTTGCCAGTGAAACTGCCAAATGAGGCCCCTGCATCACTAGCCCCTCTAGAACCCGGCGTGGTTCCAAACCACCATGCACGGGGCAAAAGACGAGGCTCGAAGGTGACTTGGAGACCACCTCCACTACGCTTCCTCTAGTCGCCATCTAGGTGGCTCGTCACGGCCTGGGTTGTACTTGTAGGTTTAACCCAAGCAACCTCCTGTGAGAAGTGAGATTTCCTTTCGCGAAAGCCATCAGCCCATGGACGCGCCAAAGGGCATCGTTTTCGCAGCGGGGGGACAAGCTGATGTGGATTAACTGGCGCTGAAAGATATGTTTCGTCTTGGAACATTAGGCGCAGGACAGGATCACCAACCGGTCTCTCTCCCTCTCTCTCTCCCGCTCGTCGTCATGGCCTGGATCTTGAACACGCGAAGCGCCATGCATGGAGGACGATTCAGCGTATAAGTTTCTCCTACCATGACCAAAACTTATAGTAGAATAATAAGCCTAATGGCGTCACCATGAGCCGGAGTCGTCAAAACTGCATTGTGTTCAGATTGTGTCGATATATTGATATTGTTCAAACAAGATTACTTTTCTTTTTCTCTCTTGCAGCATTTGTTTGGGGCGCCTTTTCGCTTCCCGGAGCCGGAGTTGCGTGCAGCCAGTTGAGCTTTTTTTTTACAACAAACATGTGTGTCGTCTTGTCCAACTATTTCCATATTTTCATGGACGGATGAAATTCGTAGCGCTCCTTGTGAAAAATCAAATTAAATGATCTAAAAAGCTTTACAAATTACCTTCTCCAAGTATTGATTATGTTGTTGTTGTCCTTTTCTTTTCTTTTGCGCATAGCACTACGAATGTCATCTTTCCGTGAAAAATGTGAGTAAGGTTAGAACACATACATGTTTTGTTATTAAAAATACTGGAAATATTTGAAATGTTTATATATGTATTTCAAACTATTTTCCAATGGTGTTACCATGCATTTAATGACATACCCATACGATAATCAATATTATATAGTTGGATTGGATCGGTGGCAAGTGTACTCGTGGTTAGGCCATGGGGCTTGAACGCCTTGCGCAAGTAGCGAAGGAAAAAAGCCCAACCTGCCGTTCAAGAAAAGCAGGTTTAGTGTGAGCTTGGGTTGTGTTGCACTTTTCCATCCTTTTGTTCTTGTTACCTTTCAGTGGTGCTGTTGAGGATATAGACCTTAGAGTCACTCGCCAGGAGGGGCCGGGTTACTCGTAGGGTCGTTGCCAGAAGCCCAGGAGCCGAGTTTCAAGATAATGGGCCAGAGATGGGCTGAGGCCCGGATATGGCTTAAATCCCGTAGTTATCATCATTGTTATAGTAGACTTGTAGTGTAAGGCAGGTATTGTTTAGAGTCCGAGCCGGACGCTCTTATGAGCCGGCCGGGACTCTAAGGGCTGCTGGGCGTCAGCCTCCCTATATAAAGGGAGGACCCGGCAGCGGCTTAAGGGCGACACCAACCTCATCGAGAACCGGGCATAGCTGTTTAGCTCCCTGGCGATCGTAACCCTAATCAATAACACCTCGAACTGGACGTAAGCTTTTTCCTTCACCGTAAGGGGCTGAACCAGTATAAACCCTCGTGTTCCTTGTCCCGCATAACCCCTTCAAGCTTCCTAGTTGCGATGGCTCCACGACTAAGTCCTAGCTTAAGGACATCTGCCGTGACAATTCCACGACAGATGGCGCCCACCGTGGGGCTCGCGCACGGTGGATTTGAGTTCTTGAAGGGCAGCTTCGAAGGGCTCAAGGGGTACGCCGTAGGCCGGATGACCAAGAGTCGTCGCGGCAAGCTCTACATCGATGACAGGGACTGGGGCCCCGACGCTGGCTCAATTGAGTACGGGTACCAGGTCCCCTTTGGCGGAATTCATGTCTTCATTGGCAAGGTTGGTGAGCCGGGCCCCGAGCCGGATCTCTGCGCCGATCTCGTTGAAACGGCTCAGCGCGCACGACCCGCTCGGGCCCGGCCTGCCTTAAGGCGCGCTTTTGTGGGATGCATCCATTGGAGGCCCTCTGATCCTTCCGGGTCTCGTGATGAGGCGGCCGCCGGCTCTGACGGCGAGTCGGCCACCGATGAATCAAACTCGTTGTACCAACTCCAAGATAGCAGGCTCATGGGTTGTTCCGATGGCGACAGTATTCCAGACCTTTTTGAGCCGCCAAGTCAGGTTGGAGTTTTTATGGCCGGTGCGCAGCCTATTCAGAACCCCGCTGCTGGAACGGGAAACCCGGTGCCTTCTCCGGCCCAGGTGCTGATGGATCTCACGGACAAGATGACGGCCCTGTTAACCGCCACGGTCGACCCGGCAGAGCAAGCTCAGCACGATGCGGAGGTGGCACAGTTAAAATTAGATCTGATAAAGGCTAAGGAGGATCTTGCAGCGGAAGAAATCAGGCTGGCTGCGGAGCGGGCGGCCCTCGATGCCCGGACTCAGCTAATTCAGGCGCAGTCCTTCCAACTCACGATGGACCGGAACACGGCCAACGAGGTTATGAGAAGGAGGCATCAGAAGGCCCAGTCTCGGCTCCCGCCGGTCTACGATCCACGCAATCTCTTTAACACGCCGGGTGCAGGGTCTAGTAACCCGCCAGGAGTCATTGCGCCCGGGTCTGGGCCCCTTATTCAGCCACGAATGATGGGGCCTCCCCAGGTGCCCCCTGCCCCGCCTCAGTATGTGCCAATACCCCCGGGTCATTATGATAACCCGCTAGAGAACATGGTGGCCGCAGCAGCACGGCTGGCGGCTCTCCCCGTTGACGGCGATTCTCCGGCGGCCATCGAAACCCGCCGGGTCAGGGAACTCCTGCAGACGGCGCTAGCACAGCAAGAGGCGTACTCCTACAGCCGGGACAGGATCCACTCAACCCCTCGTCCAGGCCAGAGCCCGAGTTACAGCCGGCACATGGTCTCAGCGACCGGCTCAAGTAATGTCCGACGCCACGACCCGCCCCCTGGTCATGGCCCGGCTCATAACGGAGCCTTCTACGCAACAACCCAAGCACGACAAGAGGCGGAGCAGGCGCCTCAATTGACGGCTTACTAGACCCCCCCCGGCTTATCCGACGACGTCCGTTGATGTAGGAATTTCTACCAGGACCGGGGGAGTCCCTTGTTTGGTACCAGCCATCCGTAATGAACGTCTACCTAAAGACTTCAAGGGCCCTAGGAAGGTGCCTAACTATACAGCGGACTTACAGCCTGCGGCTTGGATTGAGAGTTATGAGATGGCTATGGAATTACTAGAAGTCAGCGAGGCGGCCATGGCCAAATATTTTACCATGATGTTAGATGGAACTGCCCGCACGTGGTTAAAAGGGCTACCACCAAACTCCATTGGGTCCTGGGCCGAGCTGAAAGCCCGGTTCATTCAAAACTTCAAAGATACCTGCAGGCAATCTATGTCAATTGTGGATTTGACTAACTGTAAGCAGCAGGACGGCGAGTCCACGACCCATTGGGTTCGCCGGGTCAAGGAGATCATACATTCATCAGATAAAATGGATGCCGGCTCTGCAGTCTTAATGTTGGAACAGAACTGTCGCTTTGTGCCCCTTAAGATGAAGCTTGGGCGGCTCAAGCGCGACTGCACCGATATGGGTACCCCAATGGCGGCTCTTGTCAAATACGCCGATCCGATGGTACCAAGGACCCCCCTTCAGATGATGAAAGGGCAGGGAAGGGAAAGAAGAATGGCAACGGCAAGGGTCCCCAGTTTAACCCGGGGAACCAAGGAGGGGGCAAGCGTAAGGCCGATGGCAGCCTAGAGTTTGTAGCCAACACCAACTCTCAAGGTAACAACCAGCGACGCAAGGGGAGGCCCCCTCCCCGAGGCGGCGGATCAGGACCTTCTCTGGAGCAGCTGTTGAACGAACCCTGTCCGAGACACGGCTCTAGAGAGAAGCCGGCGACTCATCTGTGGAAGGATTGTGCTATCATGAAGGCCTTTAAAAACTACAATGGTCCGGGCGGCGGCTCAGGCGCTGGTGGTTCAGGCGCCGGCGGCTTTCATGGCCCGGGCGGTGGTTCAAATTCCGGTCCCCAGAGCAGCCAAGGGGGCTTTAATCAACAGTCGGGTCAGGGTCATCAACAGCAGCAGGGGGGATATCAGACCAACCCGAAGCAGCTTAGCGATGGACAGTATCACGTGTTCACCACTAGCTTGTGCAAACGAGACGAAAAGCTTCACAAGAGGGCTGTTAATGCTGTTGAGCCGGCAGTTCCACGCTATTTACGGTTGTCTGAGCAGCTCATAGTGTGGAGTAGGGAGGATCACCCCCCCGGGTGGATAACCCGGGCCACCTGGCCTTAGTGGTGGCCCCTCAGGTGGGAGGTTATAAGTTCACAAAAGTACTCATGGACGGAGGCAGCAGCATCAACATCCTCTATTATGAGACTTTCCGTCGTATGGGGCTGGTCGATAAGAACCTCAGCCAGTCAAATACTATCTTCCATGGTGTGGTACCTGGTAAGTCAGCTTATCCAGTCGGCAAGATCGAATTGGAAGTGGCTTTTGGTGATGAGAACAACTACAGGGTGGAGAAGTTGACCTTCGAGGTGGTCAAGATAAGAAGTCCATACCACGCTATATTCGGCCGGCCGGCTTACGCCAAGTTCATGGCACGACCGTGTTATGTGTACTTACAGCTCAAGATGCCGGGTCACAACGGGACCATTACGGTTCACGGCAGCCGGAAAGTGGCTCTGGAGTGTGAGGAAGGTGACGCGGCTTATGCAGAGTCTGTTTGTGCCACAGAAGAGTTGAAATTTTATAAAGACAATGTTGACCCGACAGATATGACCTCTCTGAAAAAGCCAACCACAGAGAATGAACCAGCAATGAAATTTAAATCAGCTGATGAGACTAAGCTGGTTGATTTTATTCTAGGTGACTCGTCTCAGCAGTTTAGCATCAGTGCAAATCTGGACCCGAAATAGGAAAGCGCGCTCATCAAGTTCATCCGTGAGAATAGGGACATCTTCGCGTGGAAACCTTCTGACATGCCAGGTGTACCTAGAGAACTCGCTGAGCACACTCTCAATATCAATCCAAAATTTAAGCCGGTCAGACAGTTCCTTCGACGGTTTAACGAAGAGAGGCGGAAAGCTATTGGTGAAGAAGTGGCCCGGCTCTTGGCGGCCGGGTTCATTGTTGAGGTTTTTCACCCGGAGTGGTTGGCTAACCCGGTGCTCGTACTCAAGAAGAACGGCACCTGGCGGATGTGTGTGGACTACACGGACTTGAACAAGGCGTGTCCGGCTGATCCTTTTGCTCTCCCCCGTATTGATCAAATCATTGATGCTACGGCAGGTTGTGCACGCTTAAGTTTCTTGGATGCCTATTCCGGGTATCATCAGATTAAGATGGCAGTTAAGGACCAGGAGAAGACGGCGTTCATCACTCCCTTTGGAGCCTTCTGCTATGTGTCTATGCCTTTTGGACTCAAGTGTGCACAGGCGACTTACCAGCGTTGTGTGCAGAATTGTCTTCATAAACAGATCGGGCGCAATGTTCACGCCTACGTGGATGATATTGTGGTTAAATCCATTAAGGAAGAAACCCTGATAGATGATTTAAGGGAAACCTTCGATAATCTCCGGGTCTACAAGATGATGCTTAACCCAGCCAAGTGTGTTTTTGGTGTTCCTGCAGGCAAACTATTGGGCTTCTTGGTTTCTGACAGAGGCATTGAGGCTAACCCGGAGAAGATCAAGGCTATCACCTCCCTGGCTAAGCCGGCTTGTATAAATGATGTTCAGCGTTTGGCGGGTCGCATCGCTGCTTTAAGCCGGTTTATAAGCCGTTTGGGTGAGAAGGCTATGCCCCTATATCAGTTGATGAAGAAGACTGATAACTTCATCTGGAATGATGCAGCTAATACCGCTTTTGAGGATTTGAAAAAGCAACTGGCAGAGCCCCCCGTCCTTGCTGCTCCGGTTGATAAGGAGCCCTTGCTACTATATGTAGCGGCAAATGCACGAGCCGTCAGCGTGGCTATTGTAGTGGAGCGCACGGAGGCGGGTAAGGAGCATCCGGTTCAGCGGCCGGTTTACCATGTCAGCGAGGTGCTCATTGAGTCCAAGCAGCGGTACCCGCATTGGCAGAAACTCGTATACGGTGTGTTCATGGCGAGCCGGAAGCTCAAACATTATTTTCAGGGTCATCCCATCACTGTGGTCAGTTCTGCCCCCCTTGGTGATATTATCCAGAACAGAGAGGCCACAGGGAGAATCGCTAAATGGGCTATAGAACTTGGACCTCATGGCCTCAAATATGTGCCACGCACGGCTGTTAAATCTCAGGCCTTGGTGGATTTCATCAATGATTGGACAGAGTCTCAAGTGCCTGAACAAAAGCCGGATAACACTTATTGGACTATCCACTTTGACGGATCCAGACAGTTGGAGGGCTCGGGGGCTGGTGTTGTATTGGCTTCCCCAAAAGGTGACAAGTTCCATTATGTGCTACGGTTGATGTTTCCTTGCACTAACAATGCGGCTGAATACGAAGCCTTGCTCCACGGTCTTCGGGTGGCTAAGGAGATGAGCTTAAGCCGGTAAGATGCTTTGGGGACTCGGATTTGGTGGCTCAACAAGTGTCGGGCACCTGGGATTCTAAGGACCCTCTAATGGCGGCTTATCGCCGCGAGGTTGATGCCATTGCTGGGCACTTCCAGGGATACCAGGTGGAGCATATTGATCGCAGGAGGAATGAGGCGGCTGATGCTTTAAGCCGGTTAGGCTCTCAGCGAAAGCCGGTGCCGCCTAACACTTTCCTGGATGTCCTGTATAACCCTTCGGTCAAGTTGCCTACAGAGGAGGACTTGGCTATCCCTGACCCGGAGGCACGTCTGGTGGCGGCTCTTCATGTCATACCAGACTGGACGATGCCATATCTGGCTTATATAACCCGGGGGGAGTTGCCTGAGGATGAAATTCTGGCCAGGCAAGTAACCCGGCGGGCTAAGTCAATGGTTGTCATTGATGGCGAGTTGCATCATCGCAGTGTTTCAGGGGCATTTCAGCGTTGTATCTCCCCTGAGGAAGGTCAAGAGATCTTGCGCGAGATCCATGAAGGGGATTGTGGCCATCATGCCGGTTCAAAATCTCTTGTAGCCAAGGCTTTCCGTCATGGTTTTTATTGGCTGACGGCTCACGCTGATGCAGAGGGCTTGGTCAGCAAATGTGATGGTTGCCAAAGGTTCTCACGACGGGCTCATGTGCCGGCTCAGGAGTTGAGGATGATCCCAATCACTTGGCCCTTTGCGGTCTGGGGGCTTGACATGGTTGGGCCTTTTAAACGATCCAAGGATAAGAAGACCCACCTCTTGGTGGCAATTGACAAATTCACAAAGTGGGTGGAGGTTGAGCCAGTTAGCAAGTGCGATGCAGCCACGGCGGTTCAATTCATGAAAAAGGTGATTTTCCGCTTCGGCTTTCCGCACAGCATCATAACTGACAATGGCACCAATTTATCCAAGGGCGCTATGGAAGAATTTTGTCAACGGGAGCATATCCGACTTGACGTTTCCTCAGTGGCTCACCCCCAATCCAATGGTCAAGCTGAGAGAGCTAACCAGGAGATTCTGAAGGGCATCAAACCCCGGCTTTTGGTCCCTTTGCAACGGACGCCGGGTTGTTGGGTGGAGGAGCTGCCCTCCGTCTTATGGAGCATCAACACTACTCCTAACAGGTCTACTGGCTTCACGCCTTTCTTCATGGTTTATGGAGCAGAAGCAGTCCTCCCCAGTGACATCCGTCACGATTCGCCTCGTGTGGCGGCTTATGTTGAGACGGATAATGAACAGGCGCGCCAAGATGCTCTGGACTTGTTGGACGAACAACGTGATGTGGCAGCAGCCCGTTCAACGATTTACCAACAAGACCTGCGCCGTTATCACAGCCGCCGGGTCAAGTCCCGGGTCTTCCAGGAAGGCGACCTTGTGCTCCGGCTCATCCAGGATCAAACGGATGCACACAAGTTATCCCCACCCTGGGAAGGGCCCTTTGTTGTCAGTAAGAACTTGCACAACGGGTCATATTACCTCATTGATATTCGGGAACGTAAATATTCACGTAAGTCTGAGGAGGAGACCCGTCGGCCGTGGAACATAGCTCAGCTTCGGCCTTACTACACTTGAGCTACCGGCTCTCGTGGTGTACATATTTATCTAAGACATGTATATGTTATGATAAGCAATAAAGCAGGACCTCTGTCCTTTTTCTCCTCCAATTATGTGTGTGTCATTTTTACATACTAATTTGAAAGGAGGATCCGGCTTATGATTGTATTCGAGTCTAGCCGTAAGCAGTAAGGTCACCTGGGGGCTTCCTGTTCAAACATGGGTCGTATTCGAACCAAAGAGAACATAGCTGTCGATACCCATTTGATTGGCAAAATGCCAAAGCTCATTGGGAGGTTGCCTTTGGTCATATTTGAATCATAGTGTAACCCCTCTGAGAACCGACGTGGATCGTATTCGAATCAGCGTCGTTAAACAATTTTCAGAGTCACTTGGGGGCTTCCTGTTCAAACATGGGTCGTATTCGAACCAAAGAGAACATAGCTGTCGATACCCTTTTGATTGGCATCGCCACACCCACTGGGGGCTATATGATCGCATCCGAATCTTAGCTTAACCCCTTTGGACCGGGTTTCTGGTCGTATTCGAACCGGACGCCCCAAGTTTTTATACTTTATCGCAAGTCTACTCTGCTCATGTCAAAATATGTACTGCCGGGTCTCACTTGCCGGCTTAATTTTGGTTTATCTTGTTAGTTGCACATCATGGATGTCATCAAGACAGGTAAATTCGAGTTAAGGTACCAACTAAGTTACCCGGGTTATGTAAACCGGAAGTATGCTTACAGGCCGTTAAGTGTGTTATCACGGCTATGTTCAGAGTATAGTTAACGACCAGTCTTTTTTGGTTCGTGTTTCCGGGTCATCCATTTCAAACACCTGATTCTCAGGGTGGTAAGCCGCCTTGAGACTTGTGGTTTGCCTTTCTATGCAGATACTTGAAGATACGTTTTAAAGGTTGAGAAGCACAAAGGGTAATCATGACCCGGAGGAGCATCAAAAGAATAACTTCAAAGGGTTTCCGCATTCATTACGTGCATGATGGCACGGCAGAGATAAATTGTTGCACCTATTCTATTACAAAAATCCTTCAACGTTTCAAGGGTGGAGCGTTGTTCGGTGAACCGCCAGCCGCTTTATGACGCCTGCTGAGTCGAAGTCCCCGGCTCATCTTCTGCTCCGGCTGATCCCAAGACCTCGAAGGTTGACGACTTCCAGTTGATGCCGCTGAGAGCTTCGAACTGGGCTTCTTCGTCAATTAACCCGACCGGGTCAATCTCGGGGGCGAAGGTGTGTTGGCGAGCCGGAGGAATCAGACTAAGAGCTTCATAGCGAGGGGTTGGAATCCTCTGATTCTCCGTGTTGTACCCCGGCTGATACTTGGTTAAGTCGGTGTCGTTCCCGATGATGGTGGCCACCGGGCGTACAGCCTTCACACATGCCGCGAAGTCCTTCTGGTCGAAGGCGGAGCCGTCTTCCTTCAGGCTGGGGTAACCCAGGGCGATGTCTGCCGGGTCTAGCTCCGGCAGGAATGCTTTGGCCTGGCTCAGCGCGGCAATTGCTCCGGATCTTGCGGAGGCTCGGCGTAGCTCTTGGATCCGTTGTGGCAGAACTGCGAGCCGGCGCAGGACTTCAGCCTGATGGGTTGGCACCTCGTTGGATAGGGCCACCACAGCTAAGGCGCGCTGTGACCCGGTGTAGAGTTGTTCCACCAGGGTGTACACGGCCTTTAGTTTGGTGACCACGCTCTGGTTGAGGTTGGCACTCCTGGGACCTGTTTAATAAAGGTCAGACAAGCCGGTGACAAGGATGAATCGTAACATATACAGACTTGATGAGAGCCGGTGAGGCGACTTACCGAAGATAGCAGCCACCATTTGGGAAACCTGGCGCTTTAGGCCGGAGAGCTCAGCGGTCTTCTCAGTGAGGGCCTTCTCCGCCTGTTCTGCCCGGGTCACCAGTGCGGCTTTCTCCTCAGCCCAGGCCTTCCGCTCAGCGTCGAATTCAGTCTTCAATTTCTCCTGAGCGGCGATGCTGGAGACAAACTTGGCGTTCGCTTTCCGGGTCTCCATCTCTTGAGTCTTTAACCGGCTCTTGAGATCCGCAAGGTCCGACTCAAATTTCTTGCCAATAGCCTGCATATATTTCCGGGTTATTATCAGTCATTATATAAGTCCCAAGCACTTTCCAAGCAAAGACACTTGGCACTTGGGGGCTAATGCATATTGAACGTATCTATCTACGTACTGCCGGTTCAGTTAAGTAAGCCGGATTCTAAGTCTACAACATATTCAAGTATAAGTCATAGACTTGGGGGCTAGCATGACAAGGATCACTATGCGGAAAGTAAGAAGACAGCAGAAGGTTACCTCAGACTTTTGTTGGATTTGGTTGACCATGGCGATCTCGGCGTCCCGGCTCTTGTGAACCTGGCTGATGTAGCCAGAGACGAGCTCTCCAATGCTCAAGTCGGTGTAGCCAGAGAGATCCAGATTCACCCGGTGGGGTTGCAGCAACTCCCCCTTTGCGGAGCATTTGGCCAGCGCGGTCGGTCTCCCCGGCTCAACATACTCCGTCCGGGTAATTACCACGTCCGGGTCGTTAGCCGGTGGGGTTGAGCCGGAGGCCTCCGGGTTAGCTGACGCCTCGGTCGTTGTCTTGGTGGTCGGGGCAGGGGCTTCAGGCGCCGTGTCCATGGGAATGGTGGCTTCGGAGGCGGCTGGCAGCTCTTGAGCCGCCGTCTCCGGCTCAGGCAAGTCTGGCACTCCGGCTGACCTGGTCTTCTTTGCTCTTTTGGTGAGCTTTGCCTGGGCACTGAAAAGACAGAAGTGTTAGGCATACAAAGAGTAAATACGGACAGATAATGTAAGGAGATTGTTATTACCCGGGTGCAGTCTTAAAGGCCGGCAGACTTGACTGCATGGAGTCACCCGAAGAGGGGGAGGTCTCCTGGTAATTGGAGTCAGAAGAGTTGAGTGGCTGACGGATGACACCCGCCAACGGATGAAAAGGGTACAAGTGAGAAAAAACCTCGGAACGACGCTTCCTTGTTGCGTCGGGTAACCCGGTGGAGAGTTCGGTATCCTTGCGGGCCCGGGTGTGACGCCGGCTTTCGTGAACCTGTTGCTTCAAAAGAAATTGAGGGTCTTGATGAGCTAATGGATGAGAAAAGCTTACTTTCCGGGTTACTCTTCGGACTTTCAGCTGTGGCAAAGGCTCCGAGTCGGACGAAAGTGATGTTACCTCTTCAATCACCGGGTTACTGGCGCCGGTGTCGTCCTGTCAGTAAGCAAAAAGTTGATAAGACGGACAGCAGCAAACGACAAATATGGCAAGAGTTTAAAAGGGTTAAGGGTTACCTCTGACTCGGAGCTGTCGCTTAACTGCAGCAACTCCGAAGCGGTGGGTCTGCTTCCCTTTTTGCGAGGGGCGGCTTTCTTCGCCTTCCTCGCCTTCTTGGCCGCCTCATGGTCATACTTGACCCGCCAGAATTTGTCATCAGCCTGAGAAATGCAGTAATGAATTCATAAAAAGGTTCAGAGCAAGGTGACAGGTAAAAAAAAAGTGGAAAGGTTAAAGTCAGCGGCTTACCGCTGGGGCTGGATTGGTCTTGCAGAACGGGGCTAGCCCGGTTCTTCCACAGTCTGCCAGGCTCTCGTTTAATAGAGCCTTGGTCTCTTCTTCGGCAACGTCTTCTGGAAGATCATTGCGACTGTGCCTCTGCGGGTCATCCTTTCGCCCGGTGTACTCACACATTAAGCCGGGGCGGCGGCTCAATGGGATCACCCGCCATGAGATCCAGACCCGGACTAGATCAATTCCGTTCAGACCGTTGCCTAGCAGGGCCTTGATCTTGTTGATCGTTGGAAGCAGGGGCTGGCGTTCCGCGGCAGTCAGTTTGTCGGATAATGGATGAGTCGGCTCCAGGCGCGTTGGGCGAAAGCCGGGCAGCGGGCTCTCATCAGCCGGGGACGTGTCTTGGCAGTAGAACCAAGTCATATTCCAGTCCTTGGGGTGACTTGGCGGCTCTGCGTAAGGGAATAGACAGTCCCTGCGCCGTTGGATGGAGATGCCGCCTAACTCTAGACTTGGACCGTTTGCGCACTCATTTTGGCGGTTCAGATAAAACAGCTCTCTGAAGAGCAGCAGACTCGGCTCTTCTCCGAGATATACTTCACAAAAAACTTGGAAGTTGCAGATGTTGGATATGAAATTGGGTCCTATATCCTGAGGCCGAAGGTCAAAGAAGTTGAGCACGTCCCGGAAGAATTTTGAGCCGGGCGGTGCGAAGCCCCGGCTCATATGGTCCGCAAAGATCACTACCTCCCCGTCCCTCGGCTGTGGCCTTTCTTCTGACGGGTCAGGGGCACGGTAGGACATCACTTCCTTCTTGGGCAGATATCCAGACTTAACAAAGTTGGCCAGGGTTTCATCAGTGACGTTGGATTTCATCCAGTTGCAAGTGATGGGAGCCTTGGGAGGCATGGTGACAGTTGGTGGTCTATGAGGAAGAGAAAAGTGTCCGGGTTAATTATAAGCCGGGGATTATCATTCAAACTACAGTGACGACTTATGAAGGGAACTAATGATATATATTGATACGGTGAGTTATCTAAGCCGTCGGGGCTAATCTAAGCCGTCGGAGTTTTCAGGATAAGTTGGTCATCTACGGCTTACTGCAGTTAAGTCGGAGGATTCTACAGAGCATGGTTCTCTTTAAACCGGAAAGTTCTACGGCGCGTGTTTTCTTTAAGTCGGAAGTATAAGCCGCCAAGATTCAAGGGTTGCAGTTTTTACTAAGTGTGGTAAAACAGATTTCACACATTGCAGTAATTTTTTCGGATCGAAATGGTCGGGCGAGGTGAAAATTTTCTAGACCTACAAAAACAGAGGCAGAAGAAGTTCTTGAGGTTGAACACAGTTCTTATGCAGTAAAAAGAGGGTTTCTTACAGATGAAATGGGTCTCAAACCTCTACTGCAGTGGTTCTACGCGAGGTTAAGGATCAACCAACTACGGTGGCAACAAGAACTACCGAGTTTGTGGGCAATGGTGACGAACACGAAGAACTGAAGGAACCCTACCGCAGATTTGTTCTGGCAAGGCAGAGAAGACTCACCGGAGTTGAGGAAGAGAGGAGGTCGCCGCCGTTATCTGGTCCGAGTCAGGGTGATGCAGCGGCCGGGTCGATGAAGATCAGGGGTGCGACGGCGGCGGCAGCGGCAGAAGCTCGGGTAGAGGAGCGGCAGCGCGAGGAAGAAGAAGGAGAGTGTGAGAAGAGAGCGTTGGGCCGGCCTATTTATAAGGTGGAGTCATAAGTGGGCGCGGGATTCAAGGAGGCCACGGCGTGGTTATCTCCCCCTCACGGCGCCTCGATTCTCGGAATGACAGTAAAAGCAAAGATCCGTTGCGGATCTGGCGGAGTAAAAAACGGACTTATTGGAGGATGACGTCACGGCGGATTATCCGGAGTCCGGGGGATGGCGTCACTCCGGGTTATGACCTTCACATGAATGATAAGCCGGAGATTTTTTCTGTCTGCAGAGCTGAAGATTGACACGAGCCGGCTCAAGTCAATCTGGGGCCTAATGTTGAGGATATAGACCTTAGAGTCACCCGCCAGGAGGGGCCGGGTTACTCGTAGGGTCGTTGCCAGAAGCCCAGGAGCCGAGTTTCAAGATAATGGGCCAGAGATGGGCTGAGACCCGGATATGGCTTAAATCCCGTAGTTATCATCATTGTTATAGTAGACTTGTAGTGTAAGGCAGGTATTGTTTAGAGTCCGAGCCGGACGCTCTTATGAGCCGGCCGGGACTCTAAGGGCTGCTGGGCGTCAGCCTCCCTATATAAAGGGAGGACCCGGCAGCGGCTTAAGGGCGACACCAACCTCATCGAGAACCGGGCATAGCTGTTTAGCTCCCTGGCGATCGTAACCCTAATCAATAACACCTCGAACTGGACGTAAGCTTTTTCCTTCACCGTAAGGGGCTGAACCAGTATAAACCCTCATGTTCTTTGTCCCGCATAACCCCTTCAAGCTTCCTAGTTGCGATGGCTCCACGACTAAGTCCTAGCTTAAGGACATCTGCCGTGACAATTCCACGACAGGTGCCTTCTCCCTTTTCGGCACCGATGCAGACTTGGGTGGCCATCTCGACTGGTAGGGGCCGAAGCGGGAGGCGTTGCGACGGTTTTGGGGTTTGGAATGATGGAGGTATAGGCAGTCGTGTGACCAGTGGCCCGAGCGATGGCACTTGAATGTGTCTGTCGACGTCAATGTCATAGGGGGGTCAAGGGGATGGGATTGGGAATCGGGGTGGCTAGGAGGTTGATGGAGGAGAGACTAGGGAGAGATAGGGAGAATCTACGATGGCGAGTCAAGGTAGGAGTGAGATCGTATGGGGTGGAAGATGAGGTCGTTTTCTTTGGCGCGGGGAATCGTTAGGTTCATGAAGGGAAACATGAAGATAGGGATTAGGCGAGTGCAAATCTTCGTGAGGATGTGGGGAGGCGGTAAGAAGAAAATAGTGACAGGCGAGGAGATACGAGGGGAGGCCGAGCCATCCAACAACGATGAAGACGACCACATACTCCCTTTTAATAGGACAACAAAAAATGTATTTCCTCTACTTTTATTTTTATTTACTCTGCATATTAGTTTTGATCTAAATCAAACTTTATAAACTTTGCACCCAGATTGTAGGAAACAATATAAGTATTTACAATAACAAATATATATGATATGAAGTATATTCGATATACACATATTAGTTTTTTTGTAAAAAAGTAAAATTACAAAGTTTGACTTGAGACAAATCTAATTCACAAACCACATAAAAACGGAGGAAGTGCTACCATTCACTCGATCTTTGTGGCAGTGGAAGTTACCAATAAACATAATAGAAAAGGTGTCGTTCCTAAACTTGTACTCCTTCCATTCCATATTACTTGTCGTTGATTTAGTATAACTTTGTACTAAATCAGCGACGAGTAATATGGAACCGAGGGAGTAGTTTGGGGAGTTGAACATGCGTGCCTAATTTTCTTCCGATGGTAAGCATCATGTATATTCTTTTAGGAACCAGTCCATCAATGTGCAGGTGAGTCCTACGTACCCCAGGAAAATGGCCAGGCAAAGACTTTCGGGCGCAGTGTGCGTGCGCACATCTATCACCTCGGCCGCCAGCTCGCCGACGCGTGGACCGACCTCACAGGCCCGCTCCGTCTCCTCCGTTCTGTACCACTCCATCCGTGGTCCGTGGACCATGTCCATGATTGGCCGATCCGGCGTTACTCACGGCGAAAGCCGGAGCCACACACGACGAACGTTTAGTACCACAGCCAACTAAACCATGCCCCACGGTTCGTTTGGCATTTACTAACCAGCAGATTTGGGTTCGATTCAATCCGCTGGCCGCGGAAGGCGGCCTGGCCGACTGACCGGAGAGGGACGTACTTGCTTGCCGGAATGCCGGTATGGGTCTCGTGCTACTGGCCGTTGGAGCGCTGCCGTGCTGACATGTTTCGGGTGAAACTGCGGTTGGGTTTTTTGGCGCCTTGTGATGATTTGCGGTTTGTGTTTTTGTGATAGGAAAAATGGTGGTTTGGGCCGTTGGGGTGTCACGTCTCTTTCGCGCGTGGCCGGTGGTCCAAGATGAGTTAAGGGGTTTGATTTGTGTGGCTGAGGTTGTTGTTTTTAGAGACTTTTTTTTTGTAATAAAGGCATCTTCAATATCGACCTGCAAATTTGCTTTGGCACAAATCAACCCACAACGTTGTATAGGGGACCAGTCCGCAGACACTGATGCCGAAGTCGACCATCCAACACTGAGCCCATACATTTCAACTACTGTTCGAACTAACCAGACAAAATTAATGCAAACACGGCGGATTTCATATAAAACCGGACGGAATTTATTACATTTTGGACAAACTTCAAGTAAAAGCGAAGCTCGCCTGACCCTGGAGGTACAATTTCGGACATACTTCAACTAATCACCTAATCTAATGCCGGTCGCGGCGGATCTCCATTCGACATGGCTACCCTCTGTGGCCTCCGCCTCCGCCATATCTTCCTTATGTCCAGCTGCACCGCTCATCGGAGTGGACATTCTTCAGCCGGAGGGGAAGAGTGCCTACTTCGCTTCCATGAAGCCGATGCGGGGTAGATGATGGTCTGCGCTGAACCAGGCAAGACACCGGTTGTGTATCCCGGCAACACGGTAGCGGTGGTCAACGTGGGACCCAAGCGACGGCGGCCTCCCATGGTTTACTTTTCCTGGTGTCAGCAATGGCCGCGGATGTGTTGGCCGCCTCTGCCGGTAGGGCGCGGTTCCGCCAACGTTGCGGTGGATGGCGCAGCCGCAGGCGTAAGAGGAGTGTGACGACCTGGCGGCGTCCACGACATCCACAGTGCCCGTGCCACCATGCTCCCCCGCGTGCTGACATGGAGAAACTAGGCACTCCTCTGTGAGCTGGCTTGGAGCGGCGAGTTGCTTCACCATGGGCCAGTTTGGAGCGGCGGCTTGCTCCTCCACTTGCCCGCCTGCAACCTCACCCACGGTATTGACGCCTTAGGGCAGCGAGGCCGGTGGAGCGGTGAGTTGCCTAGATCGTATCAGGCGGGATCGGCGGGCCACCCCGACGGCTTTTATGCCATTGAAATCCTCTTGCTACTCACGGGAATGCCATGGAGAGTGTGCAGAATATGATGCAAGGTGGAGATGGGGAGCGAGGTGTGGTGCGGTTCTTACCCGGTGTATGGCCTCGTTTAAATAGCGGGCGGACGTAAACCGGCGTTGTGTTTAATGTCGGCCGGCTGACGGACGGGCATGTGATCGGAGTAGGCACACACACGCGGGTTTAATGGAGGTAAGCAAGGGCAGCCTGAAGCCGATTGAATTCGGCGAGGAGGCGTGTTCAACCGGACGTGCAGTGGGCGGCGCTTTCTCAGCCGGCACGCCGCTTCAATGCCGATGTCAGTGAGAGATCACGTTCGCTCTGGGCCGGCGTCAATACGGAGCTGCCGCTTTATAGCGGCATGAATGCGGACAGCTGGTGTCATTAGGGAATCGCACGCGGGCGAAGAAGGGGTTTTGGGTGGGCCAGGTTAGTTAGAGGCGGACGTGGCTGCTGTCCGGACGCCCGCAAAGTCCCACCTTAGTTTGTTTTTTTAGAAGAAAAGGGCTCCAGCCCCAGTTCCATTTCCATAGAAAATGAAACCCACAGAGTACATCATTATTATAGACCGCGGGAGGAGACTGATATATCTCTCCGGCATAAACTTCAGAAGCCTAAACACGGCAAATCATGTTTTGACACATGAACAAAGCTAAAAGTATTTAAGCTGAGAAGAGATTAGCTACTGGTCATCCCCGCAGCGCGGAAGGGGCATGAGGCCAAATAACCCTCAAGGGATCAAGCTCTCCTCCATGCTCATCCAGCCTCCCATCTTTTTTAGAGAGTATTGCAGCCAGAGCTCGTTCCTCTTCAGCCTGGCTCTGGCCAGAGCAGCAGCGGTGGTTTTCTTGCAGCCTCCCAGATAGCCACAATGTTCTCCTCCACGCGCTCTCTTGCCTTTCCTTTGCAGAGGATCTTCCATAAGTTGCAGTAACCTGAAATCTCTCAGAACCACCTGCACACCCATCCAGTTTGTGTTATTAAAACACAAGTCATTCCTGCATCTCCAGATAGCCCAGAGAGTAGCTGATATAATAAGATTTTCAGCTTGCAAATTTTTATCTTTACCCCACATTTCTGCCACCCTACCAAAAGCAGGTAGGGGGAAGCAGTCTATGATGGAGTGTATAGTTCTCCAAATTTCCATAGCTACAACACATTCAAAGAACAAATGGTTGATGTTTTCACATTCAGAGCAGAGCAAGCAAGATAAATCATTTAGGTTTTGTCTCTTAATAAGATTCTCCCTAACCAACAGTTTATTACGAGCTAGCAGCCACAAAAAGATATGTATGTTGGGAGGGACATGGATTTTCCACATATCAGGAATATGAACTGGGCTAATCCCCCTAAAATTAACCATGGCATACATTGATCTAACAGAGTATACACCATTAGACTCTAGTTTCCAGATTAAAGCATCATCTTCATCACTAAGGGTTACAGATTGCACAATGCTTAACAGGTCATACCATAGGAGAAGCAACATGTTATCAACACATCTTCTAAATGTGATTTTAAGGTTAACCCCATCCCACAGGTCAACAATAGCCTGATTGTGTTCATTGGCAATACTATAGAACTCCCAGAATTGAATGGCCATGCTACATGACCCAAACCAATGATCTTCCCAAAATTTAACTCCTTTTCCATTGCCCACTTTCCATTGATACCCATGCTTAGCTGCTTTAGCAGCCCACAACACCCCTTTCCAGAAAGGAGATGAGTTAGTATCAGGGCAGGAGAATATATTGGGATTATTGGCTCTATACTTAGAGTCAACAATCTGCTTCCACATCTTATTGCCATCATTATGAAATTTATAAACCCAGGAAGCTAGTAGACTTAAGTTCATCTCAGCAATATTTGGAATCCCCAAGCCCCCATATTGTTTTTTCTGGTTCACCAATCCCCAGTTGGCAAGGTGATACTTATGGTGCCCCTCATAATTATCCTAGAAACAATGAGCTATCTGTGAGTTGATCAAATTAATGGCCCAGTTGGGGAATTTGATCATGCTCATCAGATATGTGGGTATGCTAGCTAGACAGGATTGAACCAGCACCAACTTCTTCTCATAACCTAGTAGTCTATCTCTCCATCTAGCAGCTCTTTTCAGAACCTTATCAACCACAAGTTGTAGGTCTTCTCTTCTGAGCTTGGTGTAATGTAGAGGGAACACCAAGTATTTTAAAGGAAAAGACCCCAGTCCACAGGACAGGGCTTGAGCAACCTTATGAGCTGTTGGGGAACACAGTAATTTCAAAACAAATCCTACGCACATGGAAGATCCATCTAGGTGATGCATAGCAACGAGAGGGGAGAGTGTTGTCCATGTACCCTCGTAGACTGTAAGCGGAAGCGTTATGACAACGCGGTTGATGTACTCGTACGTCTTCACGATTCGACCGATCCTAGCACTGAAGGTACGGCACCTCCGCGATTTGCACACGTTCAGCTCAGTGACGTCCCACGAACTCTAGATCCAGCTGAGGTCGAGGGAGATTTTCGTCAGCACAACGGCGTGATGACGGTGATGATGAAGTTACCGGCGCAGGGCTTCGCCTAAGCACTGCAAAGATATGACCGAGGTGGAAATCTGTGGAGGGGGGCACCGCACACGGCTAAACAATCAACTTGTGTGTCTATGGGGTGCCCCCCTCCCCCGTATATAAAGGAGTGGAGGAGGGGGAGAGCCGGCCCTCTCATGGCGCGCCCAAGGGGGGAGTCCTACTCCCGGTGGGAGTAGGATTCCCCCTTCCCTAGTTGGAGTAGGAGAGGAAGGAAGGGGGGAGAGAGGGAAGGAAAGGGGGGGTGGCCCCCACCCAATTCGGATTGGGCTTGGGAGGGGCGCCCTCCACCTGGCCGCCTCCTCCTCTCAGCCACTAAGGCCCAATAAGGCCCATACACTCCCCGGGGGGTTCCGGTAACCTCCCGGTACTTCGATAAATGCCCGAACTCATCCGGAACCATTCCGATGTCCAAACATAGCCTTCCAATATATCGATCTTTATGTCTCAACCATTTCGAGACTCCTCGTCATGTCTGTGATCATATCCGGGACTCCGAACTACCTTCAGTACATCAAAACACATAAACTCATAATACCGATCGTCACCGAACGTTAAGCGTGCGGACTCTACGGGTTCGAGAACTATGTAGACATGACTGAGACTCATCTCCGGTCAATAACCAACAGCGGAACCTGGATGCTCATATTGGTTCCTACATATTCTACGAAGATCTTTATCGGTCAAACCGCATAACAACATACGTTGTTCCCTTTGTCATCGGTATGTTACTTGCCCAAGATTCGATCGTCGGTATCTCAATACCTAGTTCAATCTCGTTACCGGCAAGTCTCTTTACTCGTTCCGTAATGCATCATCCCGCAACTAGCTCATTAGTCACATTGCTTGCAAGGCTTATAGTGATGTGCATTACCGAGAGGGCCCAGAGATACCTCTCCGATACACGGAGTGACAAATCCTAATCTTGATCTATGCCAACCCAACAAACACCATCGGAGACACCTGTAGAGCATCTTTATAGTCACCCAGTTATGTTGTGACGTTTGATAGCACACTAAGTGTTCCTCCGGTATTCGGGAGTTGCATAATCTCATAGTCATAGGAACATGTATAAGTTATGGAGAAAGCAATAGAAACAAACTAAACGATCAAGTGCTAAGTTAACGAAATGGGTCAAGTCAATCACATCATTCACTAATGATGTGACCCCGTTAATCAAATGACAACTCATGTTATGTCTAGGAAACTTAACCATATTTGATTCAACGAGCTAGTAAAGTAGAGGCTTACTAGTGACACTATGTTTGTCTATGTATTCACACATGTACTAAGTTTCCGGTTAATACAATTCTAGCATGAATAATAAACATTTATCATGATATAAGGAAATATAAATAACAACTTTATTATTGCCTCTAGGGCATATTTCCTTCAGTCTCCCACTTGCACTAGAGTCAATAATCTAGATTACACAGTAATGATTTAACACCCATGGAGTCTTGGTGCTGATCATGTTTTGCTCGTGAGAGAGGCTTAATCAATGGGTTTGCAACATTCGGATTCGTATGTATCTTGCAAATCTCTATGTCTCCCTCCTTGACTTGATCGCGGATGGAATTGAAGCGTCTCTTGATGTGCTTGGTTCTCTTGTGAAATCTGGATTCCTTTGCCAAGGCAATTGCACCAGTATTGTCACAAAAGATCTTCATTGGACCCGATGCACTAGGTATGACACCTAGATCAGATATGAACTCCTTCATCCAGACTACTTCATTTGCCGCTTCCGAAGCAGCTATGTACTCTGCTTCACACGTAGATCCCGCCACGACGCTTTGCTTAGAATTGCACCAACTTACAGCTCCACCGTTCAATATAAATACGTATCCGGTTTGTGACTTAGAGTCATCCGGATCAGTGTCAAAGCTCGCATCGACATAACCATTTACGACGAGCTCTTTGTCACCTCATAAATGAGAAACATATCCTTAGTCCTTTTCAGGTATTTCAGGATGTTCTTGACCGCTGTCCAGTGATCCACTCCGGGATTACTTTGGTACCTCCCTGCTAAACTAATAGCAAGGCACACATCAGGTCTGGTACACATCATTGCATACATGATAGAACCTATGGCTGAAGCATAGGGAATGACTTTCATTTTCTCTCTATCTTCTGCAGTGGTCGGGCATTCAGTCTGACTCAACTTCACACCTTGTAACACAGGCAAGAACCCTTTCTTTGCTTGATCCATTTTGAACTTCTTCAAAACTTTATCAAGGTGTGCTTTGTGAAAGTCCAATTAAGCGTCTTAATCTATCTATATAGATCTTGATGCTCAATATATAAGTAGCTTCACCGAGGTCTTTCATGGAAAAACTCATATTCAAGTATCCTTTTATGCTATCCAGAAATTCTATATCATTTCCAATCAACAATATGTCATCCACATATAATATTAGAAATGCTACAGAGCTCCCACTCACTTTCTTGTAAATACAGGCTTCTCCAAAAGTCTGTATAAAACCATATGCTTTGATCACTTCATCAAAGCATATATTCCAACTCCGAGATGCTTGCACCAGTCCATAAATGGATCGCTGGAGCTTGCACACTATCAAAACGTTTATTCCAACTCCGAGATGCTTGCACCAGTCCATAAATGGATCGCTGGAGCTTGCACACTTTGTTAGCATCCTTTCGATTGATAAAACCTTCGGGTTGCATCATATACAACTCTTCTTCCAGAAATCCATTCAGGAATGCAGTCTTTACATCCATTTGCCAAATTTCATAATCATAAAATGCAGAAATTGCTAACATGATTTGGACGGACTTAAGCATCGGTACGGGTGAGAAGGTCTCATCATAGTCAACTCCTTGAACTTGTCGAAAACCTTTCGCAACAAGTCGAGCTTTGTAGACAGTAATATTACCGTCAGCGTTAGTCTTCTTCTTGAAGATCCATTTATTCTCTATGGCTTGCCGATCATCGGGGAAGTCAATCAAAGTCCACACTTTGTTCTCATACATGTATCCCATCTCAGATTTCATGGCCTCAAGCCATTTCGCGGAATCTGGGCTCATCATCGCTTCCTCATAGTTCGTAGGTTCATCATGGTCAAGTAACATGACCTCCAGAACCGGATTACCGTACCACTCTGGTGCGATTCTTACTCTGGTTGACCTACGAGGTTCAGTAGTAACTTGATCTGAAGTTACATGATCATCATCATTAGCTTCCTCACTAATTGGTGTAGTAGTCACAGGAACTGATTTCTGTGATGAACTACTTGAAGGAAATATGCCCTAGAGGCAATAATAAAGTTATTATTTATTTCCTTATTTCATGATAAATGTTTATTATTCATGCTAGAATTGTATTAACCGGAAACTTGATACATGTGTGAATACATAGACAAAATAATGTGTCCCTAGTATGCCTCTACTTGACTAGCTTGTTCATCAAAGATGGTTATGTTTCCTAGCCATAGACATGTGTTGTCTTTTGATGAACGGGATCACATCATTAGGAGAATGATTTGATGGACAAGACCCATTCATTAGCTTAGCATTGTGATCGTTACAGTTTTATTGCTATTGCTTTCTTCATGACTTATACATGTTCCTCGGACTATGAGATTGTGCAACTCCTGAATATCGGGAGGGACACTTTGTGTGCAATCAAACGTCACAACGTAAATGGATGATTATAAATATTCTCTACAGGTGTTTCCGAAGGTGTTTGTTGGGTTGGCATGAATCAAGATTAGGATTTGTCACTCCATGTATCAGAGAGGTATCTCTGGGCCCTCTCGGTAATGCACATCACTATAAGCCTTGCAAGCAATGTGACTAATGAGTTAGTTGCGGGATGATGCATTACGGAACGAGTAAAGAGACTTGCCGGTAACGAGATTGAGCTAGGTATTGAGATACCGACGATCGAATCTCGGGCAAGTAACATACCGATGACAAAGGGAACAACGTATGTTGTTATGCAGTTTGACCGATAAAGATCTTCATAGAATATGTAGGAGCCAATATGAGCATCCAGGTTCCGCTATTGGTTATTGACCGAAGACGTGTCTCGGTCATGTCTACATAGTTCTCGAACCCGTAGGGTCCGCACGCTTAACGTTCGGTGACGATTTGTATTATGAGTTTATGTGTTTTGATGTACCGAAGGTAGTTCGGAGTTCCAGATGAGATCGGGATATGACGAGGAGTCTTGAAATGGTCGAGACATAAAGATCGATATATTGGACGACTATATTCGGACATCGGAAAGGTTCCGAGAGATTCGGGTATTTTTCGGAGTACCGGAGAGTTACGGGAATTCGCCGGGGAGTATAGGGGCCTTATTGGGCTTTAGGGGAAAGAGAGAGGGGAGGCTGCGCGCCCCCCAAGGCTTAGTCCGAATTGGACTAGGGGGAGGGGCGGCGCCCCCTCCTTCCTTCTCTTCTCTTTTCCCTTTCCTTCTCTCCTACTCCTACTACTTGGAAGGGCTCCTAGTTCTACTAGAAAAGGGGGAATCCTACTCCCGGTGGGAGTAGGACTCCCGTAGGGCGCGCCATAGAGAGGGCCGGCCCTCCCCCTCCTCCACTCATTTATATACGGGGAGAGGGGCACCCCTTGGAGACACAACAATTGATCATTGATCTCTTAGCCGTGTGCGGTGCCCCCTCCACCATATTCCACCTCGGTAATATCGTAGCGGTACTTAGGCGAAGCCCTGCGTCGGTAGCATCATCAACACCGTCATCACGCCGTCGTGCTGACAGAACTCTCCCGCAAAGCTCTGCTGGATCGGAGTTCGTGGGACGTCATCGAGCTGAACGTGTGCTGAACTCGGAGGTGCCCTGCGTTTGGTACTTGGATCGGTCAGATCGTGAAGACGTACGACTACATCAACTGCGTTGTAATAACGCTTCCGCTTTCGGTCTACGAGGGTACGTGGACATACTCTCCCCTCTCGTTGCTATGCATCACCATGATCCTGCGTGTGTGTAGGATTTTTTTTGAAATTACTATGTTCCCCAACAGTGGCATCCGAGCCAGGTTTATGCGTAGATGTTATATACACGAGTAGAACACAAGTGAGTTATGGGCGATACAAGTCATACTGCTTACCAACATGTCATACTTTGGTTCGGCGGTATTGTTGGATGAAGCGGCCCGGACCGACATTACGCGTACGCTTACGCGAGACTGGTTCTACCGATGTGCTTTGCACACAGGTGGCTGGCGGGTGTCAGTTTCTCCAACTTTAGTTGAACCGAGTGTGGCTACGCCCGGTCGTTGAGAAGGTTAAAACAACACTAACTTGACGAACTATCGTTGTGGTTTTGATGCGTAGGTCAGAAAGGTTCTTGCTCAGCCCGTAGCAGCCACGTAAAACTGGCAACAACAAAGTAGAGGACGTCTAACTTGTTTTTGCAGGGCATGTTGTGATGTGATATGGTCAAGACATGATGCTATATTTATTGTATGAGATGATCATGTTTTGTAACCGAGTTATCGGCAACTGGCAGGAGCCATATGGTTGTCGCTTTATTGTATGCAATGCAATCGCCCTGTAATTGCTTTAATTTATCACTAAGCGGTAGCGATAGTCATAGAAGCAATAGTTGGCGAGACGACAACGATACTACGATGGAGATCAAGGTGTCGCGCCGGTGACGATGGTGATCATGACGGTGCTTCGGAGATGGAGATCACAAGCACAAGATGATGATGGCCATATCATATCACTTATATTGATTGCATGTGATGTTTATCTTTTATGCATCTTATTTTGCTTTGATTAACGGTAGCATTATAAGATGATCTCTCACTAAATTTCAAGGTAAAAGTGTTCTCCCTGAGTATGCACCGTTGCCAAAGTTCGTCGTGCCGAGACACCACGTGATGATCGGGTGTGATAAGCTCAACGTTCATCTACAACGGGTGCAAGCCTGTTTTGCACACACAGAAAACTCGGGTTAAACTTGACGAGCCTAGCATATGCAGATATGGCCTCGGAACACTGAGACCGAAAGGTCGAGCGTGAATCATATAGTAGATATGATCAACATAGTGATGTTCACCATTGAAAACTACTCCATTTCACGTGATGATCGGTTATGGTTTAGTTGATTTGGATCACGTGATCACTTAGATGATTAGAGGGATGTCTATCTAAGTGGGAGTTCTTGAGTAATATGATTAATTGAACTTTAAATTTATCATGAACTTAGTCCTAGTAGTATTAGCATATCTATGTTGTAGATCAATAGCTCGCGTTTAGCTCCCCTGTTTTATTTTTGATATGTTCCTAGAGAAAACTAAGTTGAAAGATGTTATTAGCAATGATGCGGATTGGATCCGTGATCTGAGGATTATCCTCATTGCTGCATAGAAGAATTATGTCCTTGATGCACCGCTAGGTGACAGACCGATTGCAGGAGCAAATGCAGACGTTATGAACGTTTGGCAAGCTCGATATGATGACTACTTGATAGTTTAGTGCACCATGCTTTACGGCTTAGAATCGGGGCTTCAAAGACGTTTTTGAAACGCCACAGAGCATATGAGATGTTCCAAGAGTTGAAATTAGTATTTCAAACTCATGCCCATGTTGAAAGGTATGAGACCTTTGACAAGTACTTTTCCTACAAGATGGAGGAGAATTGCTCAGCTAGTGAGCATGTGCTCAGAATGTCCGAGTACTACAATCACTTGAATCAAGTGGGAGTTAATCTTCTAGATAAGATAGTGATTGACAGAGTTCTCTGGTCACTATCACCAAGGGATAACGGAAACGATTCCCAAGCTCTTCGTGATGCTGAAATCGACGAAGGTAGAAATCAAGAAAAGCATCAAGTGTTGATGGTTGACAAGACCACTAGTTTCAAGAAAAGGGCAAAGGGAAGAAGGGGAACTTCAAAGAAGAACGGCAAGCAAGTTGCTGCTCAAGTGAAGAAACCCAAGTATGGACCTAAGCCTGAGTGCTTCTACTGCAAAGGGACCGGTCATTGGAAGCGGAACTGCCCCAAGTATTTGGCAGATAAGAAGGATGGCAAAGTGAACAAAGGTATATTTGATATACATGTTATTGATGTGTACTTTACTAGTGTTTATAGCAACCCCTCAGTATTTGATACTAGTTCAGTTGCTAAGATTAGTAACTTGAAACGGGAGTTGCAGAATGAACAAAGACTAGTTAAGGGTGAAGTGACGATGTGTGTTGGAAGTGGTTCCAAGATTAATATGATCATCATCACACACTCCATATACTTTCGGAATTAGTGTTGAACCTAAATAAGTGTTATTTGGTGTTTGCGTTGAGCATGAATATGATTTGATCATGTTTAATGCAATACGGTTATTCATTTAAGTTAGAGAACAATTGTTGTTCTGTTTACATGAATAAAACCTTCTATGGTCATACACACCAACGAAAATGGTTTGTTGGATCTCGATCATAGTGATACACATATTCATAATATTGAAGCCAAAAGATGCAAAGTTAATAATGATAGTGCAACTTATTCGTGGCACTGCCGTTTAGGTCATAATGGTGTAAAGCGCATGAAGAAACTCCATGCTGATGGGATTTTGGAATCACTTGATGCTTGCGAACCACGCCTTATGTACAAGATGACTAAAACTCCGTTCTCCGGAACAATGGAGCAAGCAACTGACTTATTGAAAATAATACATACTGATGTATGCGATCCGATGAATGTTGAGGCTCGTGGCGGGTATCGTTATTTTCTGACCTTCACAGATGATTTGAGCAGATATGGGTATATCTACTTGATGAAACATAAGTCTGAAACATTTGAAAAGTTCATATAATTTCAGAGTGAAGTGAAAATCATCATAACAAGAAAATTTCTACGATCTGATCATGGAGGAGAATATTTGAGTTACGAGTTTGGTCTTCATTTAAAACAATGCAAAATAGTTTCGGAACTCACGCCACCTGGAACACCACAGCGTAATGGTGTGTCCGAACATCGTAACCGTACTTTATTAGATATGGTGCAATCTATGATGTCTCTTACCGATTTACCACTATCGTTTTGGGGTTATGCATTAGAGATAGCTGCATTCACGTTAAATAGGGCACCATCTAAATCCGTTGAGACGACACCATATGAACTGTGGTTTGGCAAGAAACCAAAGTTGTCGTTTCTTAAAGTTTGGGGTTGCGATGCTTATGTGAAAAAGTTTATCCTGATAAGCTCAAACCCAAATCGGAGAAACGTGTCTTCATAGGATACCCAAAGGAGACAGTTGGGTACACCTTCTATCACAGATCTGAAGGCAAGTTCTTTGTTGCTAAGAATGGATCCTTTCTAAAGAAGGAGTTTCTCTCGAAAGAAGTGAGTGGGAGGAAAGTAGAACTTGATGAGGTAACTGTACCTGCTCCCTTATTGGAAAGTAGTTCATCACAGAAATCTGTTCTTGTGACTCCTACACCAATTAGTGAGGAAGATAATGATGATGATCATGTATCTTCAGATCAAGTTACTACCAAACCTCGTAGGTCAACCATAGTAAGATCCGCACCAGAGTGGTATGGTAATCCTGTTCTGGAGGTCATGTTACTTGACCATTACGAACCTACGAACTATGAGGAAGCGATGATGAGCCCAGATTCCGCGAAATGGTTTGAGGCCATGAAATCTGAGATGGGATCCACGTATGAGAACAAAGTATGGACTTTGGTTGACTTGCCCGATGATCGGCAAGCCATAGAAAATAAATGAATCTTCAAGAAGAAGACGGACGCTGATAGTAGTGTTACTATCTACAAAGCTAGACTTGTCGAAAAAGGTTTCGACAAGTTCAAGGAGTTGACTACGATGAGACCTTCTCACCCGTAGTGATGCTTAAGTCTGTCCGAATCATGTTGGAAAATTGCCACATTTTATGAAATCTGGCAAATGGATGTCAAAAACTACATTCCTTAATGGATTTCTTAAAAAAGAGTTGTATATGATGCAACCAGAAGGTTTTTGTCGATCCTAAAGGTGCTAACAAAATGTGTAAGCTCCAGCGATCCATCTATGGACTGGTGCAAGCATCTCGGAGTTGAAATATACACTTTGATGAGTTGATCAAAGCATATAGTTTTATACAGACTTCCGGTGAAGCCTGTATTTACAAGAAAGTGAGTGGGAGCACTACAGTCTTTCTCATAAGTATATGTAAATGACATATTGTTGATCAGAAATGATGTAGAATTTTCTAGAAAGCATAAAGGAGTATTTAAAAGGAGTTCTTCAAAGAAAGACCTCGGTGAAGCTACTTACATATTGAGCATCAAGATCTATAGAGATAGATCAAGACGCTTGATAAGTTTTTTCAATGAGTACATACCTTGACAAGATTTTGAAGTAGTTCAAAATGGAACAGTCAAAGAAAGAGTTCTTGCCTGTGTTACAAGGTGTGAAATTGAGTAAGACTCAAAGCCCTACCACGGCAGAAGATAGAAAGAGAATGAAAGTCATTCCCTATGCCTCCACCATAGGTTCTATAAAGTATGCCATGTTGTGTACCAGATCTATTGTGTACCTCACCAAGAGTTTGGCAAGAGGCACTACTAGGAAAAGGGCTATAGATAATATGGATATTAATGGCACACCACACATGTGGTGCGCCACTGCTATATACTAATGGCGCACCATGTGTAGGTACGCCATTAAACTCTAAATACTAATGGCGCACCACATTCACGGTGCGCCACTACTAATAATTTTTTTTATTTAAAAAAAAAACTAGTAATGGCACACCAGGGGATAGTGCGCCATTACTAGTTAAATTAGTAATGGCGCACCACACCCTCGGTGCGCCACTACTAACATTTTTTTTTCAAAACTAGTAATGGGGCACCAGGGGATAGTGCGCCATTACTAGTTTTAACTAGTAATGGCGCACCACACCCTCGGTGCGCCACTGGTAACAATTTTTTTTAAAGTTAGTAATGGCGCACCGTGGGTGTGGTGCGCCATTACTAGTTAAACTAGTAATGGCGCACCACACCCACGGTGCGCCATTACTAACTTTGACCAAAAATTCCATCGAATGCACCCCCCTGACCGCCTTTTCAGTTTAAAAAATAAATAAAAGAAAATGACGGAAATGTCAAAAACAAAGTTTCCCATGTGATATGTGGTCTACTTGTTGGGAAAATTTACAAATATGAATTTCGACTTTATTTGCAAAATCTCTCTGGAATTTGTAAAATGGGCATAACTTTTGCATACGAACTCGAATTAAAAAGTTTTATATATGAAAAATCATCTACTCGAAAAGTTACATCCGAATTCAACCGGGGGAACGTCGTTGAAGATTTTTAGAATCCCAAAAACCTAACAGAATAAAAGATACGGGGCTTTTAAGATCTAGAGGGGAAAAATGGAAAAAAAATTCAAACTTAGTAGTGGCGCACCATTTGCTAGGTGCGCCACTAGTAACAGAAAAAAAATTAGTTTCAAATTTTTTTTGAAAAAATATTCAAAATATGATACGTAATATGAACGAAAGTTTGAAATATTTTTTTAAAATTTCATCACACTCATGAACATGAACAATGTCCTAGACATCAACAAGGTTTAATAGGATTGATATGCTAGATATATCAACAAGTGCATGTTAAGTGAGCTGGTGCTGGGGTTGGATAGAACTCTAAAGTTAAGCGTGATTGGGCTGGAGTAGTGTGAGGATGGGTGACCTTTCGGGATGTTTGACCACGGAGTACGATTTGACTTGAGATTAAGCATATTGACCCGAGATTAAGCCATAGTGACCCGTGCTTGGGCTACAGGCAGTGATGCTGCGGGAGGGTGGTGGCTGGCCGTGGCTGGGCGTGCTCGGCTCGGCTGGACTTGGTGCTCAGTCGGGCGCCACTCGACGAGCGGTGGAGGCTGGATCTCGGGGCGGCGGCCCCACTAGTAGAAAACAGGGCTTTGGTTCGGCCAGAAAAGAGCATTAATCCCGGTTACATTACGAACCGGGACTAATGTGAGCATTAGTCCCGGTTCGAGCGGCTAGGGCACCGTACAGGCATTAGTCCCGGTTCAAATGGGACTTTTAGTCCCGGTTGGTGCCACGAACTAGGACTAAAGGGTGCGATGCCCATTAGTACCGGTTCGTGGCACCAACCGGTACTAAAGGTCTAACCTTTAGTACCGGTTCGTGCCATGAGGTACTAATGGGTTTTGAGGCATTAGTACCGGTTCATGGCACGAACCGGTACTAAAGGTCCCATTTTCAAACTCTACCCCCCCCTTGATCGCCTTTTCAGTTTTGTAAAAAGCAAAAGAAAATGATAAAAACTTCAAAAATTAAAATCCTTCCATATGTAGTTATGTTACTACATGTACTAGTTAGGAAAATTTAAAAACTTAAATTTGGACATGTTTTGCAAAAAGTGTAGGGAAAATGTAAAACGGCTATAACTTTTGCATACGATGTCAGAAAAAAACATTTAATATATCAAAATGTTCAGCAAGAAAATCCGCATCCGATTTTGACAGCCTACGGCCTGTTAGCAAATTTTTAGAATCCTCAAATTCTAAAAGGAAAACAGTTTTGCTCAAATTTCAGTTTTTTTTTGAATTTTTGTTAAATCTGGTCAAACTATGGTCAAACTACTTATTCAATAAGTATTAGTGTTACTAAATAATTATTCAAGAATATTAGTGTTACTAAATAATTATTTCAGTTTTTTTGAATTTTGGTCAAATCTGGTCAAACTGTGGTCAAACTATGGTCAAACTGTGGCCAAACTATGGTCAAACTATGGTCAAACTACTTATTCAAGAAATATTAGTGTTACTAAATAATTATTGTTTTTTAGAACAATAGTTTCAAACTCAAACAGTGAAATGTGTGACTTCATGCTCAAGCTAAATTCATGAAGGTTAATAGGATTGACATCTTAGTATTGTCAGGAAAACAACAAGTGGAGACTTGGAAACGAGGGAGAATAGAACCCGGAAGTTAAGCATGCTCAGGCTGGAGTAGTGAGAGGATGGGTGACTGTCCGGGAAGTTAGATGATTTGGAATGATAAGGGGTGATTAGAGATTAGAGGTTAAATTGAGCAGTGATGAGGGGTGATTAGAGATTAGAGGTTAAAATAATTCAGAAATTCAAAAATAAAAAAAATTCAAAAAAAATTAAAATAAAAATCATAAATTTTCCTTTAGTACCGGTTGGTGTTACCAACCGGGACTAAAGGTGGACCTCCAGGCAGCGGCCACGTGGAGGGCCTTTAGTCCCGGTTCGTGTAAGAACCGGGACTAAAGGGGGAGGCTTTAGTAACGACCCTTTAGTCCCGGTTCCAGAACCGGGACTAAAGGCCCTTTTTCTACTAGTGCCCCGGGACGGTGGTGGGCGACGACGGCTGCGGTGTTCACGCGGGCGAAGTAGTGGCCGTGGTATGCCGGCTGGTCCAGCCGGTCTTCGGCCGTGGGGTGCGGCTGCTGGTGAAAACCATGCCTGACTGCGTTCGGGGTGACGATGGCGGCGTCCACGGGCGTCGTGACCCTGTTGAGGGCGTCATCGCTGCAGCTCGTCTCCTGACTGAGTTTCCGGCTGTGGGGACTCGTGGATGGCGCTAGTCCAAGATGGTGGCTGACGGTGGTGGCGGCTTCGGCCAGGGAGTGGTGCGTGTCTGGCCGCGGTGGACCGTGGGATCCCGTGGCCAGAGTGAGGTCGGTCTCGGCAGAGGTGGTGGTTAGTGGGCGGCGGTCGGTGGTGGCAGGTGGTCGGCACATCTCCGGGAGAAATCCTTGCTCCGGTCTTCACCGGAGCCGACAACGGCGGCGCCTGCGGGTGTCGCGATCTTTCTTGGAAGCGTCGTCGTGGAGGTGCTCCTCCTTCAACCCATGGCTTTGGCTCCGGAGGGAAACCTCAGATCCGCTGCATCGGGCGATGGAGGCGTCATAGCGTCTTTCTCCTCCTTGGTGGCATCGTCTCGGAGCCGGCTACGACTGAGAGACTGGTGGATGATGGCATCTTCGCCGTCGATGGCGGCATCTTCGCCGCGTGGTTTGCTGAGGCGGGGCGCTGGTTTCTGTTTGGCAACGATGATGGCGTCGAGAGGAGCTTGGGTCGCGGCGTGGTCTTCGGTAGTCGGATCTTCCCGGCGTGTCCGAGGTGCTCTTCCGTGGTTGCTTGATTGCTTTGAAGTCGGAGCTGTCGGTTGCTTGCGAGTGTGGCCATCTGTTGGCATGTGCCGTCGTGGATTCTGTTCCATGTCGGTGGCCAGGTTGGCCGGTGGTGCCCATATCATGTGGGTTGTGTTGTATCGGTTTTAGCCCAGTTTTTTATTAATTAACCGGGCAATTCTCTTTTTCTTAATTAATGAAAATGGCAAGTCTTTTGGCTCGTTTAGAAAAAATCGCATGGGACGACGCCGAGGAGTTCACCGGTGTCACAGTTTTCGTACCACGTGATGACATGCAGCACCGGATCTACGGGGCGGTACCTTTTCGACGCGAACAATTGAGTCCGGCACTTCCGTTTCACGGGACAGGTGCCAAAAAAGTCCACTTCCGTTTCACTGGACAGGTGCCAAACCATTTGTGGCCAAGGCCAAATGAAGATCTGGATCACGCGATTCGTGGCGCAACACGACGATGGAAAAAGGAGGTTTGCGTGCTAGCGTCTGCGCACGCATTGACTCGGATCGCCGGCTTTATGGCGCCACCTCGCTTCACTGAGCTCCGTGGCCTTTTCCGTACCCGCACCGCACGGATGCAGCATGCGGCATGCAAAGGAAAGAGAGAGAGGATCCCGTAGCCGGGAGTCCGGGACACGCAACTGAGGCGCGCGCCGTTATTACGGAGGCAGAGAATCATGGCCGCGAGGGAATCGAATCAGACATAGAACACAGTAGTATCGAAGTCGCTCACATACACAAGCATACACCTGACATAGACATATTTTAAGACGCTTATTGTAAAACCAATGAACGTCACCGAAACAAAGTGTCTAGTTTGAAGTCGATTTGTGGTCACATTTTTCGTAACCAATTTTTTTAAGGGGATTTTCGTAACCATTCGATCAATGGAGATAATGTGTGTACTCAAATTAATCTTAATTGAACATCGTTCTTTTTTGTTACCTCTGGATCAGAATTTTATGCTTCACATCCGAGGTAAGACGTGAAGAGAGATGATGCTGACTCGCCGAGTATATAATCCGGCCGACAGTTCTCGTTTTCTCTCGCGTGCGCATGCATGAACCAGGGGCATGTACCAATGCAAATACTCCACGTGTAGGCCGCGCCCCCGTCCTCTCTCGTCCATGCATGAAGCAGGGCAATACATGCACCACGAAGAGAGGATAAACGGAAACGGAGGGGGGAAGGGGACGAACCAACAAATCATTGGCTTCAATAGTCGTCACGATTTCCCGGCCGCAAAGTCGATTCTGCTTGTTGACCGGCTGCTGGTTCTCCGCCGCGTCCATCGTCTTCGTCGTCGGCCGATATCTCTTGCAATTAATCGCCGCCGGCATGTTGTCTCGTGCATGCACTGCCTGGTGATCGAGTGGCAAGAATGAGGATGCTACCGCAGCATGCAGCCGCCTCCGCCCTAGCTCCCATGGAGGAAGACCGTGTTCTCCGGCTGCGGCGGCGGCCATAGGTCCCCTTTCACCGAAGACGACGGTTGACGAAAGGACAAGTTCGTGAGGTTGGAGGAAACGTACGGGCAGCACGAGGATCGATCGCCACCATGGACGGCCCCGGCAGCGGCCACCAGATGGACAGCTACTTCTCCCGCGCCCCCAAGATCCGGTCCCGGTCCATCCGCATGGCGGCTGCCGGCGTGATGAGCCAGTCGGAGCGGCTCAAGAACATCGGGCGCCGTGTCTTCCAGGAGGACCTTAAGAGCATCTCCCTCAAGATCTACGACCCGCAGGACCCGTTCCTGATGCGCATGAACCGCCTCTTCGTCTTCGCCTGCATCATCTCCGTCGCCACCGACCCGCTCTTCTTCTACCTCCCTTCCGTCAACGTGACCCAGAGCAACACATGCATCGGCTTCAAACGTGAACTGGCCGTCGCTGCCACCGCTGTGCGCACCGCCATCGACTTCTTCTACCTGGCGCGGATCGTGCTGCAGTTCCACACCGCCTTCATCGCGCCGTCGTCGCGGGTGTTCGGCCGCGGGGAGCTCGTCGTCGACCATGGTGACATAGCGCGCCGCTACCTCCGCCGTTTTTTCGTCGTCGACCTCCTCTCTGTGCTCCCCCTGCCACAAATCCAGATGTACAAGTTCTTCATGAAGCCCAAGAACGCGGACCTGCTTCCCATCAAGACGGCGCTCTTCTTCAACGTACTCACCCAGTACTTGCCCCGCCTCCTCCGCTTCTACCCTATCACCGCCGAACTCAGGCGCACCACCGGCGTCTTCGCAGAGACTGCCTTATCCGGCGCCGCCTTCTACCTCCTCCTCTACATGCTATGCTCACACATGGTGGGTTCCTTCTGGTACCTCCTCGCCGTCGAGCGCCTCGACGACTGCTGGCGCGAGAAGTGCGCGGGGCTCAAGTTCCACCAGTGCAGGATATACATGTACTGCGGGGGGAAACAAGAGGGCGATGAGGACGACTTCATGAAGTGGCGGACCATGATCCGGCAGGTGCTCGCGCAGGAGTGCGCGCCTGTGGACAACAACGGCACGGGCTTCAGCTACGGCATCTACACCTCCGCCATGACCTCAGGGGTCACCCACACCAACGACCTCGTCCCGAAGATTCTCTACTGCCTGTGGTGGGGTCTCCAGAACCTCAGCAGTGGCGCCCAGGGGCTGGAGACCACGCACTACAAGGGGGAGGCCCTTTTCGCCATCATCCTCGCGGTCTTCGGCCTCATCCTCATGGCGCTGCTCATCGGCAACATGCAGACGTACCTCCAGTCCATGACGCTGCGTATGGAGGAGATGCGGCTCAAGCGGCGGGACTCGGAGGAGTGGATGCGCCATCGCGACCTCCCCGATGACCTCCGGGAGCGTGTGTGGCGACACAACCAGTACAAGTGGCTGGAGACGCGGGGCGTGGACGAGGACGGCCTTGTGAGCTGCCTCCCCAAGGACATCCGGCGAGACGTCAAGCGCCACCTCTGCCTCCGCCTCGTCCGCCGCGTGCCGCTCTTTGCCAACATGGACGAGCGCCTCCTCGACGCCATCTGCGAGAGGCTCAAGCCCAGCCTATGCACGGAGACCACCTACGTGGTGCGGGAAGGGGAGCCCGTCGACGAGATGCTCTTCATCATCAGAGGCCGGCTCGAGAGTTCCACCACCGACGGGGGCCGCACGGGGTTCTTCAACAAGGGGCTCCTCAAGGAAGGGGACTTCTGCGGCGAGGAGCTCCTCACATGGGCGCTGGACCCAAAGGCTGCGGCGAACCTGCCGCTGTCCACTCGTAGTGTCAAGGCGCTCTCCGAGGTGGAGGGCTTCGCGCTGCACGCCGATGAGCTTAAGTTCGTCGCGGGGCAGTTCCGGCGCCTGCACAGCAAGCAATTGCAGCAGACCTTCAGGTTCTACTCGCAGCAGTGGCGCACCTGGGCGTCGTGCTTCATCCAGGCCGCGTGGAGAAGGTACGAGAAGCGGAAGGCGGCGGAGCATCGGAGGCGAGAGGAGGAAGAGATGTACGCCGCCGAGATGGTGTCTGCGTCGTCGTCGAGCCAGATCAAGACAGCGTTCCTCGTGTCGAGGTTCGCCAAGAATGCCATGCGCGGTGTGCAACGCCAGCGGTCGCACCAGGAGGAGAGGCTCATTCTGCTGTCCAAGCCATCAGACTAACGGGAGTAACTTAAACTAGCAACATACATATGATAGTCGTCTATATTACTACCTCTATAATAAAAATTAATATATATGTGATGTCATGTAACACTTTATTTATTAGGTTGTAAATTCATCTTGTTTTGATATGTGTGATCTCATACTATGAGTAACTAGCTATGTTATCATATGTTTTTCACATTAATTACTTGCCACATTCTCTGTTTTGTCTAGATATTTGTAATGTTATCATCTATGTTAATCCACTGTGGTTAGTCTCAAAGCCAGACATTGGCAAAAACAACTATTAATTTTTTGTGTCCCGCATGTGCTACTGCACTGGTCTTGAAACACGTGTATCATTGAATTAAGACATCTATACGGATTATCAAACAAAAACATAAAGAGCAATGGGAGAATGTAATGCACACTTGCTTCAAATAAATTAAATTAATTAATATGTGAAGAACATATGTGTACGAGTTAGGACGGCTTGGACTTATATTTGTTCTAGGCGGAAGATGAAATTCAGAAAATATAATGTAAAAGGGTGCGGCTAGGTCTTAATCGACTGAGATTTAATCAAGTCTTAGTCAAATGACATAACATGCAAGAGAAAAAAAAGAAAAGGTGAAAATAGAATTTTGCACGGAATTAAATGTAAGACTTCATGGATATAGAGACTTAGCAAGATCGAATGTAAAAGTGAGAAACTGCATTTTGGATCATACTACAACACCACAACATTGAGGCCCACAAAAAAAACCACAATATTGAGCATGCCGACCGTAAGGGAAACTCCAATGTGAATAACCAAACTGAGCGTAGTCCAAACCTGACGGTCCGGACACTTTTTGCCATCCAACGAGGGTCACCTAATTTGTCTGGATAGATCCAGACGTCTAAAATCCCACAAACCGTAACCAAACTAGGGTGGGGGGATTTGGAAGGGGGGGGGGGGGTTCGGACCTCCACCACGTCAGACTCTAACAAGACGGACCCACCCAGAACCCTTGTTCCACCTCTCTTGTCGTGTTAGCTCGCTCTCCGTGACACATTCATGCCAGGCAGAGTGAACATGACCAGATGAGACGACACCTACCCGCATTCAGGTTGGCTGATTGGGCTTCCGCCTTCGGGACATTCACACCGGCGTAGCGAACGAGAAGCCTATTTCGACGTTCCACATTCAACCCCCCGCTCTGACTACCCTGGCTATTTAACTCGGTTGGCCATGCCCCAAAACCCTACCCCTCTGAGGCAGCATTGTACTGCCCAAGCCACCGTCCCTAACTACAATCAAGTTTTTAATGCTCTTATGGTGACACCATGAGTTGATCGAGCCATCCATACTGCAGCGTGCGATTGGGTTCTTGCAACATAAGTTTTCTTTCTTATTATATAGGGTGTGCTAAGAGTGAGCCAACTGATCATAAGATCAGCCGGGTCACGAGCCATCCGACTTGTAGCATGCACTGCTTGCAACATGATTCTTGTTGCATAAACATCCCGCAACAGAAGCCTTGTTGCAAAAAGGCATTTGTGTCTCGCGCAAAAAGAGCCTTGTTGTGAAAAAGCATCTCCGTCTCACGTGTGTCCCGTCGCCATTGCAACACGACCATGATATATACGCGCCTCCTGAGAGGAACTCGGATGCGCCCAATCAGGGTCGAGTGCGGATGAACGGCACAACGGATGTGGTTGTTGGCGTCGCCCGAGGTGGTGACATGACGACAATGAGGTGGGCGGCGCTCCACGCCGCGTGGCGTATCTCACCGGATCCTTGAGGGGAGGAATTCGACAACGGAGATCCAGCATGGAGGCTTGGTACGTCTCCAACGTATCTATAATTTTTTGATTGTTCCATGCTGTTATATTATCAATCTTGGATGTTTTATATTCATTTTATAGCAATTTTATATCATTTTTTGGGACTAAACTATTAACATAGTGCCCAGTGCCAATTGTTGTTTTTTACCTCGTAGAATATTGATACGTCTCTGTCGTATCTACTTTTCCAAACACTTTTGCCCTTGTTTTGGACTCTAACTTGCATGATTTGAATAGAACTAACCCGAATTGACGCTGTTTTCAGCAGAATTGCCATGGTGTTATTTTTGTGCAGAAACAAAAGTTCTCAGAATGACCTGAAACTTCACGGAGATTATTTTTGGAAATAATAAAAAATACTGGCGAAAGAATCAAGGCCAGGGGGCCCACACCCTGTCCACGAGGGTGGGAGGCGCGCCTGCCCCCTGGGCGCGCCCCTGCCTCGTGGGCCCCCTGGTGCTCCACCGACCTCAACTTCAACTCTATATATTCACGTTAAGGGAAAAAAATCAGAGAGAAGGATTCATCGCGTTTTACGATATGGAGCCGCCGCCAAGCCCTAAACTCTCTCGAGAGGGCTGATCTGGAGTCCGTTCGGTGCTCCGGAGAGGGGAATCCGTCGCCATCGTCATCATCAACCATCCTCCATCACCAATTTCATGATGCTCACCGCTGTGCGTGCATAATTCCATCGTAGGCTTGCTGGACAGTGATGGGTTGGATGAGATTTATCATGTAATCGAGTTAGATTTGTTAGGGTTTGATCCCTAGTATCCACTATGTTCTGAGATTGATGTTGCTATGACTTTGCTATGCTTAATGCTTGTCACTAGGGCCCGAGTGCCATGATTTTAGATCTGAACCTATTATGTTTTCATGAATATATGTGAGTTCTTGATCCTATCTTGCAAGTCTATAGTCACCTACTATGTGTTATGATCCGGCAACCCCGAAGTGACAATAATTGGGACCACTCCCGGTGATGACCGTAGTTTGAGGAGTTCATGTATTCACTATGTGTTAATGCTTTGGTCCGGTACTCTATTAAAAGGAGGCCTTAATATCCCTTAATTTCCAATAGGACCCCGCTGCCACAGGAGGGTAGGACAAAAGATGTCATGCAAGTTCTTTTCATAAGCACGTATGACTAAATTCGGAATACATGCCTACATTACATTGATGAATTGGAGCTAGTTCTGTGTCACCCTATGTTATGACTGTTACATGATGAACCGCATCCGGCATAATTATCCATCACCGATCCAATGCCTACGAGCTTTTCACATATTGTTCTTCGCTTATTTACTTTACCGTTGCCACTGTTACAATCACAACAAAACTATTACTGTTACTTCTGCTACTGTTACCGTTACTATCATACTACTTTGCTACTAAATACTTTGCTGCAGATATTAAGTTATCCAGGTGTGGTTGAATTGATAACTCAACTGCTAATACTTGAGAATATTCTTTGGCTCCCCTTGTGTCGAATCAATAAATTTGGGTTGAATACTCTACCCTCGAAAACTGTTGCGATCCCCTATACTTATGGGTTATCAAGACTATTTTCTGACGCCGTTGCCGGGGAGCATTGCTCTATTCTTTGAGTCACTTGGGATTTATATGTGCTGGTCACTATGAAGAACTTGAAAAACGAGAAAACCAAAATTTATCCCTCAACTACGAGGGGAGGTAAGGAACTGCCATCTAGCTCTGCACTTGATTCACCTTCTGTTTTGAGTAAACTTGCGACACCTAAACCTGCTTCTGCTATTAATTCTTATATGTCGCATGTTATTGATGATGCCACTTCTGCTATGCATGATACTTATGATGAAACTACTTCTATGCTTGATACTACTGTGCCACTTGGTGAATTTCTTGATGAACAACTTGCTAGGGCTAGAGAGAATGAAATTATTGAAACTGATAATATAGATGAAAGTGATGATGAAGATTCTCCCCCTAGATATGAATTGCCTGTTGTGCCTGAGGGCTATGTTATGGATGAAGAAACTGCTAGAGACTTTCTTGCTTGCAATGATAGAAGTGATCTTAAGAAATTACTAGCTAAGCTGAAACAAAAAACTCTGAATGCTAGAATGAAATATGATCCTGCTTATGCTACTTCACCTATCTTTGTTACTGATAAGGATTATGAATTCTCTGTCGACCCTGATATAATCACTTTGATTGAATCTGATCCTTTCTATGGCTATGAATCTGAAACTGTTGTGGCACATCTTACTAAATTAAATGATATAGCCACCCTGTTCACTAATGATGAGAAAACTCGCTACTATTATATCCTTAAAATATTTCCGTTCTCATTAAAGGGTGATGCTAAGACTTGGTTTAATTCTCTTGATCCTGGTTGTGTGCGTAGTCCCCAGGATATGATTTATTACTTCTCTGCTAAATATTTCCCTGCTCATAAGAAACAAGCTGCTTTGAGGGAAATATATAATTTTGTGCAAATTGTAGAAGAGAGTCTCCCACAAGCTTGGGGGAGGCTTCTCCAATTACTTAATGCTTTGCCTGATCATTCCTCTAAAGAAAAATGAAATACTTGATATCTTTTATAATGGACTAACCGATGCTTTCAGAGACCACCTGAATAGTTGTGCTGGTTGTGTTTTCAGGGAAAGAACAGTTGATCAAGCTGAATTGCTATTGAATAATATGTTGACAAATGAAAATAATTGGACACTTCCTGAACCAACTCCTAAGCCAACTCCGAAGAAAAGGGGTGTTCTATTTCTCAGTCCTGAGGATATGCAAGAGGCAAAGAAATCTATGAAAGAAAAGGTATAAAAGCTGAAGATGTTAAGAATTTACCTCCTGCTGAAGAAATACATGATCTTAATTTACCGCCTGTTGAAGAAATACATGGTCTTGATAACCTGACACAGGTAGTAAAGGTAAATTCTCTCTATAGATATGATAAAGCTGAAATCCCTCCTACTAAGTTTGCTAGCCAATGCTTAGATGAGTTTGATGACTTTATGGTTAAGCAAGAAGATTTCAATGCTTATTTTGGTAGAGAATTAAAACTCAATGCTTATATGATTGCACACTTGAGTGATTATATGTCTAGAGTTAAAGGTGAACTTAAACTCATTAGTAAACATGCTTCTATGGTTACCACTCAAGTAGAACAAGTACTTAAAGCTCAAAATGATTTGCTCAATGAATTGAATAGTAAGAATAATGACTTTGCTGTTAGAGTTGCAACTAGAGGGGGTAAAGTGACTCAGGAACCTTTGTACCCTGAGGGCCACCCTAAGAGGATTGAGCAGGATTCTTAGAGAAATAATGTTGATGCACCTAGTCCTTCTAAAAAGAAGAAAAAGAAGAATGATAGGACTTTGCATGCTTCTAGTGAACCTATTGCTGACACAACTGAGAATCCCAACGATATTTCTATTTCTGATGCTGAAACACAATCTGGTAATGAACATGAACCTAGTGATAATATTAATAATGATGTTCGTGATGATGCTCAACCTAGCAATGATAATGATGTAGAGATTGAACCTTCTGTTGATCTTGATAACCCACAATCAAAGAATCAACGTTATGATAAGAGAGACTTTGTTGCTAGGAAGCACGGTAAGGAAAGAGAACCTTGGGTTCAGAAACCCATGCCTTTTCCTCCTAAGCCATCCAAGAAAAAGGATGATGAGGATTTTGAGCGCTTTGCTGAAATGATTAGACCTATCTTTTTGCGTATGCGTTTGACTGATATGCTCAAAATGAATCCTTATGCTAAGTATATGAAAGATATTGTTACAAATAAAAGAAAGTTACCGGAAGCTGAAATTTCGACCATGCTTGCTAATTATACTTTTAAGGGTGGAATACCTAAGAAACTTGGAGATCGAGGAGTACCCACTATACCATGCTCCATTAAAAGAAACTATGTTAAAACTGCTTTATGTGATCTTGGAGCCGGTGTTAATGTTATGCCTCTCTCTTTATATCGTAGACTTGATTTGAATAAGTTGACACCTACTGAAATATCTTTGCAAATGGCCGATAAATCAACTGCTATACCTGTCGGTATTTGTGAGGATGTGCCTGTTGTGGTTGCAAATGTTACTATTTTAACAGACTTTGTTATTCTTGATATTCCCGAGGACGATAGTATGTCTATTATTCTTGGAAGACCCTTTTTGAATACTGCAGGGGCTGTTATTGATTGCAACAAAGGCAATGTCACTTTTCATGTTAATGGTAATGAGTATACGGTACACTTTCCGAGGAAACAACCTCAAGTTCACAGTATAAACTCTATTGGAAAAATTCCATCGATTATTTTTTGAGGTTTTGAATTTCCTCTTCCTACTGTCAAAAAGAGATATGATATTCTTATTATTGGGGACGTGCATATCCCTGTTGAGGTAACATAGTGTTATTCGAAATTTCTCCATGTCCATGTTATTCGGAATGAGTTTGTTAACAAGACTTGATCAACCTTGTTAGTGGATTCCTTTTGATGAACATGAGATGGATGAAGTTAGAAAGCACAACCTTCTGTACCCTCCTTTTACTTTCTGTTATTTAGAATAAATAAAGTAAAAATAATATATTCTGTCAGTTTTCTGAATTATCCGTGCAATAAAAAAATACCCCAAAAATAAAAGTTCTCCAAATGCCCTGAAATTTAAATATGATTTTTTCTGGAATATTTGAGAATATCTGGGACTGAGAACACAGCAGGGGGAGCAAGCACCTGGCCACGAGGGTCCTGGGCGCGCCCACCCCCCGGGCGCGCCCCCTGCCTCGTGGGCCCATGGTGGCTCCCCTCCACTTATTCCAGCACCCACACACTCCTTCTTCCTCCCAAAAAAATCACCAACCAGCTCAAGCACGAGTTTTAACTTATTTTGCTGCGATTTTCGATCTCCTTGCTCAAAGCACCTCTCACAAAACTGCTTTGGGGATTGTTCCTTGGTATGTGACTCCTCCAATGGTCCAATTAGTTTTTGTTCTAGTGTTTTATTCATTGCAAATTTTTGCTGTTTATGTGACCATGTTCTTGAGCTTGCATGTCCAATTTATATGGTTCCAAGTAGTTCTAAATGCATGATATAGTCTCTAAGCACTTGTGGGAGTAGTCGTTATCAATTTTGTTGAGTTTGGTTCACTTTTATTTGAAGTTACTAAAATTTTCAGAAATTTTTCAGAGGAAGAAATATGTTTAGGAAAATGTACCAAGGTGGTCCTTCAAGGAAGCAAGGACCCAGGCTCGCAATGCGCGATGCTGACGATGAACCACCGAGGGAAGCTCAAGTGCGGTTTTGCTTATGGCCTTCAGAGGACCTCATGGATCGAGCGGGAATCAAGGAAGAATTTTACACATATGTTCGTAACGCTGATCTTGAGAGCTTCGAGGCAGATAAGTGCCGTCAGCATTACTATCTCACTGATTCCTTTGTGAGAAGGTTTGAATTTTTATCATCATGCAATTCTCAAACTGTCCCGTTTGATCTTTATGAAAATTCCTATACTATGGACTTAGAGGATTTTAATACTGCTTGCAAACTTCCACAATGGGGTAGTCCTAGTGAACCTCGCAAATCTGAGCTTAGAGTTTTTCTTGCTGGTATAACTGTGGGGGAGTCTAGAGATATAACACAAGCTACCATAGGGAGCATTCATTTTCCTGCTATACATTATTTTGCTCTCTTCATAGGTAGGTGCATAAATGGTAAGGATGAAGCATGTCACATGTGTGTCCCTGACCTCTGTGTTCTCAGGAGTGCTGTATTAGGAGATAAACATTATAATTTGGGAGCCATTGTTGCACGTAGGTTGCATAATAATAGAATTAATGGAGATTTCTTTGGTGGAATTTATGCAACCCGTTTAGCTAATTTTCTTGGTATACCCATACGTGAGTATGATATTGAGTTGCCTCCTGCTTATTTAGATTATGAGGCTATGGTTCGTCATCGTTTTGTTGAGAGGAACGATCAGTTCCTCCAGTACCGACTAATCTTTGACAGACGAGGCACCTATCACGTCGCTCTCCCTGCTCCTACTTTCTTTGACTTTCAGGCAAAGGGGAGATATTTCATAACCAGGGAGGAGGCGAACGAGTACGAGAGGAGGGCTGAGATAGCTCGCCTCCAAGCTGCAGCCCACGATGCAATAACTGTTGCATCTCAGTACGACCCCAGTTATAACTTTGGATATCCGCTAGGCCAGCCGTGGCAATAGACCAACTTAGTCCAAAAGCCTAAGCTTGGGGGTGTACGTATTTCTCACCGACATTACATTTATGTTCACACACTCATGCTAGTTGTCGGTGCTCATACTTTTTCAATGTAATATCCATGCTAGTTTATTTTCTTTTTCTAGCTTTCTTCTTGTATGTTTGATAAACCTTAAGAAAAAACTAAAAAAATTAGTTGCAGCTTTTAGCTACCTTACTTTTCTTGCTGTAGTAGTAATAATTAAAAGAAAACCCAAAAAAAATATTTCCCTTTCTTCTTTTGCTTGTTGGGAGCTTTCCCGTGTAAATAGTTTTATTTCTTTTCTTTTCTTTGGGGTCGATAGGAGAAGACCATAATAAAATTGTTGAAGTGGCTCTTATATGCATTATTGTTGATTTAACCAAGAGCCCATATTGCCTTGTCTTCTCCTATTTATTGAATGCTTGCAGATTCCAGCTTAGTCCAATGCACGTGCACTATTATTATTATTCACATCATTCGGTCGTGCAAGTGAAAAGCAATTATGACGATATATGATGGACTGATTGAGATGAGAGAAGCTGATATGAACTCGACCTCTCTTGTTTTTGTAAATATGATTAGTTCATCGTTCCTGATTCAGCCTATTATGAATAAGCATGTTTGCAATGACAATTAGAGATTATAGTTACTTATGCCATGCTTAATTAGCTAGGAGTTTATAATGGTTTACCTTGCATGCCAACATGCTATTAAAATGGTTGTGATGTGGTATGATAGGGTGGTATCCTCCTTTGAATGATTCAAGTCACTTGACTTGGCACATGTTCACACATGTAGTTGAAACAAAATCAACATAGCCTTCACGATATTTATGTTCATGGTGGATTATATCCTACTCATGCTTGCACTCAATGTTCATTAATTTTAATGCATGTTCATGACTGTTGTCGCTCTCTAGTTGGTTGCTTCCCAGTCTTTTGCTAGCCTTCACTTGTACTAAACGGGAATACTGCTTGTGCATCCAATCCCTTAAACCCCAAAGTTATTCCATATGAGTCCACTATATCTTCCTATATGCGGTATCTACCACTAGTAGAAAACAGGGCATAGGTCACAGGGCAGTTTTCACATTAGCCCCAGTTCAGTCACGAACCGGGACCCATGGGGGCATTCGTCCCGGTTCATGAGCCCAGGGGGCCGGCCGGGGCCTCGTGGGCATTGGTCCCGGTTCGTATGGAACCATTTGTCCCGGTTCGAGCCACGAATCGGGACTAATGGTCCTCGCTCCTGGCCCACAACCATTTGTCCCGGTTCTTGGCATGAACCGGGATAGAAGGCCCGGATTTAGTACCGGTTCATGCCACGAACCGGGACCAATGAGGTGCCTATATATACCCCTCGCCCGCGACCAGAGCACTCCAGTGCTCTGTTTTTCTCTGGCCGGCGAGGGGAGGGCTTTGTGGTGCTCTAGCTCACCTCCTATGCACATGAGGTGTTCGATGAAATGCCCGAGCCACACTAGTTAAGCTTTGTCCTCTCGAAGCTCGACCTCAAAGCTCCATTTTCCTCGAGATTTGTCTAGGTTTAGTGGCCCGTCACGTCCCATTCCCGTCTTCACCGCCGTCGACTGCCCGCGCCGATCTCGTCGCCGGCAGCACCGTGGTGAGCCTCTTGTTCTTATCTTCTTTTTGAAAGAAAAAAATTCTTACTTTAGATAGATACTTGTCTAATTTTCTTACTATTTTATTCCTTCTTATCATAGTGCGATGGTTTTGGTATCCGCCCCCGTCGGCCCTCGTCCTGTCTATGATTCGGATGTGGTATATATTATCTTTTTATAACTATTTGATTCATTTATTGTTTATGACAAATATACCGACCAGCGTGACATAGATTTTATTTATCTAGGAGGTGGTTGAACCGGAAATTCTAACCGACCCTATTGTAGAGAGGTTAAATTTAGTTGAAGAAGAAAACAATTACTTGAAGGAAAAAATAAAAAAAATTGAGGAGGAGAAGATGATATTGGAGTTGCATGTTGCGGATGTCGTCGATGATCACAAGATCAAGATGGATGCAATGCGCTTGAAGATTAGAAAGATTAGAAAATATGCCATTCATACCGAGGCTTGGTATCATTATGCCGTTGGATCAATTGTTACCTTGGTTGCGATTATGATCGCATTTGTTTTCACATTGAAATGTTTTACATAGTTTCAATGTATGGTTTAATTAATTAGATGCTCTGGAGAGCTATATATATGTTGTTAGATGAGAACTATGTATGTACTTTGGTTCTAATGTGATGATGAACTTCTATTAATTTGGTCACTTAATTATCTATTCATGATGTTCTGTAATGGTTTTTGACACACTTAATTATATATAATGCACGCAGATGAACCGGCAATGGATGTACGATGACAGACACACCTCCGAGTACATTAAGGGCGTGCATGATTTTTGTCGAAGTGGCTGAGGCAAACATGCAGAATGGTTTTATGTGTTGTCCATGCCCTACATGTGGGAATACGAAGTCTTACTCTGACCGGAAAATCCTTCACGCCCACCTGCTTTACAAGGGTTTCATGCCACACTATAATGTTTGGACGAGGCACAGAGAAATGGGGGTTATGATGGAAGACAGGGAAGAAGAAGAGGACGATGATAACTATGTGCCCCTTGAATACGGTGATGCTGCAACGGGGGAAGCTGCTGAAGATCAAGAGGAACCAGACGATGTGCCCAATGATGCTGCAAGGGGGGAAGCTGCTGAAGATCAAGAGGAACCAGTGCCCGATGATGATGATCTCCGCCGGGTCATTGTCGATGCAAGGACGCAATGCGAAAGTCAAAAGGAGAAGCTGAAGTTCGATCGCATGTTAGAGGATCACAAAAAAGGGTTGTACCCCAATTGCGAAGATGGCAACACAAAGCTCGGTACCGTACTGGAATTGCTGCAGTGGAAGGCAGAGAATGCTGTGCCTGACAAAGGATTTGAGAAGCTATTGAAAATATTGAAGAAGAAGCTTCCAAAGGATAACGAATTGCCCGACAGTACATACGCAGCAAAGAAGGTCGTATGCCCTCTAGGATTGGAGGTGCAGAAGATACATGCATGCCCTATTGACTGCATCCTCTACCGCGGTGCGTACAAGGATCTGAACGCATGCCCGGTATGCGGTGCATTGCGGTATAAGATCAGACGAGATGACCCTGGTGATGTTGACGGCGAGCCCCCCAGGAAGAGGGTTCCTGCGAAGGTGATGTGGTATGCTCCTATAATACCACGGTTGAAACGTCTGTTCAGAAACGAAGAGCATGCCAAGTTGATGCGATGGCACAGTGAGGACCGTAAGAAAGACGGGAAGTTGAGAGCACCCGCTGACGGGTCGCAGTGGAGAAAAATCGAGAGAAAGTACTGGGCTGAGTTTGCAGCTGACCCAAGGAACGTATGGTTTGGTTTAAGCGCGGATGGCATTAATCCTTTCGGGGAGCAGAGCAGCAATCACAGCACCTGGCCCGTGACTCTATGTATGTATAACCTTCCTCCTTGGATGTGCATGAAGCGGAAGTTCATTATGATGCCAGTTCTCATCCAAGGCCCTAAGCAACCCGGCAACGACATTGATGTGTACCTAAGGCCATTAGTTGAAGAACTTTTACAGATGTGGAATGGAAACGGTGTACGTACGTGGGATGAGCACAAACAGGAGGAATTTAACCTGCACGCGTTGCTGTTTGTAACCATCAACGATTGGCCTGCTCTCAGTAACCTTTCAGGACAGACAAACAAGGGATACCACGCATGCACGCACTGTTTAGATGACACTGAAAGTATATACCTGGACAAAAGCAGGAAGAATGTGTACCTGGGCCATCGTCAATTTCTTCCGACCAACCATCAATGTCGAAAGAAAGGCAAGCATTTCAAAGGCGAGGCAGATCACCGGAAGAAGCCCGCCATGCGTACCGGTGATCACGTACTTGCTATGGTCAATGATTTACACGTAATCTTTGGAAAGGGTCCCGGCGGACTAGCTGTTCCGAATGACGTTGAGGGACACGCACCCATGTGGAAGAAGAAATCTATATTTTGGGACCTACCCTACTGGAAAGAGCTAGAGGTCCGCTCTTCAATCGACGTGATGCACGTGACGAAGAACCTTTGCGTGAACCTGCTAGGCTTCTTGGGCGTGTATGGGAAGACAAAAGATACACCTAAGGCACGGGAGGACCTGCAACGTTTGCACAAAAAGACGGCATGCCTCCGAAGCAGTATGAAGGTCCTGCCAGCTACGCTCTTATGAAAGAAGAGAAAGAAATCTTCTTTGAATGCCTGCTCAGTATGAAGGTCCCGACTGGCTTCTCGTCGAATATAAAGGGAATAATAAATATGCCAGAGAAAAAGTTCCAGAACCTAAAGTCTCATGACTGCCACGTGATTATGACGCAACTGCTTCCGGTTGCATTGAGGGGGCTTCTACCGGAAAACGTCCGATTAGCCGTTGTGAAGCTATGTGCATTCCTCAATGCAATCTCTCAGAAGGTGATCGATCCAGAAATCATACCAAGGCTAAGGAGTGATGTGGCGCAATGTCTTGTCAGTTTCGAGCTGGTGTTCCCACCATCCTTCTTCAATATCATGACGCACGTCCTAGTTCATCTAGTCGACGAGATTGTCATTCTGGGGCCCATATTTCTACACAATATGTTCCCCTTTGAGAGGTTCATGGGAGTCCTAAAGAAATATGTCCGTAACCGCGCTAGGCCAGAAGGAAGCATCTCCATGGGCCATCAAACAGAGGATGTCATTGGGTTTTGTGTTGACTTCATTCCTGGCCTTAAGAAGATAGGTCTCCCTAAATCGCGGTATGAGGGGAGACTGACTGGAAAAGGCACGCTTGGAGGGGGGAACTCAATAATATGCAGGGACGGATATTCTTGGTCAGAAGCACACTACACAGTTCTACAGAACTCTACCTTGGTGACCCCGTATGTCGATGAACACAAGAACAGTCTGCGCTGCAAACACCCGGAGCAGTGTGATGACTGGATTACATGTGAACACATCAGGACTTTCAGCAGTTGGTTGGAAACACGTCTCAGAGGTGACACCATTGTTTGTGATGAGTTGTACTCGTTGTCCAGGGGACCATCTTCGACTGTATTGACTTACAAAGGATACGAGATAAATGGGAATACATTTTACACGATCGCCCAAGATCAAAAGAGCACCAACCAAAACAGCGGTGTCCGCTTTGATGCAGCAACCGAGAGGGGAAAGGACACATATTATGGTTACATAATGGACATATGGGAACTTGACTACGGACATGATTTTAAGGTCCCTTTGTTTAAGTGCAAATGGGTCAATCTGTCAGGAGGCGGGGTACAGGTAGACCCACAGTACGGAATGACAACAGTGGATCTGAACAATCTTGGGTACACTGACGAACCGTCGTCCTAGCCAGATGTGGCACAGTTTATCTATGTGAAGGACATGTCTACCAGACCGAGGAAAAGAAAAGATAAGGAAGCGAATACATCATACGATGGGCCAAAGCGGCACATAGTTCTTTCAGGAAAAAGGGACATTGTGGGAGTGGAGGGCAAGACAGACATGTCTGAAGATTATGAAAAGTTTCATGAAATTCCTCCCTTCAAAGTCAAGGCTGACCCAAGCATCCTGATAAACGATGAAGATTATCCATGGTTATGGCGCAATAAGCAAATGACACAAGCGAAGAAAAAGTGAAGACTTTCTCCCGCAACTATTATGATGATACCATGCCAACTTTGTAATAGACGAGTATGATACCATTGTCCGCTGTGCAAGGCCATTGGTCCCGGTTGGTGGCACGAACCGGGACCAATTCCACCCTTTGGTCCCTGTTGGTGCCACGAACTGGTACTAATGAGGCTGTGGCCCCACGAGCACCTTTAGTACCTATTCGTGGCACGAACCGGTACTAGAGTTTCTTACTAGCTAAGCAGTTTTTTAGTCCCACCTCGCTAGCTGAGAGGCACTAGGAGCGGATTATAAGCCCTGAGTGCAGAGACGATGAAGAAGAGGCGCAATGCTCACGTTGCTTAGCTTCAAGCCTTGAGGAATAAGGTAGATTGCATCGAGCTATGTGCAGTGCAGTCTACACTATTCCGAAAGGCTTGAAG